>NC_087446.1:7500-607500 GCF_036321535.1 Camelus dromedarius | reverse complement strand
TCTCTGGGTGAGGGGCTCCCCTTACCAAGTCATCCTGCCTTGGGCTTCCAGCAAGAACTATTCACAGACAAACAAAAGCCCAGCAGAACTGCACTTAAGCCAGAGGAGGAGCACTGCTCCCTGAATTTCAATGAGGAGCTGAAGCGAGGGGTCCTGGAAAGTTCTTCAGTGGTTGTGTAACTGCTGGCTCTGAGCTCTGCTCCATCCAGTGTTAACTCCACGAGGAGCGGAGGGACGTCCTTGGGTCCACTTGTGGCAAATAGGTTGCGGGTGCCGAGGTAGGCAGCCCAGAAGAAAAGTGTACCTAAGAGTAGAATTCTACCAAGCACAGGATCCTGGCAGGCCAGAGGGCCAGGTGCTTAACTGTTTCAGAAACAAATACATTTTTATCCAAAGCCGTCTTACACATCCTTTCAGGCAGCCGTTTCCCAGCCCCCGTGGTCCCGTGAGGAGGACCTCCTGCACAAGGTGACACACACATTTGTGCTCAACTTGGCCAGCCTGGCCCTCTAGCTGCTTGGAATTCTGAACCCCGGCCCCGTGGGCAGCTCCAGGTCCTGCTGTGCCCTTTACTCCCGCTCAGCAAGTGGAGCGAAGGGCAGGCACGTACT
Organism: Camelus dromedarius; assembly: GCF_036321535.1. Lineage (NCBI taxonomy): Eukaryota > Metazoa > Chordata > Mammalia > Artiodactyla > Camelidae > Camelus > Camelus dromedarius. Next base: position 606,889 of record NC_087446.1, on the reverse strand, counting down.
TCGCCCAGAGACGCTGGCGCCCCACAGTTACAGCGACAGGCTTTGTGCTCAGGGAAACCATAACGTGGCTCAAACCGGAGCATTCTGAAAAACCGGAGCATTCTGAAAAACCGGCTCCTCAGACCACAAGCCCACACAGAGCCTGAGCAAAGGCTTGGGCTTTAAATCATGGGAAACTCTGTCATCTTGGTTTTTCAACCAAACAAGAAGGATTAGAATTACTGTTCACAAACTTTGAAGTTAAGAACAAATTTTGAACAGATTGGAAAACCTCCCAAACTTCTTGACTATCTTTTAAAGCAATAAATGGAACCAGCAGGAATTGTGTGACCAACTGAACCCTTTGCTTCTCTTTTTGTTTGAAGAAAAGTGTTTAGCAGATTTCATCATTTCTGTGCCTTTCCAAAGTTTTCTCTACTAAGAAACACCAAAAAGTTGCCTTGAACCAGAGACTGTGAGACAAATGCGTCAAGTCCCCACAGTCACGAAGCAACCCGGAGAGGAACTTCCTTGTTTCTGCTGGCAATACCACTTCCTAGAGCAAGCCCCATTCTCTCAGACACGCCTGTCCTCCCCCTTCTGCCTGCTGAGGTCCTGCTCACGTTTCAACGTTTACACCGTCATTCAGTGAATATTTGCAGAGTGAACAGAGCAGGCCTCGGTCCTGCCCTCGCAGGTCCAGTTCTAATGAGGGGACGGGCACACACAAGGTAAATAAATGGGTGTGTTCTATGGTGGTGCACTTGACTTTCTCCGTGATGGTAAATAAGCTGGGGGTGCTGTTTGGGGCAGTCAGAGCTGGCCTCACCTTCACCAGGAAGGAGGCAAGGAGGGGAGGGGACCAGAGAGCTGGAGCAGTAGGTGCAAAGGCCCTGAGGTGGCAAGACTGGAGGGTGGTAGACACAGGGATCATGTGTGGTAACATGTAGGTGAGGCATCCAGGTCCAAGGCACCTGCGGATGTGGAGACAACCTTGGCTTTGACACTGAGATGGACCTGCTGGAAAGTTCTGGGCAGAGAAGCATCCAGCCACTGGGTGGAGAACAGGCTGTGGGGCAGCTGGTGAGAGCTGGTGCTGGCCGGGATAGAGGTAGAGCAGTGGAAATGGTGACAAGTGACCAGATTCTGGGCAGATTTTGAAAATCCAACCTGATCTGCAACCTGAGTGGTGTGAGGCGAGAGGAGCAGGAGTTCATGACACCGAAAGTTTCTCAGTCTGAGCGGCGCAGGTGGAGCTGCCTCACCTGGGGTAGAGAAAACCGGGGTCAGTAATTTCATTTTGATGAGGCTAAGGAGTTTGTTGGATGTCCAGGTGGATCTGCTGATGAGTTGAAGAGTCCAGAATCCAGGGGAGAGGTTCGGGCTGGCAGATGTGAGGGGCAGCCCTGTGAAGTGGAAACTCCCAGTGCACATCACCCTTGCTCTGGTTGCACATTCTTGTTCTAAGGATGTCTCTCCCCATGTAACAGAAAAAATCTGGAAAATCCCCCAAATATTTAGAAATTAAACAATATACTGCTAAAATAACCCCATGGGTCAGAGAAGAAGTCACAAAGGAAATTAGAAATTGAATGAAAATACAACACGTCTAATTCTGTGTGATACAGCTGAATCAGAGCTTAGAGAAATGTGTAGTTTTAAATGCTTATATTAAAAATGAAGAAAGGGGAGGAGGGTATGGCTCAGCGGTAGAGTGCATGCTTAGTATGCACAAGGTCCTAGGTTCAATCCCCAGCACTTCTATTATAAATAAATGAATACACAAATAAACCTAATTTCCTCCCCCCTCAGAAAATAAAATATTAAAAAATAAAATTCTAAAATTCATTATCTAATCTTCACCTTAAAAAGTGAGAAAAGGATAAATCAAACTAAAAACGAGGAGGACGAGGAAGAAGAAGACAGGAAATAGTAGAGAAAAATCAATGAGACCAAAAGGGTTTTTTTTAAAGATAAATAAAATTGACAAATGTGTGGCTAGACTGATGAAGGCAAACAAGAGGAAATATATAAACTACTAACATCAGGAATGAAAGACAGTTCATCTCTATGAATCACACAGACATTAAAAGGATGTAAGGAAAGATGAACAGATTTATGACAATAATTTGACACATGGATGAAGGGAAAAATCTCTTAAAAGATGAAATTACCAAAGCTTACATAATATTGCTCAATATTGGCAACTTATTAAAGCCCTTTATCTAATGCAAAAGTTGAATTTGTTTAAGTAGATATACAACGTATATTTGATAGGCCACAAGACAGGCTGTTCTCATTAGCATAAAGCTCAAGCCAAATCATGTATAAGCCAGAAGGACTCTCCCATACACCAACATGTGAAAATTTCTCCACCCCTCTGAGTAAAGATGCCACCCTTGACCAAACATTACTAAGCTGAATCAGTAAGCAAAAAGGATGAAAACCATGACCAAGGAAAGCATTTGACAATCAGTGTATTTCACTCTTATTAACAGGCTAAAATAGAAAAGCCCATTTCAACAGATGAAGAAAATGCATTTGAGAAAATTCTACACCCAACCATGATAAGAACGCTCAGAAAACTAGCAGACAGAGCACCCTCAACTTAATAAAGAACACCTGCCAAAGCCACACCTAACCACACAGTGGTACGTGAAAGGCTCAGCCCTTTCCCCTCGTGGGAAGGAGGCAAGGATGCAAAGCACTTTATGAAGCCCCGCCCACCCACTGGATGCCCCGCCCACCAGCGGGGCCCCTCACACCGGGCATGACGTCACTCCCACACTGCACCTCTCCTCGCTTGCTGGCGCACTAACGGTCGCCAACGGCCAACCACCGTCGGCTAACAGTCTTGGCCAGCGCGACGACGCCATTGGCCAAGCTCGACGGGGAGCAGGCGCAGGCGCGGGCGCAGCAACCCCATTGGCCGAGGGCGGCGGGAGCGGCCTGCCGCGTGCGGGCGCCTCAGCGGGGTGCGGAGGGCTTGGTGGCGGCGCGGAGGCGGCGGCGGGGCAATGTTGCGTCTCGCGGCCAAGCTGGTGGCCTTCTTCTGGAGGAGGGCGGACCGTCCCGAGAACGCGGCGGGGCCGCCGGGGCCCGAGCTCGCGGAAGGTGCCTTGCAGGGTGGGCGGGGCCGCGCGCGGCTGCCCCCCGAGGCCGCCCGGCCAGGAGGGAGACCTGGCAGCCGAGCGGGCGCAGGCGGCCCAAGGCCGGCCCGTTCCTCCGGACCTAGTGGCAGCTGCCGCGGCCCCGAGGCCGGGTCACTGCGCCCGAGGGGTGGGAGAGGCGGGCCGAGCGGTCCTGACGAGACGGAGTTGGGAAAAGGCCGGCGTCGCCTTCTGCTTGTTTCCGCGCGGATCATGGCGCGTGTCTTTTCCACGGTCTTCCCTTCTTCCCTGCGTAACTTAAGCAGGCCTTCTAACGGTGCCGTAGCACCCTGCATGATTTTGCACATTCGCCTTTTGGGGGGCCAGTGCCACGTTGGGCCCTTCCTTCTTGTTTTCACTCTGTGTCTTTGTGTACCGGGAGCAGCCCGGCGGGACGTCCCTCTGCGTCTTCCCGTGTCATGTGTCGTCAGTATTGCCTGTTGCTTTGCGCTTAGAAAGCTCGGGAAAATATAAGCCCCGCTGTCTTAAACTGTCCTAGACTCTCCTGGAATCAGGCTTCTCTTTTCTTGAAATTGTTTTTGAAGTCATCTTCCTGGAGTCCAGGCCGTACTTCTGACTCTGGCAGTGCCCATCCCTGGCACCCACAGTTACACGATTACCCAGCGTCGTTAAAGCTTCTTTAGGAAGCTAACTTTGCAACTGGAGAGAGTCTCCTCATACATCCAGGTCTTGTCTGTAAAACATGGCCTTTCAACAGCAGTTGGAGTTCCAGCCTGGCCTTCAACTGGCTTCCGTGGCTGGGCGATGACCTGCCACCTCAGGCTTCTTCTGTGTCTGAGAGGTTGCAGACAAGGTGTAGGGAGGACTCACGGTGGGGGTTACAGCCAGAGTCGCTGAATGGGTTAGGCAGGCCTTGCTCCACGCTGGGCTTGCTCCGCAGGCCCAGAGTCTTCCGCACCTCATTGGTGGGATAATGCAGGCTCTCCTGACACCGCTGCTGCTGTTGGTGGTTCTATTACAATGGTGTGCAGTAGCCACGCCCCGGCTGCTGATGGAGTGTGACACTGGTGCGTGGCTCCCTAACCTGTGCTGCTTCTGCCCTGTGACCCTGTCTTGGGCAGAGACGGTAACTGCTTCCGTTTCACAGATGAGCACAGGCAAGGAGTGGTTGAAGACACGCTGCGCCAATGGCAGTGGGAGAGCTGGCATTCAAACCTAGGAACCCGGGCCAGCTGGCTCTGGGCTCACAGCCCTCCCCGCTGAGCCCGCTGCCTGGGCCCCCGGAGGAACCTGCCCCCTGAGCCCTGCTTCCTGACAACTCTGCTCTCCAGGGCGGATGCTCCAGCCCATAGGCTCCTAGCCCTGCACGTGCCATCCTCCACTTTCTCTGAGGGGCTCTACTGTAGTGTGTGCTTGCTTTGTGGTCAACATAACCTCTCTGTTTACCCGTCTCAGGTGACACCAAGTTGAAAACCGTCCAGGGTGTCGTGACAAGGTACTGCAGCGATTATGGCATGATCGATGACTTGATCTACTTCTCCAGTGAGGCTGTGACTAGCAAAGTTCTTCTAAACGTTGGACAGGAAGTTATTGCGGTTGTGGAAGAAAATAAAGTGTCGAATGGACTGAAAGCGATCCGGGTAAGGCCTGAGTTCATTCAGAAGTCTCCCTACCCCACGGGCTTCATGCTGCCGTCCCCCTGTTGAGTTATCCTCTCAGAGACAACCTCTGGTTTTATGCCACGGAGAAAAACTCTGTTACCATTTCTATATCTGTCCTTCTAGTCTTTTAAACAGTTATTGTTAAAAATGGTAATTATTGGACCCTTTGTCATCCAGTTAGCAAACATAATTAGTGGGCTCTATTGTTCAGCAGCTTTTTCATTAAGAAAATAGTGTTTTGTACTCTAATTTCTTGGAAGTAGAACTGTTAGTCAAAGGGTATGCACACTTGACATTTCAATGATTATCAACAAATTATCTTTCTATAACATTGTAATAATTATACTTTCAGGAGCAGGAGGAGAGACTGCCTATCACCCAGTGTTGGCAAGGATGCAGATATTATCGATCTTTGAAATCTTTGCCAATCTAATACGTGAAAAATGATCTTGTAATTTTAATTTGCATGTAAGCTTTAAAGTACATTAAGTTTTCACATTTTTTCTGTGTGTTATTTTCATGTCCTTTATGCATTCTTTTCATTGGAGTCAGTTTTTTTTAAATTAAGCTTTGTATATTATGGAAGTTAGAGCTTTTTATGGAAAACTATATGAAACTATTGCAGATACTTCCCCCAAGACCATCTTTTGACTTTGTTTTGTCGTTTTATTCCACATAGTTAAACGTGTCTGTCTCTCCCACGTGGCTTTTTGGGCCTTATGAGAATCCTTAGGGAGGCTTACACCGCTTCTCATTACAGACGTGCATCCAGGTTTTCCTCTGAAAATTGCTTACTGACATTTAAGTATGTAAGCTACCTGGGTTTATTGGCTGTACAGATGGAAAGAAGAAACCAGATATTTCTTTCTGAGTAGTCTGCTTTTTTCCTAATAAGTAGAAAGATTTGATTCTCATACAGCGGAATCCCACATGCCCAGGACCCTGCCTGGACCCTGTTGATTCTTATGCCTGCACCCGGGCCCCAGGGGCACAGTTGTGTCCACAGGCAGCGCTGGTTTCCCTCTTACTGTTCTTTGTGGATGAGGTTCTCTGGCCTCTCCACTCACTCTGCGTAAGGTTAGAGTCGTTCTGCTGTGTCTCCTCCTGGCCTCACACCCTGCTGGCCAGCACTGAGTTTGCGGATCCATTTAGGCAGGTGACATGTGGATCACATTCAGTCTTCTCCAGCTGCAAACTGGCCACTTACATAAGCCTTCCTTCAGGTTCTTTTGTAGGTCAGTAGTTTTCACTTAGGTTCTGCAAATTCTTTTTTAAGTTTATTTTCAAGAATTTTAACATTTTTGTTCCATTATCAATATAATTTTGCTTTATATTTCCTTTTTTAAAAATTGAAGTATAGTAGTTTACAATGTTGCATCAATTTCTGGTGTACAGCATAATGTTTCAGTTATATATATATGCAAGTATTCCTATTCATGTTCTTTTTTTATTATAGGTTACTACAAGATACTGAATACAGTTCCCTGATAGTTGTGGAATCAGCTCATTTGCCCACCCTCTGGATTTATTTGCTTATTTTTTATTTAGCTTTTTTGTTCTTGTAAAATATAATATAACAATATAAAATTTACCACTTGAACCATTTTTAATTTTTACTGCCGTCCGGTGGCATTAAATGTGTTCATGTTGTTGTACACCCACACCGCTGTCTATTTTCACAACTTTTTCATCATCTCAAAGACAAACTCTGTATTCATCAAATAGTAATTCGCAGTTCGACTTTCTGTCTCTGTAAATTTGACTGCTCTCAATTCCTCACGTAAGTGGAGTCATACAGTATTGCTCCTTTTATGTCTGTCTTACGGACTTACCATAGTATCTTCAAGGCATATCCACGTAACGTGTATCAGAACTTCGTTCTGTTCATGGCTAGATAATATTCCATTGCATGTATAGACTGCATTTGATTTCTCCACTCATCTGTTGATGGACACTTGGGTTGTTTCTGCCTTTCGGCTGTTGTGGGTCATGCTGCTGTGAGCAAGTACCTTTTTGGGTCCTGGTTTTCAGTTCTTTTGGGTCTGTACCTTGGAGTGGAATTGTGGGGCTAAATATACTTATATAAATTTATATAGAGATATATAGCCCTATATTTAACTTTCTGAGGAACTGCCAGATTTTCCCCAGTGGTTGTACCATTTTACATTCCCACCAGCAGCTCAAGGCTTCCAGTTTCTCCACATCTCAGCAATGCGAGTTATTTTGCATTTTTTGACAGTAGCCACCCTAGTGGATGTGAGGTGGTGTCTTACTGTGCTTTGATTTGCATTTCCCTAAGGATTAGTGGTCTTGAGCATCTTGTCATGTGCTTGTTGGTCACTTACCCGTCTTCTTTGGAGAAATGTCTATTCAGTTCCTTTGCCTACATTTTTTTATTGAAGTATGGTGGATTTACAGTGGTGTGTTAGTTTCTGGTATGCAACATAGTGATTCAGTTACAGATATAAATTCTTTTCCATATTCGTTTTCATTATAGCTTATTACAAGCTGTTGAAAACAGTTCCCTTCGCTTATATTTTGATCAGGCTGTTTATTTTCTCGTTGAGTTGTAGAAGTTTGTTATATGTTCTGGATATTAATCCCTTACCAGATACGTGATTCACAAATATTTCCTCGCATGCTCTGGGTTGTCTTTTCACTTCTTCTTGATAGTATCCTTTGATGCACAGAAGTTTTAAACTTTGAAGTCCAGTTTATCTTTTTTTAAGCCTGTGCCTTTGATGTCACACTTTAGAAAATCGTTGACTAATCCAAGATTGTGAAGATTTTCACCTGTGCTTTCTTCTAATAATTTTATAATTTTAGCTCTTAAATTTAAGTCTTTGACCCATTTTGAGTTAATTTTTGAATATGGTATTGGCTGAGGGTTTGACTTCATTCTTTTGCATATTGAGATCCACTTTTTCCAGAACCATGTTTTGAGAAGGCTGTACAACAGGGAAATAAAAACCTTTTCCCCATTGAATGGTCTTGGCACCTTTGTTGAAAATCATTTGACTATATATGTGAAGGTTTATTTCTGGTTTCTTTATTCTGTTTCATTGGCATTTTGTCTGTCTTTACACTCTTTTGATTACTACAGCTTTGTAGTAAGTTCTAAATCAAAAAGTGTGAGTCCTAAGTAACAAACGTTGGTGAGGGTGTGGAGAAAAGGGAGCCCTTGTGCGCTGTGAGTGGGAATATAAACTGGTGCAGCCACTGTGGAAAACGGTGTGGAGGTCTCTCAGAAACCTAAAAATAGAGCTACCATATGACCCAGCAATTCCACTCCTGGGTATATATCTGAAAAAAACAAAACCACTAATTCAAAAAGATACACACACACAATATTCATAACAGCATTATTTACAGTCTCTAAGATACAGAAGCAGCCTAAGTGTTCATCAACAGATGAATGGAAAAGAAAATGTGGCATATATTTACAGTGGAATACTACTCAGCCATAAAAAGAATGAAATTTTGCATTTGCAGCCACTTGGATGGACTTGGAAGGCATTATGCTAAGTGAAAGAAGTCAGACAGAGAGACTGTGTATAATGTCACTTACATGTGGATTCTTAAAAAGTACAACACACTAGGGAATATAAAAAAAGAAGTAGACTTATGGAGAACAAACGAGTGGTTACCAGTGAGGAGAGGGAAGGGGTGAGGGGGAACATGGGTAGGGGATTAAGAGGTATAAACTATTAGGTATAAAATAAGCTACAAGGATATATTGTACAACATGGGGAATAGAGCCAGTATTTTATAATAACCATAAATGGAGTATTACCATTAAAAATTGTGAATCACTGTATTTTACACTTACAATTTATATAATGTTATACATGAACTATACATCAATTTGAAAAAGAATGATGGTGAATTCATAGGCATTTTTTATATGTTGACTTTGTTTCCTGCAAACTTGCTAAATGCACTTATTAATTCGGGTAGCTTTTATTATAAATTCTGTAGCATTTTCTACATAGAAAATTGTTTTGTCTGCAAATAAAGCTAGGTGTGCTTCCCCCCTCAAAAAAAAATGTGAGTCCTCCAACTTTGCTCTTCTTTTTCAAGACTGTTTCAGCTGTTTTAGGGTCCCTTGAGATTCCATATGAGTTTTAGGATTGGGTTTTTCTATCTCTGTAAATCATCACTGGGATTTTAGTGGAGACTGCATTGAATCCAAAGATTGCTTGGATAATAATGATGTCTTGATGTTAATCCATGAACATGGGATGTGTTTCCATTTATTTGTCTTCTCTAACTTGTTTCAGCCACATTTTGTAGTTTTCAGTATACAAGTCTTCCACCTCATTCATTAAATTTATTCCTAAGTATTTTAGTCTTTTTGATGCTATCGTAGATGGAATTGTTTTCTCAGTTTACTTTTTTGGATTGTTCATTGAAAGTGTACAAAAATACAGTTGATTTTTGTGTGTTGATTTTGTATCCTGGAACTTTGCTGAATTCATTTATTAGTTCTAACAGGTTTTGTGTGTGTGTGTGTGTGAATTCTTTTAGCATTTTCTATATATAAGATCATGCCATCTGAAAATAGATGAGTTTACTTCTTCCTTTCCAGTTTGGATATTCCAATTTGTATACATTTAAATTTTCTTTTTCTTGCCTAACTGCTCCGACGAGGACTTCCAGTGTTATTTTGAACAGAAGTGGTGAGAGCAGGCATCCTTGCCTTGTTCCTGATCCTAAGGGGAAAGCTTTCAGTCTCACCACTGAGTGTGATGTGTGCTGTGGGTTTTTCATACATGGCCTTTATCCTGTTGAGGAAGTTCCCTTTTTTTTCCTAGTTGATTGAATGTTTTTATCATGAAAGGCTGTTGAGTTTTGTCAGATACCTTTTCTGCATCAACTAAAATGATTGTATGTAAATTTTTCCTTCATTCTATCAATGTGGTGCATCGTATTGATTGATTTTCACATGTTGAGCCTTTGCGTTATGGAGTAAACCTCCTTGTTCGTGATGTGGAACCCCTGGACTACACAGCTGCGTTTGGTTTGCCAGTATTTCGTTGAGAGTTTTTGCATCAGTGTTCACAAAGGGCATCGGCTGGTAGTTTGCATTTCTTTTTTTTTAATTGTGTTTAATTATTTTGTTTTGGTAGGGGGCAGGTAATTAGGTCTGTTTATTTTTAGGGGAGGTACTGTGGATGGAACTCAGGACCTCGTGCAGGCTAAGCATGCGCTCTACCACTTGAGCTACACCCTCCCCGCCAGTTTGTGTTTCTTGTAGTCCTCTGCTTATGTCTTAAGTAGCAGTTTGTCTGCCTTGCAGGTAGAAGCTGTCTCGGATAAATGGGAAGATGACAGCAAAAACCACAGCCCAGGGCTGTCCGACTCCAGCCCCCGGGTGCTGATTGGATGCGTGACCTCACTGAGGAATGGCGCTGGCTACATCAGCCAGACCACATACTTCTCCCGGGAGAGCGTTTGTGAAGGTGCGCTGGGCGGGTCTCCGCCTCACATTTCAAATTAGGTTTTGTGGGTTTTAAAAATGTCCATGGTTAGATTTGAGATGGCTGTGCGCATCCTCAAAAGGGCCACACCTGGGGTCACAGCTGGGTGCGCTTCATCTGTGAGGAGCCTTGGGCGGAGCAAAGGCTCCTGGCGCGGGGTGGACGAGCCGCCCTTTGTCGTGTGTCCATTTGTTGGGTGCAGCCACGAAGTTCTGGGTCATTGTCCCTTTCTCATAATTAGTACTACTAATCTAAAACAATAGTGTTATACAGAGGTCTTATTATTTTTTAAGTACTTCAGATGTTTTAAAACAGGAGTTGGGGATAATCTTGTATGTTTCCAAGAGTACAGGTCCATTTTTAATTGCATTTATTTTTAGCTGATCGAAGATTTTGTTTTTATACCTAAAGGAACACTTTGTCAGCAACACTTACTGAGTTTGACTGAACAACTGTGTATTGTGTGCTTGCTGTCTGCAGTGGTGGGTGGGGGCGGGGCAGGGGGAGACCGAGATGCGTGAGCCCAGTGCTGCCCACTGCGGGGAACCAGACCTAGACGTGCTCTGTCTTCCGGCAGGGCTTAGAAGGGCTGCCTGGGGGCGGTGCTGGCACGGGTGCCAGCTGCACAGCCTGCTGGGCTGCATGTGCAGAAAGGGGTTGGAGCAGGCTTCTCTGCCACCCTGACAGCCAGGAGCCCAGGTACAGGAGGGCTGTCACCGTGAGCTCGGCCCACCGGCCAGCTTGCTGTCTTACGTTTCTTGGATGTAAAAGCCAGGACTCTGACCTTGACCACTAATCCTGGGAGTTCCCAGGATGAGAATGACACATGGCTGTAGCAGGGTGTCACTCCCGGACACAGCTGGAATGTGCAGAAGGCCCACCCTGAGGACAGGCACCCGCAGCACAGGAGGAGGGCTCTCCCAGCGCGGCCCAGTCCTCTCCAGCCCTTAGAGTTGCATTGTTCAAAACCTATTTGCAAAACTAAAATTCCTTCTAGAAAAAAGAAAAATGATACCTGGGTACATTGAAGCATTTTAAAAGAGTTTAATATTGATTATTCAGTTATTCTTGGTACATAAAACAATCTAATTTCTTAGCATCCCTAATCCCACGTCACTGGTATTGTTCTGAAGAACGTACATTTTTCAATATGATCTTACTTTCATTTTTTCATACAGTGGCCTTGAAAGCTGCATTTTATGGTTAATGAAGTTGTAACTGTAGGCGCCTTTGATTGGCACTCCCTGTACACTACAGTATAATATTTTTAATTGAGGAAATACTAGTTTGTGTGTGGGTGGTTTCCTGTCTTTACTGATGAGCTTTTCCATTTCATAATTTTCTCGTTTCTAGTGTGGCCTTTTCTCTTCTTCCTAGAGAAGTTCCTTTAGTGTTTCTTGTACAGCTGGTTTGCTGCAACTGAATTCTTTTAGCTTTTGCTTAGATATCTGTGAAGCTTTTGATTTGTCGAATCTGAACAAGAGCCTTGCTGGGTAGAGTGTTCTTGGCTGCTATTCCTTTCCATCACTTTAAATATGTGGTGCCCTCCCTTCTGGCCTGCAGCGTTTCTGCTGAAGAATCAGCTGATAACTTTATGGGAGTCCCCTGTATGCTATTTGCCACTTTTCTCCTGCTGCTTTTAGTCGAGGAAGTACTAGTAAGCTCAGAGCAAATTTTGCCAAGTGTAGATATTCACAAGTCTGTGTTTTTTCCCAGATTTGTATAACTGAAATGTGTAACTTTTTCAGCCCAAATGTTTTCTCTTTTTTTTTTTTTGCCTGTGAGTACAGAGGTGTTAAATATTTTCATAAACTAAAACCTATCAAATAAATCATCTCTGTGATTTTTCTTTCCTAGAAATTTGTTTTTTTGGAATCTTACACCAAACTTGGAGGCTGTAAATTTGTAGGCCTTGTCAATTTCATGCATTCCATCACTGAGTATCAGTTTATCCAACTAAACGTAAGGGCATGAGGGCCTCCCTGAAAGGCTCCTCACACAGATGGGCCGATGTCGAGTCCCATCCTAGGAGCTGAGCTTTGAGCCACGTCCACGCGCAGGGTCTCCTTGCTCCGCCGCCTCCGTTGCTTTTGTGGGGGAGTCAGGGTCACTGTTGCTGTATTTTCAATAACTGCAATTCACAAAAGGCTTCAAAGCTGAACATTTTTTGCTTCCACATCTACTGAATACAACGATTAAATATTTCCAACTGATTTTGAACAAAATGTAACCAAAATTTAGAGGTCTTGCTTAAAAACATGTAAAGGCACACCATTGCTGATTTACAGAGTGCTTCTTCAAAGGTTCAAATGTTTGTGAAATTCAGACAGCGGGGCCGCCAAGAAAACCAGGCTGCCAGGTCCTGTGGTTTTCTTTGTTTTGCCACAGTCTTGTAGTTGGGTCACCTTTGTGCACCAGTCTGTTTTGACCGCTGCGGTGGCGGCCTGCTGGAGGCACAGCGTGCAGAGGCAGACAGGACTGGTCTGCTCTGCAGCTCCCAGTGTGTCCGCCCCACAGGTTCCCGGCACCATACGCAGGGGTCTTGTTTTATTATGGTGCTTTGTTCCAGCAAAACTTGTGTTCATGTAAAATTATGTGAAAACCTGATTTTATCTTCAGTGTTGGATTTTTAACTGATTTGTAGCATTCACAATAACTTCAGATATTTCTCCTTCAACAGAATAATCTTCCAGAATCTTTGAGTCCATGATTCTGATGGAGGGGAAAAATCCAACTGGTTTTTGAATTTGCTTCACTATTTTTCTCTCTAAAGTAACTGATTCACTTTAGAAGAACTATTGCTTCACTTCTTTTTTTTTTTTTTTTAGGTGATTTTTGATTAGTTTATTTCTTTTTTTTAAACATTTTTTTTGAGTTATAGTCATTTTACAATGTTGTGTCAAGTTCCGGTGTAGAGCACAATTTTTCAGTTATACATGAGCATGCATATATTCATTGTCATGTTATTTTTTCACTGTGAGCTACCACCAGATCTTGTATATATTTCCCTGTGCTATACCATATAATCTTGTTTATCTATTCTACATATGCCTGTCAGTATCTACAAATTTTGAACTCCCAGTCTGTCCCTTCCCACCCCCTCCTTGGTAACCACAAGTTTGTATTCTATGTCTATGAGTCTGTTTCTGTTTTGTATTTATGTTCTTTTTTTTTTTTTTAGATTCCACATATGAGCAATCTCATATGGTATTTTTCTTTCTCTTTCTGGCTTACTTCACTTAGGATGACATTCTCCAGGAACATCCATGTTGCTGCAAATGGCGTTATGTTGTCATTTTATGGCTGAATAGTATTCCATTGTGTAAATATACCACATCTTCTTTATCCAGTCATCCGTTGGTGGACATTTAGGCTGTTTCCATGTCTTGGCTATTGTAAATAGTACTGCTATGAACACGGGTGCAGGTGTCATCCTGCAGTAGGGTTCCTTCTGGATATATGCCCCGGAGCAGGATTCCTGGGTCATATGGTAAGTCTATTCCTAGTCTTTTGAGGAATCTCCATACTGTTTTCCACAGTGGCTGCACCAAACTGCATTCCCACCAGCAGTGTAGGAGGGTTCCCTTTTCTCCACAGCCTCTCCAGCATTTGTCACTTGTGGATTTTTGAATGATGGCCATTCTGACTGGTGTGAGGTGATCCGTCATCATAGTTTTGATTTGCATTTCTCTGATAATTAGTGATATTGAGCATTTTTTCATGTTCCTATTGATCATTTGTATTTCTTCCTTGGAGAATTGCTTGTTTAGGTCTTCTGCCCATTTTTGGATTGGGTTGTTTGTTTTTTTCTTATTAAGTCATATGAGCTGCTTATATATTCTGGAGATCAAGCCTTTGTTGGTTTCATGTGCAAAAATTTTCTCCCATTCCGTAGGTTGTCGTTTTGTTTTACTTATGGTTTCCTTTGCTGTGCAGAAGCTCATAAGTTTCATTAGGTCCCATTTGTTTATTCTTGCTTTTGTTTCTTCTAGGAGAAAATTTTTGAGATGTACGTCAGATAATGTTTTGCCTATATTTTCCTCTAGAAGGTTTATTGTATCTTGTCTTATGTTTAAGTCTTTGATCCATTTTGAGTTTATTTTTGTGTGTGGTGTAAGGGAGTGTTCTAGCTTCATTGCTTTACATGCTGCTGTCCAGTTTTCCCAACACCATTTGCTGAAGAGACTGTCTTTATTCCATTGTATATTCTTGCCTCCTTTGTCGAAGATTAGTAGACCAAAAGTTTGTGGGTTCATTTCCTGGCTCTCTGTTCTGTTCCATTGGCCTATATGTCTGTTTTTGTACCAATATCATGCTGTCTTGATGGCTGTAGCTCTGTAGTATTGTCTGAAGCCTTGGAGAGTTATTCCTCCAGCCTCTTTCTTTTTCTTCAGTAATGCTTTGGCAATTTTAGGTCTTTTGTGATTCCGTGTAAATTTTATTATGATTTGTTCTAGTTCTGTGAACTATGTCCTGGGTAATTTGATAGGGATTGCATTAAATATTGCTTCACTTCTTATGTGTGTCTGGGAGGGTTTAGAATAAAAGATTAGCAAAATTGTGTCAGACAGTTACCTGGTAAATGAAGCCATGGTTTACACAACGTGTTAATGCACCTTCAGGGCTTGTTGAGTTGTGCTCTGGGCACGTCCTCCGAGCACACAGACTGACCTCGCGTCCAGCGCTTCCAGAGGCCTGTCTCCTGGTTCTGCCCTGCGGTGTTGCCAGTGTGGCCTGTGCATAGCAGTGGACGCCGTGCGTGTTATGGGCTGTTGTGTGCTCGTCACCAGCTCTCCTGAGAAGCAAACTCAGTATTTAATTATGCACATTTGATTTTTGAGCTTATTGCTGCCAGAAATGTTTATTGTAAAGTAACAGAAAGGTTATAACTAGTTATAGCTTTACAGCAGGTACTACAGCCCACCTGTTCAGGCCACACTCTCCCTGTTGGTGTCAGGACTGCTCAGCCACATCACCTCACCCAGCCTGCAGGTTCCTAGTGTTCCCGCCCAGGCAACCCTGCATGTCCCTGACAGGGCGGGGGACTCGCTCCATGGCTGGAAGGAGCTGACATGGAAGCAGGGCACCCCTTCTCCCCCTAGACTGGAGGAGGGGAGAGGAAAGAGGGGAGGTTGCAGTTGTTCATAATACTTTGTTGCTGTGTTTGTTTGTTTGTTTGTTTTAATGAAAAGCATGGGGAGGATTGAACCCAGGTGGGATCCTGAGACTCTGCTGGAACCAGGTGTATCCAGGCCTGACCTCAGACCTCTCTGAGGACCCTGCCCTCACCTTGTGGGCTGGAGGGTCAGGCTGTGCAAAGGTTGGTCTGTAATAGCCTCTGCTCTCTCCGAGCAGGGTAAATGGAGAAGAGAATTAGGTTGATAAGCTGGTTTCTGACAGGCGGGAACAGAGAGCTCCTTCCTTAACTGTTCACGTGTATGTCAGCACAGTATAACTTCGGAGTGAATTGCACATTTTGAGGTTACAACATTACCAAGTAACTCAGCCTGGTTTCCCTGCCTTGGAGGTTTTGAGCCCTGCAAGGGAGACTGGGTGGAGGCCGAGTACTGGATCCGGCCGGGCACATGGAGCAGCGAGGCCGTATCGGTGAAGCCGCTGAGGTACAAGCGCGTGGACAGGGTAGGTGCCAACCCTCCTCATCCCTGGCTCTCCTGGGTGTGCCAGGAAGTCAGGAGAACTGAGGTTCCATCTCAGCTGGAGGAGACCCTGTCCTCTTACTGGGAGTGCTGCCTCCCTGCGGGGAGGCACACAGTAAAGCTGTGGGGACAGGTCTGCACAGGTGTCACGATGCCCTGGGTGTTGGGGGCGAGCGCGGGGAGACGCAGGCTCTGAGCACAGGTGTCACGATGCCCTGGGTGTTGGGAGCGAGCGCGGGGAGACGCTGGCTCTGAGCCTGCTGTCACCACTGCTGTGGGCCCAGAGAGGGGCCAGGAGAGGAGGGAATTGAGTCTGCGGGAGAGGGGAGGTGTGCGCAGCCTGAGGTGCCCCCTGCCCCTGGGACCCAGTGCTGTGGGCCAGCTCAGCAGGCGTCGGTTCCGGCGGGCCCCATCCACATGTGGTAACTGGCTCCTGGGCACCCTGCGGACAGGTCTGCGTGTCCAGCCTCTGTGGAAGAAATGGGGTGATCGACGACTGCATCTTTTTCACCTTGGACTCCCTAAAACTTCCAGAAGGATATGTGCCTCGGAGACACGACTTGGTCAGTGCAGTGGTGGTGGAGAGCAGCCAGTCGTGCTACGTGTGGCGGGCGCTGTGCCTGACCCCTGTGCACAGGCGGTGAGGAGACTGGCTGGGCAGGGCTGGGCGGATCCGGGGCTGCATGTCGTAAGACAGAGTAATGGCGGGCTGTGTGTGGTCTTCATGGCTAAGTGAAGGCCGAGTTAAAAGTTGCCTCGTTCCTTAATCTCATGGTAATGATCTTCGTACTTTGGTGGGTTTATGCCTTCTGTTACTCCTTCCCCCGTTGGCATTTGTTAGAACACACCGCACGGTAGGTGCTGAATTTGCCATCTCCGCTCCTGTGCCCCCTCCCGCCCCCGCGCTCTGGGGCTAAGCGGCAGCCCTGCCCCGCCTCCCGCTCCCTTCTCTGCCTGCTTTTCCCCCTTGGCCCTTATCTCCAGTGAGCTTGTTACACGGTTTTCAGATTGTTCTGTTTTTGAGCTGATCTCCTCACTAGAGTGAGTTCTGGGTCGCACCTACCGAGTGCCTGGCCCGCGTCCCCAAGCCACGGGGGTGTGTGCGGTTCTGCTGGGAGCAGAGCGGCGGGAAGTGCCCCACGATGCAATGGGTGAATGAGCCTGTCCCTTCTTGGCTGTGATAAGTGTCTGCAGAAGGGCCACCAGGCCCGGGGCTACCGGGCTGGAGAGGCGCCGGCGCACGTGGTGGACAGAGGAGGCCAGGGGGAGCGGGCGTGGGAGGGCCGTGTGTGTGACAGCAGGGACTTGCAGGGAGCTGACTGCGAAGGGGTCACTTGTGTGGTCGAGGAGTCGCTGTGTGTGTGTGAACAGCAGCTAGTTTCTGAGTGGGGCTGCAGCCCGGGGTGGGGAGGTGGGGAGCACCAGGGGGCAGTGGGGTGAGCTTCTCGGTGGCACCATCAGGAAGGTAGAGGGGCTTCTCCACGGAGGGTGGAATCACCTCATTTTCTGAAGAGAAAAGTTCTCATTTAATTGTTTTCAAATACTTTGTAGCAACAACTCTTTCCAAATGAAAGCTTAGCAGTGGGTCCCTGATGAACACCCCCCACCTCCAGCAGCCTGGGAGGGACGGGGAAGAGGACAGTGGGACGAGGGGCCCCGGGGCATCTGGAGAACCTGCAGCTGGTGGAGCCCAGCATCAGGCCCCCTGGTCCCCGGTGTCACCACTGTGTCCCTCCGCTTCTGCTCCCGAGTTCTGAGTGTTGTCGCTCCATGGTCACCTCTCTGGGACTTCGCTCCTTGTCTCCGGCCTGAGGGGGGAGGCTGGCGGCGCCTCAGACGCGCAGCCTGACGCTGCTACGCTCCCTCCAGGGACTTCTCCGCCCCCGAGGAGGCCGCCGGGGAGGCCTGTGGAGCCCTCTTAAAAAACAAAGGTGACGTCGAGGTCACAAGGATGACAAATTTTGGAACAATGAAAGAAGGAGGATGTAAAAGTATGGTAATCTGTATAGAGTAAGTTTGCCACTCAAATAAAATTGCTCATTAGTTTACATGGGTTTTAAACTGTAATTTAAGAATTTTTATAAGATCAACTTTATTTTTCCTACATGTATCTATTTAGGTTTTCCACCCGGAAATACCCTTTTAACTTGCACTCATAAAAGTATTTCTCGTTGCCTTTCACTAATTAGATTGAATTCTGAGTTTTATAGTAACTGAATGTTTTAGCTTTAGAAATCTGTGTTCACAACTAATTCTCTTTTTCCAGGAATAAAGGAGACGTCCCTCAGTACTTAGTCTGTTGCAAACTGGCTGGCTGGGACAAAGCTAAACAGTTCAGATTTCAGATGCTGGATAAAACTCAGAGGTGCTCCATGGTGTCTCTTGTTTCTCTTCCTGAGGAGGAGAAGAACTTTTCAGATGAAACTATTAACTCATTAGACAGCTGCAGAAAAACCGACACCTGTCAGACATTGGAGAGCAGCCTGGGGAACAGCAGAGCAGTCTCTCCAGGTAGACGCTTCACTGTTCCCATGACATCAGCCTCCGGAGCCTGGCAGGTCGGGCGCCGGTGCAGCTGCTCTCTGGGGCCCTGGGCAGGCGAGTGGCAGTAATTTCTCTGCAGTCCCTTTGATCTGGACCCTTCTCTGATACCCGGGGTAAAACAGCTTGAGAAACACCGGAAGTGCTTCAGACAAGCGCTTCCCAGGAATGATTCCAGATTGGGGAGGGGCTGCCTACTGTCCCCTTACTCGTTGGCCGTCCACCGTCTGTGGTTTTGTGTCTGTGTGTGTGGCGGTCTCTGTGTGATGCTTATGTCCACCATCCTGCCACCCCTGGGAAAGGAAACATGTTTACCTTTGGTCTAATTTTAAATTCAAATTTCATCTCCCAGATGACTGTGTCTGTAAAGGAGGAAGCGGAGAAAAGGAAAAGTGTGCATCAAGGAAACAGGTGACAGAGCCTGAGCCCGGCAGGCTCATCCCTCCAGGCGGACAAACCCTGGTTGTGATCATATGTGAAGCGAAGTACGTGGCTGGAGGATGTGGAGGGACTTTACTGTGGGGACAGCTGGACACTTGTCTTTTTAGGTTTCATGTGTGGTGTTCTAGGTTGAATGTTACAAAAAGTATTCATAACTATTTTGATGGGCCGAAACTGTAAGAAAAAGCATTGCTGGAGATGGTGGCTTGAGTGTGCGTGCACATCAAGGCCCTGCTGCCCTGCCTGGACTCCGGACTGGCCGGGAGGACGGCGCAGGCAGGGCTCCCCCAGCCCTTCTACTCCCTTGGCTCAGCCTGAGACCTCCTCGCCCCTCCCTCCGCCTCCACCTGGGCAGCCAGGCAAGACACGGGATCCCGAGCCCTTGCGGGTCCTTCCTTTCTTCGGCCTCCTCCCCGTGTCCAGGCTCCCCGCCTGGTGGTCACCCATCAGCGAGCACTCGGGCTGCAGCCCTTAGTCCCTCCCTCATCTCACGTGCACCTGCTCATCCTCGACTTGTCAAACAGTGGGTCTGGTTAGATCCACGCCTTGCCTCGGGCTGGTGGTGATCCGTGAGCACAGGGCAGTCCTGCGCCAGCAGCTTGTGACGCAGCTCCTGTAGGCCATCTGTAACCCGTGGTGGTGACAGTGGTGGTGCAGGGGGCGGTGAGGAGGCCAAGCGCCGGGTGTGCAGTGGAGCTGGGACCCTGGCAACAGCAGAAACTGGGCAGGAGGCAGAGTGAAAGTCGTGTCTTCTTGGTCACATGACACAATTCTGATTTAAACTGGGGAATACTGGAAATGTTTTTCCTGTTCTTAAGTCTGAGAATTACAGAGAAGACCATTTTAGGTGCTTGATTTTTATCTTGGGAAAATGCTACATTGCTTACGTCCCCTTTTTCCCTGAGAAGATTATCAAAAGCGAAGGAGGACGGTGGTTCGGTAGCTGTGTGATTGTCCTCATGTGAGTGAAGGGGAGTGTGTGGGACCCGCTGTCTTATTGGTGACAGCCGTGTTTGGTTTGTCCAGGAACTCCGGCCGCTGCAAGGAGCTCCTTCTGCTTTGCTTCTCAAATTTCATAATCGGGCGATTCCTTGAAGTGACCGTCGTGAGTGAGGAGGAGTCATTGATAGCGGTCCGAGAACCGTTTTCATGGAAAAAGTCAAAAAGTTCCCAAGCATTAGCTTCTACAAAAACTACAGTTGTTGTGACCACGCAGAAAAGGTACCGTGGGCGGAGGGGACAGGCCAGCCGGCTCTCGGGCCAGCAGTGTGAGGGATCTGTGTGGCTGCTTTGCTGTTGGAGGGAGACGGGCGTCCCCTGTTCCACCATTGTTCTGGGGTCACGCTGGGAGGAGAGGGTGGGGGACAGGCACTGTGGAGAGGACTGCAGCGCCCCCTAGTCTCGGGGTGATCTCCCACAGCAGGATGCCATTTGACGCTTGCCCTCAGCTCCTGCCACCTCTCATGTTCCCACAGCCTAGCCAGCCCATCTCCCGAGACGTCCTGTGTCCCACATGGGCACCCGGAGGCGTCGATCTGCAGCAGTCAGTGAGACATGGCTGGTGTGACTGCGAGCCGTTCACAGCACCTGAGTTATCTTGTTGAGCGCTAACTCAACAAGCTTGGCTGCTTGAAGTCCATTTGAAGATGTAGCATCTTTGAAAAATGAAATTAAGAAGGAAAAAATCTGCTAGTAACATATGGCTGGGGGCTTGGGGATGACCCGGCCTTTAACTGGGGCGTGGTCTGGAGAATGTGTGGCATGTCCATATTTTCTTGTCTGCAGCTATGAAACCCAAAATCTGAACAGCAGATTTTGTTTTTTTAAGCTTACCAAAAACTCTGATCTCTGGGGCTGAGGGGATGTTTGGTGATAGCACCCTGTGTCTTGTGGACACTTACCCTCAGGCTGTAACTGATGGCTTTGAGCGCTGCCCAGAACCCCCTCGGGTGATGTGTGCCACTTCTCCAACAGTGGAAAGTCCTGGATTTCAGATCACACCTTACCCAGAAGCAACTGAAGATAAGGTACTATGACTGGTGCTGATTTGTGGGCTGAAGGAAGAATCTCCCAGCAGAGTATTGTGTGGCTGTTAACCTTGGGGTTGAACTGTTGTTTGAATCCCAGCACTGCGGATGGGAAGCTGTGTGACTTCGGCCAGTTCCTCAGTCCCTCTGAGCTTTAGTCTCATTTGTAAAGTGGTAGCCACCCCCCCTCGTGTGGCTGTGAAGATTAAATGTGCGGTTTCTGGCACAGGTGGTCAGTAGTGACCAGTCGATAGTATCAGTCGTTGGTCATGTGAGCAGTGGTCAGACGTGTCCTAGGACTGGAACCTGGAACACGGGAGCAAGAGGCCGCTGCGGCCTGCGGGCAGCAGGGTCCAGGTGGTTGGGCTCCAGTTATGGGAGCTTTTACGAACCTCTGGCTGTCACTTAGTGGTGCACTAAGCAGCCTTCTTGCTCTGCTTCGGCTTTACTAGAGGAGTGAAATAAGCCAAGAGCACAGGTGTTTTAATTCTCTAGTTAGTTACTTCCCTTTGAATGTTAATGTATCGTTACCATACGGAAACGTCCGTGAAACAGGACATTTGTTTTCCGCTGTCAGAACAGTGACCCAGAGTGCCTGTCCTCCTTGGCTTGGCATCCTTGGAACTGCCAGTGTCTGCACCTGCTCAGCCCCATCAGCAGACAGGCTGCCTCAAGACCTGAGCCCACAGCTTCCCCAGGACCCAGGCCTCTCCACCAGTGTACCAGCACTAGTCCCGGAACCCCCGGGGCCCTGCAGCCCACCCCCCAGCAGGCCCGCACCAGCCCTGGGGCCCCATAGCCAGCAACTTTGTGACCGGCCCCACCCGCCAATGGCCAGCAGCCTCCACACAAGACAGGACCTGGCAACTAACCAGACCAGGGACCAGCCACGCCTACGAGACCACCCACGCAGCCCGCACAGCATAGAGCTCTGGTACTCAGAGCGGGGTGCACACTGCAGCCCAGAGGGTGCCTACAAAAGGCCACTTCTCCTAGATCAGGAACTGTAAGGAACCTACCAGATACAAAGAAATACAACCCAGCAAAAGAGTGGCAAAAAGGAGGTGACAGAGAAACATGTTGCAAATGAAGGAACAAGGTAAAACCCCAGAAGCACTCACTGAGTGAAGTGGAGGTAGGCAGTCTACCTGAGAAAGAGTTCAAAGTAATGGCCATAAAGACCAAAGAACTCAGGAGAATGGGTGGATACAGTGAGAAATGGGAAGTTTTTAACTGCGTTAAAAAATGTAAAGAAGAACTAAACAGACACGAAGACACAGTAGCTGAAGTGAACAATGCGCTAGAAGGGATCAGCGGTAGAGTCAGCGGCGCAGAGGGATGAGGCAGCTGGAAGACAGGGTAGCGGAAATCACTGGTGCTGAACGGATAAAGGACTGAAAAGAAGTGAAGACAGTGTAAGGGCCCTCAGGCACATCAGTGTACCAACACTCGCACTGTAAGTTCCCAGAAGGAGGAGAGAGGGAGGGAAAGGGCCAGAGAGCACATGTGACTTCCCTCCCCTGGGGAAGGGGACAGTCACACGGGTCCATGCGGCGCAAAGTCCCACACGGAGTCAACCCAGAGCTGCCCACACCAAGGCACACTATGATTAAAATGGCAAAAGTAAAGATAGAGAGTATTAAAAGCAGCGAGCTACATACAAAGGAGCACCCGTGAGGTTACAGTACAGCTGACTCTCCAGCAGACACCCTGCAGCTCGGAAGGGACGGCACGATGCCTTCATTCAGAGTGATGAAGGGGAACCTGCAGCCGAGGGTACCCACCTGGGAGGGTGCGTTTGGACTGATGGCGAGGTCTGAAGTTTTACAGACAAGCGGGAGGTAAAAGTTCCTTACCACCCAGCCAGCTTTACAAGAAATATTAGAAGAGCATCTCTAAGTGGGGAAAAGGCCATAACTAGAAACACGAAAATTACAAACGGGAAAAGCTGACCGGTAGAGGCGAGCACACAGTGAAAGCACTAGAGCCAGCGTGTGCAGAGCCGGTGCTGAGGTTAGAAGACGGAAGTGGTAGTCGTCTGTGTCCATAGCCAGCAGCTAAAGGATGCACAAAACAAGAGGATGTAAAATAAGAAATTATTACAAAACAGTCATCGTGAGGGAGGAGAGTAAAAGTGCGGGGCTGTTGACGTGTGCTTGAACTTGGGATCAGCAGCTTGACTGCACAGTGGATGGATAGCTGTGTGCGCTCAGCAGCTGTGATGTCTGTGTGGGGACAGATTGTGACAAGACATTGTGCTGATCGTTTTGAAATGCAGAGAAGTAGCCAGTCCCTGTGTTGTTTAACAGGAACTAACATCCTGTTGAAGGTCAGTTATACTTCACACACAGGTTCCGAGAAAAAGGGATCAGATTTGCAGTCACCTGGGATGGGGGAGGGGGAATTGGATGAAGGGGGTCAAAAGGCACAAAGTTCCAGTTGTAGGACAGGTGAGTACTGGGGTATGATGAGCAGCAGGTCGGGTGTAACTGTAGTGCTGCTGGGTGTCACGTGGGAGAGCTGCCCAGAGAGAGAGTCCTGGGAGCTCGCATCACAGGGAGAGCACTTTTCCTCACTTTTCAGTGACGCACCTGGTGAGATGACGGCTCACCAGCCCTACTGTGGCTGTCGTCTCGTGACGTGCGCAAGTCAGACCACGATGCTGCGCGCCTTAAACTTGCATCGTGCTGTGTGTCGGTCACATCTCAGTCAAACTGGAAGGAAAAACAGTAGTAAGAGTTGAGCTCATTGGAAGTTTAGAAACAGTGTTTTCAAGCTCACTGGTCCCTGGGGGTCGGTTCCTGGGGCGCTCAGCCCCGTTGTCCTGTTGCAGGCAAAGCAGCTCTACTCTCCTGCTCACGGAGATGCCGGGCAGGGCGAGCAGGCCCCAGAGCTGAGTCCCACTCTGCAGCCCACGGGCGGGGGCCCGCAGCTCACGTAGCAGCTGTTCTGGTGGCTGAACGTCAGTCTTTCTAAAATAGGGAAGGATGTTTAGGTGAAAACGTCTGGTATCAAATGCCTGGTGATTACAGGTTGTTTTTAATGTGTGATTTTCTTTTTAAGGAACTCAAGACGACAGCTTCCAAGTTTTCTCCCACAGTATCCTATTCCAGACAGACTGAAAAGGTGTGTGGAACAGAAAATCGACATCCTGACCTTCCAGCCACTGCTGGCTGAGGTAGGAGAGTGTCTGGTGCGGAAACTGGTGCTCCTCCAGAGGTGGTGCCCTCCTCACCCCCGGGCTCTGGGGCTGGGGCGGGGCGAAGAGGACGAGGGAAAGAAACCCTGTGCCGCCAGCCCAGCCCGTCTCCCAGACCTGTGGCCAAGCAACTCTGAGCCGCTGAGAGGGGGCCTGCGGCTGTGCAGGCCGACGGGGACCATCTTGCCCGCCCCCCGCCCAGCTACACTGTTGCCCCTCTCTTCTCAGGCCTGCTTGTGACGAGCTGAGGGAGCCCGCCTGCTGTTTCAGGTGGAGGCTGGAGCCAGGAGGGGGAGGGGACTGCTGGAGGGGGCACATCCACGCAGGGTCCGGGAAGGGAAAGGGTCTGTCTCTTTGGCGGTGAGGAGCTCGCTGCCCCTTCTTGAGGGTGGGGGGCATTTTCCGCAGGCTTTTGGGGTCCATGGGCTGAGGCTTGGCTGAGCAGAACGAGGGCCCTGGCCTGTGTGGCGTCAGGGTGAGAGGGAGGGAAGAGGCTGGGAAGTGGCGGGAGGAGACTTGTGGAGGATGGGGGCCCCTTGAGTGTGGAGAGATGGGGCATCAGGAGGAGAGGAAGAGGGTCTGGAGGGAAGCTGGGGCGGGGGGTGTCTTGCCCTGAACCCACAGAGCATGCCTGCCTGGGAGGCGCGGGGCCCTCTGTCTGCCATGCCAGGGAGTGACGCTGCCTGGACCGCGGGGAGGCTTCTTTGTCTCTGCTTGACGTGCGTGGTCTTTCCTCAGCCTTCGCGCTGCGTGTACCACAGATGCTGTCCTCGTGTACGGCTTCCATCACAGGGTCCTCTTCGGTCCTGTTTCTGCTGGTTGCTTTCTCCCTCATTGTGGGTTGCGGTTTCTGCTTATTTCCACGCCTGGTCATCTCTGTTCAGATGCCGGACGCCCTGCATTTCGCCCTGTTGGGTGTTGCATGTTTTTCTCTTCCTGAAAATGTTTCTGAGTTTTGTTTTGGATGCAGTTAAGTTACTTGGAAACAGTCAGATACATTCAAAGCTGGCTTTAAGGCTTTGTGAGGTGAGGCCAGAGTGGCTGTTAGGTTAGGGCTGCTGCATGCTGAACGCCCCTTTACCCTAGGCCTTTCCATTCGGGCCAGCGGGCCTGCGCTGCTCTCAGGCCTGTGGGTCTGAGGACTGTCCTCTGTGATCCAGTGGTTCTCAGCAGGTGGCACTCCCCCCGGGAGACGTTTTCAGTTGTCACGGCTGAGGGTGCTAACAGCCTCTGGAGCAGGGAGGCCAGGAGTGCTGCTAAACACCGTGCAGTGCCTGGGACAGCGGCCCGGGGGAGTGCCCATCTAGGGGCCCTGCCCTCGCCCCTTCCCGGGATGCTCTCCCACAGCTGGCCGACAGAGTTTCTTGTGTTTGCACGTGGACCAGCGCTCAGTTGGTGGCTCAGAGGGGATGCTGGGAAGCTCTGCTGCCCCCCTTCCCGGCCCTCAGTCCCCAGCCCCACCCCCTGCGCTCTCTCTGTGTGCAGCTTGGGGGCTCTGTCGGGGGCAGCTGGGTGGCTGCGAGCTCACTTAGATGGGTCCCCATCTCAGGCTGGCTTCCCGCGCCACCTGGTGGTCAGCGTGGAAGGCCGTCGTTCCATCGGTCTGTCAGACTGACGGCTCCAGGGCCGCCGACGTCCTGACGTGCCAGTGTGTGTGAGAGAGAGAGGTGTCACCCTGCTGTCACTAGCGCGCTGGGTTCTTTTTCAGCTTTTGAACATGTCCAACTACAAGGAGAAGTTTTCGGCTTTGCTGTGGCTGGAGGAGATCCACGCGGAGACGGAGCTGAAAGAGTACAACGTGACTGGGGTCACCCTGAGGAGGAACGGGGACCTCCTGGTTCTGGAGGTCCCCGGGCTGGCCGAGGGCAGGCCCTCCCTGTACGCAGGTGCGCTGCTCACGGGCCACGTGTTGCTGGGCGGCCTCACAGACGCTGGGCCAGTCGGAAGGAGCACATTTAACTGGCAGCACCAGCCCTGCCCAGCCCGGCCCCAGGCCGTGCATGGTCTCCCTGAAGGCCGGGGCGCGGCCAGCATTCCCCGCACTGATGGGCCCCGCGCAGCGGCCCCAGCAACGCGTGTGTTGCGCTCCACTTCTTTAGACTGTGTGACTTCACAGTTCTGTTGTTTTACACGCAGTGATGTCTTTTAACTAGGTGACAAACTGATTTTAAAAACTCAAGAGTACAACGGACACATCATCGAGTACATTGGCTACGTGATGGAGGTGAGAGCCGCTCGCTCGCCTCGAGGACCTCCTGCCCCACTCTGGGGGCGGCACGGCCCTTGGGGCGGATGGCATTTTGGAAAATTCAGGGTAAAGTGAACATTTCGATAAATCTGACGCATAAAGAGAACTTTGTAAAGAAATCCTGTTGTTTTCAGTCACGTAAAACACACTCACCTTTAAAGTTACCACAAGTAGGTCATGATGTTTGCACGTCAGTGTTTGTTTAGTCAGATGTGGGCGTCTGAACACAGTCCAGGAGAGGGAGCCTCGGAAGGCAGCCTGCACGTAGGCATCGGGGAAGGTTGTGCTGGTGTAACCTGCCGCCGCCACACCTGAGTGTGGTCTGTGCTCCTCCAGCTGGTCCTGCCTGCTCTCCACTGCGCGCCACACGGGGATGGAGGCCGGTCTAGGCGGAGGAACCACCACGCCGCGCACTCCCTACGGAGAAATCAGAGCTGCCCAAGCCCTGACTCTGGAGAGGGAGGAGGGGGTGCGAGAACCAGCCTGGGACAGGGTGGAGGCGCCCTGGCCTCTGCGGCCCCGTCTGCTGTCTGCTGCAGCTCTGCTCACAGACCCACCTCCTCCTGGCAGCCAGGAGCTGAGCCGGTTGCCCCCGCGTCTGGCTGAGCGTCGCCCTCGCTGGGGCGGCTGGACAGTACCGGGGGTGTGGGTGGTTCTCCACGGAGGACAGAGGCATAAATAGTTACCAGGAGAGGAGAGGTCTGTTCACCTACCCGAGGGGAGCGGAGAGGCGTCCCACTGCCTCGAGAGACAAGCGCAGTGTAGCAGCACGGTGACGCCACCCTTTCTATTTCTCCCACGCTGAACACACCAGACTTTAGCTCAGATCTGTGGAATGAGCGTTGACTGGTGCGTTGCAGAGTATGGGTAGAAGACTTTTCCAAGAAACCGGGTATAAAGTCTGTAAAGTAAATACTTTGTTTTTTTCAGATTCATGAAGAAGATGTAACTCTTAAATTTAATCCAGAATTTGAACAAGCATATAACTTTGAGCCTATGGACGTGGAATTTACGTATAACAGGTAATGCTTTTAGAGGCTTCTCCTCCCGGGCAGGCAGGTCCTCTCTGCTTCGGCCCTCGCCATGCGAGCGGCGGTGCAGGCTGCTGCGCCACCTGGACCGCAGCTTTCCCTCCAGGCGTAAAGACACACGTTTGCATGTTATTCTTCCTGGGACCTTGAGTACACGGATCTTTGGTTCCTCACGTGCTGTCATCGTCAGTCCACTCCCTCCTTCGTCTGGTCACTCGTCCTCTGTCACATCAGGAGCGCAGGGACCCCACCACCTGGTACCTGTCCCTGTTCCTGCACTAAACTCCCTACGGGGTGTGTGATGCACACCGTGTCTCCTCTCCTGTTGGGGAACTTATGCACCGTCCTCTCCTTGGTTAGTTGCTGGCTGCTGCGGTGGACTCCCGTCTCCTTCACGCCCACACCCCGCCCCTCCTTACTTTCTCGGCTGTGCACGAGGAGTGGGCAGCGGTTTGGGGAATGGCCATGTTTCAGCTTTGCACTGGTGACAGAAGCCTGTCCCAGTGTGGGCATCGGTAATGGCCGGCCACTCCGTAGGGTGAACTTCTGGCTTTGTGCCGGCCTGCTGAGTGTGGCGCAGCTCACGGTGGGCTGGACGTATGTGTCTCACTGCTTCTGAGGTTGAGGGTCTCCCTGTTTGCTGGCTCATGCTGGGCCCCATGTCACCAAACCGAGACTCAGCTGAACTGCAATCTCGGCTGCTCCAGAAACAGAGTCTTAGACCAGCCAGGCAGGAGCCTCCTGGTTGGTACTGGGAGGTCATCTGCCTGGTGGAGCAGTGCCATCCCTACAGGAAGGTGACTGCACTGTAACCAAGCCGCTTCTTTGCCTGAATAATCTCCTTGTCCCTGCTCACCTCTGCCCTCACGTCCGAGCCCCTCCTGTGCTTCTGCTGCCCGATCGGGGTCAGCTGTGCCCTAGCGAGCTCCTGGAGGTCCCCCAGGCCGCAGTCTTTCACCAAGCATTCTGAGTGGGTCTCTCCCGTCAGAGTTACTCCCCTGCTGACACAGCACTGGTAATGTTTCCCTGTCCCTTCACAGTTTGAATTTTCTGTTTTCCCTACTTGTCCACTTTATACGTTAAAACAGAAATATTTCCAGAAAGGAAGGTGTCCCTGCTGTCCTGACACGTGTTTAAAGTTTTGCTGTAAAACTCCTGGTGTCCTGCTGACGCCCCATGGCCTACAGTCCCCCTGGTGCTGCCTCCAGGCTGGTCTCTGGGTGAGTTTCATGAAGCTTCAAGTCTCCAGACTCCAGAGGGTGACTTGTGTCCTTTCTCCTGCAGGACCACCAGCAGACGGTGCCACTTTGCACTTGAACAAGCCATCCACTTGGGAGTAAAAGGTATTACCTTTGTGGGATGGTGGTGCGACATCTCCCGGCTGTGTTCAGAGGTGTCAGGAGAGTGCGTGTGACTCAGTCTCTTCAGGCACACGCTAGAGGAACCCTGACACCCAGCATGTGTTCCTACAGGGAGTGTCAGTGTCCTTTGACTATTGCAGCTGTGCAGAAACAGCGTGCTTACTTGACTGACAGTGAAGTCGTCGCGCTCCGCCCGTCTCCTCTTGCTATGACTCGTGTCTGTGTTCACAGTCAATAAATGATGGCTTTGTTGCACAGAGCACATGGTCCTGGCTTTGTGCTGTGGCTGAGATGGCACAGGGGCCGAGGAGGGAGGAGCAGTAGACACGGGTCACTGCAGGCCGCTGCCTCTGCGCGTCATTCTTAGACTCTACAGTAACATCTGCCTTCTCACCTTTCCTTGTTTACAAGTGTTGTTTCCGGAAGAAATCATTTTGCAGTCTCCCCAAGTTATGTGGGATTGGAACCATGCACAGGACACCCAGACCGACGGCCCACCCGCCTCCAAGGTACTGCTCCGGTGTTTAACCAGATCACAGATTAGCTCTCCACTGACCGGCGGCAGACGAGTGTATTGAGCGTGGTCCCAGGAGAAACCAGGGTCACGGGTAAAGCAAAACTCACTAAAACGTGTGCAGTGCAGATGCGACATGAAGGTCACATGCAGCTGCACGCCGTGTCTCAGTGGCTGCAGTGTACTGAGTGGGGAAAAGCAAGATACTGATCTTTTGTGTGTGAGCTTACAGTTTTGTTTTTAAATTATGTGGTTTTGTGCACGCTCAGACAGGCACATTTTTATGATTACAGAAAAAGTGGGAAGGCACGCACACCCAGCAACTTGCTGATCAGGAGCTTTCGTAAACAGTGCAGCGTGTCGCCTATGTACACAGCACAGTGCCTGCAGCGTGTACACGACGAGACACAGTCGTCGTTGTCATTGTGTTTCCGTTAACAAGAAAAACCCTCGTGCTGTGGTCAAGCTAGTAACTATAATCCTGTGCTGTTGGAATTAGCTTTTTTGAGCATGTTTTGAATTTATAAGAAATACATATTTTTTACTATATCTAACATTTAGACCCCCTTTGACCATTTTATGGCCCCTCTCCCAAAAAATGAAAAAATGAGAGCTTTATAATGCGTGCACACAGAAAATTCTGTAAAGGAAACAGCAAAAGGTTTTCATTAGAATCATCTGCCATGTGATTTGTATCTGATCCTTTTGTCCTGATAATGGAAAGGGGTCTTCACTGGACACGGGTGCTGTGTCATCCACAGAGCTCTCTGAGCACTCCCCCCACCCCACCCACCGCTGGTCCGCCTGCTGCCTGTGTCTCCTGGGTGGGGTGCTGACAGCTGCCTGAGGTGAGGGAGTGCTGCTGTGTAGGGGATTGCATTCCTGAGCCAGTGCATCTCAATGCTTTTAAATGCAGAGCATCCTCTTTCCATGGATTAGCCAGGTTGCAGATAGACTCAGTCATTCTGTGCGTCAACCAAAATGACGTTACATAGACTGGACTTAGCCTTCCACCTAAATCACTGAAAACCACACGAGATACGTAAAATAGCAGGTTCAGACGCTGAGCATCAGCTCCTGTAGGACAGTGGTTCCTGGGAGAGAAGCCGGTGCGGAGAGCCACTGACCGCCCAGCGGACCGCCTGCAGAGCTCCCAGGCCAGGAGCACAGAGCGGGCAGGCGTCTGCCGAGCCCTGGGCAGTCCAAGGGCAGGATGGAAGAGGTTTGGGGGCAGAGAGCTGGGGGAGAGCCCTGGGGCCTTTAACTGAGGCCTCGTCTGGTCACACTTGTGAGGGAAGGAGCCCCTGGGGAGCAGAGGGGGCCTTGAGCTCCCTCGGTGCTGGGGGCTTCGTTCCTGGCCATCAGGTGTGCCCCTCGGGGGTGCTGCCTGGGGCTCTGGAGGCCGATCGAGGAGTGGGAGAGCAAGGCCCTGACGCTCGCCCACCTGCTCCACGTGCTGCAGCCACAGCCCATACAGCACGCAGCCCTTGTGGGAGCGTGACAGTGTCTAGCACCCGTCAGGGCATAAAATTCATTCCATCGGGTATCTGATCCCAAAATGAAACAACCTGAAAAACTCAGCCCATAATAAGAAATTGCAGGCAACTGAAACCAACCCAGAAAACTGGCAGTGGCAGAATGAGCAGATGGGGTCGTTCAAGTCACCGTGGCTGTATTCTGTGTGCTCGAGAGGAAGAGGGACACGGGAGCCCTCTTCGCGGCACAGGAAGGACGTCAAAGTCACCTGCTCACCTTCTGGGGATGAAGACTCGAGGTCCGAGATGAAAAATGTGTCAGAATTAACAGCAGACTAGACACTACAGAAGAGATTAGTGAATTTGAAAACATAGCAGTAGAAACTGCAAGACAGAATAAAAGGAATTTCTTTTAAAAAGCTGAGAAAATAAAGTGTATTTAAAAAAAAAAAAAGCATCAGTGATGTGTGGGATAGCTTCAGGCAGCCTCCCTACATGTGGTTGGCGTCCCAGGAGGGGAGTGGGGGGCTATGAGAACAAATAATGAGCAGAAGTTGTCCTAATTTGATGAAAATGATAAACCTTGAACCCAGGAAGCTCAGCAGACAGGAAATGCAAAGAAAACTGCACCAAGGCCTGTGACAATGAGATTCCCGAAATCAGTGGAGGAGAACAAATCCTGAATACAGAACGTCTCATTATAAAGAGAATTAGAAGTAAGACCTATAGCAGCCTCCCCGCCGCCAGCAGTGCGAGCCCGGGGTCCTGAGGGCACGCCCGGAGCTCTGCGGGCTGCTGCATCCCTGCTGCCACGGTGCTGTTCCCCAGCTGAGGTGTGTCCAGAGGGTAGAGCGTGTGTTATGCTCTTACTGCAGTAAAAACTTTTAAATAATTTTTTAAAAGAAAATTGACTCTTTAAAACTGAAGTAACAACAATGTATTATAGCATTTGTAACATACCAAGGACAGTTGGTAAGAAATTGACAGGCTAATTACAAAATTCATGAGTGCAAAGGGCCTAGAATTTTGAAAACAACTTTAAAAAAGTACAAACTTTTAAGTCATCTAACAAAGTAATCAATGGCGTGTGGTGCTGTCACCAAAACAAGCCTGTGCAGAACAGAATTGCCTGGGAACGGACCAACACGTACTTGAACGACTGGAAGTTGGCAGAGGTCCCCTGGCAGCTGCAGGAGAAGGGGTGGTCTTCTTAACCAGCGCTGCTGGGGCATTTGGAGGTTGTGTGGGAAAGTGCGCCAAATGGCACAGCGGCTAAAACTCGTCCAGAGTGGTTTGTGGCCCTAAACGTGGAGCCTGATGAAAACTTCTGGAAAACACTGTGGGAGAATGTCTTCATGTCCCCCAGGTTAGGCAGAGTCTGTCGATGTGATGTGAGTGTGGTCCGTAAAGAAAAACAGATGCACTTGGACGCCAGTGAAAATGAAATATTTCACTGTTCAAAAGACACCAAGACTACGAAAGGCCAGTGACAGATTTCAGTCTGTGTGACAGCAGTAGGGAGCTCAAGGGGCTCTGGGCCTCGAGAGATGCATTCGTGTCCTTGTGGTGACAGGGTCATGGGTCCGGTTGTACACGTGGAACGTGCCCACCTCAGTAAATGTCCCCTACACTCTGCAGAACCCGGACGGCGGTGGAGGGTAACTGCTGTGACCTCCGGGAATCAGATTTGATGACATGTCTAAAATTTTCCATGTGAAAGCTTTCAATGTAGCAATTTTACTTCTAGAATGTATCCTGTGGAAGTAATCACGTGATTTCACAGAGATAAATGTGCAGAGTTGCCTGTTACGGCCTTGTTTATAATGGGAAATTGGAAAAACGGTTCTGTCAGTCCAGGGCAGACTCTGTTTATGTTTAAACACACATAAAACCAACTCCTGTGTGGGGCTGGAGCGCGGTGAGGAAGCCGCAGCACCGGCACTTTGCTTCACCTGCGAGGCCGAGAGGTTCTGCTTGTTCTCACACGGGCTCTCGGGGTCCTGCACACGACGGAGGAGGGTCTCCCCGCAGGCGAGCAGGGTCCATGTGGAAGGATGCGGGAGGAGACGACACCCTGGAGCCAAATGGGGTCCTTTGTTTCAATGTCATCATCACAAAATTTAGTTTATTTTTAAAGGGGTATGTAAAAAGAAATCATCTTAGCAGCTTTTTGTTACATGTTCTTCGTTTTCGTTATGTCTTAAAAGGTAGGACCTGCGACTTGTGCAGAGGGCTGTTAAGTAAATCAAACAAGCAGGATGTTGATAATTGTTTAGATTTACACTTTAAGCCTGTGTGGACACAGCTTTCTTTTCAAGCCATTTTTCTGCACGATCCTTCCTAGGGTAGGAAAGCCATGAGGGACCAAGCTCAGGTCGGAGTTGAGGAGCGGCAGGCCGGTACTGTGGAGGCAAGTGGTCTGGGTGAGTGTCGGGGCCGTGGAGCCTCTGGAGAAGCTGGCTCTTGCGTCTGGAAGTGAGGCTTGGTGGGGGGTGCTCTGACAGCCGCGCAGCCAGGCGGAGCGGAGACGTCTTGTCTCTGACGACTTTCTGATGATGGGCTGTTTTTGTCCTCCTGCTTGTGACGGTGTCTCTGCGTCCTGGGTGACGCTGCGCGGGTAAGGTGGAGAGAAGGAACAGCGTGGCCTGCGTTTTGCCCTTAGAAAGTGGACTTTCCGGACTCTGCAGGATGAGGCCGAGACGGTGTGAGGGGCCGGCCTCACGGTGGTCAGAGCTACATACACGCGCACGCACACGCACCCCTCCATCCCCGCCCCTGGGCGGTGCAGCTGCGCGTCCTGCGACTGGCCCTGACGCTGTCTGCGCTTTGATGCAGTTGGCAAGACCCCAAAAGCCAGAGAGAAGGAGTTTTTCAATTTGATGCTCAACGAAAACCAGAAGTTAGCAGTGAGGAGGATTCTGAGTGGTGACTGCCGCCCACTCCCGTACGTTCTCTTTGGGCCTCCTGGAACCGGGAAGACAGTGACGATAATAGAGGCTGTTTTACAGGTGAGATGGGAGTGAGGGAGGACGGGGGAGGGAGCCGGGAAGAGCAGGGGGTGACGGTGGGGGTGCCGCGGTGGCTGGAGCTGCACCGTGGGCCACCATCGCCTGCGGGGTCGGAATGTGGGAAGAGCTCAAGTAGCCCCAGTTACTTCACACCTGGAGAAGTCTGTTTTGTCCTGCGGCTGCTTAGGGTTTGAGAGCTGGTGTCAAAGGTTAGAAGGGAACCCCCTTGGTGCTCAGGGTGGCGGACTGCAGTGGGGGTTCCGTGCCCCCATCTGGGCTTACGCAGAGTCTGGCGGTGGCATGTGTCCATTGTTTGCATGGTTTGGGATTCCGGTCCACACGCCTGCACTGCCACCAGCTGGCAGGTGTTGGGGGCACAAACCTGGGGCCCCACCTGGACTACTCAGGTCTGGAGAGCCAGGGCCTCTGCCTTCTCCCTGCGGTGGGCTGGGCCCTGGCCGCTTGACCCTCCCGCCCGTCTCCTGCGTGTCTGCACAAAGGTGTTCTACGCTTTGCCGGACAGTCGGACCCTGGTGTGCGCACCCTCCAACAGCGCTGCCGACCTGGTGTGTCTGCGTCTGCACAAGAGCCAGGCGCTGCGGCCTGGAGCCATGGTCCGCATGAACGCCACCTGCCGGTTCGAGGAGGTAAGCGAGCAGCCCGCGCCCTCCCTGACACTGACGCTCCGCTTTCACTGGATCCCCAAACAGTATTGTTTGTTTTTGGTTCTGTTTCACTGGTTTGCTATAAAAGGTCCTGGTTTGGTTAAGAAGAGAAATTGAATCTTGAAAATGTATAAAGTTGTTCTGGGGAAGGATCTACAGGGTTTTGTGTTATATTCACAGCTCGAGGGTTGGTAACACACGGACTAAATTGATAGGGAAATGTAAACTACTTTGATTTGAGAAGACAGTCTTACGTCGTCCTTGGTGGTGACCAAGACGTGCAGCGGGACGGGCCCCCGTTTCAGGAGCCCTCCCAGCCTTGCGATCGGGTCCAGTTTAAAGAGACTTAATGACCTGCTGGTGACCTGCTCCCCAGACCATCACGGAGGCCATCAAGCCTTACTGCCGCGATGGGGAGGACGTCTGGAGGGCCTCGCGCTTCAGGGTCGTCATCACCACGTGCAGCAGTGCGGGGCTCTTCTACCAGATAGGGCTGAGGTGGGCGCTCGCCAGCGTTGGGAGGGGCCCACCAGGGGAGGGGGTGCCCTGCAGGGGGGACGGGGGCAGAGGTGGCGGGTGCTTGTCCAGGACCCTTGGACGGGAGCGACCACTAGGAAGGCGTCTGTTCTAGGGTCGGACACTTCACACATGTGTTCGTGGACGAAGCGGGGCAGGCAAGCGAGCCGGAGTGCCTGATCCCCCTGGGGCTGGTCTCGGACGTCACCGGCCAGGTGCGGCCCGCGTGCTGCGCGTCATCTTCCCTCCCTCGGCGGCGGAGCCCTGCACCCCCAACCCCATCCACTGCACAGGACACACAGGCTGACCAAGGGCCTGGGGCATGAGAAGCCTCCCGTCACACACCAGCCTCCCCACCTCCTCCACTGTGACCACAGAGCCTGCACACAGGGCAGAAGCGAGGAGCAGGCCAGCGAGCCGCCAGGGTGGGCGGGGCCAGGGCAGCATCGAGAGGAGGGCGCAGCAGAGAATTCCAGAAGAAGGGAAGGGAACAGAGGCTGCCAAGTGTGGGGTCAGGGTGGGGTCTGCCCCCCGGGAGCTCAGGGCTCCAGTCCACTGATGTTTTCCACTGGGCTGTCCCTATCCCAGCTGCGTCCCTGTCCTCTGCAGCCCGAGTGACTGTGCAGCCGCACTCCCGCCTCCCAGCCGCCCTGGTTTGGGCAGTCAGGGCGGGAGGCCAGCCCATCACACTCTGTGTCCTGCTCACCCAGCCCCCTTCACCCACCTGACCGTGGTGGGGTCTCCCTGCACCAGTGTGGGCCCCGTTTCTTTGCCACAGATCGTCCTTGCCGGAGACCCCATGCAGCTTGGGCCAGTCATCAAGTCCAGACTGGCCATGGCCTACGGGCTGAGTGTCTCCATGCTGGAGAGACTAATGTCCCGACCGGCCTATATGCGAGACGAAGACGCTTTTGGGGCCTGTGGCGCCTACAACCCCTTGTTGGTGAGCTTGGCCCCCTGCTGTAAGGTCAGACTTGAGCCGAGGGGCCCACCAGGGAGCTCACACCGTGTCCACCAAGGCACACATGGGGCCAGAGGCCCAAGCAGCCCCTGGTCCCCTCTGCCACCACCCCCAGGGTGGGTCGGGCTCTTTCCCCGCTCCTCTGTCCCAGGAC
Source organism: Camelus dromedarius (assembly GCF_036321535.1). NCBI lineage: Eukaryota > Metazoa > Chordata > Mammalia > Artiodactyla > Camelidae > Camelus > Camelus dromedarius. Next base: position 570,861 of record NC_087446.1, on the reverse strand, counting down.
ATGGAGGCACAGCCTGTGGCGGAGGCAGGTGGGCAGACTAGCACTGCAGGGCCTGGCTCAGCCAAGGGAGAAGCTGTGATGCTGAATCTGGTTTGGGGTTTGATGAACATCTTAGAGACTGGATGTGTTAAAATTACTGAGTTGAAGTTTATCGCCCTGAGTCAGCAGGAGAGCCCTGGATCTCGGGCTCTAGAGGGAAACTAGAATGAGCTTCCAGGTCAGCTGGAGGCAGAAAACAAAGTTGTTCTTGCTCCGTGTCCTGGTAACTTCATCCCCAGCCCCTCTGAAGGTCCCACCCAGCCCACAGGGTCGGGGCTGGGGCCGTGCCTCTAGCCACCCTGGCTGGGGCCCGAGCCCGCACCTGCTGCCGCAGAGCCTGTGAACCAGAGCACAGCTTGCGGCCAGACACGCGGCCCCCCAGGGAGACTCCCTCCTTTTCTGTTAAAGTGAAGTTGTCGGAGGCTCCGAGTGCACGTCCTCGCCGGGTGGAGGTGACAGGCGGGAGATGGGGGCAGCAGGGGCCTCCCGGCTGTGACTGAGGGGGACGGGGCACTTTCCATGTGGCCGCAGCAGGCCGGCTTTGGCCCTGGACCTGTCCCTTCCGCCCTGCAGGTGACAAAGCTCGTGAAGAACTATCGGTCCCACTCGGTGCTGCTGGCCCTGCCGTCCAGGCTCTTCTACCACCGGGAGCTCGAAGTCTGCGCGGACCCCACAGTGGTGACGTCTTTGCTGGGCTGGGAGAAGTTACCGCGGAAGGGCTTCCCTCTTGTCTTCCACGGAGTGAGGGTGAGCAGTGGACCTGGAGGGCAGGCCAGGGGAAGTGCTCAGCCCTGAGCGGCCCCTCAGTGCTGCTCACAAGTTTACGTGTGTTCAGTGCGTGGGTTCCGTTTAATCCAGTCATTAACCAAGCATTTGCTGGGTGCCTCTGGTGCGGTGACTGTGCCCATGAGGGGTCCGGAGAGGTCCGGAGGGGTTCCTGAGGGAGCTCTCGGGGCTGGTCGGGACCTGGGAGGTGAGCAGGAGGGCCAAGGAAGCCCCTGCCATCCCACCCCGTGCACCAGTGTCCAGGGGATGGACCCGCACTGGGGCAGAGCCTGCCCTCCCGCCAGGTCTCACAGGGTGGGGTTCCCCACAGGGAGGGGTTAGATGCCCGGTAGCCAAAGAAATGACAAATATTCCCTAAAATCAGAGTTTGTGTTGGAATTTGGTTGTTAGAACCAAAAGTCAAGTTTGCAAGTTCTCATGCAGAATTGGGGCTGCATCCAGACTCCAGAACAATGGACGCTGGTGCCAGGGTGCCCTGGAGTGGGGTCTGCCCCTCTCCTCTCTGCAGCCTGCTTCCTGGGGACAGCTTCTGGACTTACCTGGGGTTGTGTGTAAGGTGCGGCCATGGGGTGCCCACCATCTGGATGGGAGAGACTTTGAGGGAAGGGATTCTGTGGTGAGACGGGACGTGGTCCACTCGGCACAAGCCCCCTGCTGGCTGGTTCTTCCTCCCTCCGGGAACCCTCTTTCAGCTTCTGCTCAGGGCTTCCGTCTATCTCAGAAAAAAGCAACCAGAAAGCATAGTGGGGGCATCAGTGATCCCCCCAGCAGCAGAAAGTCGAAGGCCTCTCCTGAGAGCAGGAGCTCAGATGCGCACGGGCACTCCTGGATGCGGGGCCAGTGTGGTGAAGAGGTCACTTCTGCCCAAATCAGTCCATGTGTTTCATGCAGACTACGCAGAAGTCTCAGTAGGCTGATTGCTGAGAAAGCGGAGTTGTAGGTGTGCAAAAGGTCTTGTAGAAGGAAACGGAGACTCAAAGCTGCGGGAGATGGAGGTGCTCAGTGTGAAAAGAATGAAGTCCAGAAATACTATTTTATTTAGAATTTCTTGAGGGCCTGACTGTACCCAACTCTGTTCTGGGCCCTGAGGACAAAGTGAGGGTTAGGCCTCTGGGGCTAGTTGCAGAGAACAGGGTCCACTCCCACATTTGAGCAAAAAGGGCTTTGTCGTGGGTTGTTAGCTGGCTCTGGGTTAACCCCCGGCCCTTGCTGGCCCTGGATCCTGTGGGTGCCCTGCCCAGGAGGCCACATCAGACAGGCAGAAACCCTCCCATCCAGGCGTTCCCTCCCCCAGAGTTCCAGAAGGACCCCTGTCTGACTCACTGCTCTGTCTCCAGCCCAGTGTGTCTGGGCAGAGGGTGCCCAGTAGAAGGAGCAGCTGAGCCCAGGATCGCCCAAGGAGGGTCCAGGCAGCTGTGGTCTTGTCCTAAGGGGAGCGTGGTCGGAGCAGAGCTGAGACACTGGCCTCCTGGCCCTTCCCAGGACAGAGGCCCCGCCTGTGGCCTAATTGGAAAGCTAGCTGTGGACTTCCGGATGTTTCCTGTTGGCTCTCTGCCTCATTAGTCTCAGCTTCATTTTTCATCCTTCTGCTCCCTGACTTGCTCGTCTTCACTGAGTTTACTGTGGTTCCCCTGAGATGGACGCCTTGCCCCCTGACATGAGCGCCTGGGGCCCACACCCTCTGGACACCTGTGACTTTATTTTCTTTTTCTGAGCCAAGGGTTCTAGAGAAGCATTTTTTCACTTTCCATGTGGCCGAGAATATTTTGGTCACCGTGTTACCAAACTCAGATTTGGCAGCTGGCCACTCACAATTCAGTACCCGAGAGGCAAATGTCAGTAGAAACAGAAAACATTGCTTTTAATCAGAAAGCCAGCAATCTGGGGAGAAGGCGGACTCATGTCCCCAAAAACCAACTGCTAGGATTCTGCTCGGCCATGAGCGTTAAAGGGAGAAGGGGAAGTGACCTCAGCGAGTCACTGAGGTGGGGGCAGACCCGCAGCCACTCCCACGGCGCCGGCACATCGGCGGCTCACGGTCTTCTCTCTGGACGCGGTCTCGGTCGCACATTCTGATCGTGGGATCACAGAAGGGGCAGCCGGGGAGATCTGGTCATCTGTTAATGATTTACTCTCCGTTTCTACTTCTTTGATCTAGGAGAGAACCGATAGGTTAGGCCAGGTGTTGTGTGAGCAAAACATTTGACCCGTTAGTGGTGTTTGGGCCGGAGGTGAGTAGAGCGTGGGACGCCTGGGTTAAGGTTAGTGACAGTGCAGCTCAAGTAACAGAACGAAGGGGCCTCCTGCTGAGATCTCTGTCCTGCCAAAAGCTGCTTACAAATCCCTGCTTGTGTGACATCATTCCATTTCTACGGGATTAGGGCGGGGTCGTCTTCTGTGACTTCCTCCTGCTGACTCCGGGTGCCGTGCTCCCAGAGAGGAGGATGTCCGCCTGGGCCTGCAGCCTCTCTCTGTGACAGTCGTAGTTGGCCGCTTACGTGTATGAACTGTACGAACAGACCAAGCTGCAGTTCCTCTGACGCCCATGCAGACGTGGACGCTTGTGAGCAGCAGCGGGGGCCCCGCTCTCTCGAGGCACTGCATGGACCCGTGCTGCCATAGAGTCGGTCCCGCTGCAGGCGGGGCAGCTGACGTCCTGGCTGGAGTCTGGTCGTTGTGCAGGCAGCTCTCCTCTCCGGTGGCAGCTGCAGTGCCTGTAAAACGACTCAGAATGTGCACCGGACCCTGTGTGACTCTTGTCCAGTCTTGGCCTGCTCGAGCCTGCCCTCCTGTGGCTCAGGGAGGCCTGGGGGGCTTCAGCTTTTCCACAAACAAGAGGCAGGGGCCACAGAGGGGCCTTTATACTTGAGGCGCCCCTCTGTGAGAGGCTTCTGCTCGGTTCCAGTCTCTTTTATTTCTAATTTCATTAGGCTCTGATCAAGAATGATGGCCTGTAAATTCTGCTTTTGAACACTTGCGGCCCAGTAGGTGTCAGCTGGCTGGCCGCCGCCCAGGCCGCTCTGGTCTAGCCAGGCCTCCCACCTGCAGCGTCTCCGCAGCCTGAGTCCGTGAGAGTCGGCCTGGGAGCAGGGCTCTCCTGTCTCTGCCAGCTGCTCCTTGTCCACAGACCCTGGGCGAGCTTCTGTGGAGGGCAGCTCTCTGTGACGCGTCTCTTGTCCCCGATGCCCAGGGCAGCGAAGCTCGGGAAGGGAGGAGCCCGTCCTGGTTCAACCCCGCTGAGGCCGTGCAGGCCATGCGCTACTGCTGCCTACTGGCCCGCAGTGTCTCCAGCCAGGTGTCTGCCGGCGACATTGGGGTCATCACGCCCTACCGGAAGCAGGTGCGGCCCCCGCGGCTCCTCTCGTGTGTGCTTGTCCGTGGGGTCCAGGAAGAAGAGGGACATGGCTCTTTGAGGTGGCTCCCAGTCCCCTCCTGTTGCTCCCTCCCCTGCGTCTGCACAGCCACTCCTCCTGTGCCGGGGGCCGGGCCCGGGGCACGGAGGGTGACCTCTGCCTTTGTTCCCGGTCACTGGGCATGAGAAGGCCCGTCCCCGCGGTGGTGAGGGCAGCACCGCTGGTGCCTTCCCTCCGCGCGGCTCCCGACCCCCAGCCCATTCTCCTGGGAGAACTGAGCCTCCCTCCATGCTCAGTGTTCAGCCAAGTACATGTTCCTTTTCAGTTTCAAGGTGGTTCTTTACCGGCAACCCCTGGAGATCCTAACACGCCCTCTCCCAGCCCCAAGTCCTGCTCAGCTCGTCAGCTACCCCGCCTTCAGGACCTCTCCCCTCATCCTCCTCCTCCCGGCTTTCCAGCTATAGTCACCACACAGCCTGACTCCCATCTTAACCGCTCAGGACCCCAGGGCGGGACCCTGGGAGGGGCTCTCTGTTCCTCACCCCAGGAGGCAGTCCGGGACCCAGCACCATCCCCAGGGGACATCCCCCCACTCACAGCACAGGGTGTCTGCACTTCTCTATAAAGCACCCCCCCACTACTGTGCACCCATCCCGTGGAGAGGGGGGCATCTCCACGGAGGTGCTGCCCCGCCCCAGGCATTCCTTCCGAAATGGGGCTTTGCTTTGGTCCACTTAGAGCTGATGAAACATGACTTGGAATTGACAGGCCGTGCACTCAGCCTGTGCTGTGATATGTAAAGAAACGGTCAGATTTGTAAAGTTTTGTCTTCAATCTCTTTATTGCCTTCAAAGGTGGAGAAAATCAAAGTTCTTTTGCGAAATGTTGATCTGACAGATATAAAGGTTGGATCTGTGGAGGAGTTTCAGGGGCAAGAATATCTGGTTATCATCATCTCAACTGTAGGTATTTCTGCCCCGTGGGGCACTGTCTGCGCCAGGCTGCCTGGCGTGCTGGGCCCTCTGTTGCCCTCGGTGACACAGAGCAGGGGAGACCCAGGCGGCGCCTCAAGCAGCTAACTGTTGGGTGTTCTTAAAAAAAAAAAAAAAAAGATCAGACAAAAAAGTAAAGAAACCCATGAGGCAGTAGTGAATGATGGGAGGAGGGAGGGGACCTTGCAGTGGGGTGTGGCTGGGAGAGGGGCAGACTCTGGAAAGTCCATTCTTTTATAAATGACTTTTATCAAAAGGTAAACATTAACCGCAGACAGGTTAGGAAATTGAGATGGGAAAGAACGCAGCGTGGCTAAGACCCCACGCCCAGCTCAGCTCCCAGTGCTGGAGGCTCTGCTTGAGTGTAGTGAGGCCCACACCCTGCCCCCGCTGCTTTTCTCTCTTTTTAGCCAAAATGGGGTCACATGTCACATTTCTAAATGTTTGTATATATCGAGTTTCTTTCCATGCCAAAAAATTTAAAACACTGTTTTTATTAATCTTTGTGTGTTTCAGGTACGGTCAAATGAAGATAGCTTTGAAGATGATAGATATTTTTTGGGATTCTTGTCCAACTCAAAAAGATTTAATGTTGCAATCACCAGACCCAAAGCCTTGCTGATTGTGCTGGGAAACCCTCACGTTCTTGTCAGAGTGAGCTGCGGCCAGTGGGCCCAGGGGCGGGGGTCCCGGCGGGGCACTGCTGGGTGCAAGGCCAGGTCCTCTGTTTGCACAGGATCCCTGTTTCGGCGCCCTGCTGGAATACAGCATCACAAATGGTGTCTACACGGGGTGCAACCTGCCACCGGAGCTGCAGTCCCTGCAGAAGTGAGCCCTTCCGTCTCCCTAAAGGGTAGATAGACTCTGGTCCTGCTTCCCAGGCCCACCGTCGGCCTTGCAGGGCGGAGCAGGGTCTGGCCTCATGGGCTGCGGCGGCCACTCTCTGTCCAGATGACATCTGGGGTCAGCGTCTCCCCTGCCCACACAGCTTCACAAGTAACTCTGGTGCCCCTCGGACCACGCTGGGGTGGGGGGCCGGCCCCAGCCCCACTGCGGTGCTCGCCATGGGGAGCCCTATTCACCAGCCCCTGGCCTTCCTGCGTCTGCAGCCGTGTGAGCCCCCCCCCCCAAACCAGAGCCAGTCCCTGAGGGGCCGGACAGGACAGCCTGTAAAGGAGGGCCCGTGGCTGTGCCCCTCCCCCCCAGGGACCGCCGTCTGTGCTGCGGCCCCTGCTGCGCGCCTTGTCCCACAGCCTTGGCCACGAGTGTGGGGCCCCAAGCCTGCCACCTGCTCATGCTGCTGTCAGCCCTGCGTGCCAGCCAGCGCCTGCCCCTGGGCAGCTACTCCATCACCGAAATAAACCCTCGAGTGGCTCACTGTGTGGCCTCCACCTCAGACGCGTACGTGCCAGAGGCTGATTATGGTTCCCCATGACCTCTGGTCCCTGCTGGCACTGGAGCCAGCCTTCCGTTAACGTGCTAGCCACGCGAAGCCTGGGGCCCTGGAGGCTCTGCCCAGGGAGGGGTCAGCACCCTGCCCACCTGGCCCGGTGCAGCTGGGCAGTGCTGCAGGGACCTGCCCATGTGTCCCGCACAGGTGGAGGGCGCGGCGGGAGGGACAAGGCAGAGGGTGTCACATGGGGTCCTGAGGCCCCTTCAGGACCCCACGGCCTGTCCCTTTGTCGGTAGCCATAACACTGGAAATGCCATCTGCTGGCCCACAGGTGGGAAGCTGAGGCCCCAGTGGCCCAGCCCGGCCACACTGGCTCCCACATGGGGTGAGGGTTGCTGCTCTCCCACCTGCAGGCCCGCCACAAATGGCTATTGTCGGTCGGTTAGTCAGGGAGGGGCTGGACCCGGAAACAGAGCTGGTGGCTGGTCTGAACGTGTGAAGACTCTGGTCTTGGTGCTTCGGGAAATGCTCGCCCTTGGCCGCAATCATGGCGGTCCCAGGATGGTGGCCAGGTTGCCCTAAGCAGCCTGTTGCCCCCGGCGGAGTCTCTGGAAGTCAGGGTGCCACCCTCCCCCTCGGTCTGAACCCCACGGCCCGCTCCGTGCATGGCCCCCCTGGTCTCCCCGTGGCTGTGGCCCAGCCCAGCCCCCTCCACCGTCCCATGCCTCCCTCTCTGAGCAGTCTCAGGGAGCAGGCCTCTGATACCAACTGGTGACCAGTGGAGCCCCAAAGAGCCCTAGGGGAGGGAACCAGTGCTGGCTGAGCACATGGCCAGGTCCCCCTCCGCCCTTGGTGGCGTGTGACAGGATTTGTCTCAACTTCCACCAGCCCTGAGACTGCAGGTCCAGTGCTGGGGGTCACAGGGCTCTGCCCGCACGTCCCTCAAGACTATGACCGCACCCACAGCCCTGTACACAGCCTGTTGGCCTGGCTCTGGCCTTGGTGACTGGATGTCCCAGCGCCTGGGAGAGAGAGGTGGCAGGTGTGGGGCACACCTTGGGGAGGTAGGCAGTGCCACATACCAGGAACAGCCGGTCCTGTGGGCAGTGGGTGCTGAGCTGGCACCCAGGCCAGAGGACACCAAAGCAATGACCCACAGGTGTGTCCAGGGCGACGAGAGGCCCGGCAGCGGGGTTCTGTGCAGAACTCGGGCTGCCCCCTGCACTGGGGCAGGAGGGTGCCATGCATCTGGGCAGGGCACAGAACAGGCAGGGGCCGCTGTGTGACCTTTGGAGGAGGGGAGAGAGAGGCCAGTGACCAAGCCAAGTGCTGCTGACCATGGGACAGAGTGCATGGGGCCTGCCCTCAGAGGTCAGAGTCTGTGGGAGTCCAAGCCGCCCAGACCGGCATGGACACCTGGGGAGCAGAGGGAAGAGGCTCCTGCAGGCAGCTGAGGCCCCACTTGGGTTGGTTCACTTCTGTGTTTGGAGATTCCCCCAAAGGAACTTGAGAACTGTATCCCATCACTTGTTTTTTTAGTTTCTAAAGTTTTTCTTAAGTTTTTAAAGCCGTCCGTCTCCGACACGTTGTAAACGCTGCATTGTAAAGCACAGCAGTGCGGCAGCCTTTCTGGTGTGTCTGGGGCGGCCAGAATGCCGCTGCGACTGGCACTCACCCTCGTCCACTTAAGAAGGACTTGAAAGGCAAGCTGTCCCCTCACAGCGGGGCACTGTGCAGACTCCTCCTGCCTGCAGAGCCTCGCCCACAGGGCTGCCCCTGGTGTAGAACGCACTGGGTTGAAGTTTGAGGGCAGCACAGTCTGTTCCCCTCCTGGGCACATGGCCCTGCCGGGCGAGAGACGCGCCCACAGGAGTGACAAAGGAGACAAGCAGACCAGCTCGCCGGCTCCAGGTCCTCCACCAGGTGCCTGGCCACCCAGAAGTGGTGGCTGCCCGTCCCCAGAGAGGACTGACTGGGACAGAGCTCCCAGCCCACCTGCCATCCAGGTGTGGGGTGAAATGATCCTGTGCTGTTTCATGCCATTGAGAAGCGGGGCTGCAGGTCCTGCAGCGCCACCTGGCCTGGCCAGTCGCCACCTCTGCCGCTTCTCCCAGATGAGCACACACAGCACCTCCAGGGGGTCCTTGGCCTTAATCTGAGGGGCCCTGAACCTGGTAACAAGAACTTGGTCTGGGTGGTTCTTAGAGTCGTTAAGTACGTACTCAATCAGTGATGCACAGATTTGCAAATTTTCATGGAGAACTGAACATGGAAGTAAAATTGAAAATGCATCAGTTAATGAGCTGTCCGTCTTGGTGGGAGAATATCACTTAAGGCTGAAATGGGATAGGACTCAACATGACGGGTTTTTTTCTATTTTTCATTTTCATTGATAATGAGAGCTGATAAAACTTCACGTAAGTAGAGACGAGAATAAAAGCTTTGCTAGAGCAGAGTCACTCAACCTTTTGAAATCCATGTGTCAAAAGGCACGTGTGAATGTGTTGCCACGGGAGAGGACAAGCTGCTCCCCCAATGCTGGCCTTCCCCAGAGGCGGATTTGGGAGCGTATCCCTCCAGACTGTGGCGTGGCCCCTGCGCCCCACCCCTGCCCTAGCACGCTCTGGGAGAGGGCGAGGGAAGGGGCTGGGGTCCAGGGTGGCACCGAGGATGTCGGCTCCAGCCCTCCCCATCCAGGCCCCTCTGGGTTGAGGACAGCGTCGAGGGGGCTGCTGCAGTGTGGGTGCAGGGGTGGCCTTCGATGAGAGGGCAGCTGCCGGCAGCTTCCCGGAGCATGCTGGACTACATGCACACACTCCACCAGCATTCACCGCGCACCCACAGTGCTCCAGTGGCCATGCTGCCACGCCACATCACACGCCAACTCTGAGATCACATCGAGACCAGCAGTGTTCCTCTGTACCAGACTGACCAACTGAAAAACAGAAAGCAGGGTTCCACTTACAGAGGAGCATCAACCATGACGTGAGCAGGAAATGACAGCAAAGCGGTGCCACCAGGCTTCGTGGAGAAGTAACTGTGATTCCACGGCAGGAGACAAAGGGGTGCAGGGGTGCAGGAGTGCAGCATATGCTGTGTTCAAGGAGGGGTGACTTAACACAGCATGGACCCTGTTTTCCCCAGTCCTCCAAGATGTCCACGGACAAGTGCAGGCCATGAACTCTTAAGTCATTATTGAAAAGGATGGTGGGGGACCCTGCAAAGCCATAGGAAGGAAGGCGTGCTGCTGTGGGGGAAAGGGCAGACCCATGACTGGAGGTGCCCGGGGGGCTAGCTGGGTTGTCTGGAGGTGTCTTGGTGGGTATCTGGGTTTTCGAGGGTGGGGGTCGGGGTTATTTGAGGTGGGAAACTGGAGGCAGCCCAGCTCCCTCAGCAAGTAGGAGACAAGTCAAATGGACTGGAAGCTAGGGATGGGCAGCATTCAGAAACATGCATGAACCTTTTAAAGAAAGATTTTTTTTTAAGTGTGAAGCTCAGGCTTGGTATGGGACATCCTCCTTTCTGAGCCCCCCCGCCCCCCACACACACAGTGAGGGGGAATTAGCTCACAACTGCCACCAGAGGTTCTGCAGATACGGATGCTCGAGACAGACTTGTTGGATGAATTACTGAATTAAGTTGAAACTCCAACTATGCTAAATATTTCACAAAGACGGCACGCGTATGTTCTGCTACAGGGGGACAGGGACCTGCCGGGAAAATAAAAAGTGGAAAACCGCAGCGAGTCTTGCAGGCAATTGGCATGAAGGTGGCAGCTGTGCTCTTTGCTTGAGACCAAGCCCAGTCCTGCGCCGTTGTACCTGGGGGAGGGGGGATGACAGCTGGGACCGTTGGGCACTGGGGGTTGGAATGCAGGAGGTAAAGGTCAGGAAGGTGGCAGGGAGCCAGGCCAGAAGCACGGGACCCCAGAGATTGCCCCCGGAGCTGGCACGGGCCTCCGGAGAAGGCTGTTGACCGAGGCAAAGCAGTGGGGTGATGGGGAGGAGGTGCAGGGCTGGAGAGGAAGAGGGCCGCGTGGAGGTGATGCGAGGGCCCCGGCGGTGGGTCAGGGGGCTAGGCGCCAGGGCCCCATGGCCGCCCAGGAGGGGCGCTGAGGAGACGCCCCGCAGTGTCCGCCTGCCCGCTGCCCCAGGGTGGGGTGCCAGTCCGCGACACCGGGCGGGCGGGGGCCTCGGCGCCCACAGTGGCGGCCAGGCTTTGGTAGGGAGCGGAGAGCGACTGCGGGAAGCGGGCGAGGAAACCCCTCTCCCGGGGCGGCTCCGGGACCACGCGTCTGGAAGAGGGGGGCCCGGGACGCCGCGGGTCCTAGCCGGTCTCCACCGCGCGCGGCCGCCCCCGCGCCCAGGGCGAGGGTAGCCCCCGGCTCAGCCACCCCCGCCTCCCCACCCTGAGGACGTGGAGGGACCAGTCATTGTTCATTCATTTTATTTAATTTAAATATTTTTTGCTAAGTCATCGTCGGCGCCGCATCTGCGCGCGGGGAGGGGGGGGCGGAGCCACGGCGCGAGTTGCCGCAGGTAAACAGCCCCCTCCCCGCGGCGGGACAGCAGCCGCCGCCCGCCGCTCGGGGCGGGGGTCCCGCCGCCGCCGCCGCCCCCGCCGGAAGGACACGCCTGGGCCGCGCCGGGGCTGCAGCCGAGGCGGGGGCGGCGGCCCCTGCGCGCCCCCCAAGCACCCCCGGGCGGCCCGACCCCTGCCCGCGGGGCGGCGGCGGAGCGCCCCCCCACCGCCGCCGCGGGCCCCGCGCCCCCCGCGCCCCCCATGCACCACCTCCTGGAGCAGTCCGCGGACATGGCGACGGCGCTGCTGGCCGGCGAGAAGCTGCGCGAGCTGATCCTGCCGGGCGCGCAGGACGACAAGGCGGGCGCGCTGGCCGCGCTGCTGTTGCAGCTCAAGCTGGAGCTGCCGTTCGACCGCGTGGTCACCATCGGCACAGTGCTCGTCCCCATCCTGCTGGTCACCCTGGTCTTCACCAAGAACTTCGCAGGTGAGGCCGGGGGCACGGCGGGAGGGGCGCGTGCTCTCTCCGCCACCCTCACTGCTGCAGCCGGCCACGGGCCACCCCGCTGGAGCCTGTGAGTGAGGGCGGTGCCCGGGTCTCCCCGCAGACCCTCCGCACTCCACCTGCCCCCACCCCGTACCTGCATGGGTCCCCGCGGCTGCCTCCCAGACGCCTCTCCTCCGATTTACTGATTTTACCTTCCATTCGCTCACCGTGAGCAGGGGGGTGGGGGGGACTGACTTGGACCTGGTGGTCCCAGGAGAAAATGAGACTTTGGCTAGGGAAGAAGAGGGGACCAGGAGGGGGAGTGAGCAGGGTCTGAGGGAAGGAGTGGCCAGTGGGGACCAGGAGAGAACGTTACAGAGGATGAGGACACCCATGCTGCTGGGCCACGTCCTGGGGCTGGACATGGGGTGAAGACCCCTGAGGAAGAAGTGGTCAGATTCTGGTCGGCTACTGGGGTTGCTGGGGAGCCTGGGAAGGTGGTGGGCAGATGCCCATGAGGGCATCTGCCTGGAGGAGCATCAGGCAGTGGTGGGCTGAGCAGGAGGCCCGGAGCCTGTGAGGGCTTATGCAGGTAGAAGAGGGAACTGGACAAGGGCAGTGACCAGAACAGAGTGGACGTTATGCAACGTGGAAGCCTTACGTCAACATACACGGTCCTGATTAGATTTTGTGCATCGTGGGGGCACCTGGAGGGCCTCCTAACGAGAAGTGACCCCAGGTGAGGCAGGAAGGTGGACAGGAGGTGGTGAGCCAGCCAGTGACTCCTGGGGACATGGAGGAAAGGGAGGGCACTCCCGGGTGCCACCGCACTCCCCACGGGTCCGGGCGTGGGGACAGGAAACCCCCCCACCCAGGGTCTGGCTGGCAAGGGGTCTCAGAGCCCAGGTGTCTAGGGAGGTCCCTCCACAGCTGTGCTTGAGGCCAGGGGCGGCAGCCCGGGGCAGAGAGAGCCCCTCGAGGAGGGAGAGGTGCGGACAGTCGGGCAGACGTTCTCGCATCCTGTGCTGCGTCTTTCACAAAGGACTCACCTTTTAGGGTCCCTGTGACCTGGGGATGCCAGACCTGGGGTGGACAGGCTCCTTGTCCCATTGCTGGGGCCAGGCCACGCCAGGAAGCATGCCCCACGGGGGCCCGGGGGTGAGTGCAGGTGTGCACAGATGGCGCCGTTTCCTGGGGCGAGGAAATCTTGTTCCAGGTCACAGAGCAAAGGGGGGGAGCAGCAGCTTCAGAGTCCTTAACTTGCTGATGTCCTGCGACCGCGCTCACGCCTGACTCCCGCAGTTTGTGGGAGCACCTCTTGCTCTCCTGAAGCCGAGTCCCTCTACCTGGCACTCCTTAGTCTCAGGTGCCTCTCACAGAACTCAAAGTCCCAGGGCCTCCTCTCCAGACACGAGGGCAGTGGGGGACTTGCAGATGGGAGCCACATGTCCACAGGGTGGACTTCCGGGGTGGCCCAGCCTACAGGTGGGGATCCCTAAGAGGTGGCAGAGGTGCAAGGGGGCAGCAAGGTCAGAAGCTCTGCCCCTCAAGGGGCACGGGAGGGCCTCAACCTGCCTCCCCTCCGACAGGGGCACGCCGGCCCCGGCCCCTAGGCCCGGTGTCAGCAGCTGCCTTCGAGGGTCCAAGCCCAGGAATGGGGTCCCGCGTGTGTTCTGCCCCTGCCGGAAGGGTCCTTGCCCATCCCCTGGGAGCCCAGCTTGGATGGAGGGGTCCCAGCACTCACCCCCAGTGCGCAGGACAAGGTCCACCCCTTCTGCCCGTTGGAGACCTAGGCTCGCAGCAGCTGGCCGGCCAGGTTGTGGTGAGGGGCCAGCCAGGTGGCACTGGCGTTCTAGCCTGGGTCCTCCCTGAACACCAGGGCCTGGGCACGGCCCCAGGCTGGATGGTGGCCAATGGGAAGACCCTGGTGGCTCCTGGCCAGTAACAGGGGACAGAGGAGAGCTGAAGGATGACCAGGTTCTGTGGACAGTGTGTGGGCCCTGGGCCAAGGGGACCAACAGTTGCTTTTTCCTAAGATGGCCGAGTACAGGCAGACCTCGTTTTACCGCGCTTCACGCCCTGCGTTTCTCACAAATGGGAGGTCTGTGACCGCCCGGCATTGAACAAGTCTACTGGTGCCATCTTTCCAACAGCATTTGCTCAGTTCTCACAATATTCTCACAATATTTCAAACTTTTTCATTATTACTGCACTTGTTACAGTGACCTGTGATCAGTGATCTCTGACCTGACTATTGCAAAAAGATTACTACTTGCTGAAGGCTCAGAGAATGGTTGGCATCTTTTAGCAATAAAATATCTTTTAATCAATTTATGCATTGGTTTTTAAGGCTTGCACACAGTATGTAGACATGGTCTAGGGTAAGAGTAATTTCTGTTTGCACTGGGAAACCGAAAGTTTGTGTGACTCGCTTTATTGTGCTACTTGCTTCTTTGTGGCGGTCTGGACTGGCCCTGCAGTGTCTCGGAGGCCTGCCTGCAGTGGGTGCCCTGCGGTCATGAAGGGTCCCCGAGGTGTGCTCACCCCAGCTCAGGAGAGGCGGCGAGCACTTTGCCCGCTGAGGACTGGTGAGCTGCGGGTCCCTGTGCCAGTGGGTTCCTGGGGACCCAGTCTCCAGGGTGGGTCTTTGAGAAGTGAGCCCCCTCCCCACCTAGCCAGCTCAGGAAGAGCTGAGGCGGCCCCCCGACCCTGGGGCAGCCCAGGAACCCACCTCCTTTGGTGGCCTCTGAGGGTCTCCTCTCCCTTCTAACTCTAACTTCTAACTCGCTCTAACAAATGACCACAAACTTAGTGGCCCAAAGTAGCAGGAATTTATCATTTACGGCTGTGCAGCTCAGAAGTCTGAAGCGAGTCAAGGTGTGGGTGTAGCTGGCTGTGGAGGCTCCAGTGAGAAGCCAGCTCCTTGCCTGTTCCAGCTTTGAGAGCTGCCCCTTCCCCAGCCCCTCCTCCACCTCCAGGGCCACCGAGCACATCTTCTCTTCTCTCTTACCCCTGCTCCGTCCTCACGCTCACTCTCATTCTCACCTTCCTGCCTCCCTCTTATAAGAATCCCTGTGTTCACATCAGGCCCACCCAGATAATCTAGAACTATCATCTACCAGCAAGAACCCTAACCTAACCCCACTCTCTGTGGAGAGCTACCTAGTTGCAGGGTTGGGAAGCTGGCCAAAGCAGCCTTGTGGAGTCTGGGAAGGGTCTGGACCTCGCCTGGGGCGGGGGGGCTGGGAGGAGAAGAGGGGGGCCAGGAGCCAACTCTGGGGGTGCCGGAGGCAGGGTTCTGCCAGCCCGAGGAGCAGCCTCGGCTGAGCAGGGGGCCCAAGAGGCGGCTGCCCCCACCCACGTGGAACGGGGGCTGGTGTGGGCAGGACAGCGCAGGCAGCTCCACGTCTGGAAGGGTCCTCAGGGTGTGCGGGTTGGGGAGCCAACTCAGAGGGGGTGGGGCCGCTGCTGTGGAGGGCCGGGCCAGGCCTGATGGGAGTAGCGCAGACTGGTCCTTCCTGAGGCTGCCCTGGCCCGGCTTTCCCTGCTTTCCCCTCGATGCCGTCGTTGGCCCTGTGCGCTCAGCCGTGGGGTTTCCAGGGGCCCCAGGTCTGGAGCCCCACAGTGCCAGCCTCTCAGGAGAGGTGCCCTCGGCAAGCTGGCCAGGTCTGCATGTCCCCATCAGACATCTGTGCTGTCACCACTGTGTTGGAGCACCCTGCACTGGGGTCCCCTTGGCTCAGCGATTGGCCCCACCCAGAGCCAGGCCCAGCGCCCAGGCTCCTGAAGCGTGAGCCGGGACGTGCAGCCACAGCTTCTCCAGCCGTGTGCATCCTGAGCACCTGCAGGCAAGATGGGTGCCGGCTCTGCCGGGCTGTCGGGGTGCCGTCTGCTTTGCAGGCGTAGGCAGATGGAGGAAGGACAGAGACCCCAGAGATGAGCCCACAGGGCCCCAGGGCTGGGCCTCTCCTGAGCCAGGGCTCATCCCTCCTCCCCTGCCAGCAGACACAGAGGCGGCAGACGTGAGAGGATACGGGGAGCCCGTGGGGGCCCTGCTCCTCTGTGCCTGCAGCATGGGGTACAGGCCCCCCCACGCCCCAGAGCTGGGGCCTGCACTCGTGGTCCAGTGGTCCTTCAGGGCGGGCCTCCCACCGCCCTGTCCTTTTCCCCTAGAGGAGAGCGTCTGCCCTGGGGTCGGCGGTGGGGACAAAAGTAAGTGAATAAAATGCCATCTTCTCAACCACAAGGGTTCAATCATGTCCCTCTTCCATGTTTCTCTGAGCCCAGCTCACCACTCGGTCCCAAGTCTGTGTCCTTGTCAGGAACCTTGAGCTGTGGGTACCGGCTCTTCGTGACCTGCCCATCCGTGGCCAAGCCCCCATCTCTGTGCCCATGGCAGCAGCTTCCTCATAGACCCCCTTGACCACCCCCAACTGTGTCTGAACCAAGCTACCCTGCCCGCCCACTTCTGCCCCTAAGCCCTCCATGACTCCCAGTGCCCTCCAGGTGGAGTCTGAGGGCCAGCTGCCATAGCTGTGGGACCATGCCACCTGGAATGCTCAGGTTGGTGTGGGGCTGTCGTGCTGGTGGCAGTGCTGTGGGGTCTGCATGGGTAAGAGGCCAGGTGACCTCCCAATACCAGGGCCGCAGGCACTTGTGAGGTCTCTGGCCAGATATGTAGCCAGCCACCGTCCCTAGCCCCCTCGGCCCCTGTGAGGTACAGCAGTGACCGTCTGCCTCTCCCAGCCTCAAAGGCCAGGCCCAGAGTGGAGCAGTCCTTGTGGTAGGGGTGAGGCCTGCACAGACAGACAGGCATGGGAGTCCCTGCTGCTTCCTCGTGTCAAGTCTCGGATGTGAGGGGCTTAAGCTGGGGCAGAGGGAGACTGAGCAGACCTGGGGGGCCTTCTTTGGGATGAGACAGAGAGTCCAGGCCAGGGCCACAGCATGTGGGTGGGGCGGGGGGGATGACCTCTTGTCAGTGGGACGGTGTCGTTGGGCTGGGGGCCCAGGGCTCTTGGCTGCCAGGAGGTCACGTGCCCCCTGTCCATAGTGAGAGGGGCTGGAGTCTGGCCAGACAGCAGCGTGGCCCAGCCTTGAGGGGCCGTGAACATCCTGCACTAAGGATGGCTGGAGCCTGTGAAGCTCTCCCCTCCTGGAAGTGTTCAAACATGAGACCCATCGTGGGGCCCGGCGCCTCACATGTCCTCATGTGGGAGGGAAAGCAGTTCAGTGATGACCATCTTTCCTGCAGTTGGAGAGTGTATGCCTCCGGCGCTGTCTCAGTGGCAGACACTGCAGTCCCACCGGTAAAGGCTTCCTGTTGGAGCCCAGGGCCCCCAGGCCTGCCCTTCCTAGGACAGCGCAGGTCCTGGGGAGACTCGCCTCCCCTCTCAAGGTCCGCCAGGGCCACGTTTGTTTTCCTTTGGTTATTTTCACCAGAACTGTCTCTGGCCAGGTAGGACCTGTCTAGGACACCTGCACTTCTAAGGATGGAGCCTGGGGCAGTGCCAGGCCAGGGGCTAGTCCAGCTGTGTTGATGGAGGAGGGACCCTGGATGAGTGGTGTGGCTTGTCCTGTCCGCTTTGGGATTCAGTTTCCCGGTGTGTACCTGAAGACTTTATGGTATTTGGAGAGGGGCCTGAGGCTCCAAGGGCAGGTTGGTCCCCCAGGGCTGCGGTTGGCATGACTGCACCCTCCACCCTCAACCCACCTCTGCCTTTGCCAGAGCTGATAACGGCATGTACGGGGCGAGAGGGGAGCCAGAGTGAGATCTCTCATGTCTCCTTGGCTGAGACGGTGAAGGAAAGCCACCTGGAGCTGGAGGGTTTGTTACCCGAATGGCAGACCCTGTGCAGGCAGACCCTGTGCAGGCCGCTGTGCTGGAGGGGGCTCAGGGCGGGGCAGAAGGGAGGGGTCTGATGCCCCGGCCCCAGCCCCCTCTCCTCTCTGCCCCCAGAGGAGCCCATTTACTGCTACACGCCGCACAACTTCACCCGGGACCAGGCGCTGTACGCCCGCGGCTACTGCTGGACGGAGCTGCGGGACGCGCTGCCGGGTGTGGACGCCAGCCTGTGGCCGTCGCTGTTTGAGCACAAGCTGCTGCCCTACTCGCTGTTGGCCTTCGCGGCCATCATGTACGTGCCCGCGCTGGGCTGGGAGTTCCTGGCATCCACGCGCCTCACCTCCGAGCTCAACTTCCTGCTTCAGGAGATCGACAACTGCTACCATCGGGCGGCCGAGGGCCGCGCGCCCAAGATCGAGAAGCAGATCCAGTCCAAGGGGCCCGGCATCACGGAGCGCGAGCGGCGCGAGATCATCGAGAACGCAGAGAAGGAGAAGAGCCCCGAGCAGAACCTGTTCGAGAAGTACCTGGAGCGCCGCGGCCGCAGCAACTTTCTAGCCAAGCTGTACCTAGCGCGGCACCTGCTCATCCTGCTGCTCAGCGTGGCGCCCATCTCCTACCTGTGCACCTACTACGCCACCCAGAAGCAGAACGAGTTCACCTGCGCGCTGGGCGCGGCCCCGGGAGGCGGGGGCCCGGCGGTGCGCGTCAGCTGCAAGCTGCCGTCCGTGCAGCTGCAGCGCATCGTGGCGGGCGTGGACATCGTGCTGCTCTGCTCCATGAACCTCATCATCCTCGTCAACCTCATCCACCTCTTCATCTTCCGCAAGAGCAACTTCATCTTCGACAAGCTGCACAAGGTGGGCATCAAGACGCGCCGGCAGTGGCGCCGCTCGCAGTTCTGCGACATCAACATCCTGGCCATGTTCTGCAACGAGAACCGCGACCACATCAAGTCGCTCAACCGGCTGGACTTCATCACCAACGAGAGCGACCTCATGTACGACAACGTGGTGCGGCAGCTGCTGGCCGCTCTCGCCCAGTCCAACCACGACGCCACGCCCACCGTGCGCGACGCGGGCGTGCAGACCGTGGACCCCAGCGCCAACCCCGCCGAGCCCGACGGCGCCGCCGAGCCGCCGGTGGTCAAGCGGCCCCGCAAGAAGATGAAGTGGATCCCCTCCAGCAACCCGCTGCCCCAGCCCTTCAAGGAGCCGCTGGCCATCATGCGCGTGGAGAACAGCAAGGCGGAGAAGCCCAAGCCCGTGCGCCGCAAGACGGCCACGGACACGCTGATCGCGCCGCTGCTGGACGCGGGCGCGCGCGCCGCGCATCACTACAAGGGCGGCGGGGGCGACGCGGGGTCCGCCCCAGACAAGAAGCACGCCCGCCACTTCTCCCTGGACGTGCACCCTTACGTCCTGGGCACCAAGAAGGCGAAGCCCGAGGCCGTGCCCGCCGCCCTGCCCGCCTCCCGGAGCCAGGATGGAGGCTTCCTGTCCCAGGCGGAGGAGTGCGCGCTGGGCCTGACCGCAGCACCCACCGCAGGTAAGGGCGGGCCGAGGGCGGGGCGGAGCCAGGTGGGCGGGGCTGGAGCGGAGGGCGGCCCCTGGAGGCCGCAGGGAAGGGAGGACCGACCTCAACAATGCTCCCCAGATGGCTTGCACCTGGGAGCTGTTTGAAAGAGGTTAAGGACTGAGCCAGCTGGATGGAAGCAGGGACGGTCAGGCGGGACCCTGGAGGGCCCTGTGAAACAGACGGGATGAAGGCTGGGCCGCGGGCTGGCGGGGACACAGTAAGGTGGTAACGTTGAGAAGGTTCTGGAAATGGGCGCTGCTGCTCCTGGGCGAGTCCACCCAGCCAGGCCGCTGTGTGCCAGAGCTGCAGAACCCCGAGTCCCAGCCGTCCAGGTGAGGGGAGGGGACCGGAAGGCGGGGTAGAGAGGGAGGCCTGCACAGGCTCTGTGCTCTGGGCTGTTTGCAGACGCGCCCCTGCCGGAGAAGGAAATCCTGTTCCCAGCAGAGCCAGCCCTGGCCGCACTTCCCTCGGGGGGCCCTTTTCACGTCTGCTCGCCCCCTGCAGCCCCCGCCACGGCCCCGCTGTCCCCAGCCAGCCTGAGTAAGGCTGACCCTCTGGCCATTCTGAGCCGCAACGCCACCCACCCGCTGCTGCACATCAGCACCCTATACGAGGCCCGGGAGGAGGAGGACGGGGCCCCACGAGCACCCCCGGACGTGGGAGGCCTCATCACCATCCCCCCCCCACAGCAGATCCTCATCGCCACGTTCGACGAGCCAAGGACAGTAGTGAGTACCGTGGAGTTCTGAGGGGACGGGGCTGCCCAGGCCTTCCATGCCCCTCTGCATGATCGCGGTGTGCCACTGACCCCAGCTGGCCCCGCACATACACGGCCTCAGCTTTGCCCAGCACTGCCCACACCCCCCGGCCTCCTGTCCGCATGCCACGGGGCTCAGCGCCTCTCCCACCCGGCCCCCTAGATGGCATCGTCGGGGCGCTGGCTGGGCCAGGGGCTGGCCGTGACCCCAGTGGAGCCCCCAGCCAGAAAGGCCTGGAGCCACCCTCTCCCCTGCATCAGGCGCTCGGCTGCAAGATGAAGAATTTATTTTTTTAGTTGATTTTGTCTTGCCTGGGGTGGGCATGCTGGCCCGCGAGGGGCAGGGCAGTGGCAGGATGACTCAGGAGGGGCTGGGGCTGGCGGCACCTCTGGGGCTTGCCCTCTGCAGACACCAGGACCCCTCCATGGGAGGGGCTGGGGTCCGCCACCCAGTCTGAGATCAACATGCACTTTCTCCTCGTTCCCGACACCCCTGTACTTCACTACGATTACTGTAACTAGCGAGTGTGCTTACTATCAGGAGGCTCAGGACGCATCCCAAAGGATGGCCTGTGTGAGTGTGCGTGAGTGCGAGCATGTGGGCAGGAGGGCGAGGGCGTGGGCGTGCCAGCAGCCATGTGCGTGACCGGGTAAGCGTGCGAGTGTGTGTGCGAGTGGGCACAGGGTTGAGGCCGGGAGTGGGCGCCAGCGTGCCCATGAGGGAAGGAATCCAATGCAATAACCACGTCCCCTCCAAGCCACCAGCCCCTAGCCCGAGGGTCCACGGCGCTCTGTGGGAGCCCAGGGCCGGCGCTGGGCGGGTCTATCCCTATTACCTCAGCCACGCGACAACGTGACAGTATTAACAAGGTAGCACCGAGCATATCAATAAATACTATTCTGATACCCCTGAGTCCTGAGTGGTCCATCCTGCTGGAGCCTCCTGCATCCAGGGCCCCGCCCAAGCTGCACATCTGGGGAGGGCTGCATCCATGGCAGAACAAGGGCACACGGCTGCCACTTGCAGCTGACGTTGTGGCCTCCTGGGCCCCAGGGGAATGGACACAGCCTCAGTGGAGAGGAGTGCATCCCCCCGGAAGCCGACATCTCCATCAGATGTGGTGGGATGGGGCTGCCAGGTGCCCTTGGGGGAACAGCAAGAGCTAGCAGGACTCAGGAAGTCTCCCTGAAGAGACGCCCTGAATGTGGTCTGATGGTGCTCACATCACCAAGGTCGAGAGTAGGGGGGGCCTTCCTTACCAGATCAGGATGCAGGTGGAGATGAGGGTGGTCCCATGGATGCACCAAGGAGTCACACACCCCACAGGCCATGGAAGGAGACCCCAAGGGTCTGAGGAGAGGCTCCTGGGGGCAGGGACCTGGGGCAGCTAGGCCAGAAACCCTTGGGGGCTAGAGCAGGTGGGGTGCAGGCCCAGATCAGTGCGGGACCACCTGCTGCACCACGTGGAGGCCTGACTGGCTTGGCCTCCTTGAGGCCCCTCTGCAGGCCCCTCCTGGGG
This sequence comes from Camelus dromedarius, assembly GCF_036321535.1. Classification (NCBI taxonomy): domain Eukaryota; kingdom Metazoa; phylum Chordata; class Mammalia; order Artiodactyla; family Camelidae; genus Camelus; species Camelus dromedarius. Next base: position 549,593 of record NC_087446.1, on the reverse strand, counting down.
CAGCTGCAAGCTGGGCAGGTAGGGCTTCCCAGCAAGGGGGACGGCCTGCACCCTAACTTGTGCTTTAAAAGTTGGTCTTTTGTCATCACTCAAGTACGATGAGGCCAAGAGATAAGGAGATGACAGCCATTATAAAGATAGTTTATCAACGGCTCCTGAGAGGCGAGGCCGCCACACCACGGGGGCCATGCAGGGAGGCACCAGGGTGGTCAGGAGGAAGGGAGAAGGGACACGTGGGCAGGAGCCTTTTCTGTGGTTTCTCAGGAAGAAATGCAAGGCTGGGTGTGCAGGCTTGGGCCCGGCTAGCCAGAATAATCTCGGTGGGCTGTGCCTAGTTGTGGGGTGCCTGGCCTGGGTGATTAGGGCCTGTGGAGGGTAGCCCCAACGACATACAGTACCCTGTGGAGAGGGGCAGGCTGGGGTCTGGATGGCTGGTTGGCATGTGAAGTTACTTGTAATCTCTAGGAATTGGCTGGCTTTGGGAGGGGTGGTCTTTCCAGGGTCAGCACAGACCCAGACGGCAAAATGGGATGATTAGTACACCTGGTCCCCAGGAAGAACCCACCCTCACCAGAGTCAGGACGCTCTCCTGGGCCCAGCATCTCAGGTCACGTGGCCACTGCCCCTTGGGCTGGCGCTCCCCATTTCCACGTGCACGGGGAAGGGACCCCACAGGCCCCAAGGGGGCTGACCAGGGCTTGCAGCGCCCCTCTCGTTCCCTCGCAACCAGCCCCGCTGTGATGGTGAGCCAGGCACGGGGCCAAGGGGACCCCGTGGGCAGGGTGGCTTTGCCCACCTGGGGACCCCAAGTTGTGCTGACCTCAGGCGTTTCCACGGCCCCTCTGCCACTCCAAGCGGGGCTGGAGTCCAGCCCGGCCTTCCCTCCCCTGCTCATGCTGGCACGGTGGCTCTGCTCAGAGTGGAGACAGTCCCAGAGCCCTGCAGAGGGGTGTGCGCTGCCCGGCACTGTGGTGACTCCCGAGTGCTGCTGGCCACAGAACTTCCAAACTTCCAAACGCACAGAGGTCCAGGTGGGGCTGGGCCGCACCAGCCCCTGAACCCCGGGCTGTGTCTTTGGCAGGATGGCTCTGCCCAGGCCTGTCCCCTGAGCCAAGGCCTGGCAGGACATTTCAGACCCGGTCTCATGCAGAGGCCTGTTCCTTGCAGTAAGCATCTGGCCCTTGGTTTGTAAACTGACCCCTCGCCCTTGTTTGCTGGAGAACAGAAGGCCGCAGGTCCGGGTTCCACAGAAGCAGGCTTCTTTCTGCAGGCGCCAGGGGACGCCGCCTGCCCAGTGAGTGCAGGGGCCGCACCATGTGCTCAGTGTTCTTTTGACACACCGTCCAGCCCTGGACAGGGCCAGGGGGTTGCTGCTCCTCTCCCACAAGGAGGGGCTCTGGGAGAACCTGGCACCCTACCCCAGACAGCCAGGACGGGCACCCAGGCCTCTCTCCGTGCCCACACCAGCTCAGCGTGGGCATCTAAACCAGACTGGCTCTAGCCCAGGGCAAGAGCATAGAGTGGACGACAGCTCTCCTGTGTGAACGGCCAAGAGGTCAGGAGGGCAGAAGTGATCTGCGCTGGCACTAAGGAAATGAACAACGGGAACTGGACAGAGAGGGCTAGACGCGGCCGTGGACCAGAAGCGACGCACATAAGCGTCAGCCTTGAGCCCAGCCTGCTGGCCAGGTGCCTTCCCCGCACGAGAACCGCAGGAGGGCCACTCCCGGACTCAGAACTTGGGGGAGTCTGGGACCTGCACGGATCACCAGGGCTGGGCCAGGCACCCCCTTCCTGGAACCCGAGGGGAGGCCCGGCACCGAGATCTGACCGCTAGTGGGCTGGCCCCTCAGGCCCAGACAAGGCAAGGGCTGGACAGGGCTGCCCCTCAAGCCGGACATCCCCCAGGGCTCCGCCCCGGCTCCGTGCCCCGTCCCCGGCCGCCCCATCGCCCCCGCGAACCCCAGCCGCTAGACCAACGGGTGGTCGGAGCGCCCACACTGGTGCAATCCGCGACCCAAATTCTGCTCCCCGCATTGCACTATCGCTGTCCCTTTCGGGCAGGATTGACAGTTTTGTATCATAGCACGTAAAGCCATCCCGCAGATGCTGTATGAACGGCAGCCCCCTTTTACAGACTGAGAGCTGCGGCCAGAGAATTTTAGTGCGCTTCGCAACCACGCTCCACTTGGTTGGCAGGCCTGGGACTCGAACCCGCGTCCCATAGCTACCGCCTGAGTCCTCGGATCGAGGCGCTGGATACGAGGCGGGGCGGGGCTTCTCACGCGCGGCCTCCTGGGAAGTGGAGTCCGCGGCCGCTCGCGCGCATCCCCCTGGGAACTGTAGTCCTTGGGCGCGTACTGGGCGGGCTTCAAGAGGAGGCAGACGGCGCGCTGAACTACGCTTCCCGGCATGCAGCGCGCCGCCCGGCCTCCCGGCCCTGGCCCGTCCGGCCGCCCCGCCCCGCGGCCCCGGTCCGCCCCGTCCGGTGGGGCGACGAGCCGCATGGAGGCCGGCTGAGGAACACCGCCCAGCCTCGGTACGCCGCGCGGCACGGGCTTGGGGCGGGGGGCGGCGCGCGGGGTTTCCAGCGGGTCAGGGTCAGATCGAGGTCGGGGGCCGCCGCTCTTCTGTCCGGGCCCAGCCAGCCCCCAGCGTGGGGTCTCGGGCCGGAAGGGGAAGCCCCGGCCTCCGAGGAGCGCGCGCTGGGTCGGGGTCGACGGCGAGGGTCGCAAGGGCTGGAGCTCTCGGTGGTGCAGCCCGGGGGCGGGGCCTTGGAGGCGGGGACTAGGGGCCGAAGTCGGGGGCCGGGGGCCAGGAGTTGGGGTCGGGGGTGAGGCGCGGGGTCCCCACCTCCCCAGGCGGCGGCAGCAGGAGACCCTGGGCTCTTCCGCGTGCTGGAGGCCTCTGCCCTTCAGGCCGAGCGAGCGAGGCTGCCATATGGGCAGAGTAGACGGAACTTCGAAGCTCTGTTGGCCCCTTGTTTGTGCGAACAGCTTTATTGAGACATACCTTGCATGCCACAAAGTACCACAAAGTTCACGTATGTGTCTTGGTGAAAACTGTCCCGGGAGGGGAAGCCAAGGCACATGGGAGACAACAGGAACGCCTCAGAAGTCCTGGGCTGGCTTGGGACATCAGGACACCTTTATCAGGAAATTGGGGGTTTCCAGGTGGACTTCTGCCTTTCCGGGAGCCCCTGGGGAAGGATATATACAGGCCACCCAGCTCACTGTGCTCCGGTCTAGGCTCCGCTCTCCTTGGGCCTCTGTCCCTTTTGCTGCTGCTGCCCCCCTTGTTGTGTGACTGGGAGGGAGCCCTGACCTTGGGGCCCCGGTCAGCCTTGCAGGATGGCCGTGTTGCTGTGGTGTCTGAGGCTGCCAGGCAAAGCTGCCAGGAGACAGCCCAGCATGGTGGGCAGGCAGGCCCCTCCACTGTGCCCTGCAGTGGCGGTCAGTGTGGGGACCTGGCACCAGGCAGTGCCCAGGTTCCAGGAGGGTCGGCCAGGTGTGCTGGACCAGGAGCCATGTGGACCTCCAGCTCAGATGTGAGTTGGCATGTGCCCTCTACCCCTGTTCTGACCTTTGCCCCACCTCCATAGAACAGCGCCCATCAGACCCAGGAGGTTCTCCTGTTTCAGGCTCAGGCCGGAGCCGGGAGCGCTCAGACCCCAGGCTTCAGAAGTGGGGGTGGGGTGGGAGTCAGGGCTTTGGGCTACACTCTGCTGCCTCTCAGTTAGTCATTTCCTTCTGCAGCCTGTGGTCCAGTTTAGGACCCTTGGATTTCTGAGCAGACCTAGTGGGTTAGTTGGGAAATGGGGGTTTTCTGGAAACTCCATCTGGTGCTGGTCAGCTCTTGGCCAGCAGTGGAGAGCCACGGTGGGGTCTCGAAGGCAGTTTCTGGCTTCCTAATTTTTAAGAGGGGTGAGGGGAAGAGAACGGCTGTCTCAGTCTGCTCTGGGGCCGTGACAAAATACCACCGACGGGCGCTTAAACATTAACAGACTGCTTTCTCACAGTCTGGAGGTGGGGAGTTCGAGATCACGGTGCTGGCTGCTGTGGTTGCTGGGAAGGGGTCTTTCTTCCTGAATTGCAGACAGATGGCTCCTTGCTGTGTCCTCACATAGCCACTTCTCCTGTGTCTCTTCCCACTGGGGCTCCAGTCCCACTGTGGGGCCCTCTCAGGACCTCATCTACCCTTAATCAAATCCCAGGGACCCCACCTCTTAAGTTCATTGCGCTGGGGCCAGAACTCCAGAAAGTGAATTGAGTGGGGTCACAATTCAGACCACAGCAGTGGGACCAGGAGAGGGGACGGCTGCCTGGGCTGGGCGGGCGGGAGCCTCTGGCCACTCGCACTGTGACTGTCTGGTGTGCTCGGGTCTGCCCTGTGCCGGGCCCCCAGCAAATCGTGTTCTGTGCTAATTCCTCACCCAGTGAGGAATGTGTTCCTGGGGGATCCCTATCGCCAGTGGGGCTCCCCCTGCCCCGTGAGCAGGTGCATTCTCTGCTGAACCTGCTGAGGTGGGTCCTCTCGGGGATGTCAGGGAGTCCCTCAGATTTGGTGTCTGTTTTCCTGGGAGCATGTGGGCACCACTTCTGTCGTCTGCGGGGCCACATCATGGCAGCGTCCCTCCACACAGAGTCCTGGGACCAGGCTGCCGGTTCTTCCCATGCCCTGTGGGCCCACCACCCTGGAAATAGGAGGCCCAAAGAGGTCTAGAGGCCTTGGGCTGGAGTGACCCCGGAGTGTGGTGTGCTGTGCTGTGGGCCAGCTGGGCGGCTGCTCTCACCCCTCGGCCCTGGAGGCAGGAGCTGAGAGCCCCAGCAGGTTACAGCAGCCTGCCCAGGGCCACGCAGCACTCAGTGGTGGCCTGAGATCTGGCCAAGCCTGTGGCCATCCCCGCAGCACGGTTGGTGGCGGCTGGCCAACCAGCCGGCCTGTTGGCCAGAAGGACTGGGCTCCGGCGGCCACACTCAGGAGGCAGCTCCCACCGGTGTGCCCAGTGCTCCTAAGGTCATGCTCCGGGGACAGTTCGGCTCAGTGGTGACAGCTGGTTGAGGAGAGGGAGGGGACCCCTGGGCCTGGCAGGACCGTCGTCCTGTTTTGTGCTGAGCTCCATAGGGTCTGAGCGTCGGTGGCCGCAGCATGGCCTGGCGCCTGGCTCCCTGGAGCTGTGCTGCTGGTGGGGCTGGATGTAGGAGGGGGCGTTGCTGCAGGGTGTTAGCCCGGGGTCTGTGCTCCCTGCAGCATGTGGCAGTGTGGTGAGCTGCTGGGACCATCGTCCAGAGATTTTGTGGCCAGAAAGCGGACCTGCGGGCACCGGGTCCCGGGTGCTGTTAGGGTGGGGCCTTTGCTCCCTTCAGGCAGCTGAGAGAGGCTCGGATCCCCGCTGTAAATATTTGCGTCATGGTGAGCAGGGTGCAGGGAGGAGGGATTGAGAACCCACTGAAATTACATCCTGCAAGGGTATGGCGGGGCCAGGCTGAGGTTGAGGGGACCAGAACACGGGGTGTGCATGGCTGTGACAGCGTCAGAAGGAGACGCTGCTCAGAATCATGGATTCTTGGCATGGAAGGGGCCTCGGTGGCCTTCCTGCCTGCACCCTCCCAGGCCATGTGCCCGCACTGGGGGTCCTAGGGGACCTGGGTCCTTGTGCCACAGTTGGTGGCCCAGCCATCTCGGGGCTCAAGGCTTGTCTGCCCCCTCTCCGTGGGCACAGGCTTCCTCCTGGCTGGTAGCGGGTCGTCTAGCCAGGCAGTGCCTGGAGGGTGGGGGACTGGCCCAGAACTGGGGACACCACACTAGTGGGAGGGAGACGGAGGCCACGGTGGCCTCACTCTTGCTGACTGTCACAGAAGGCTCCCAAGACAGCGTGGATGTTTCCTGGGGCAGTTTTCTAGCACCTGGGCAGCCTTGTGCGAGGCAGCTGAGGTGGACGGTCTGGGCCAGTGCGGGGCCTGAGGCGGGCGGCCCAGCCCGCCTGCAGACACGGCTTCCTGTTTCTGTGTCGGGTGTGCCCTGCATCACTGCATGCTTCCATTTGTGCAGAGGGAAGGAAGAGGCCCTGGCGAGGCCAGGTGAGCTGCCACCCACTGGGTCAGCCAGAGGCCTGTTTCAGGTTCAGGCCGGGAGCCAGGAGTGCTGAGACCCCAGGGCCGCTCCCCTGCTCCCTGCAGAGGCCCATGGGCTCTGAGTGCCACCCTTCTGGGCCAGCTGGAACCCCCCCCCTCCCATGGGGCCCAGTTACTTCCTTTGGCCTTAAGCCAGTTCCTCTTCCTGACCCTTCCCTGACCTCCTTTCTTCCAGAGGCCCAGCCGTCCTTGGGATGGGCTGCCCCTGCTCTGAACCACCTGCCCGACGGGTCCTCCCGGCTGTAGACAGGAAACGGGGGCTCAGAGAGGAGCAGTGGGTACTGGGCATCAGTTGGGAACAGAGCCCAGACTGGGATAAGGCTTAGGGTCACAGGGTACAAAGCGGGGAGGAACCTGACGTAGCCTTTTGCTTATTTTATTATTTGCTTTTCCTCTTTGTAACGGAAGTTGCGAAAGCGTGCAGCCCAGCGAGACTGATGCGAGCCCTGGGCGTGCTCTGTGGCCTGTGTGGGGCCGGCAGGGCCGGCGGGGCTCTCGGGGCCCCAGCTGCTGCCCACGAAGCACAGACACTGAAGCAAAACCACAATGCCCCGCCGCAACTCAAAACAAACTAGAATCGCTCCCTGACGCAATGTCCGAGTGAGCTCGTCGTTTTAAGCAGCTCCTTGGCCGCCGTGGCTGAGCCTCTCTCTCCTGGTGCCCACGTGTGCCAGGCACCCTGTCCTTTGGCGGCAGGACCCCGGCTCGACACTCGTAGGTGGCCCCAGAGGTGGAAGCAGAGGCCCTGTCAGACTCTGGCTTGAACTTCCCATGGCATCTGGGGGTCTAGTGACGTCCAGAGCCCCGTGTCCTGACATGGCCCCAGCCGAACCCCAGACCCCAGTAGCTCTGGAGGTCTCGATGGCCCATCTTGGGCGGTTTTCTCTCTCTGACGAGGACAGCCTGGGGGCTCCAGGCCCCAGCCCACACCCTGCCCCCGCCCCTGCTCCGCTCCGGGCTTTTCTCCAAGGTGGCGCCTGCCCAGACAGTCTCAGTTTCTAACTCAGCTTCTTCCAGTTGGCATCTTTTTTCTCAAACCAGGAATCTCAGCCCCCAAGGTGCTGCCCCCTAGCCCCTCCCCTGCTCCCTGAGTCTGTGCTGACACCTGGGCCCCTCAGCCCCCAAGGTGCCGCCCCCTAGCCCCTCTGTTCCCCGAGTCTGTGCTGACACGTGTCGTCACGGCACGTGACTCCGGAACGCGGGGCAGCGGCCCCGGCCCGGGACAACGGGCCGCCGGGGACTTCCACGCCGGCCCAGCGTGCAGATTCCCTTTTCCCACTCGGCTAGCTCTCTTGAGGGAATTCTGTAAATTGTATTTTGCTCCAAATTCAAAAAGGAGACATCCAGGTCTGGCTAGCGGCCTGAGGGCTTCTCCGCTGGGCAAGCTGGAGGTCGGGCAGCACACCCCGCCCTTGGGTGTCTCCCTGTCTGCAGTCAGCCCCCGCTCTGCGGGGCTCGAAGGGCTCGTGGCCGGGGTCTCCCGCCTGCTGTGCCCGGGCCTGGGGAGCCTGCGCTTCAGCGGCCCCAGACTGACCAGGGGCCTGATGGGCCGAAGCCCTGCCCAGGGTTCATTCAGGGCGTCCAGCACCCCATGGCACACTGACCCCTGTTGAGACCCTGGGCTCCTGTGTCTCCTCAGGCTTCACTCACTGGTGTCAGGAGCTGCCACCCAGCTATGGACGAGCAGGAGGACCAGCCACCCCGCGAGGTCAGGGGCCTGGGCCGGGGCACTGGGTCTGGGGTGGCTGTGGGCTCAGGGCTGGGCCAGCTGCCCGCAAGCATGGGGCTCCCCCCCACCATGGCCTTCCTGGGGTCACTGGCTTCTGTGCATAGAAGAGCTCCACATTCTTGCCTGCGGTGCTCCTGGGCCAGCCCGGGGGACCAGGGCGGGCACCTTGAGGGTGGGCCGCATGTCAGGCGGTCGTCATGGGGAGGCCTTTAGTCCCGGGGCACGTGGCAGGTGGGTCCCAGGAGTTCCGGGCATTGGAAGAGCCACCAGACAAATCCCAGGCTGTCCCCGGAGAGGGCGGTTGTCCCAGCTACAGTGTTCCCCTTCCTTCTGCAGGCTGACCCAGAACCCGTCGTGACATCAGGGGGTTCGGAGGTGGTGCCCAGGGTGCTTCCTGGAGAGCCCCAGAACCTGTGTGCGTGCTCCCTGAGGTCACTGTGCTGGGCGGGAGGGGCGGCAGCTTCCCAGCCAGCAGGGGCTCAGACTGGGTGGCCTCCCGAGTTTGTGGCGAGCGAGGGGCCCCTGGCCTGCCCTGGGGTGTAGGGGAGGGGGCTCTTGAGCACAGGTGGTCCTGAGGCTCGGTCCTTCAGAGCCCCCCAGGGCCCCCAGCAGCCTGGGTGCCTCCTCGGGGGCAGAGCTTGCCAAGGCCCAGGCCCCTTTCCTCAGGGAGGGGCCAGGAGGGACCCCCTGCGTGTCCAGGTTCCACAGGGCAGCACGGCCCCACCCAGTGCCCAGGGAGCCCCGGCTGCCCGGCAGCGGACGTCCCCGAGCTGGGCCTCACTGTCCCTGCAGCCGACGTGGACGCCTTCAAGCTGCTCCTGGAGATGAAGCTGAAGAGGAGGCGTGCGCGGCCCAGCCTGCCACGTACGGTGACCGAGCTGGTGGCCGAGGATGGGAGCAGGGTGTACGTGGTGGGCACGGCCCACTTCAGCGATGACAGCAAGAAGGACGTGGTGAAGGTGAGGCCGCCACGCCCATCTGACCTCAGGCCAGGCCCTGACAGCCTTGGGTGTTCTCCTCCCTGGGGACGAGCAAACCTGCTTGGTCATTTCCACTGATAGTTGCCTGAAGCCCTGAGTTGTCGCAGCATCAGCTGAGTTGGTGGCAGGGCCGCCCAGGGGGTGGGGGCCTCTGGGTGCGGCATGGGCCCTGCCCACAGGGCCGTGGGGAGCCGGCATGTCCCTCGCAGACTATCCGGGAGGTGCAGCCTGACGTGGTGGTGGTGGAGCTCTGCCAGTACCGTGTGTCCATGCTGAAGATGGACGAGCGCACGCTGCTGCGGGAGGCCAAGGAGCTCAGCCTGGAGAAGCTGCAGCAGGCCGTGAGGCAGGTGCGGCCCTCCCAGCTGGCTACGCCAGGCTGGGCCTGCGGGGGCCTGGGGCGTGCCGGGCTCTGCCCGCCTGGCAGCCACACAGCCCCCTGGGCACAGGGCCTGGGGCAGGCCTGGCCTTCCCAGTGGTGCAGAGGCACCCCGCTCCCCGGGCTCTGTCTGGTCAAGGGCCGTTCCCCCTGGCTTGTGGGACAGGGGCAGTTTTCAGACCCGGGAGAGAGGATGGATGACCCCCCTACCCCAAGGCAGGAGCTGACCAGGGGCCCCGAGGACCCCGGGTATGCTGAACAGGTCACTAGGGGTGGGGGTGGGGGTCTCGGGATCATGTGGCAAGGCCTCCTGCCCAGAGCTGTCACCCCCACGGCATCTCCCTGGGTACAGGACCCGAGTCCACTCATACTGACACGCGCCCTGAGGAGGATGTGAGCAGGTGGGGTGGGAGTCTGGGCTGGAGGGGTGAGAGGGGAAGGGGCATCCATGGGGCAGAGGCCAGGCAGCTGGTCCAAGATGGTGTGGCCCCAAGGTGGCCCAGCTCTGGGAAGTTTGTTCAAAGGGCCTCTGCGTATCCACAGTGTGTGGGCGCCCATTGCAAGGCCCTGCTGGACGTCAGCGCGGCCCTCACCGGCCCCTGGCTGTGGGCACTGGGCACCGTGCAGCTGGCTGACTCAGGCCCGCTCTCCCTGCAGAACGGGGTCATGTCTGGACTCATGCAGATGCTTCTGCTGAAGGTGTCAGCCCACATCACTGAGCAGCTGGGCATGGCCCCTGGCGGCGAGTTCAGGGAGGCTTTCAAGGAGGTGGGCCTGGGCCCGGCCGGGGAGGGGGCTCCGCCCTCGGGAGCTGCCCCTGGGGCTCAAGGCTCCCCAACCGACACCAGCCTCTGCCCAGGCCAGCAAGGTGCCTTTCTGCAAGTTCCATCTGGGCGATCGGCCCATCCCTGTCACCTTCAAGAGGGCCATCGCCGCGCTCTCCTTCTGGCAGAAGGTCAAGCTGGCCTGGGGCCTGTGTTTCCTGTCGGACCCGATCAGGTAGGACCACTCAGCCTCCTGACAGGCGTCCCTCTTTTTCCTGGGCTGAACCTCCCCGCCCCTTCCTTCTGCCCTGATCCCAGATAGAAGGTGCCCAGGCCCCTGCCCGGGGCCAACAGCACCAGCGTCCTGCTGGCCGCTGCGTCCCCACGGGCTGGCAGTGCCCCTCTGCCCCCAGCAAGGATGATGTGGAGCGGTGTAAGCAGAAGGACCTGCTGGAGCAGATGATGGCGGAGATGATCGGCGAGTTTCCGGACCTGCACCGCACCATCGTCTCCGAGCGTGACGTCTACCTGACCTACATGCTGAGGCAGGCCGCCCGCCGCCTGGAGCTGCCGCGTGCCTCCGATGGTGAGGCCCGGCTGCCGGGCGGGCCTCTGGGGATGGGTGGGATGGGCGGGCACTGAAGGATTGCTCCCCCTACAGCCGAGCCCAGGAAGTGCGTCCCCTCCGTGGTGGTGGGTGTTGTGGGCATGGGCCACGTCCCCGGCATCGAGAAAAACTGGACCACTGACCTCAACATCCAGGAGATCATGACGTGAGTGCCACCCACCCACTCCTCGCGCCCCCACACGCAGAGCTGGCAGCCGTGCCCGGACTGGGGGCTGGGGATCACGCATCCCCGAACCAGGCCCAGCCCACCCTCCCTCCCCCAGCGTGCCCCCGCCGTCCGTCTCCGGCAGAGTGTCCCGCCTGGCCCTGAAGGCTGCCTTCTTGGGCCTCCTGGGCTACGGCCTGTATTGGATGGGGCGCCGCGCCACCAGCCTGGTCCTGTCTCTGCCCGCCGCCCAGTACTGCCTGCAGAAGGCGTCCGAGGTCTGGCCGCACAAGTAGGAAGGACAGAGGGAGCCACCACACCCGAGAGGACCGCCACAGTTGCTCCGGTGTTACAGCCAAGGGGCTCCTGGGTGCCACCCGCCGTGGGGGTCCAGTCCCAGCCTCGCCTGCCCTCCCTCAACCCACCCGAATAAAGAATTATTTAACCGTCTGAGCGCAGGCTTCCCAGAGCCCCCACCGCCCCCTCTGCTCAGGGCCCTCAGGAAGGTCACGGCGGCAGGATGACCTGGCGGGAGAGGGGCTGAGGCTCCCCCACACCCTCTGGCCCCAGGTAGAGCGTGTGGGCCACAGCCGGCCATCGCTCACCTCACTGTGCCTTCTCTCCTCCAGTAGGGGCTTCTCACGGTGGGTTCTGGGCCAGCATGTTGGGAAGGGCAGGGTGGCCCCACGAAGCCCTTGGGTGCAGCTCCTTGGGGTACCCCCCGCAGAGGGTGGCTTGGCCAAGCTTGGCGGCCCTGGATGTGCGCCAGCAAAGCTCTGTCTGCAGAGATTGTTTTTGGCTTTTAAAAATGTCTGAAACTTTTTTACTCAGGTAATTTTAACTTAAAACAAACTGAAGCAAATGTCAGGAAATACAAGCCTTAACTCCACTTGGGACAAAGAGAGCATCTTTTTCTTGGAGTCTCAGCTCCAAGAGGACGAGCATGTGGGGAGGATCGGCTTGGGCTGCAGGGAGCCAGGCCGGCCACCTGGCAGCGGGGCCGGGGTTGCGGCCCTCTGGGGCGTGCGCCTGGCTGGGCCGCGGCGGGTCGAACCTGCTCCCGGTGCGTCTGGTGGAGGCACCTGGGGTCACCCCGCCCTCAGTGGATAGGCGGCATGTCCTCTGGGGCCCTCCACCTTGCATGTGAGCCCACCTTGGGCTGGGACTGGTTGGCCCAGGACCAAGCTGGCCCCACACAACACTTCCACCCATTCGTCACCTGTGTGCACAGTCTCCTGGTCACCTGTTTACGACGCAGCCTCTGCACCCTGTCTGGGGCCCAGGGTTCACGTTTGATTGTGTTTGTGTTGATTCGGTGTCTGCCTGAATCCAGTGAAGCCCACAGCATGCGCTGGGGGGCCTCAGGCTGGACCGTAACTGTCGTTCGCACGCGCGTGTGTGCGCCTCTAAGAAGCTGAAATAAAGCCTACTTTTGGAAGCCTGTTTGGTGACGTGTGTAGATGGGACTCAGTGGCAAGGGCAGTGCTCCCTGGGCCGTGGGGCCCGGGCTGGGCGCACCCGCGTCCCTAGTGTGCACCCCTGCCCTCACCCTCGGTCCCTGCCCTGCTCAGCCCCTCACCCTGGCATGTGGGAGGGGAGGAGGTGGGCGAGTCCAGCGATCTATACAAAACTGTGGGGACCAGTGGCTAAGATTTGCCCAGAAGGACAACAGCGAGCCTGGAGGGGAGCATGGGCCATTCCAGGGACGCAGCAGGAGGCTGGCGGGGCTGGGGTTCCCTTGGCCGTCTCTGCCCCAGGAGGCCCAGCTCTCCCTTCGTGCTGGGTCTTCCGCACTCTCCTGCCTCCTCTGCCCTGGGCCAGCATTGATGGCTCACAATGGGCAGGGGGCTCCTGAGCCTCCCCAGACTGAGGTCCTCTCCACAGGTCCAGGCAGCACTGCTGGAACCCTGAGGTCTGGCTACATGTGGGGGAGAGGGAGGGCCGGCAGGCACCCACAGGTCTGCACCCTGCAGGCCTCTCCTGGTGAGGACCCGCCTGGGTCCCTGCCCCCAATGGTCTAGGGAGGGGGGCAGAGGACAAGTCCCTTCCAGTCCCATGTTAGGAGAGGCCAGCTGGGCTGGGGAAGAAGGCGGGACAGCCCAAGTAGACCCTCCAAGGGCAGCAGGTGAGATCCACGTTGGACCCATGGGGGAGAGGGGGTGCCTGGGGGCAGCAGGAGGAGCCAAGGAATCAAAGGCCTGGCAGAGGGCTGGGGGCTGGCACATGCTTGGAGCCCAAGGGACAGCCACTTCTGGAACAGAAGATGCCTGAGGTGGGTGTGGCCGGGGTGAGGCAACAGTGGCTGGCCGACAGTTTATTAATCATCTGCTGGACTGTCCACTGGCCCTTCTTGGGCTCTGGTCCCGGTCACCTGGAGAGCACTGACCTCCTGGGGCGTCTCTTACAGGGAGGGGCTGCTCTCAGATCTGGGTGGAGAACCAGAGGGTCCCCAGGGTGTGTCCACCGTCCAGCCAAGGGAGCCAGCACCCCTTCCAGGTGAGCAGCCTGCAGCATGGGGGCTGCAGAGACAGCTGGCGTGCCGCTGTGGCAGAAACAAGACACTACTGTTCGAGGCTGGCAGGGGAAGGGCCGGGCCTGGCACTTGCCTCCCAGAGGCCATCCTCAGCCCACTCACACCTGGTAGGGGCACGTTCTCCGAGGTTGTCTACAGTCAGGAAGAGTGAGGGGAAACTCAAATGTCCACCTCTAAGGGAACGAACAAAGACGCCCAGGATACAAGTTTGGTACAAAATGATATGCATTGAATTGTGGGCCACTGGCCTGAGGCCTGGGGAATTACTTTGAATCTCCACCCTATTTCTGAGAATTGGAATTTATTACAATGCAAGTTTGTATTATAGTGACAAGCAGAAAAACAAAAAGGTTTCATTTTCCAAATACATAAAGTGCTTAGGGGAGAGTGGACACCTTTCTCCTTTCAGACAGGAGTGGAGGCCTGCATGATGTGCCCAGGCACCGCCAGCACAGATGACGGTGATGTGCCGCCCCAGCCCCCAAGTTTCCTGTGACATGTGTATGACAGTGGTTGGACAGTGATTCAGAGTCGCAGGCAGGGAGAGGCTGCTGGATTTTGAGAGGTGCTGGCAGGAGTACAAACAGCTTCAGAGACTTGGGAGGGAGGAGGGCTGTACTGCCTGAGGAGAACAGAGAACTAGTAGCCAGGTATCCCAGGCCTTGTCCTAGGGGCCAGAGCTTGAGCCCCACCAAGAACACAGGGCAGGGCAGGGGTGGCAGGAGGCGGCAAGGGACTGCCAGCAGGCGCAGACCTCAGCCTGGGTGCCTCTCTCCTACAGGTGACCACTGGTTAGGGCTGGAGCACATCTCGGGCCTGACCTCCCAGCCTGGCCTGCACACCAAGCTGATGGTGGACCTGCGGGACACGGACAACTCTGTGGGCCCATTATGACAAATTCTGCGTGGACAAGGGAGACCAGTTGTACCGGCTCAATCTCAGCCCGCGCTTGGCACCGCAGGTGAGTGCCTGGGAGGCCTGGGGGCTCTCGGGCCATCTCCCCGCCCCGCCCCCAGGCACCCTGCTTTGCTGACATGTTTTCCAGGCAAGGGGCTAGAGGGAAGGAGGGGACCCAGAGACTCCGACTTCCCAGCCCACACCTGCCAGCCTTCATTCTCTGGGCAAGGATATTGCACCTCCCTTGGGGGTCCCTCATGGCTGGGAAATATCATGAGGGCGCAGCGCCCGAGGAGCCTCCGCCCACGCTGCCCCGCGCGCAGGGGACGCGGTCCCGGATTTGGGCCGCAGCAACAAGCAGGAGGGCAGCGGCTTCAGCACGCTGGACCGCGACCTCAACGGCGGCGCCCCTGCGTGGACGGCGCGCACACCTTCGCCAGCTGCAGCCGCGATCGCTCGGGCGCCGGCGGGTGGTACAGCGACCTCGGCCAGGGCGACCTCAACGCGCAGGGGCCGACTCAGGCGTGCGCTGCGCCTCAGGCGACCACCCACCGGCCCTGCGCTCCAGCGTGCTGCGCAGCCGCGCCGCCTCCAGCAGGGCCTGGGCCCCGCCCCAGGGGCGGCGGCCTCATTAAATGCTAAGCCCGGCTGCCCGCTGGGTCGTCTTTGCGGGGAGGGGCCAGGAAAGGGCGGAGCTCAGCTGCAGAGGCACCTGCCCAAGTGGGATGGGCCAAGGGAAGTCTGGGAGGCCCGGTAGCTCAGCAGCGAGGCCACAGGCAAGGCTGCCAGGGCTGGGAGGGTCATCCCCGCAGTGCTGACCTGCTGGAACCCTTGGAGCCCACTAGGCGTCCCCTCTGGCTGTGAGCTCAGTGAGGGCCCTCAAAAACCTAGTCCCACCAGATTCAAAGTGTGGGTAGGACAGCAGAGTCAGGGGGCAAGGTCAGGAGGGCCTGGGCCTGAGGAAGAGGGAGGGGTGACACCAGGCTCAGGCCTGGTCTCCTAGGCAGTGAGGAAGGAGGCTGCGAACAGGGTACTCCGCCAGCAGGCCAGGTGGGGAAGACACCGGGTGGGCCCAGGTGGAAGGGAATCCATCAGGCTGCAGGGGGCATTCCAGGGTGCTGAGTACCTACCAGGACCTCACCACGTTTTCCCCGTTGTCTGTGTCACCCCCACCCCACGCAGAAGGTAGTCATCGTTTTTTGTTTTGGGTTTTTTTTTTGTTTTTTTTTTTGACTGATAGGATCTCCAGGTGGTCCTCAAAAACCTTTATTGGATGGTTCTTTCCAGAGAGGGAGATGCAAACCGACGGATGGGGCTGAGGGCAGGCATGGCTTCCAGATCCCCACACCAGGGGGGACGAACGGTGGCAGGATGCTGTCTGCTGTGTCCATGTCACTTCTCCAGGGGCACGCATTGAGCAGCTTCTCGATCAGGCCCATGTGGGCCAGCAGCATGTGGCAGCAGCAGTAGGGCTTCAGGCTCAGCGCTTCCAGGGCATTCCCCTCGGTGTGCTCGGCCTGCAGCAGCCCCAGGTAGGCCTCCCACTTGTTGCCACAATCTTGCTACACGTGAAACGGCACACAGGGATGATCAAGGCAGCAGCCGAGCAATCAGCTGACCAGCTTGGTAGAGTCATTGTTTATCTCAGCAATGAGGACCCCAAGCTGGACGGGGCTGAGGGGTTCCCCGAGGTCACATGGTGACAGGGTCAAAGATGGTTCTCACGTGGTCTGGGAAGCCTCGTTGTGGCCCCAGGAGAAAGTTCAGAGGCGGCCCCTTGAAGGTAGGTGTGGAATCGGGGCTCCTGGAAGAAAGAGCAGCCCCAGCCAGGAGGGAGCTGGAGAGTTTGTCAAGGGTCTCGGGTTTCAGTCTGAGCCCAGGTGGGCAGGAGATTGGGAGCCCCTCCAAGAACCACACTTTCCATGCAGGCATCGGCGGGGTCACCTAGTGGTGATGAGTCTCCACAAGGCTCCTCTGAACTGAATTCGAGTCATTTTGCAACACTGACTTGCCCCACCTCCTCACCTGGGGGCCCCTTCAAGGCCAAGCTTGACCATCCCCACCCTGCGCCCACCTCAGCCTCCTGAGCATCTCCAAGGAGTTTCTCTGGGCCAGGAGCTGCTCTGGGGGAACTGGTGCCCAGATCATCAGAGCTCCTGCTCTCGCAAAGTGAGGGTGAGGAAAGACATACAAGAAACAGGAAAATAAGGGAATGAGCTCATTTCAGAGAGAAGTGCAAGGAAAAACACAGGGTGACAGGAGGCACGGCGGGCAAGGCAGGCAGCAGGGTGGTACGGGATCTAGCATGCATGTGCGGAATCGCGCTCCAGGCGGGGACAGCGCAGGCGCAAAGGCCCCGCACTAGGGAGGCGCCCGGCCGGGGGCTGGCAGGCTCCAGGCTTTGGCTTCCTCCTCAGGCTCTGCCTGGCCCACAGCTGTTCCCATGAATTCTCCCAGATCCAGACAAATGTTGTCCTCTTTCCCTCCTGTCCTGTGCGCGGCTAGCAAAAACACAATCCAGGTCCAGACCCTCAGCACAGCGTAGCGGTGGGGCTGCCCTTGGCTTCCCCCCGGAGTTGGGGGCATCCTGGAGGTCCACTGGGGACGTCATTCGGCACAGTCACCGGCTTGGAGCGCTCAGCCTAGTCTGGCAGATGCCTCCCAGGGCGGACTTCCAGGGACCTGACGGCTGTGGCGCAGGGCAGTCATTCCGGACTGCCCTGTCTCAACTGCCCACTCCAGCCCTCAGCCGCAGCTCCGCGGAACCTGCCCTCGCAGTCCCCCGAGGCGGGACCTGGCGCAGAAGCGGACAGACGGTGCGACCAATCAGAGCTAGGCTTCCGGGGCGCGGCCCACGACAACTGGGCGGCGGGGAGCAGGGCGGGGCTTCCTGTCGGGGCAAAGAGGCTTCCGCCGCAGCGGCGCCTCGGATGGCCGCACTCAGGGCCGCGCTCGGGTCGTCGCTCGCGGCCGCCCGCGCCCGGCCGCCGTCCCTCGGCTGCCGCCCATTGCCCGCGCCTTGCTCCGCCTCGGCTGGCGCCATGGAGCCCGCGCCCCGCTGGCTGGCGGGGCTGCGCTTTGACAACCGTGCTCTGCGCGCGCTGCCCGTGGAGACGCCGCCGCCCGGCCCCGAGGGCGCCCCGTCCGCGCCGCGTCCCGTGCCCGGCGCCTGCTTCAGCCGCGTGCGGCCCGCGCCCCTGCGCCAACCACGCCTCGTGGCGCTGTCCGAGCCCGCGCTGGCGCTGCTGGGCCTGGGCCCGCCGCCCGCCGACGCCGCCGCCCGCGAGGCGCGCGAGGCCGAGGCCGCGCTCTTCTTCAGCGGCAACGCGCTGCTGCCGGGCTCCGAGCCCGCCGCGCACTGCTACTGCGGCCACCAGTTCGGCCAGTTCGCGGGGCAGCTGGGCGACGGCGCCGCCATGTACCTGGGCGAGGTGTGTACGGCGGCCGGCGAGCGCTGGGAGCTGCAGCTCAAGGGCGCCGGCCCCACGCCCTTCTCCAGGTGGGCCAGGCCGGGGCTCCGGGCCGGGGGGCTGACCCCGGGAGGCGGGCTGACCCCTCAGGGCGCCCCACGCTCTTGTCCAGGTGTGTTTGGGGGGGGGTGTGCCCACGCCCACGGAGCTGTCCTTCCCGGTGGGGTGGTTGGGGGTGAGATGTCACTACAGAGAAGTTCTACCTAGGGATGTAGAACAGGATGGGTAGCAGTGTCCTAGCCGAAGGAGCAGCTTGTGCGCAGGCTTTGAGTCCAGGACAAGACAGGAGGGAGGTGCTCTGGCTCCCTGGCTTCCTCCTCGTGCCCCTGCCCCCTCTGACCCGTTCGGTGGAGGGACCCTGCTGCCTCTCCTGTCAGGCTGAGCATCTGACCCCACAGCACTGGCAGCTGCCCAAGCTGTTCTCAGAAACCGTCCCAGGACTTTGGAGTCAGTCCTCCGGGTAACACTCATGTTTACCGCGTGCCCAGCCAGCTGCCAGTGCTCAGGCGGTCTCTTTCCCTCCAACACACTTAGCATCGGTGTGCCTTCCCTGCTGTCTGCCGTGCGGCCAGTGCTCTGGACAAGGACAGGTCTGCCGTCCCAGTGGACATTCTCCCAGTCATGGGCTTCCACGCACTTGGGGGCCAGCCCTGTTCTGACTCTGCAGCAAAGTGGGCAGTGTCAGATGCCCGTCCAGGGCCTGGGTCCAGATCCCTACAGCATGACCCAGCAGGACACCCTGCCCACAGCTGTCCTGCCTCCTGAACACACCGTGCCAACAGGCTGTTTTGGTCTTTTCATATATTTGGCCCGTATTTGTTAGATGCTTGTTGAATAGCTAAAAGAATTACACCTAAGTTAGCATTTTGTGTTCAACGAAGTCTCGAGGGCATGTGTCCTCTCTGTCCCCTTCCACGTGCTCTCACCTACCCTCTCTCCAGGGGCTGAACCTGTCCCCCCCCCCCCAGCATCTCCACCTCCAATCCTCAGGGTAACTGGTTCTTCTTCATTCACCAGTCTTCAAACCTTTCTGTCTCTGAGATTTCCTGAGTTCAGCCTGGCGCCCCCTGCATCAGTGGTTGGACCTTCCACCCCTTGAGATGATTTGTAAATGCTTCTCACCCTGGGGCTTATCTATTGTATGAGCATCTTTAAACTTTGTGTGTTCATTTTGATAATTTGTTTTTGCCCGTTATGAAAAACATCTGTGAGAGTAATGTGCTGTTGGAAGTTGCTTTTTATATTTGAAGAGTTGAGTTTTAAGTCAGTGTTTCCAGACCTGAGGTCCTTTAAAAGAAAGGGGCTGTTTGGCCTTTATCAGGTTTGCGCCCACCCACCACCCCCAACGTTTCCTGACTTGAGGCTTACACCCGAAGTGGCTGTGAGTGGCTTAAGGCCAACTGCTGCTGGAGTCCCCAGGTGTAGGTTTTGGGAGTCGGGCAGGGGGCGTCTTGCCTCTGCCTGCCATGGGGGTTGGGATTTTAGGATGGCCTCTCCTGGCAGATGCAGAAGAGCTTGTCCTTAGCTGAGTCCATCCCAGCAGTTTGGCTGGGAACAGACCTGAGCGCCCAGGAGAAGGGACCACAGTCGTGTGTCCTTTGGGCTCTGTGGGGGCAGGGCCGCCCCATGCCCTTGACCCTTGCTGTGTAATCATTATTCAGTTCTGGTTTCTGCTTTGGGCACCTTGCCCTGGGCAAGATAGGCTGCTTGTTTTCAGGATCATTTTTTACCAGATTCAAGATTAGCTTGGGCTGTGCTGGCTTCCTACTGGAAAACATGAAACCTAGCTGGGCTGAGAGGTAATTCCCAGGTCAGGGTGGGGCTGGAGTGACACTTGAGGAAGGGTTACAGACCAGAAGGCAGTGAGTGGAATGCAGCTGTGACCTGAGGCAGCCATAGGTGGGTGCAGTCGCCCAGCAGGGATCCCTGGGGTGAGGGCGAGGTCAGGCTCTCCTGGCTGAGGGCAAGGCAAGAGGCCAAGGTGTGCCCCTGCAGAGGTCTCTACTGACTCCTGGCCTCCCTAGCCACAGCACCCCAAGCTCACACTGGGCCCAGTATTGACAGAGGATGTAGGCAGCAGATGTACCCCAGGTGCCTTCACTCGGCCTCAGTGTCCTTCTGCAGGTGAGATGGCAGTGTGCCCATTGTTTTCCCACATGTTTTGTTCTTTCCTGGAGAACTTTCTGAATTTTTTCAAGTGCCTTCCTGCCTGGGAGAGTGCTGAGACACTGCTGTGCCCTGGGCCAGGCCCGACTTCCACTGCATAGATCCAGGCTCATTTTGTTGTTGTGTTTGTCTGCTAGGTGGGACCAGAATCTCTTGTGAATATGGGTAAAGAAATCCTCAACAAAATATTACCATATCAAATCCAACAATGTATTAAAAGAATTATACATCACAACCAAATGGGATGTATTCCAGGGATGCAAGGCTGGTTCAACACTCAAAGGTCAATTACTGTAATCCCTCAGATTAGCAGGCTAAAGAAGAAAAATCACATGATCGTATCAGTTGATCTGGAAAAAACATCCGATACCTAATCATGATGAAAACCCAGTAAATTGGGTATAGAGAGGAACTTCCTCATTGATAAAGAGTATCAATGGAAAACGTGTACCTGACATCTACTTAATCATGAGAACTTCAAAGCTCTCCCACTAAGATCAGAAATAAGGCAAAGATGTCCCCTGTCATTGCTTTTCAGCATCCCTGGAGGTCCTAGCTAATGCAACAAGACAAGAAAACTGAAGGTGTCCAGATTGAGATGGAAGAAGTTAAATCTGTCTTTGTTTACAGATGAACATCTGTGTAGAAACTCTCAAAGAACTAGCCAAAAAATGAGCTCATAAGCAGTTATAGCAAGGTTGCAGGATATAGTTACTGTACAAGTCAGTCACTTTGCTATATCCCAGCAATTAACAAGTGTACTTTGAAATTAAAAACAATACTATTTATGTTAGCAGTCCTAAAAACGAAATAATAAGGTTTAAATCTAACAAAATATCTATAAGACCTCTATGAAAAAAAACTACAGAATTCTGATAAAAGATATCAAAGAAGAACTACATCTGTGTAAAGAGGATATTCCATGTTCATGGATAGGAAGAATCAATATGGTCAAGATGTCAGTTTTTCTAACTCAATTATAGAGTCAGTGCGATCCCAGTCAAAGGCTCAGCAAGTTATTTTGTAGGTATTGACAAACTAATTCTAAAATTCATATCAAAAGGCAAAAGACCCAGAAGAGCCCACACACTATTGAAGGAGAAGAACAAAGTCTGAGGACTGATCCCTCCCAACTTTAAGACTTACTATAAGACAACAGTAGACAAGACAGTGCAGCCAAAGAACAGACGATCAATGGAACAGAACAGAAAGCCCAGAAATAGACCCACATGAATATATAGATCTTTG
The DNA here is from genome assembly GCF_036321535.1 of Camelus dromedarius. Classification (NCBI taxonomy): domain Eukaryota; kingdom Metazoa; phylum Chordata; class Mammalia; order Artiodactyla; family Camelidae; genus Camelus; species Camelus dromedarius. Next base: position 528,520 of record NC_087446.1, on the reverse strand, counting down.
TCAGTGGATCTTTGACAAAGAAGCAAAGGTGATACAATGGAGCAGGGATAATTTTTCAACAGATTGTACTGGAACAGCTGGACATCAACATGCAAAAAGAATGAATCTAGACACAGACCCTACATCTTTCACAAAAATGAACCTAAAATGGATCACAGACCTAAACAAAATGCAAAACTATAAAACTCCTAGAAGATAAAATAGAAAATCTGGATGACCTTGGGTACAGAGATGACTTTTTAAACACAACACCAAAGACAGGATCCATGAAAGAAATAACAGATGGGCTGGACTTTATTAAAGTTAAAACTTCTGTGCAGGACAGTCAGGAGAGTGAGGAGACAAGCCACAGACTGGGAGAAAATCTTTACAAAAGACACATCTGGTAAAGGACTGGTATCTAAAATATACAAAGAAGTCTTAAAACTCAACAATAAGAAAATAAACTGATTTTAAAATGGGGCAAAGACCTTGTTAGATGCCTCACCAAAGAAGATACACGGATGGCATATAAGCATAGGAAAAGATGTTTTATATCATATGTAATCAGGAAAATGCAAATTAAAACAACAAGGAGACTCCACTACACACCTAATAGAAGGGCCAAGATCCAGAACACTGATACCACCAAACGCTGGCGAGGATGTGGAGCTACGGGAACTCTCACCACTGCTGCTGGGGATACACAGCGGTGCAGCCGCTTTGGAAGACAGTATGGTAGCTTCTTACAGAACTAAACATGGTCTCACCATGTGATTTAGCAGTCATGCTCCTCGGTATTTACCCAGAGGAGCTGAGAATATGTCCACTCAGAAACCTGCATCCAAATGTTCACAGCAGCTTTATTCATAATTACCAAAACTTGGAAGCCACTAAGATATGCTTTAAGGTGAATAGATAGATAAACTCCTGTCCATGCAGATAATGGGATGTTATTCAGCATTAAAAAGAAATGAGCTATCAAGCCATGAAAAGACGTGGAGGAAACTTAGATGCATGTTAGTAAGTGAAGGATGAAAATCTGAAAAGGTCACACACGGTATGATTCCAACTGTGACCTTCTGGAAAAGGCAAAACTATGGAGACAGTAGAAAGATCAAGGGTTGCGGGGGAGATGAGTGGGCAGAGCACGGAGGCTCTGGGGGCAGTGAGACTACTCTGTGTGATGCTGTCATGGTGGATACATGTCATTGCACGGGTGTCCTTCTGTGGGTTTGCCAATCGAAGGTACAGCACCAAGCGTGAACCGGGTGTAAACGGCAGAGTCTGGGTGATGCTGACGTGTGGGTGTAGGTTCATTGATTGTTAACAAGTGTCCCACCTGGCAGCAGTGTTGATGTTGGGGGGGCTGTGTTTGTGTGGTGGGGGGGATATGAGATATCCCTATGCCTTCTGATTACTTTTGCTGTGAACCTAAAACTGCTCAGAAAAATAGAGCCTATTAAAAAAAATGATGGAGGTTTAGCAGGAAAAGAAAAAATTCAAGTCATTCAGAGCTGCCTGAGGTAGTCTGAGGTCCTCCTCCCACTGCAGATAATGCTGTCTGTTGTTTTAAGAGCGTTTTCATAAAGTAAATCCACAAAAACAGAACTGCAGATTTCTGAGTGTGTGTGTGTGTAACCCTGGGAGTGGGCCAGGCCCTCTCGGGAGGCCTGTGTAGCCCTCCCTATCCTTGGTGCCAACTTGGTCCCCAGCCGCAGGCCAGACACCGGTGCTGTGGCTCCAGACCTGGACGACTTAGGGGCTCAATGTCTGCTATTGTCCAAAACTCTCCAGTGCAAATCAAAACTGCAGTGAGGTACCACCTCATACCAGTCAGAATGGCCAGCATTCAAAAGTCCACAAGTGACAAATGCTGGAGAGGCTGTGGAGAAAAGGGAACCCTCCTGCACTGCTGGTGGGAATGCAGTTTGGTGCAGCCACTGTGGAAAACAGGATGGAGATTCCTCAAAAGACTAGGAATAGACTTACCATATGACCCAGCAATCCCACTCCTGGGCTTATATCCAGGGGGAACTCTAATTCGAAAAACCACATGCGCCCCAGTGTTCACAGCAGCACTGTTTACAAGAGCCAAGGCGTGGAAGCACCTAAATGTCCATCAACAGATAAAGAAGCTGGATAACTAAGCCATAAAAAATGGTAAAATAATGCCATTTGCACCAACATGAATGGGCCTAGAGATTTTCATACGAAGTGAAGTAAGCCAGAAAAAGAAAAATAGCATATGGTATCATTCATGTGGGATCTAAAAAAATGACGCAAATGAACTTATTTACAGAATGGACTCACAGACATGGGAAACTGACTTATGGTTATGGGGCAGGGGAAGAGGGGTGTGGAGGGATAAATCAGGAGTTTGGGGTTAGCAGATAGGAACTACTATATGTAAAATAAACAAGGCCTCACTGTAGAGCACAGGGAACTATATTCAATGTCACATAATAACCTATAATGAAAGTATGAAAAGGAGTCTGTGTGTGTGTAACTGAATCGCTCTGCTGTCCACTGGCAGTTAGCACAACATTGTAAACTGACTGTCCTTCAATTTTAGAAAAAACAGGCTCTCTCCAGCGGTGTTAGAACTGCTCATGGGTGGTTTTTAACAAGCCTGGGTGCTCCCCTTCTCCTGGCCCCTCCCTGGGTGGGGTGCTGAGCAGCAGTGACCTCTGTGTTTGACCCCAGACAGGCTGACGGCCGCAAAGTGCTGCGCTCCAGCATCCGGGAGTTCCTGTGTAGCGAGGCCATGTTCCACCTGGGAGTGCCGACCACGCGGGCCGGGGCCTGTGTCACCTCCCAGTCCACCGTCCTGCGGGATGTGTTCTACGATGGCAACCCGCGTGCCGAGCCATGTGCCGTGGTGCTGCGCGTGGCCCCCACCTTCCTCAGGTACCGCAGGAGGGTCCTCCGGGGCGTGGGGGCGGGGAGGCCTGGGCCTGGAGCCCAGGGTGGGTTCTGGGGGTTCACTCGGGTGCCTAACAAGGAGCTGTGTGAATGGCACTGAGAGAACAGCCTCGTTCTGGGTCCCCAGTTGTGACAAGCAGATGCCTCTGAACCTTGCCCGTCCCTGGGGGTGGATTACCCAGCGGAGGACCACTGCTGACCACTCACAGGCAGTGTCTGGAGTCCTGCCAACCCGCCGGTCATCTCACAGGACATGGTGACCGGCGTGTCCCGTGGTGTGGAGGGGACAGACAGGAGCCCCTCCTTTCTTGCAAGGTGGCCGTGGGGTGCCGAGGAAGTGCCCCGTGTATCTGTCACTGAGAAACTGGCCACGTCATGTGGTTTGTTTTAATCGGGTATCCATCCTACTCTGGCCACAGGGCTGCACGTGGCCCTCTTCCTTTGCGTGGGGGGAGGCAGCACGTTTAAGCAGTGAGGAAACGTTTCTTCCCTCCAGGTTTGGGTCCTTTGAGATCTTCAAGCCTGCGGATGAGCGCACGGGGCGGGCGGGCCCCAGCGTAGGCAGGAACGACATCCGAGCGCAGATGCTGGACTACGTCATCGGCACTTTCTACCCCGAGATCCAGGCTGCTCACGCCGGCGACCGTGTGCAGAGGCATGTGGCCTTCTTCCGGGAGGTGGGTGCGGACCAGGGCCAGCCTCTCAGAAACACCACTGAGGGTCAGGGGTCCTGGGACACACTCATAGGTCACTGAGTGGCGTCCATGGGGCCTGTGTGCCACACAGAGAGCCCTGGGGGGAACTTGGCTCAGGTGGGAGTGGGTGCTGGTGGGTGCTAGGCCCCTCCCGAGGGAGGCCTGTGCACACAGTGCCCCCAACCACACAACCTGGCCAGGCCAGCCCAGCCTCTCCATTCGGGGGAGACACGGGACTTTCCTAGCCCGAGGCGGAGTCCATCCCCAGAACTCTCAGGCAGGGCCCCCCACTTGTCGGTCGGAGTGTAGGCGGTACAAGAGGCCAGGCCTTGTGGAGGGAGAGGAGAGGGCAGGGTGAGGGGTCAGCACCGAAGTGGTTGCCAAGCAGGTGGCTATGGGGTCCCATCCTGCACCAGTCACTCCCAAGCCCACTTCAGCCGCACTGTTTCTTCCCGTCATGATGCCAGGGGAGTCCTGGGGCTCAGCTCACACCCAGGGTGGGCAGTCCGGGACCCCACTCTGAACTTGGGTCTCTTCGTCATTGAAGCCGAGAGTGGTGCTGCCCAACCCCGGGGATGAGGCACGTGCGTGCAGCCCTGCGTCCTGCTCCCCTGCGTGGGCACCTGCCTGAGGCTGTAGGGGGCACTGTGCCCGGCAGGGGCTGGGTGGCGGCAGCTGGACCCTGGCCTAGGCAGGTGGGTCAGTCGAGCCTCCTTTCTGCGGTCCAGCCCAGGGCGAGGCGGGCCCGTGGGCACCATGGCCTGTACCTGGGGCAGGTCTGCCTGACAATGTGGTAACTGCCCTCCTTGTTTCCACATGGTCATCCACTGGTCCTGCTTCATGAGGGTGTCAAGGTTCCCTGGTGTTTCTGGTCTGAGTAAAAAGCCAAAATAGCAAGTACGCAAAAGAGAAGTGTGGTGGCAGGGGTGGAGGGGTTGGAGCCACAAATTCCAACTCATCCAAAATAACTTTTTCCTTCTGAAATATTCTTGGGTGTCCTCCCCTGGCTGAGCATTGGCTGAGCTGACAGGACACTGGGTGGGGCCCCTGGGGCATCTCGTGGAGCCAGATGGGCGTGGGGGCACCGCCGGTTCAGGAAGGGGTGGGCTGGGGGACAGCGGGGCAGCAGTGCCTCCTGTTGCAGGTGACACGGCGCACGGCCCGGCTGGTGGCCGAGTGGCAGTGCGTGGGCTTCTGCCACGGCGTGCTCAACACGGACAACATGAGCGTGGTGGGGCTCACCATTGACTACGGGCCCTTCGGCTTCCTCGACAGGTGAGGTCCCCGCCCGGGCCTCAGGAACGACCTGGCGTGTGTGGCTGCTTCTGCGAACAATCTGTTCCTGTTTAATTCTTAGCCAGCCAGCAGGGATGCCCTGGAGGATTTTGAGCAGAGAGTATTTTAGAAAGCGCCCCTCTCCCAGGCTGATAGTGCACTGAAAGGCAGGGGAGGAGCCAGGAGGTGAGGGGGACAGGCTGCCTGAAGTGTGGCTTCCCTGCTCTGTAGGTGGAAATTGATCACATGTGTGGGAGGGGACAGACAGCTGCAGGGTCCTTGAGTTGGGCCAGCGCAGCCAGGCTCCCCGCGGGAGTGGGCAGCTAAGTGGTGGCCACCCAGGCCCTGCCTTTGGGCACCCAGGTCCGCACAGCCCCTCGGTGGGGCCCTCGAGCGCACCCGGCTCTCACCCATGTGGCAGGTACGACCCCGACCACGTGTGCAACGCCTCCGACACCGCTGGGCGCTATTCATACAGCAAGCAGCCCGAGGTGTGCAAGTGGAACCTGCAGAAGCTGGCTGAGGCCCTGGACCCTGAGCTGCCCCTGGAGCTGGGCAAGGCCATCCTGGCGGAGGAGTTCGACATTGAGTTCCGCACACACTACCTGCAGAAAATGCGCAGGAAGCTGGGCCTCGTGAGGATGGAGCTGGCGGAGGACGGTGCTTTGGTAGCTAAGCTCCTGGAGACCATGCACCTGACAGGTGAGCGTGGGCGGGCATAGGAGACACGAGACTGGGCCTTCACCACCCCCGTGCACACACTGTCGTGCCCCCATCGACGCTGTACTCGTGAAGCACTGAATACCCCCCGCAGCCCGATGACCTCGAGTCTCCATCCTGTGAACCTGGCTGTGAGGCGAGCCGTGGGCCTGGTGATACAAGGCTCTTACCAAGCTGGGGAGGCTTCCTTCTCTCCCCAGTTGAGTGTTCTCACCGCTTTGCCTCATTGAGATGATTACACAGTTCTGTTCCTTCATTCGCACTCTGTCTTAGTTGATTGAAAGTCCATCTCACAACCTGGAGGCTGGACATCCAGGGTCAGGGCACTGGCAAGGTGGGGCCACTGGTGGAGACTGTCTCGGGCTCTGTCTTCACATGGCAGAGTGCGGGGCGGGGGAAGCTCTCTCTGCCCCCTGTTAGAAGGGCACAAAGTCCATCGTGGAGGCTCCACCCTCCTGACCTACCTCCCACAGGCCCCATCTCCAGAAACCATCCCACTGGGGGTTTGGGTTTTAAGGTGTCAGTTTGGGCGGGGGGGACACAGAAACATTCAGCTCACAAACTGGCATTCTGGGGATAAAGCCCACTTGGTCCTTTAAATATTTTGTTGAGGTTTTTCATTTCTGTTTATAAGGGAAGTTTTTCGTTGTTGATTCAATCTCATCATTTGTTATAGGACACTAGATTTTGTTTCTTGAGTCAATTTTGGTAACTTATGTTTTGAGGAATCTGTCCCGTAAATGATCTAACTCTTCGTTACCTAGGTGGTTGTTCACAGTGTTTTCTTGGTCTTATTTCTGTATGGTCAGTTGTGATGCCCCCGCTTTTGTTCCTTCTAGTTATTTGTGTCTTTCAACTTCTTTAAGTCTAAAGTGAGTATCTTACTGTAGCTGGATAATGTTTTTTATCCATCCTGCCAGTCTCTGCTCTTTGAATGGAGACACTAATCCGATTCCTTTTGAGGTAATTACCGACAAGGAGGGACTCCCGCCGGGCTCTGCTTTCTGTGTCTTGCCCTTGTCTTCTGTACTGCTCTCCTGCTTAGGTGATTCTTCTGTACACCACCGGATTCCCTTCTGCTGTTGGGTCTGTTTTGGGGTGTTTTCCTGGGGCCCGTGGTGACGGCGCTTTGACAGGTCAGGCTGAGGACCTCACACGCCTGCCGAGCATTGCACCCAGTGCCGGGAGCTTCTCGGCCCTGCAGCTGTGACGCCAACCTCGGGGTCCCCTCGCTGTTTACCCATTTTACAGATGAAGACACGGGGGCTTGGAGGCCTCGAGAGACTGAGTGACTTGCCTGGTTCAGAGTGGTGGCCACCCTGGGTGGGGATGGAGAGGCTGGAGGGGAGTGAGGAGTCCTGGCCCACACGTGTGTGTTGGATGGATGGGTGTGGTCACCTGTTGACAGGACGGTGCCCTGAGCAGCTGCCTGTTCCAGGTGCTGACTTCACAAACTCCTTCTACTTGCTGAGCTCCTTCCCGGCTGGGCCAGAGTCTCTGGACCCAGACGAGTTCCTGGCTGCACTGACCGCACAGTGTGCCTCCCTAGAGGAGCTGAGGCTCGCCTTCCGACCCCAGATGGATCCCCGGTGGGTACTCAGGGCTCGCTTCCTTGGAGTTCGTTTTCGGAAAGGGAGGAATATTTAGAAGGAAGCCCGTGGGAGACATGCGTGCTGGAGAAGGTTGGGGACAGCAGGACACCGGGAGCCAGTCAGTCCTGGTCTTTGTGGTGCTGAGGCTGCCTGGTCAGAGGAAAGCACGGTGATGTGGCCCCTGGAATGGAGAGGCTGGGCAGCATAGGCTAGGGCACAGTGGTCCCTGATCTGGGGAGGTCCCCAGGGAGAGCCTGGGTGTGGGCCCTTCAGAGTCCAGCCAGACCATGCCTTAGTGCCCTCTCCCACTGGGATGAGCACACATGTCCACCAGGGGTGCAGCCCGGGTGCTAGAAGTGATGGTGATGGGTTTTGATAAACCAGCCACCAGCCAGATGTCTGACAGGAGTGCAGTGCAGCAGCGTGGGTAGTGGGCTGAAGGCTGGCAGCCCTGCTGGACATGAGGGCAGCATAACAGGAAGTGGGTGTCGGGGGCCGCCCTGCCCCCTGGAGGTGGAGGAGGGTCCACTCAGTGGTCAGCAGACAAGGGAGCCAGTGCAGGGTTGGGATGTAGGCCAGTGCCCAACAGCAGGGAGAAGCAGCCCGCCCTGGGCAGCCTGCAGACCCTGTGCCCCACGAGGTGGGGGGGCTGCCCCGAAAGCCGGCTGGGCAGCAGGTAGTCGTCCTGCGTCTGCCTGTCCATTGGGCTGGGGTGGGGGTGGTTGCAGGGCAGGCCCCTGGAGCTCTCTGTGCCACGCTCTGCACAGGCAGCTCTCCACGATGCTCGTGCTGGCGCAGTCAAACCCACAGCTCCTGGCGCTCATCGGCACGCAGGCAAGCCTCACACGGGAGCTGGAGCGCATGGAGCGGCAGTCTCAGCTGGAGCAGCTGAGCCCCACCGAGCTGCAGGCCAGGAACAGGAGCCGCTGGGCCGGCTGGCTGCAGGAGTACAGGTGAGGCCGGGGGCGCCAACCACCCGCAGGCCGGGCACCATGTCGGGGTGGGGGTGGGGGGCGCTGCATGTGCTGGACACGGGCCGGGTATGGTTCCAGAGCCCGGCTGGAGCAGGACAGGAAGTGTGCTGGTGACACTGCTGCCTGGCAGGCTGACCACGTGCGTGTCATGCACGCCAACAACCCTAAGTACATCCTGAGGAACTACATCGCGCAGAACGCCATTGAGGCTGCAGAGAATGGGGACTTCTCGGAGGCAAGCATCACCCCCTGCCCATCCCTCTCCCACGGCAGGTGAGGGCCACCCCAACACCCTGCCCCCTGGCTCTTCTCCAGGTGCAGCGGGTACTGAAGCTGCTGGAGACCCCGTACCACACAGAGGGGGAGGCTGCTGAGGCACACAAGGCCGTAGAGCCAGAGGAGGCTGGCAGGGAGGCCAGCAGGCGACGCTCCTACAGCAGCAAGCCCCCTCTCTGGGCGGCGGAGCTGTGTGTGACATGATCCTCGTAACCACCGGGGGCACCAAGGCCCCAGGTCCTGCTGAGCCTGCGAGGGAGCGCTCAGCCCGCAGATAGATGCCCATCTCTCCATGACGGCAGAGATGTCCAGTCAGGACCTGACCCGTCTCTGTCCGATGCAGACTCAGCAGCCCAGCCCAGCCCAGCCCAGCCCAGGCCAGCCCAGGCCAGCCCAGGCCAGCCCTGCCCTGCCACTCCTGTGACCTGTCGCTTTGCCCAAGGACAGCTCAGCAGAGGGGACCAGCCGGGTTGGCACACGGCCCCCCACCCATCCAGCCTAGGCAGGGAGGCATGGTCCCCAAATAAACCAGCAGCTTCCTCAGTCCCCTGTGTGGTCATCATGCCCCGGCCGGGCCCAGGCCCTCCCCGGAGAGAGAGGCGCGGGGTCAGGGGGCAGCACCTTTATTCAGCCTCAGGTGTCCTGGTAGTAGTTGTTGAAGTTGATGCGCAGCAGGAAGTCCTCCAGGTGGGGCTGGTAGCCACGGTTCACCAGCTTGCTCACCACTGGGTGGAGGGTGGTCAGTGAGCAGCGCAGCCAGGCCCCTGGGCGCCCCCAGCCCGCCCAGCCCGGGGGACGGGCACCTTTGAAGAGGAAGCGGGAGTAGTACTTGAAGGTGCTGTAGGACTGCTGCATGAGGGCGAAGTTAGGGTGCTCGGCGCCCCGGGGGCCGCTGGCTGGGCCCCAGGGCTGGGAGATGAGCTGACTGCGGAACTTCAGGACCAGGCTGAAGATGCTGTGGATGACGTTCATGACGGGTGCCGCCTTCTCTGTCAGCAGGCCCCTGGGGAGTGAGGTGGGTGCTGCGGCAGACACGCTGGGCCCCAGGATGCAGCACCGGCACCCGTGCCTCACCCTCGCCTCACCTGAAGACAGCCTTGTGCAGGTACTCAGCGTGGGCGCGCTGGATCTCCTCCAGGTCACCCACCAAGGCCAGCCTTGCCTGGAACTCACGCCAGGTGACATGCAAGATCTGGTTGGCAATGTAGCCCTGGGTGACCTTCACGAAGTGCTGCATCTCGTGCTTGAACAGCTGCAGCTGCCGGAACTGCACCGAGCCGGCTGCCTGGCTCACCCGGGCTGCGCAGAGGTTGGGGGTGAGCCGGGGCCGCGCGCTCAGGGGCCACTCGGGCTCCCGCCATGCTCACCTGTGCGCTTGAGGTGGCAGCAGATGTCCTTGAGGGTCCACATCATGAGCTTCAGCTGCAGCAGGAAGGAGAAGATGCCACTGTACCGGCTCAGGCAGCTCTCGGTGACCACGATGTTGAGGGGCCAGTCGACCTACCAGGGAGGCTGGCTCAGCTCACCCGTGTCCGGGACAGCCCCTCGCACCCACTAGGGGGTCCTGCTCACCTTGTACCTGAGCTCCAGGCAGCTCAGCACGTCCGGGGCATTGGGGGCAAAGGCCTCAGGCAGGAACTTGAGGGCAAAGGAGAGGTTGGCGGCGTGCGGGGTGTGGCCGTGCAGGCTGTACTGCAGGGCCTTGCTCAGCACCGCGTTGAGCGCCAGTGGGCTGAGGAGCTCCCCGGGCGTCTGCCCCGCCCCGAGCTGCAGAGACAGAGGGCATCGACGTCCTGAGGTGTCTGGACCCCGCCTGCAGCCCCGGCGCCTGCTGGCTCCCCACCTGGCTACCTTCTCAAAGAGCAGGTCGCTGAGGGATTGGGCAAACTCCCCGTCCTCCATCAGAAGGAAGTGCCGCAGCGCCTCGAAGTGCGCCCCCAGGCGCAGCTCCCCGAAGAAGTAGTCAGCGGCCGCTCTGTTGACCAGGGAGACACTGGCGGGCAGGGGGCCCGGAGTCAGGGCCCGCCAGGCAGCCCGGGCCTGGCAGGGGCGGGGGCGGGCGGGAGGGCACTCACTGGGCAGCCAGAGGGGCAGTGATGGAGTGCTTCATGAGCACAGGCAGGGGCAGCAGCTCGCTCAGCTGCACCGCGGTCTCATCCGTGTCCGACTGGACCCGGGATTCCTCGGGGAGGGTAAAGGCTCTCGGAAGCCCGTGATGCAGGAGGCGGGCGACGGGAGGCTCTGCTGCAGGGGTGACACAGACCGCTGTCACATGCCAGGGATAGGCCTGCCAGGCTCCCACCCGCCATGGCCAGCCCACTCACACATGGCCTCAAAGCTGTCCGGGTACCGCTCCAGGCAGTACTGCCCCGCCAGGCCTGCCAAGTAGGCCTGCTCCTGGCCCCAGCGCTGGGCTGCCTCCTCGCCAAGGTCTGGGCTGCTCTGGGCGGCCATGCCTTCCTAAAATGACCCAGCCTCAAGGAATCAGCCCCTTCCCCTCATGTGAAGGGGAAGGGGATCTCACCGCCCCCTAAGTGTTGTGGGTCTCAGGACAGAGCCCCCACTGCCCACAAAAGGCTGGGGTAGGGGGAACCAGCAGAACATGCTCCCCCAAGCTCTGACCACGTCTGCCCTGACCTGTGAGCCTGGAGGGCAACTTGGAGAGAGGTCTTCAGTGTCCCCACTCCTCCCTGGGCCTGAGTGGAGCAAGCAGGGCAGGAGGGGACATCAGGGCCAAGTGCCCTGGGGCTCCAGGGCAGCAGACTTCTCACCCCCCTCCCCCCTCACGGCCCCAGACACCCTCAGTAGCTGAACAGCTCTGGGGACCCCACAGACCTGGCTCCTCAGGCGTGCCACCTCCCAGGGCAGCGGGCGCAGCCCCCTCAGACAGCGAGGACTGGAGGCCACTCTCCTCCAGGCCAGAGCTGGAGCCGGCCATGTGCACGCAGGACCTGCCTGAGGCTGTTTCTGTGGGCGGCTGGGGCTCACGTTCCTGGGCAGGGCTCTGGGCCCCCAAGTTAAGATCTGACTGGGACCTATGATCAGGGGGCGTCCAGTGGGGCCTGGGCACATTGGACTCAGCTTCCCCTGGGAGCATCCCTAGTGTTACATGGGACTGAGACACGTGTCCGTGGACATTCCAACGTGGCCGGGAGGGGGCCACGTCCCACACATTCTCCCCGACCTGGATGCTGGCATCAGACACATGTCCGTGGACATTCCAACGTGGCCGGGAAGGGGCCACGTCCCATACGTTCTCCCCCACCCTGATGCTGGCATCAGACACGTGTCTGTGGACATTCCACTGTGGCCGGGAGGGAGTCATTCCAGAAGCGTAACCCCCTGTGGGAACACCACCCTCTGACACCTGCCCAAGGAGCTGCCCTGTGGCCTGGCTGCTCCCCTCCTGGGGGGAGGTGTGCATGGGGACCTGCCCATCCGGGACACACATGTCCAGCTGCACGTGAGTGTCCTCCCACAGCTGCTGCCCCTCACTGCCCAAGCCACCTCCTACTGTCTGGAGGGACCCTGGGGAAGCTGCGGCGGCCATAGCCGGCCTCAGGATGGTTCTGAAATCGTACTCCTGTGGCCCAGAGGGCCCTAAGCCCACCGGTGCAGATGGAGCCACCAGAGGCAGGTCTGAGCCAATGGTCTGCAGTGCGTCCTCCAGGACGGGGGCTGAGCAGGGGAACGCAGGCTGCTCAGCCCCCGGGGCCATGGGCAGGAAGTCCTGGATGCTGAGGCCCACAGAGAATGGCCCTGGCCCCTCTGCCTGCCCCAACGGCGGGCCCGCTCCAGGCTGTGAGCCGCAGGCCCCCGCTGCTGGAGACTGGAGGGGCTTCGGTGTCAGCACACTCTGGCTATTGGAGCAATCCCAGACAGCCACGTGCTGCTCTGCACGCCCAAAATCACTGCTGCTGCCTCTGGCTGGGTGCTGGGGGCCCAGGAAGGAGGCCTGAAACACAAGTGCACATTAACCCCTCCAGTCATCTGACTCTAACCCCCAGTTCAGTTCTGCAACTGGCACCAAAACCCATGGCAGGATGGACACAGGCCAGGCTGGCACCCACCATGCTCCCAGGGCAGTGCTGGCCTGGGGCACCCAGCTGAGATCCCCTCCCTGCCCCCAGCTGCGCACCCTGGATCCTGCCCCAGGACCTCACCTGGGAGTGGGCACCTGAGAGGGCAGCCAGCAGCTCCAAGGGCTTCTCCTCAGACACGTCTTTCAGCATCTCCTGAGGTTCAACCAGCAGGATGTGAGGCAGCAGCTGAGCGGAGAGCAGTCACAGCCCCCTCCCACAACTGCCAGCCTAGGACAGGTAAGGCTGTGTGGCGCTGTGCTCGCGGGGCAGCCCCGTCCGCGCTGTCCGAGGGCAGCACAGCCTCTTCCAGTCACCTCACCTCCGAGCCACCGATGGGAGCATTACCCACCCTCCTAGGCGGGAACACAAGTAGCTCTGCATGCTGCTTCAGGAGGCCATGAGACCCCGAGAGGCCATGGAAGAACCCCCATCTAAAACCACAAGATACCTGAATCTGTTTCTGATCGTCCAAGAGAAAGCGAAGCCGAGCGCTGGCCAGTCTTCGCCTCTGGACCTTCCACAGTGCCCTCTGCTCCCGGCGAGCGGCCTCCGCAGACAGCTGGCTGTAATGGTCCACCAGCGCCTGCCTGCAGCCACAGAGGACTGGTCACCATGGTCAGCGCACTGTCCCACCAGTGCCCGTGGGCTGGATGGCTCTCCGTGGCACAGGCCCCTAATGGGCAGTTTGACGGCGGGCAGCTGGCCCCCTGGGCCCCCACCACACCTGCAGGGGCCTTGCTGGGCAGGCCCCCATGGTGGAGCAGGCATCGGCTGAGTGAACACCCAGATGTGCTCCCACACAGCCGGAAGTGAAGGGACTGGCAGGGCCAGGGCTGCCTGGGCCTCGGGGGTAAGGCCTCGTTCCCTGAGCTGCATGAGAGGCATCTTTCCATTCTGCTGGTGCAAAGCCCACAGAACCGAAGATCAACATGAAAAGGTAGACAGCGCACATCAACATTTCATCAGCTTAATTCAGAGCTGGTCTGGTGAGTTACATCCAGTGATTCTGACCTTCTCACCAGCAGGAAACTTGTTTCAAACCTGGACTGGCTGTTTTTAATTCAGCTGCCACAGGCCAGGGGCACAGCCTTGACACCTAGTTTTCTGCACGTGTAAACAGGCCAGTAACATCCCCCACATGCACACACACACACACACACACACGTGCACACTCCCAACAGCATGGATGCACACGCACAGGCACACAGGGCCTCTTCACTCGCTGAGCCCATCACAGCTCCACAAAGTCCCATGGGTCAGAACAACTGGGACCCCGAGATGATAAGCAGGAAGTGACAGCCCCTCCCACCAGGGTCCCCCTGGAGACACCAGCTCTGCCACCTCTTTGGGGCAGGACAAGCTGAAGACACAGCAGGAGAGACTCCAGGTCACTGTGCTGGGTGAATTCCCATCTCTCAGGCTAACAGGTTCAGGAATAAACAAACAACTTAAAAGAGACCAAGAGACAGAGGGGACAGGAGCAGAGCGTGCAGACCAAGCCCAGATCCCAGGCCACACAAACTGGCTGCGAGGAGACACCCCGACACAGCCAAGGACGCTTGGATGTGGCAAGTCTGCTGGTTCTGAGCTGAGACCTCCTCCCACTGGAACGTACACGTGAAAGGTTTCAAGATAAAAGTCAACGACCGTCACAAAGCTCAAACAGCTGTGATGCCCACGGCACCCGCCGCTCACCTCGCCTTCCTCTCCAGCTGCTCCTCCAGGGCTTTCAGCCTCTTCTCCCGGTCCCGGAGCTCGCGAGCGTAGCTGAAGTCATCATCCAGCTCCTCTTGCCTGGCCACCCGGCGTCGCTGCACAACACCCCCACCGGCAGCCTGGCTGCTGAAGCCGACTCCCCGGCCTGCTCCCCGGCCTCCCCCAGGCCAACCCCACCCACCTCCTGGTCCTTCTCGAACTGCTCCTTCAGCCTCTGAAACTGCTCTCGCTTCCGGGCATCCAAGGCCATCCGCACAGACATCTGCCGATCTGCAGTGACAGTGGGGTCGCTGCTGTGAGAGGCCCAGCAGGCAGCCCCCAGACACGGGGCTGGGGGTTGGGGGAACACAAGCCACACGCACCACTGAGCTCACTCAGGACCCTGGACGCCGCTTCCCGGGCATGGATGATTAATTCTTGTTTTGCAATTTCCATTCGTAATTCCTGAAAAAGACCACCAGTGATCAATGCATTTAATCCTCTGTCCCCTTCCCTGGAATGACCTGGGAAATGGGGCTGCTCAGACCCCGGGTAGGCTCTCCAGGGACAGTGCCCAGGCTCTGGGGGCGAGGCACCTGTCCTGCACAGTGACAAGGTTGGCTCCCAGGGCAGCAGACACTCTCACAGAGCGACCTGGAGCCACGACCCCAGGCCTGTGTGTGCCCACCCTAGAGGGGATGGGCTTCCCTGCAGGGATGGAGGGTCAGGCCCAGGCTGCCCAAACAGGCCAGCCCCTCTCCACCTCCAGCCCCCGCCTCTCCACCCCTCCCACTCCCTTCTGTGGGGTCTGCTGCCCTCCTGGTGCCAGGCCAGGAAGGACCCTCATCAACCCCTCTCCAGTACACAGGATGCTCAGAGCTCAGGCTCTGGTACACCTGCCCCTTCCGAGCAGGAGAGGAGCTCAGAGGCCACTGAGTGCAGGAACCTCAGGTCCTGCTGCCCTGGGGCCACTGCTCAGGCAGGACCTGGCTGTCCGCCATCCAGCCAGCCCCATAGGAGAGAAGGGAGGGAAGGGCAAGGAAAGGCCCCAGAGCCCGAGGTGCCCCCACACCTTCTCCTCCTTGCTGATGGAGCTGTGGCGCGCCACCCTCTCCATCCGTCCCACGTAGATGGCACAGTCCTTCTCTATGTCCTTCAGCTCCTCCAGGGAGAAAATCACCGAGATGCGAGGGACAGGAACATCAGAGCAGCAGAGGTAATGCTGCCGAACAGGAGAACCTGCAGTTAGCCCAGAGAAACTTGGACCCACATCCTGCTCTGCCTCCCTGTTTCTGGTGACCTGTGTGTACGCCGGCTTTCTTAGAAAGTGCATTCCTCACTGCCATCCTCCACAGCTCTGAGGACACCACAGACAGGCTGTGCAAGGTCTCTGCCCAGGCCAAGGCTGCCCTGTGGCAGAGGTCACATCTGCCTCCAAGTGACTCTTCAGAACGTGGGACACGCCCACACCCACTCACTGAGGCCCACCCAGATTGGACAGGCCCACCACCGGCCTTTCCCCATAGCTGAGCCCCACTATGTAGCCCCGCCCCGCCCTGGAGCCCCACTTCCCGACAGCCAACCTCCCAGAGGCTCCTGAGAGCCCACCAGCATCAGGCCCCTCCCTGCACCTGCTGCTCCCACCTGGCCCTGAGCCTGTCCTGGCTGCTCTAGTCTGTTCTCAGCCCCACACTCGGCCAGCTGCTGCCCCAGATCTGGCCTGTACCTGGCTATTCCGCTGCCTAGAACCCGTGTCCACATGCCCCACCCACCTCCTTCTGCTGGGGCATCAGACAGCACCTCCTCAAAGGGCCAGCCTGTCCACACCCCATCACAGTCACCTGGCCTTCCTCCACCAGATCTCGGCCGCATGGACACCAGTGCAGGCCTCTGTTCCAGAGCACAGCCAAACCCTGTGACCCCTTCACACGTGCCCCCCAGACCAGGGGGACATGATTCCCTAAACAGCCACATCCATCTTCCCGCTGACACAGCCCACCCTTGTCGCACTGGGGCGTCTCCAGGGTGGAGGAGGTGGGGAGAAGCCCACTGCCCCCTTGGTCTCTGAAATGCTTTCAGCTTCTCTTCTGGTCTTGGAAAGAGCACTCAGAAACTAAACAGAACTACTAGTGAAACTCCAGGGGAAACTGAGGTCACCACAACCTGGTCCAGCCCAGCTGACCCAGAGCTAAGGACACCCGGCCAGGCCGCAGGGGGTGGGGGGAGGGCACAGGCAGAGGGACAAGAGGGGCGGGGGGGGGATGAGACGGCACACTGGGTGGTGCAGGGCAGCGCCCCCTCACCCGGGGGCAGCAGAGCTTCAGCAGGTTGATGGTCTTTCCGCAGACATACACGTCATGAGCAACGTGTTTCAAGAACACAGGCACGCAGTCCTCCACCTCTTTGGAAATGAGCACGTAGCCATGGGTCCAGTAAAACTTGTCTACACGTGGGACCGGAAACATAAGATCTGTGTCCAGCGACAGCCCTGACCCACCCAAAGGCGTGGAGGCCCAGCCTGAATGCCGGCCACCACCTACCTCTGAAGCCCAAGTACTCCTGGTTCACCTGGATCATGAACTCGCCATAAATGTCTCTGAAGACCCCACTGTACACCCAGTCGTGAATGAACCTGCGGGGTGGGCGGGCCAGCAGTGAGGTGCTTGGTAGGCAACCTGGGTAGGAGCGTAGGAGCGGCAGCCACGAGGACAGAGCTCAGCCCCGCCCCTCGCCCCGGCCCCACCCCAGGCCCCACCGCGTGTAGGGCTCGCAGCTGGTCTTCAGTAGAGACAGCAGCACCGGGTAGTGTTCGTTGCTGCAGTTGTCCAGGGCCTCCTGGTAGAGGTAGGAGAGCAGCTTCACCCCCTGGAGACAGCAAGGAGAGGGGATCAGCACACACAACACTGCAGGATCCAGCCCCCCACCTGTCCTCCAAGCTCAGCCACTGCCCCGCCCCCCAACAGGGGCTGCCTACTCAGGAATCCCGAACTCGAACTCACGGTGGGGAAGGCAGCCGCAGCCCTGGGCTCCCCTCCACCAGCGCCCGGGAGTGCAGTGCCAGTGCCGACACCACAGAGCTCAGCCAGGTACCTAGACACAAAGGCCAGTGAGATCAGGCGAGCAGGACGTGTCCCAGGTCCTCCTCTGCCTGTCTACGTGGTCCAGCTTTAAAACCACCTGCACCTCAAGGACCTCAGACTGGAGCCTCCTGACAGACTCCTCCCAGGGCACCCACGCATCGCCACCGCCTTCCCAAGTTTGGCCAAGACTCTGCGTCCCAGAGTCCACAGCCCTGCCCCAACCCTACAGCTCTGCCCTGAGACCTCTCCAGCACTCACCACCTCGCCCAGGTCGCCACCTCCTCTGTCCTGGATGGCCCCTCGCCCCCTGCACCCCGCTGCGGCACAGCCCCAGACAGCACCCTCCAGACCCTCCCAGGCTCCCACCTCCCTCACTGCACCTGTCTCCAGCCCTGGGGCCTCCACACTCCAGCCTGCCTACAAGAACTCCTCTTGAACTGAACCCGCCTCCGCTCAACCCTAGCCCATCATTTTCTGGCTCCAGATGGCACCTGCCAGCGACACACTGCCTGGTGCTCACTGACCAGCTTGTGGGTGCCAGGGGCCAGGCCTGTCTATACGGAGGAGCCCTGTGTGCCCTTCAGGCAGGAGCCGCTGACCCAAGGCAGGGCCCGCATGGTGGGCTGCCAACAGACAGCACCCAGCCCCTCGTGAACTCATCTGGGTCAAAGGCTATCCAGACGCCCAGCAAGCCCCATGCCTGCCCCTGTCCAGCCATCACACCGCCATGCTGAGGCTCACCTGAGCTGCCGGCCCAGCTTCTTGAAGAGGAAGCCAATGGTGAGGAGGCTCAGGGTGGGTGGCGTGGAGAGGACGCAGGCCCGGTAGTACTGCAGGTACCTCCTCAGGCCACTGGTGAAGGCCTGTGGGGCAGGGGCTGGGAGGATCGCGGCCAAGCACATGGACCCAGCCACTGAGCTCAGACCAGAGAGGAGAAGCCAGTGCCAGGGAGAAGGCTGGGCTTCCACCCCCAACCCTGGGGCTTCCTTTTCCAAGGAGTGGGCATCTGGGTGTGACACCCAGACACCCCAGCCCAGCTGCAAGTCCAAGGCCCACTGCAATCCTGTCCCTGCAGCCAGGACCAGCTACACCAGGAAAGCAGACCCTGCAGACCCTGGGTAGCTGGGCTCTGTGCACAGACGCCAACTCTCAGAGGGTCTGGCCGCTCAGACCACTGGAGAACACTCCAGAACCAATACCAGGCACCCACCAGCAAGGAGACAGCTATCCCAGCTCACGTCCCAGACACCCGGCACGACAACCTGGTCTTGGTTTCCTTCTGCCCTCCCGGCCCCCCTTGGCCCCCTTCCAGAACCTGAACCTCATCATGTCACCCCAGCGACCCCACTGAAGTGCCAAAACTTGGGGAACTGACCCGAACCCTGCCACCCTTCTCTCTGTCTGGATGCCTGTCCCTCCCAAGCAGCTGCCCCCACTGTCCCATGGGCTGTGCCCCATGTATGTACCAATTATAAGGCTTTCAAGAGAGACCTGGTTCAGCCCCGCCTGCACTGGGGACCCAGGGGGAACAGGCAGCATGTATCCACCCCACCCCACACCACTGGCCCTTCCCCTGGGGCCCCCAACATTGGCCACACCTGCCTCCTACTATCTCATGGCCCAAATGCTTCTGCCCCAAGTTTCCAGGGAAGTGATGGGTGAGGTAAGACACAATCGCTGGCCACCTGTTCTGAAGGGTAATTGTTAGACTCTGGGTGTCACCTGGGGCAGGGCCTCTGAGGCTCTTCTCCAGAGCATGTGGACCATGCTCGGGTCCGCAACAGGCGAGGCGGGGCATACCTGGAACACGAGGCCCCTGCTGCATGAGGAGTCCAGCACAGGCTGCAGGGAGAAGTGGCTCAGGCGCGCATAGTGGGTCCCGCATTCGGCCACCTCTGAGAGGAGGCTGCTCATGCTCTCGGGGGACGCTCCTGACACGTGGACGCCCTGCTTCACCGTGAAGGCCTGAGCCGGCTGGACAGGACAGACGAGAGATCACTGGTGCTGGGCATCCAGAGCCCAGTGTGGGGCTGCATCCTGTCCAACCCACGCCCCCAACCACGGCACTGCCCAGAGCACCCCCAAGACCGGGTGCCCCAAACCAAGACACACAAACAAGAAGTTCCAAAAGCAAAAGCAGATAGCCACAAACACACCCCAGCACCCACCCAGGAATAAAAACACACGGAGACAACAAGGTGTCACTTTTCACTAACCACGTGAAAGAGAATACGTGTCTAGAAGATCAAGCCTAACTTGGTGGGAAGGGGGAGGAGACAGATGCCTCCAAGCCACCAGAGTGGCGCGCACAGACACCTGCTTGGGGCAAGAGCACAAGGAATTGCTTGCCCTTCGATCTGATGATTCAGCTCCCGGCCACCTGTCTCAAGGAAGTACCAGAGGCGGCCCACGAACACCTGGCATGGCACGTCCCCGCGACACTGTTCTCAGCCCCGGGGCGTGGGGCGCAGTGAGGCAGTGTGAAGAGGGAAGGGTATGGCCGCGACTGCTGGCACCGAAAGAGGAAGGGTCTCAAATCAGTAGCCACGCTGACAGGTTAAGGAAGTAGAACAAGAGCAGCTGGAGCGCAGAGCTGACGGAAGGAAAGGAAGGTCGCGGACCAGGAGCTGGTTCATTGAGAAGCTCAACAAGCCTTTAGGAAAATAAAAGACTCAAATTACTAAAGTCAGAAATGAAAGTGGGGACACTGCTCCTGATTTTGCAGAAACAGAAAGGATTGTAAGAGAACACGATGAATAATACACACCAGCAAATCAGATAACCTAGCTAGGACAGACAAAGCCAACTCAAGAAATAGAAAGTCTACACAAACCAAAAACAAGCTTCCATTAGTCACCAAAGCCCCCCGTAGTGTGATTTCTGACGCTGCCAAGGCGTCCATCTAAGGGACCACACAGCCCCCAGCAAAACAACAAAGAAGGAAGGCCACCCAACCCGAGCCTCCTTTCCAGAACGCCCTGAGTGACCTGGACACCCGACCCCTTGAGTGACCCCACTTTTCCCTTCCCGTGCCTTAATTCCCACCCTTAAGTTTTAAATTCACTAATAAAGAGTGAGCCTGTGAAACCCGAGGCCCCTGCCCTCGACCCCAATAACATCGGAGCCCTGGTCTGTGTGTGCCCCATCCACGGCCTTGTCTGTGGCCCTGAGCGTGCCGTGTCTAACCCCCCAGGACCCGTGCGCAGTACCCTTGTTCTTCAAAGGGCCTCATGAACGCTGGCTGAGGTGTCTCCTGCAACCCTAAGAACCACGAGGGCCAATCCAAACGCAACAGGGCCTGGGGGTCTGTGGGGCCGCCCCAATACCGCAGGTCCAGGGAGCGCCCGGGCCGTCTGGAGCCTCCAGCCCCGTGCCGCCAGGCTGGGACCAGCACAGCGCTGCCAGCAGGCTAAGGTGGCAAACGTTGATGTGCTGTGAATTTCACAATCTACAGAAAATAAAAGCAACAATAACCCAACAAAGAGAAGTCCAAGACCCAGTGGCCTCACCGGTAAATTCTACCAAACAATTCAAGAACTGACACCAAATATTCTTAAACTCTTCCAAAAATTAAAGAGGAGGGTACACTCCCTAACTTTAAGAGGCCAATACTGCACCAGTGGCAAAGCAAGACAAAGACATTACAAGGAAAAACCTGCAGGCCAATATTCCTTATGAACACAGATGCAAAAAACCTCGATGCTAACAAAAAATACTAACAAACCAAATGCAGCAGCATGTGAAAGAATTGTATACAATGACCAAGTGGGTTTTATCTCAGGAATGCAAGGATAGTTCAACATATAAAAACCAATGTAATACATCACATTAATAGAATGGGGGAACCATGATTATCTCAACTGATGCAAAAAAAAAAAAAAAATCTGACAAAACTCAACAGCCTTTCATGATAAAAACACTCAATCAACTTGGAAAAGAAGGGAACTTCCTAAACAGGATAAAAGCCATGTATGAAAAACCCACAGCACACATCACACTCAGTGGTGAGAGACTGAAAGCTTTCCCCTTAGGATCAGGAACAAGGCAAGGATGCCTGCTCTCACCACTTCTGTTCAAAATAACACTGGAAGTCCTCGTCGGAGCAGTTAGGCAAGAAAAAGAAAATTTAAATGTATACAAATTGGAATACCCAAATTGGAAAGGAAGAAGTAAAATTATCAATTTTCAGGTGACAATATTATATGCAGAAAATGCTAAAGAATCCACAAAAAAAACCTGTCAGTTAATAAACAAATTCAGCAAAGTTCTAGGATACAAAATCAACACACAAAAATCAGTTGTATTTCCATACTTGCAATGAACAATCCAAAAAAGTAAATTAAGAAAATAATTCCATTTACAACAGCAATCTAAGAATAAAATACTTAGAAATAAATTTAACCAAGGAGGCAAAAGACTTGTTACAGTGAAAACTAGAAGATATTGCTGAAAGAAATTAAAGAACTAAGTAAATGGGAAGATATCCCATGTTCATGGACTGGAATATCTAATACTGTTAGGATAATACACCAAAAATGATCTGTGGATTCCACGGATGAATTTACCAAATTCATCCATCCTAAAATTCATATGGAATTGCAAAGGGCCCTGAATAATCTAAAAAAAAAAAAAAAAAAAAAAAAAAAGCCGGAGAACTCACACTTCCCGAGCAAAATTTCTTACAAAGTTAAAGTTACAGTAATCAAAACAATGCTGCATTCACATAAAGATAGACATGAAGACCAATGGAACAGAGTCCAGAAATAAACTCATATATGGTCAGTTTCTTTTCAAGAAGGATACCAAGACCATTCAGTGGGGAAAGAACAGTCTTTTCAA
Source organism: Camelus dromedarius (assembly GCF_036321535.1). NCBI lineage: Eukaryota > Metazoa > Chordata > Mammalia > Artiodactyla > Camelidae > Camelus > Camelus dromedarius. The sequence continues at coordinate 506,388 of NC_087446.1, read as the reverse complement.
CAAATGGTGATCAGTAAACAGAATAGCCACATGAAAAAGATTTAAGTTGGACCTTTCCTTTACACTCCATATACAAAAATTAACTGTAAATAGATCAAACACCTAAACTTAAAAGCTAAAACTGTGAAACTCTTAGAAGAAACAGAGGCAAACCTTCAAGACCTTGGATTTGGCAATTTCATTAATATGACATCAAAAGCATAGGCAACAAAAGGAAAAAGATAAACTGGACTTCATCAAAATTTAAAATGTCTGTACATTAAAGGAAACTATCAAGTGAGGGGAAAGAACCTACAGAAAGGGAAAAAACACTTGCAAATATCTCACAAAGGATTAACATCTGGAATGTATAAAGAACTCCTGCAACTCAACAACCCAACTCAAAAATGGGGAAAGGACTAGAACAGACATTTCTTTAAAAAAGATACACAAATAGAAAAATGATCAGCATCATTTATGTCATGATGGAAATGCAAATCTACACTGCAATGAGATACCACTTCACATCCATTGGGACAGCTATTATTTACCAAAAAGGGGTCAGGGTGTAGACAAGTACTGGTGAGGAGGCAAAGAGACTGGGACCCTGGGACACTGCCGGAGGGAATGTAAAAGGGTGCAGACACTGTGGAAAAGAGTTTGTCCGTTCCTCAAAAAGTTACACATAGAATTATCACATGACCCAGCAATTCCACTCCTAGGAATATACCCAAAGGAACTAAAAGCAGGGACTCAAACAGATTCTTGTGCACCAGTGTTCACCACAGCACTATTCACAACAGCCAGGAGTGTCCATCAACTGATGAATGGGTAACAAAATGTGGTCTCTACATACAATATTATTCACCCTAAAAAAGGAAGGAAATTTTGACATGTGCTACATCTTGCATGAAACTTGAGAACATTATGCTGAATGAAATAAGCCAGTCACTAAAGAATAAACTGTATAGTTCTGTTTGTATGAGGAAAGTCGGAGACAAAAAGTGGGTGCTGGGTGCCATGGACTAGGGGAGGGGAAATGAGGCATTACTGTTTAATGAGGAGAGTTTCAGTCTGGGGTGATGAAAAATTTTGGAAGTAGACAGTGGGATGGTTACACCACATTGTGAATTCATGCCACTAAATAGTACACTTAGAAGTGGTTAAGATGATAAATTTTAAGTTATGTTTATTTTACCACAATTTTAGGGGTGGGGGGTAGTTGATTCCACTTCATAGAGTCAAGCCATTCACACTGCAGAACACTATGAGGCCCTGAAAACAGTGCCCAGAACAGCGTCCCAGAGGGCAGCCCAGCCCAGCCCAGCCCAGCACCAGCAAGGCCTCAGAAGTTTGCTAGATGTGCTTCTAGGGCACACCAAGTCTGAGAACAGCCACCAGGAAAGAGCAGGAAGACACGAGAGACTGGACACTCAGGTGATGGCAGGCTGCAGAACAGCACATATAAAAGGTGTCACTTTGCACACGTCTTCTTTTATTCAGTAAATGCCCAGCAAGAGGCCAAAGGCTGGATACAGTACAGCAACTGCCCAGACGAGCCAGCCCTACCATGGCCAGGAGAGAGGCCCATAGAAGTGGGGAACATAGTGATGGTCACCACACCTGCGCTCTGTCCCAGGATGGGCGTGGAAACGGGGACACTTCTCTTGTTCCATTGATGGCAATAAACATCTTACTTTTGTTCAGTTTTTAAAAGGATGTTAATGAATTAACACTTTTTAAAAGTGAAAGGAGAAAATCACCAGGACTCAGAGCCACCCTACCCCTCAGGGGCTCTCGTCCAAGGCCGCCCACTCACTGCCCTGGGCCCCAGTCTCCCCTGTAAAGCTCTTGAACAGCGCCAGGCAGAGGGCGGCCGTCAGCCCAGCACAGGGGCTGCCTCCACGTGAGCGCGTCCTTACCTGGCACAGGGAAAACGTGGTGGACACAACCCCAATCAGGACGTTCAGGGCATCCTTCACCAGCTCGCACTCCCTCACCAGGATGGGCTGCGGGGCCTGCAGAAGGCCCCCGCCCACCACCTGCAGCTCCCCATGGCGGAGCCTGCAGGACCTGTCGAAGGCGTCCCTGCCCGCCTCTGTGAGGTAGGGCTCCTCTCTGTGGCCGGGGGTGCTGAGGGAGACAAAGGGGGCAGTGAGTAGACAGAGCGACACACACCTTAGCTGTAGGAACTAAAGACAGGACAAAGAGGGGCTCAACACAACAAAACACCTAAGAATACAGAGCAGGTGCCAACCCCAACCAACTGCCCTGCCTCTCCATCAGCATCTGGCAGGCTCTGGCAGACAACTGTGCAGAAATGTGTCCAGAAGCAGCAGCAAACGTCCCCACCCGCCTGGTACCCATGGGGCACGTGGTGGTCCTCAAGCTGACAAGTCACTCACTGAAAACAAGCACAAGGTTTGCACACCCAGGCTCACAGCGGCACAGTCACAACAGCCAAAGCAGCCCAGGGTCCAGACCCAGATGATGGACAAAGATGTGGTCCACCGCTACAAGGGAACAATTATCTAGCCTTAAAGAAGAAGCAAACTCTGACACGTGTCAGGTGTCACAGAGGAACCTTGAGGACATAACACAGCCCAGTCACCAGAGGACAACCACCACATGGTCCCACTCCTGTGGAGTCGCCAAAGGAGTCAGAATCAAAGACACAAAGTACAACGGTGGGTGCTGGGGCTGGGGAAGAGGGATGGAGAGTTAGTGTTTAATGGGGACAGAGTTTCAATTTGAGAAGATGAGAAAGTTCTGGAGACCGACCGATGGTGGTGGTGGTCACACAGCGTGAATGTCCTTACTGCCACGGAACTGTAACTTAAAAATGGTGAAGATGTTAAGCTTTACATTATGTGTATCTTAGCACCCTCCCCCTAAAAAGGAGGCACACAGCAAAGATTCATGAATTCCTAAGAGAAACAGGCCCACTGGGTCTTGCGGAGGGTGGCTCTAGGCACACATTCGCCCCTGGGTCTTCGCCTCCGGAGGGTCCTGTGCGAAGTTCAGGAAGTGTCTACCTAGCTCAGTCACACTGTTCAAAAGAGGGCAAAAACACAGTATCACTTTTCAAACAGTCCTTTGAAAACCAGCAACACCTACTAAAAGTAAGAAAGAACTCGGTTTTTTTTTAATCCACTGGAAAAAGTAATTTCTTAATAAAAGGAGCCCAGGAAAAACTCAGAACTTGTTAAAAACAAAAATGCTTTTTAACTGACAACGCACCATAATGGGGCTCCTTCCCTCACTCACAAGGATCTGAGCGCAGGGCTGAGCAGCTGAGAGGACAGGCCCAGCCCTCACTGGGGTGGCAGGGGGAGGGTGCTGCAGACAGAAGCTCCAAGGAAGCACGGGGCTCCTAGAGGGACCGGCGATGCTGGTCAGGAAGGACCCGGGAGCATGGCCTAGCTGGCGGAACAGCACTCCTGGCAGGGGGAGCAGCCTGTGTGAAAGCCCAGAGACCGGAAGAGAAAGGGGCCGGGTGCATGCGGCTCAGCAGGCATGTGGGGTGAGGTCAGGGGCGCTGGGCCTACAGTCCAGGCAGGGGTGGCCATGAAGCGGGGTCAGCAGAGCAGTGAGTGCCCTGATTTCCATCCCTGGAAAGTGGCACCGGCCATGTGGAGGATGGGCCGGAGTGGGCAGGAGGAAGGGGAAGGCCAGTCCTGAGGTCCAGAGTCAGCAGGAGGGCACAGCCCGCACTCCCGGGGCAAGAAGGGTGTGAGGAAAGGGAAACCCCCGCATCGGGGCCCTTCTGAACGGTGCTCCAGGGAGGAGCAGGTGAGCACACAGCTCCTGCCCACTCCTCCAGGGCGGGCCCCTGGCTAGTGTGGCAGTGCAACCCCTCGGGCGACTCAGGGCTGAGGGAGGAGAGCCTGTGGAGGAAAATGCCGAACTCGCACTCATCACAACTTGGCCCTTCCCCCGACGGAACCGCCTCCCCCAGGGTGAGGATTGGGGGCAGACAGGTGCACAGAAAGAGCAGAGGACACCTGGCAGCAGGGGAGGCGGCCTTCAGACCAGTGCTGGCCCGCAGGGGGCAGCACCATGGAGGGTCCCCCAGGGCTCTCACGGCAAGGGCAGAGTTCACAGTCTGGGGCTGTGGGGGGATGGGGGGTGGTGCTCAGAGCTCCTGGCAGGAAACCAGCAGGCAGCTAGGATTCCAACTGCGACAAGTGCAAAAGATTCTCCAAATGAACTCGAGTGACAGGCCTCAGGGGCCAGGGGCCAGGGGCATCAGGTTATGACCAGACAGGCAGGAGGTGGAGGCAGCGAGCTTGGGGCGCGCCCAGCCGCAGGGGCCCAAGGTATCTCCTGCAGAGGTGGCAGCAGGGCACGGACACAGGCCGACGCACCAGCTGTGGTCCTCCTACAGGAAGTGCCGCAGGGCAGTCCTCACGGCTGGGGTTCTGTGTCGGTTCTGCTCTCAGGGGACACTGAGGAGATTAAGTATATTCAGAACAGGGGACTAGGATGTTGACTGACTGGGCAATCACGTCTCCTCCCTGGTGACCTGGAAAACCACGCCTGGAAAAGAGGGAGTTGGTAAATAAAACACCACTAGTAAATACTTACAAAAGGAAGTTCTAACCGCCTGTTACCCAGTGCTTAGACTCCAGAGGGTTAGCAGAGAACAGGGTGATAGATCTGCCCTGCACACAAGGCAGGATGAAGACCCGAAGGGAAGCTACAGGGCAGAGAAGCCCCAAAGACAAGACAATCGCCCACACTGGCGGTGCTCAGGGAAGCAGCGAGCTGGCGGTGCCTGAAGGAATCCACGTGGGGGAAGGTGATCACGCCAGGAAGGCGACCCCATCAGGAGCGGGGCCCACACAACAGGTGCTGAACAGCTGTCCGCCCCAAGCATGTGCCGCTCATCCTTAGGAGACCCTGCAGGAGCCGCAGCTGCATCAGAGTTACTCAGCTCCCTGCGAGCCCCAATTCTTTCACTGTGCTCCCCAAACTGTTGTCCCACAGAAATGCCGGTAGATGAGACATGACAAGAGGATCCCTTGACCAAACGTGTGTCCTCACTCCCCACTCTAGGAGGTTTTGAGACACCAGAATGACAGGTCCTGAGAGCAGAAGCCCTGGACCAGAAGAGCACCAATCAGGGAAGCACTGCGATGACCAGAACTTCTCATCACATCTCTTCTAAACGTGAAGAACAGAGACAGGAAGAAATTTCCTCATCAGCACCCCGTGCCGGGCACTGACCACACTGCTGCCAGGCTGCCCTCAGACACCTCTGACTGGGAGCCCTCCTGGCAAGGATGTAACTCAGTTGCCAACTGACTGCTCTGACTGGAAAGTGTGATCTGCAGAAGTTACTGGCTCCATGGGGAACCTGTGCAGCCTAGAATCCTTTCCCATCTGCATTTCTATCAACTCTCAGTGCACAATTTGGGACACTAGCTTGACTGGAACTTCCAAGTTCCTAATCCCAATCATCTGGGCCCTGAGTAAAGGTCACGGTTACTGGGGTAGGGGGTGGGGGGTGGGCACTGTATTTTAAGGCAAAGGCTCACGAACCATCCAACTTGCTCCCAGCACCTCCGCTTGCTGGCCTCGTAGGTGAGCACAGCGTCCCACAGGTCAATGTCTGGGGTCATGCTCGGCTCGGACTGGGAATCAGGAGTCAGATTGGATGCTGACTGGAACCCTTCATCTTCCGACGGATCCACACTCGGAGGGACCTGGAGACCGCAAGAAGCAGGAAACTTTACCTGTGACGTGGTGTCTGGATTTCACCCCAGCATGATGACAATTCCAGGGAACTCTTCCACGCTTCCACTTACTCTATGAGAAAGGCCTAGCGGAAGGTTTCTTCTATTTCTCTCAAGTAGGTAAGTACTACACGGTGTTTTCGCCCCTAGTGAATCATTTAAGGAACTAAACCCATTAATCTATTAAGGTTACCAATTCCCATTTCACACAACAGAGGCCTATTGACGTTTATGAGCCTCAACGTAACTTACAATGAAATTTTCTCCCAATCCAGAAGTTTCATTTTGGGGAACCCAGCACCAAAAAGTTACACAGACAGAAAAATTCACATAAGCCAGGATGTTTGCTACAGCACTGTCTGTTTGGAAACAACTTCAAGACCTCACAGTAAGGCAATGACTGAGTGATGACGGTACCTTCTTTCAGCAAAGCCTCAGAATGCAAAGGCACATGACAATTTACTCAACATCGGAAAAACCCCACATGACTGGTGAAAGCAAGCATAGACAGACAACTGCATGTACAGTACGGACAAATGTCTGTTGCCACATATGGCTACTGAGCACTTGAAACTTGGCTTATGCAATGATGAACTGGACTTGCTGCATTTTAATTAACGTAAATGTAAACATCTACTCACTCGGGGGCAGAAGTGAGTGAACTGCACGTCCTGTCAGATATGAGATGAAAGCGGTACCCGGAGCGGGACTGGCGGGAAGGGACCGAGCCTGGCCCGGAGCCACCTAGTGGGCGGGACCCGCGCTGTCCTCCTCCCACCATGATCAAAGGAGCATCTGCAAAGCCTCGGAGCCACAGGCGGGAGGACAACACTCTACCTTGATGGCCAGTCCCGCGAGGTCGGCGCTGTCCGGTACCGGGGGCAGGTCCAGCCGGACGTCCATGTCGTTTGTGCGGCTGTGCACAAGGGCTCCGAAGAGAGAGAAGCGGGTGTCCCTCTCAAACCTGTCACCGCTCGGGTCGCCGTACGAGAAGGGTAGCCCGGTGCCCGGCGCCGCCTCCATCACCTGAAGCGTCCTCCGGATCAGGTCTTGACACAGACTCTCCTCCCCGGAGATGAGAGCGCCCACGTCCGCCTCAAACGCGCGCAGATCGCCGCAGTCGTAGCCGCCGTAGGGAACTCTCCTCCCGACCGGCCCGCGGGGAAGGAAGTAGTCCCGCCCGCGCCGTGGAGCTCGCGGGGGGCCGCTGCCCGACAGCTGCACCAGGAGGTCCAGAACCGAGCCCATCTCCGCCAGGGGCCGGCCGGGCGCCGCCTCCAGTCCCTCCACCAGCTCCTCCAGACGGTCGGCCTCGGCGCCCAGGCCGCCCACTCGCAAGTCAAAGGACAGCATGAGGATCTTGTTTTTCACAGGGAGTCTTGAGAAGTCAGGCTGCAGCCTGCGAGTCTCATCTTGAAAGAGGCTGGTGAACAGCGCGTTGTAGGCCACCCTCTTGAGGCTCTGCTTTGCCCTCTTCCGGCTCCCGCGGCGCTGGCCCAGGTGCACCTTCGCGGCCGGCAGCAGGGCCTCGCACAGGTCGTCCAACAGCTGCGGGACGCTGGCCATGCCCCCTCCTCACGCCGGGCCCTCGCCCCCGGCACTGCACTCCTTCTCGGGGCCCCGGCAAGGGGATGGCCTGGAGAGGCGCCGCCCAGGACGGAATGCGAGGCCGGGCCCGCGAGTCCGCCCGCAGACCAGAACCCCTCACCCCGGGGAGAGCGCGACGCCCGACTCCCGCCGCCGCCGCCGCCGCCGCCGCCGCCGCGTCATCTACACGCGACGGGCCCAAAGGCAGAGCCGGCGCCAAGGAATTGCGTCACGCGGGAGGCCGGCGGCCAAGGCGGAGGGGCGGAGCCTGAGGCCGCGGTCCAAGGGCGCTTCCGGCCCGGAGCCCCGTTCGGGCAGGTGGGAAACTGAGGCGGGCGGCGGGCTCAATAAAGGAGGCGGAGTCAGATTTTCGCTGAGCTGACGTTTACTTATTGGGCTTGGAGGGAGCGAGGCAGGGGCTGTTCGGGAGAGGCGGGTGCCGGAGAGGGATTCCAGGCCGTTGCAGGGGGCATGGAGCCCCTGAGTCGGTGTCCTTGGCAGCCGGGTAGCCTGGCCCTCGGGACAGAAGCCTCAGGCAGAGGTGTGCTGGTGAACAGTTAACAACCGGCTCTTGGGGACCGGTTTGTAGTGACTTTTCCAGCATGGCAGTACGCCTATCCTGGCGGATTTCAAGCTACCAGGTCACAGCACTCAAGGAGACGCTGAGAAGAGGTGCACAATCAGCTTCACAAGGCTATAAGCTCGTTCAGGGCAGCACCTCACTCACCAGGACAAGAGCCCCTCTCCCCACAGCTCTAAGGCAGGACTGTCACCCAAGGCCCTAAGCACTCACCCTGAGCCTCACCACCCCCACCCCAGCCTCACCGGCCACCTGCAGCATCTTCCACTGTGGCTCCAGTGGCCCTCTCAGGCGCATCAGGGCCTGCATGTCCTCTGGGGAGGCCATGGAGAAGGGGCCCAGGCTAGGGGGTGCCTCTCCATGCAGCACCCGGGCCAGGACCCCCACAAGCTGGGGTGTGGATTCCTGGGCCAGGGGCAGAGATGGAAGCAGTGATCACTGGTTTCTCCCATATCCCACCCCATAGCATGTCCACCTGGCACAACTCACCTCATCTATGAGGGCCAAGACTCGGCCCCCTGCTGGGCCCCGCAGCAGTGCAGTCAGGAGTGCAGCTTGGGGATCCCGCAAGCCATGGGCGGGCCCCAGTGCCACCAGCACCAAGTCAGGCTGGAAGCTGTAGGCCAGGGGCAGCACCAAGGCCAGGACACAGTTCAGGAAACCACCAGTCGTCTATGGGAGTGACAGTAGAATACCCCAGCCCCTCATCCACCGGACACACCTCCTGCCCGCCTAGGTCACCCCACCTCCCAATCTCAGATGGGCAGATGCACCCACAGTTGCCCCAGGAGGGGCAGTTGAGGGCCAGGGGCCTGGCCCTCATGACACCACCACTCACCCCTGGCAGGGGCACACACACGTGGAATGTGGACGGGGCAGCTGCCTCCTTGCCCCCGATGTTCAGCCACAGATTCCTCCTTCCAAGGGACAGCGAGCATGTGTGTGAGACGCTGCCCACCCTCCAGAGCCCAGACAGCAGCAGGAGTGAGGCTCAGGGGCAGGACTGCTAAGACTGCTGCCCCTTATGCTGGAGACCCCACTGGCATTGCTCCCAGAGGCCCCTCTGCCAAACTCCAACCGTACAAGGCCCTGCCCACCTGTCACCCCTGGGGATCCAGGGTGATATGTCCGCCCACCCATATGCAGAACGGGACATACATATGACCCAAGAGTCATACCCATCATCAGTGAGATCTGGGGGCCGATCCAGCTGTCCCACAGCCACACAAAGCAGCCTGGAGGAAGAGTTGGCCCCTGGATAGTCTGCACTTACCCTGCCTTGAGTCCATCCCCAGAGCCCTCCCAATGTGGCCCTGCTCTTGGAGTCTCAAGCCAGCCAGATGAGGCTTACCTCTGGGCTCCATGGGACAGGCCACACCGAATGGCCACGTCCAGGGTGGCCGCTGTGGCAGGGGCTGGGGTGGCTGCAATCCCACTGCTCACCTGTGGGATAGATAACAGCCGTGGAGGGGAACTCCCCAGTCAGGTAAATAGACCTATCTACTCCTTCTTTTGGTCCCTGTCTACATGGCTGTCACCTGTGCAATCTGACAGCAAATTGCTCCACTTCTGCAAATAAGATACTTAAAATTGTACTTTAAGTCATCTCCTTTACCTCTTGGCCAAAGAGCATTTAATTGAGGGAACTGAGGGGGGTTGTTCCTGAACCCTGTGCATGGGGGCTGTTCTGGGGAAGGTCCCAGGCACAAGGCAACACTCATGTCCACATGGTTCTGTACCACCCAGCCCTCCCCTGGACAAGCCACCTGTCATGGGCAGGTCCTGGGCTCTGCCCCTGGCTCCACAGCCTCCCCCAACCCCTCCCAGGTGTCCCCACCTGTCCATCCAGGAGCCTGTCCAAGAGATACAGGACCTTCCCCAGTGCAGTGAGGGCCTTGTCCTGGGCCAGGGCCTTGTGTGGCCTGTGGTGGACAAACCAGAGGGACACAGGACCCAGAATGAGTCACAGACAGGCACACGTGCAGACAGGGCCCAGCCTTCTCCCCAGGCCCACCCTGCCCACCTGGCCCAGGCCTGCATCTCCTCCGGCAGGGCTGACCTCTCCTGACAGAGGACACCTGGGGGCAGGACCAGCGCAGCGTCTGGTGCAGTCAAGGCAACAGCCGTGCGGACAGGGGGCGTGGGGTTGAGGCACAGCTTGTCCAGGAGGGAGCTCAGGGCAGCCATGGTCTGGGTAGCTGCTGCCTTGAATTCGGGCCCCCAGGGCAGCAGAGGCGAGGGCTTCCCCTCGGGGGAGCAGGTGCTGGGACTCAGTACAGGGGCTGCACCTAAGGGGCAATTCAGAGTCAAAGCCACTGCGTGGGAGCCTGAGGCGCAATCCCGCCAGCCCGACCCAGGCCGTGCTGACCTTGCTGCTGGAGGCTCATCCAGTAAGGGGCCTGGGCTGCCCGGACACTCTGGATAGACTCCAGGGCACTGCGGGGAGAGGCAAAATCAGTGAGGCCTGGTCCCCCGGCCCTAGCCCACCCCACCCTCTGCCTCTCGCACCTGCCGTGTGGCACCATGGGCCCTGACAGGGGTGGGGCAGGGTCGCCCAGCAGCGCTTGCACCATCATGCACACAGACTGGGAGAGTGACTCCAGGTGGTAGCCACCCTGGGAGAAGGGGGAGGGCAGACACATGACAGGACAGGGATGTCACTGTCCCAGGCAGGACACCACGCCCCAAGTGGCAGGACCCCTCTGACTGCATCGCAGCCTCTGGCCCACGCACCCTCCCTGCTCGCCCCAGTCACCTCCAGCACAGCACAGACCCTGCCGTCAGCCAGCACCTGCAGCAGCTGAGTGAGGTGGGCAAAGCACTCTGGCGTGGCCTGCATCTGCCCCTGGAAACCAGAGCACGGTATGATGAGGGCCTGGCCCCAGGACCCCAGAAGCCCTCCTCAGCCAGGCCCAGCCCTCACCTCAGGATCTCCGATTGCTGAGTCAAATCCTGCGGAGACTAGGACCAGCTCAGGGTCGAACTGCAGGCAGGGCCAGGTGGGGCGGGGCAGAAGTGGAGCTGGAGCAGCGGCGAAGGGGAGGGGGTCCTCCAGAGAGACCCTCCTCACCCCCAAGGGCTCTGTTCCTCTCTGGTGGAATGAAGGGGGCCCCAAATCCCCTCCCACCCTCCTGCCATCAAGATCACTGCTACCCCACATGCAGTCACCTCAAAGGCCAGGGGCAGCAGCACGTGCAGGAAGGCAGCCATGTAGTCAGCATTTCCCATCCCGACCTGCAGCCACGGGGCGTCAGTGTTGGCCCTGCCAGGGAGGACTGCGGGGTCTCCACCCCTGGGGCTCGGACTCCAGGGGTGATCCTGGCACGGTGCCCTGGGCTACGCTCAGGGAGGGGAATGTGGGCTGGGTGAGGGGCTCTGGGTGGGGGCCTGGGGTGAGGGGCAAGCACCTGGTTCCAGGGGAGGTTGACAGTAAAGCCAAGGCCCTGCCCCTGCCCGACAGCATCTGCATCTGACTCTCGCAGATAAGGCCAGAAGCGCCTGTGCTCATAGCGGTGCCAGGAGAAGTAAAGGACGCTGCAACAGCCAGCCGGGATCAGAGGTTAGAGGTCAGGACCCTCAGCTCCCTGGGCTCTTCACAGAACCCTGACCCCCTGAGCACACAGCCATGTCTCCCTGCCTTAGACTTTCCCAGGCCAGGCTATGTGTCCTGGAAAGCGAGGACGCAGGGAAGAGTCTGGTCCCCACCTCCAGCTTACCTGGGGTCATCCTCAAAGATATACTGGGTGCCCTGGCCATGGTGAACATCCCAGTCAACGATGAGGACCCTGCAGACAGACAGCTCTGGGACCACCGAGGGGCAGGGCCTCCCCCCTCCAGGCCAGGAGCAGGCCCAGGGTGGGAGGGGTGGGGCAGGGTCTCCCAGAGGCCCAGTCTGTCCCCTTCCTGTCTGGTCTGGACACCCTCTGCAGCCAAACTGGCACAAACCTGTGCAGTCCGTGTTTCTGCTTGGCATGTCTGGCCGCTATGGCCACACTGTTGAACACACAGAATCCATTGGCGGCAGCCCGCTGGCTGTGGTGCCCAGGAGGCCTGGGGGTGACAGTGGTCATCCTGTGCCCTCACAGGGCCACCCACAGGCAGGGCAGCTGGGGAGGGGCAGCTCTCACCTCACCAGAGCAAGCCCATTGCGCACAGCTCCCGTCATCACTGCGTCCACCAGCTGCAGCGCAGCACCCACTGCCAGGCGGGCACAGTGGAAGGTCCTCTGTGGGGACGGAGGTGCAGATAAGCCCCTGCCCACTTTCCCTCACAGGCTCTACCAAGACCTGTGCCAGGCTGCAGGTCACCAAGCACTGAGCACAACGGGCCAGGCCAGTCCCGGGTGCCGGAAGCCAGCAGGTCTCTGGCACCCAGAACATTGGCCGAGAACAGTTTCAAGTACTGGGATGTGAGACTGGGTGGGTGGGTGTGTCCCCAGAGCACCCACCGGATGGAAGTAGACGGCATCGTACTGTCCAGACAGGGCCTGGAGCTCCTGGGTGCCCAAGGCCTGGGTCCCCCGCAACAGGGCCACATACTCTGGGCTGCAGAGGGGCAGGCAGGCGGAGCAGCGTCACCAGGAGGAGCAAGTAGAAGAGAACGAGGGCCTGGACCCCCAGCGGGACTGCCCACCTCAATGCTCCCTCACCCACCCATCCAACCGTGAAACTGAGGCACGTGGGGGAGGCTCTGGCAGGTGCTGGCCAGCTGGGGCCTGACGCCCACCCAGGGTCTGACCTGTGCACCAGGCCCAGCTCTGCCTCTGAGGCTTCCCGGGCTACCAGCCGCAGACACCTCTGCTCCAGGCCACGCTGCTGCAGGCCCTCCAGAGCTGCAGTCAGGCGCTGGGGACACTCGATCTCGCATTCGGGGCTGGAGGGACAGAGAGCTCAGAGTCCAGAGCCCCTCCTTATCCCCCACCCCTGCCAGATCACACTTACTCCTCCCAGAGCAGCCGGGCGGCTGTCATGTCCTCATGGTACACAAGTGCGGTCCCCATGGCCTGACCGTGGTCACTGTGGGCCACCCAGGGTGGGCAGGTCACAAACGCTCCCACTACAGGCTAATGAGTGCACTGCCCGCCCCACTATGCAGCCCCGTGAAGCAGCTCAAGGCCTGGGGCACAGCAGGGAGCGTCGGCTCGGTTCCTGGGCGGGAACACGCAGAGCCCGGGCAGGAAGGAGGCCCCAGGCCCAGCACGCGCCAGAGCGAGGCGGGAGTCGACAGGGTGGCTCCCGAGGCCTGGCTTCCGTCTTCCTCCTTGTCAGACCTGCCACCGACCCGCCTCCGGATGCCCCAAACCCCGCCCCGACACAGCGGGGCGGGAAGACGACTGGGCCCCTCGGGGCTGCGCCCGCGCCGCCCGTCCCTCCAGCTCCGCTCCACCTCCCCGCCCCCCCGCCCCTGGCCGGGAGCAGGACGCGGGTCACCGACCTCGGCGCCCGTCTGGAGGTGAGGGGACAGGCGTGAGGACCGAGGACCAGTGTGCCCAGGCTCCTGCGGACTATCACGGCGGCCCTACATACGCGCTGAGCCGAGCCACGCGCGTCCGTGTCCCTCCGCCCCAAGGCCCACCCTACCGCGCAGACCACCGGTCAGACGTCAGCAGCCCATCGCACCCAGCGCTGCCCTAGACCCGCCCCCCAGCAGCCAGAGTCAGGAAGGAGCTGCGCGGCAAGGAGGGCGAGACCGAGGTTCTGCAGGGTCAAGGCCACGAGGGGGAGAGAGCCCCACCCAGGGACTGTGGTCGTGGTTTAGCTTGGCCTGGGCGCTGCCCCCAAGGCTCATGAAGGGAGTGACAGTGTCCGATTTGAAGCTCTAGGAGCTGAAGGAGCAAATGAGTCGGAGGGTCAGGGCTGTAGCAGAGAAGCTGGACCTGAGCGGAGCAGCGTTGGGGAAAGCAGGGCAGGAGGCTGAACTGAGGGAAAGGCCAAAGGAGGAAGGGTGTGGAAGAGGGATGAATGAGTTAGTGAATGAATAGGGCCAGCAAAGGAGGAGACACGGGCACAGCCAATAACAAGGTGGCCAGAGAGTGGAGGAAACATGGGCCGCCGGCCTGAAACCGAGCGGCGCTGCGGACTGAGCCCTGGGGGCGGGCCTTTGGGGGCGGGTCCGTGGGCAGGGCCCAGGGGTTTGTAGGCGGGGAACTGGGTGGGTCTTTTACAGACAGGGCTTGGGCAGGGGTTCTGGATTCAGGGAGGCCGGGCATCTTGGAGACACAGCCCTGGAGGTGGGTCTCTTGGAACTGGGGCGTGGGCAGGGGTCCCGGGGTCTTGGAGGCTGGGCCCTGGGGCGAGGGTGCCCCTGACAGGGCCCTGCTGCCCGCCGCCTCGCGTGGACCACCAACGTTCTGGTTAGGGTACCGGCGGCACGGGTGGCTGGCGGCCCGCCAGGCTCGGGGAATATGTGCTCGCCGCACAGCCAGTCACGGAGGCTAGGGAACGGCGTGCTCTGATTGGTCAATCTGAGCGCGTGGTCACGAAGGCGGGGCTTGCTGCAGACAGTCCCGCTTGGATCGCTGGGAGCGGGGAGGGTCTGGGCCGGGCTCTGTCAAAGAAGCGCGGGACGGGCCCCTGGACAGAGAAGGCCGGTATCCACTGTAGCAACTCGTCTGACCAGCTGTACGTCTACCCGACCGCCAGGTCGGGAGAAGGGAGACAGCCTGGCCCCAACTTCGGCGCACCTACCAGGGGGGCAGGTGGGAGGAGCCAGGGTGGCCGCAAGAACCCAAGGTTGGCCCCTGACTCAGATGCCGGCCCTCGGAGACGTCGAATGGCCAGCCGAGGGCTGCGCAGGCTCGTGGCCCAGGAAGGGGCAGGAAAAGCGCACAGAACCCATCCTTCCGCTGTGGGACAGCCATCTGGAGGCGCCTAGCTTGATTGACCCTGCCTCCCCAGGACCCAGGCCTTGAAGAGTGCGGGGAGGCCAAACATCGGAGACTGAGCCCCATGTTGGACCCTAACCTCCTACCCCCATCAGTCCCTGCCCTAGGCCTGGTGCCAGTGTCTAAGCCACTAGAGGTAGGCCGCCCCACAAGAGGGGCCGGGCCAAGCCCTAATGCAGGGTCACCAGGCTTGGGGCTTATTGGCACAGGATGGAAGAGAGGTGGGCACCAGCTTTGTGACCTGGGAGGGAAGGCCCAGTGGGCCAGGACAGGCCTGAGGCTCCCAGGCCGGCCTCCTTACTCTATACAGAGCTGCAGTTCAGAAGCCTAAATTGAGATCCAGCCCAAAAATCAGGAAGTGAGGCCAGAGTGGGAGCTCTACAAAAAGGTTTAGTTCCTTCAAGCCAGGTGGCCATATCACGTGGCCAATTTACATTCCAGGCTGGGGTGCAGGAGCGTCCACACCAATGCCCCCAGGAGACACATGCCTGAGTCAGCACCCCACACCCTCCCTGCCCAAGCTGGGCCTCAGCACAGTCCAGCACAGGCAGGGTCAGGGGCCTCGCCTTGACCCCAAAACCCATCCTGCCCCACAGGCTCTAGGCTTCTCGCTGCACCCTGGGGGAGGAACCACGACTCAGGGGTCAGAGCAGGCATCCTGTCCAGAAAACCCAGACACTCCTCCGCAGCAAGTTGAGATGGGACCTGAGAGAGGTGGCAGGCTTGCAGGAGGGGTTCCATGGAACCAGGAGGCTCCTGGGATGTAAGTTCCAACATGGTCATGGTCACGGTCATGGTGGCAAACAGGATCTCCGTTCCAGGCGGAAGCCCCAGCCAGGGCCCAGGGGTCTTCAAAGGGCTGTCTCCTTGGAGACCTTGGCCCCCAGCTGCCGAGGAGGCTTGAAGCTGAGCACCTCTTTATACGTGTCACCTGGGGCCAGGAGAGAGCAGCAGAGACAGTCATGGGAGAGGGGTCCTTCCCTGTCACCCAGCTCCCACAGTGTACACCGGGCATGGATGCAGTGACCAAGGCAAAGCACTGGGCCCAGCTCACCGGGTGCCACCCAGACCAGTGGTAAGTCCTGTGACACCCCACTCAGGTAGGGGTGGGAAGAGCTCCCAGGCCCAGAGCATAGGCTGTTAGTCACTGACCTAGGGGCCCACCCCCCCAAAACAAGAGTCAGAGATCACTGCTGGGGCATAGGCACCAGATGGGCTCCTTTGTCCCACACGTGCAAGTCCATCCCGGGCCACGGCCGCTCTCAACCCACCCGTGTCCATCCACAGGGACTGTCCACCTTGATGGGGCTCCTGTAACCCAAACCCACCACCCCTAGCATGCCCTTGGCCCTACCGCCCACCGCAGTGAACCAAGAACATCCTAGGAATGAAAACTAATGTGCTCACTCAAGTGGAGCTGCTCAGGGTCCCACCAGGGCACACCCCAGCTTCCAGATCCAGAATTTCTACGAAGGCTCAAATGAGCGAGGAATTCCCACCAACTACCTGCAACATCCACCTTCCTCGCCTGCGGTCATGTTCCCTGAACTGTGTTCCCAGAGTGAGCCGTCCCACAGGAAGGGTGGGGAGCCTGCTCTGTCTCCCCTCTGAGCAGTCTGCAAAGGGACAGTTCCACTCAGCCTACCCCAGTGCTCCCACACTCACCTGACCAGGGGACCACCTGTTCTGGGGACCACTGGTCCCCACAGGCCCAATGCAGGAAGGACTCTGCCTTCCGAGCCGGTGGTCTGTGTGGTTTGCCCAGCATGTGACACAGGTCATTCCCACCCCATGGGGTGCCCCCCAGGCCCGTCATCTAATCCTCACACGGGGGCCAGTCTACACGGAAGGTTTGTGTGAGGAGGCCATTGCTGTAAAGCTGGCTTTTCCCAGGGAAATGAGGTAATGGGTTTGCATTTCTGATCAGGGCCTCAGCCACAAGGAGGTCATGTTTCCTTTTTTGGTCCTACATGGTCTGTAGTAAAAGCAAAAGCTCTTACTACGGTCTGTGGTGGGAACCGCAGAGAAGATCCTGTGGCCTGTGGTTTTCAGGTTATCTTTTTTAGCAATGGAAAACATAAACGCAAAACACAGCACAGATAAGGGCGGAGGCCCTGCTGGAGGCACCAAGAATCCAATGACCCTGAGGAACGTGGTTTGAGAACCAGTCTTTCCAGCCCCATCCCTACCCCCATATGCAGGACCATGACCCTGGGTCTGAGGCAGAGCAAGGATGAGACTAGGACAATGGCAGCCACGTGCTATAGCTTCAACGGTGCTAAGCGCTGCCCTTAGGCATCCCTGCACTCCCAGGCGGGTCCTGCAGCCACTGAGGGGAGACACCTGCTGTCCTGGAGTAGACATGGGTGAGGCCCATTCCAGCATGGTGCGTCAGGACCCCAGTAGAAGGAGGCCTGGGGACTGGCCAGGTGTCCCTGAGCCCAGCCAGAGGCTGAGCAGATGCTGGCAGCCCTCAGATAGGAGGAGAAGGGTCCGGGTCTAAGGGGATGGCCAGTGCGAAGCCGGGAGGTGCAGAGCACAAATGGAAGGGGGTCTGAACACCCAGTGGGGCTGGAGGGGTTAGGGATGAGTAGCAAGAAAGCGTGAGGTGCTATGGGCTGCCCGGGGCAGACCTCATCCCGCTGGCAGGATGGGGGGTGTGCAGCTGTCCACGTCGGGGGGCAACCTGAAAGGGGCAAAGAGAGGCACGAAGATTCCAGAGGTATGAGGAGCGGCCCGGGGGAGTGGGTGCTGAGGGGCTCCACGGTAGCCCAGTCTCTGGCCTAGTCGGGGCAGGGAATGCCAGCAGGCCTGGAGGCCCGGGGAGGCTAAGTGCTCACAGCTGCCCTGAGCTTGCAGCTGCCTCCCCAGTTTCCAGAATTCATCTCCTGTTTGTGCCAAGTCCTGGCCACGAATGCCCTCCTTTCCATCCTTCAGCTCTAGCCAGAGGTCACCTTGACCAAGAGACTCAGCTGCCCTCTGACCCCCTACTCTGTTCCTGGGGTTGAGGGACCCAGGATCCTGAGCCCTGCCAGAGCCCCTGACTCACGCTTCCACTCATCCAGTGTGCGGTCCACGTCATCAAAGGACTCATCGTACTTCTGGGCCTTGGGCTCGTCCTCCGTGTCCTGCAGGGCCTCAAAGTAGGGGTGGGCCAGCGCCTCGGCTGCCGTCACCCGCCGCTCTGCATCTAGCACCAGCATTTTCTCCAGGAGGTTCACGGCTGGGGGGTTGGGCAGATCAGGCTGGGCCAAAGGGAGGCTCCTAGGCCCCAGGCCCCTGTCACTGACTGCATGCCCACCCCAGGCCCACCTACCCAGAGGGCTCGCATTGGTCAGGATGGAGGCAAAATCCTTCTTCTCCAGCTCAGGGAGGCCCTTCATATAATTCTTAGCCTGTGTGGGAACAAAGGGTGAGGGGCCAGCCCCCAGCCCTCCGGCCCACGCCCAGCTCCCGACTGACCTCATCGCTCTGCAGCCTCTGCACAAACTCGGCAGGGGGCGTCCCCGTCACCTTCATGATCTCCTTCAGCTGGTCCAGGTCTTTGCCAAGGTCAGGAGTACAAGGTGGGGCCAGAGAGCAGGGCTCACCTACCCCAGAGCTGGACAGTGGGCCCGGCCTGCCCCCCACAGGTGCAGGGCAAACCCCGCCCCTGCCCCAGGTGTAGGATACGGTCGTTGCCTTTGAAGAGTGTCTTCCCTGTGATCATCTCTGCCATGATGCAGCCCACTGACCAGATGTCCACTGAGACAGAAGCCCCTGCATCAGGGCTCTGGGGACTGGGGAGTGGGGCACACATGGACTGGGGTGGGGGAGATAGGCACAGGAGTGGGGGCAGTGGAGGGGGCATGGACACAGAAGCCATCTAGCCTGCCATGCCCTGCCCAGCTCCCAGCCCAGCTCAGCAGCCTCCCCACAGAGTAGCCACCATGGGCTTCCCAGGAAGAAAGAGGGAGGCTGGTGGGCGCAGCCCAGGAGGCTGGTGCCAGTGTAGGCTGGGGCTCTGGGCAGCTTCTCACCCGTCTGTGTGTAGTGCATCCAATTCAAGATGACCTCGGGCGCCCTGTACCACCGGGTCACCACATATCCAGTCATCTCGCTGTCTGCCTGCCTGGCCAAGCCGAAGTCCAGGATCTACAGTCAGAATCAGAAAAGTGGGCCAGAGGGGCCCCCGGGGAGTGGGTGGGCCAGCTTGTGGTCCAGGGACCCCCAAAGAGGCTGGGCACATCAGGGCCTCCTGCAAACCCTCCCGGAGGACAGTGCACACAGCCCAACCAAACTTGCCTGCCCACAACCCTTAGGAACAAGCACCCTGGAGGCTCTCCTCCACCTTCTCCTCTACCCCCTCACCCCAGGAAATGGCCAGCACCTGTGGGGAGGCCACCTCAGCCCTGCCAGGCTCAGGCCTGGGGAACCAGGCACACTTCTCGCCCTTCACTTCAAGCAGGTCTGGGAGTGTGGCCCATGCCATGCCCATCAGGTGCCTCCCCAGAGCCCAGAGGCTGCTCAGCCACTGCCCAGATGGCTGGGGTCTGGTCCCTCTGCCTGGGCCTGGGCCTGGGCCAGCCGCCTTCCAGGCCTGAGCACCAAGGGCGAGGCAGGCAGATGGCCAGGTGTGAGGTGAACCGAATCCCCAACCCCATACACACCTTCAGTTCACAGTCCTCATTCACTGCCAGGTTGCCAGGCTTCAGGTCCTGGGGACAGAAGGAAGATGGCTGTGCAGGCCTGCCAGCCAGGATTCGAGGGCAAGAGCCCAGGCCGCACCTGCAGCCCTTCCGGAAGGGTGGAGGTGCCCGGCCCCCCAGGGCTGAGTGCAGGCAAGTACCCCGTCAGGCTCCTCCCAGGTGAGGAAGGAGGCTCCTGAGGTCAAGCCCCTCCCAGGCCCACAGTCTGGGGAGCTCCCACCACAACCAGGACTCACCCTGTGGATGATGCCAGCATCGTGGATGTACTGTGGGGACAGCAGAGGGGCAGCAGTAGTCAGCTCATGGGGACCTCAGAGCCCTGGCCCAGTTTAGGGGCTCCACCCCTCCAGCAGCCCCACACATCCCACCTTCAGCCCCTTCAGCATCTGGTAGGCAAGGAACTGGATCCGGTCCTCGCTCAGCTTCTCATGCTTCATGAGCTTGCCCAGGTCGGTACCCATGAACGGCATCACCAGGTAACTGCAGGGACAGGGCAGGCATCCCCGAGGCACCCCAAGTCCACCTCCCACGGTCTCCTTCCACCCCAGCAGCTCCATGATGTAGGGCAGTTGGGGACTGTGCTCTGGGGATTCCCCAAGGATGGCAGGCCATGCTAGGGGCCGGGGCTCCCTGCAGGGGACGGTGGGAGAGGAAGAAAGGAGGGAAGCGGCTGCGGGTGGCGGTGGGGCAGCCGGACGTCTGGGTCAGAGGGGCAGGCTGGGCAGGTGGACGGGGAGAGACAGAGGGAGAGAGTCAGCACCCCACCAGGATAGGCCAGTGTGGGCCCTTGATCCCTGCAAGGTCAAGCAGCAGGGAGCCTGTCCTCCCCAGCCCTTCCCAGACCCTTGGCCGACACCAGCGTGAGTCCAGGGGTGGCCGCCCGGGCAACCACAGGGCAGGCTGGCAGGGCAGGACCACCATGGGTCCCTGTCACCCCTCCCCTGCCCGCCAGCAAAGGTCAGCAGCTCCAGTTACAGGCCACACATTTAGTACGGACCCGGAGTGCGGGCCTGCTAACAAACATTCAGACCCAAGGCTCCGCAATAGAGGAGCAGGCCCAGGTCCACCCAGCTGGACCAGCCCCGTGGGTCCTTGGGGTACGTGGCAGGGGGAGGACTGTGGTGTGCTGAGGGGCAGGCAGTGTGCACCCCAACCCCCGTCAAGCTGCAAGGAGAGGCCCGCCTCAGGCGGTGCCCCTGCCAACCCCAAACCTGAGGCTCACACCCAGGGGCCACCCAACACCGCCTGCCCTGCCAAGCCTGCCCAAGGCCGGCGCTTACAAGTCTGTGAAAGCATCCAGGGTCTCATCGGGTGTGAAGACATCCAGCAACCCAATCACCTGGGGAGGAGGCCAAAGCGCCAGGTGGGCTGGGGGCAGCCAGGGGCACAGGGCCGGGCACACCCTGGTCCGGGTAGGAAGGCCCCTGCAGCTGTCCTGGCCTCCCCCCCGTCCACAGGGCCTGGCTCTGCCCGCTGGCAGCTCAGCCCAGCCCTGGCACACATGCCCACAAAGACTATTTTTGGATGGTGACAGCCGGAGTTCTCTGGGGGAGGGGCAGCTCCCAGCCATCCAAGGAGCTCTAGACCCTTGGCCCTTCCTCCACCTCTTCCTATCCCCATTGAAGACTCAGGACCACTGTGGTGACAGCCTACTAGGGGAGAGCCGACATCTGGCAGGTCTTTCCAGGGACCGTGCCTCTGCCAGGGGGGCCCAGGCCGGCAGCACTATGACCAAACCACAGCCAGACCTGGCCCCGCAGACCTCTGGTCAGGGGGGATGTACAGCAGACAATGTGACGACTGGCAACCGGGGGTCCGGTTGCAGGTCCTACAGCCCAGTAGGCCTGTACCTCAGAGTGGCTGGAGGAGCAGGTGGATGTACTGGCGGGGCACACCTGGCAAAGGCCATGCACGTGGTGGCCTGGAAGGAGGGAGAATACTTAGAGAGTTTGAGGAACACGGGGAGAGAGGCCAAGTGGCTGAGGACCAGGCCAGGGAGTAGCCAAGGAGAAGCCAAAGGGAACCCGAGAAGGCCCTCAAACACCAGGTGAAGGTTGGCTTTGACCCTAAGAGCCACTGAGGAAGGGCTTAAATAGGCGTGATGCTGAATGTGTCCCCTGGCTGCTGTGTGAGGACAAACCAGAGCAAGGTAAGCGTGGACATGAGGTGGAGGGTGAAGGGACAGCTAGGTGACCAATGCAGCCACCAGGGCCAGAGACATGGGCAGGGGAGGGGAACAGAGTGGGGCATCCAGAGAGGGGCATGAAGGCAGGTGAGGCCTGGGGCATGAGGAGGATGTTTTAGCAAGAATCCCAGAGGTTAAGGGGAAGGTCCATGGGGTTGATGGAGACTTCTAAGCTTCTGGTGCAGATGGAGGCCTGGAGTAGGGGGAGGGGAGGGAGGAGGCCTAAGTGCGGGCAGAGGGGCAGGACCGGGGCAGATGGTAACTCCTCCACCTACCGCTGCGCTCAGACTCTCAGAGCCCATTTCCTCCCAGGAGAATGGGTTTATGAAAAGCAGAGTGTCCCAGCTGTGGAGCGGGGCTGGAGGCAGGAGGGTAGGACCCACCGGCACAGTGGGGACGGCCCCAGCACAGGTTGGGGAGTAAGCTCCCAGAGGAGGGGGCTGAGGCAGGTCAGGGATGGGAGGCGACTGAACAGAAGAACTAGTGACCTTGCTGGACTGGGGTGGGGTGGCAGAGAAGCCGTATGAAGCCTCTGGTAGAGGAGTCTACCCTCACAGGGACAAGTCCTGAGTGTGACCAGGTGTGACCCGGAGGTAGCAAGGCCCAGGCTGGGCTGGCGTCCACCATGACACCACGAATGGATTTCACCTGGGAAAGGTCAAGGTTGGAAAAATCAGAGAGAATGAAGGACCCATCAGAGGTGGTAAGAGGGTGGACACTGGACAGGGGCTGAGGGAACAAGCTTCATAGGGGACATGAGGACTCATTCTCCCAGGGGGAGACCAGTGGCTCTGATTACCCAGGAGGTGCCAGGGCATCTGTTGGGAGCACAATCGGCCATGGTCTGGGTGCCCCGATGAACAGCCCTCAGGCTGGGTGAGAGTGGCTCATGTGGGAGGGGGAGAGTTCAGGGCCACAGGAGGACCTACATGGAGGAACGAAGGAAACTCCCCTAGCAGAGAAAAGGGCCCTTTCCGGCAGCCACGTCCCCCAGAGAGGCCAGTGGGCAGTTCCGTGTCGTGTCCTGTGAGCAGGTCTGGAAACAACACAAGGCCTTTCCCTGGTGGGAGCCAGACCCGCTCCTCCCCCAGTCTGTGAAACCCACCCTGTGGATGTGGAGGGTCTGTGTGCTGCCTACTGTGCCCAGTGCCCTCCAGCGCCCTAAATCCCTCCACTGCCAGAGACTCCAAGGCTCTGAGGCTGCCGAGCTGAGATGCAGACACCCAGTCCATGCCTCCCTCAGTGTTCCCAGGAGCCCCCAGCTCCTAGGGCTGGGGTTCAGGAGGTAGAGGGGCAGAGTAGGGTCAGGAGTGGGGCTGGAAGGGCTGGAGAAGGGGGACCAGGTGGGCCTGCAGGGGGATGCCCAGAAAGAGGGCCGAGGCTCAGTGCCCCTTCCAGGAAACTCACTCCTCCCACCCGAGGTCCTCTCACCTCAGGGTTTGGAGTGGGACCTGGAAGATCCCCTCCGTCTGGGCAAGTGGCCATCCTCTGACCAGGACCTGGGCTGAGGAGCCAGATGTGGCCCCAGGAAGAAGCCAGAGAACTAAGTCCTCCGCAGGGACTGGCCTAAGAGAGGACTAGCCCCTGGGGAAGCTTCTCTCTCAGGAAGAGCGGGGGCTCTTCCTCCCTACTCTGACACCCCCCAACCCTGTTCACGGGGGACACAGCCCTGACCGCTCACCTCTGCCCCCATCACACAGGGGCGCATTCTAGGGTCTGGGTAGGGGGGGCCAGGTCTCCTAGGGCAGGCCTTTTGGGGAGAAGGGCGATAAGCAGAGCGATGGGCGCGGTGTCCCGAAGCCGAGGGCCCACGCGACTCACATTCTCGTGGCGCATGTGCTTGAGCAGACGCAGCTCGCGGTAAGCGCGCTTGGCGAACAGCTCGGACTGGAAGGGCCGGTAGAGCTTCTTGATGGCCACCTTGACGCCTGTGCGGCTGTCCACCGCCGAGCTGCGGGGCGCACCGCTTAGCGGGAGGACTGGGCCACCTCGCCCGGCCACCCAGCCCGGCCTGCGCTCACCATACGGCGCCATAGGCGCCCGAACCGACGGGCTGCAGGTCCTGGTACACGGCGCGCACCTCCCAGGCGGTCTTGGTCACCTCCTGGCGGTAAAAGCCGCGGCGGGGGGGCGGCTGAGAGCTCATGGTTGGCCCGGCACCGCCCCCGCCGCAGACCCCACGCCTCGAGGACCCGGGACCTAAGATCCGCCGAACTCCCTGGCGCGCGCCCCGGGCCGCTGCTCGGGCAGAGCCAGCTCCGCGCCGCCCGCCGCCGGGGCGCCCCCGCTCCCGGCTCTCGCCTCCGGGCTCTCCGAAGCCGCAGACCCCAGCCCTACCCCAGTCCCGGCCCGCGTAGTGCTGGGCCCCTCCCCTACCGGCGGACCAACCGGCCCCCGGGCAGCGCGCACGTGACGCCCCCGCCCGCCCTCTGGTCCCTCCGGAAACCCGAGGCGGCCGCCACCGGGGAGGCCGGAGAAAGGGGGGAGGGGACGGAGTGGGGAAGGGAGCTGCGCCCGAAGCTCAGTCCCAGACTAGACCCGGACGCACCCCCGCCCGTCTCCGCACTCGGGATGAACTCCCCCGACGGAGCCGAGGTTGGGTGTCTGAACGGGGCCCCGTGGGGCTCGAGTCTCCTCCTTGCAACCATGCCCCCAGGGCGCTGGCTCATCCTGGGCCGCCTGAGCCTGTCGACTTCCACCCCTAGCCCCAAGTCGCTGTCCACCCGCCCCGACAACTTCCACCCCGCGGCAAACCCCCACCCCTGAGGCACCTGAGCTGAGCGCCCCAACCCCCAGGATGCCCCTGACGCTGGAGCTAACCGGTCCACCCCTCAGTGTGCGTTCCCCAGCACCTGTCTTGCCGCATCCTCCTTTCCAGACAAAGAGGTTAATTCTGTCTCCCAAAATCAGGTGGCCTCCCAGGCCGGAGCAAAGAGGGCGGGTCCTGGAGGTCCCCCTTGGGCCCCCGTGGATCCCTCCTCACCACACCCCTTCTGCCTGCGGAGCCTGCTTCAGACGCTTGCAAGACCCTCGCTTGTCCCACCCCTGCCCTGCCTGGGCCCTCTGGTTTGTTCCTCAAAGCCCGGCCAGAGCCACTCCACTCTCTTCAGGGTGTGCCTGACCCCAGGAGTGAAGGGGGGGACCTTACTGGGGCTCTCCCTGCCCCCCCCCTTGCCCCTAGGTGGGGGCATCATCCTTTCACAGGTCTGGTCCCATCCCGGACCAGACACTCCTGGAGGACAGAGCCCCCAGCTCCCCCCGCACCGTGTCCTCCCCCAGCCCAGGGACCAGGTCGGGGAGGGGGCGGGTAACAAGACCCCCAGCGCCCCTGCCCCGCCCTCTAAGCCCAGCCTGCCAGCCGTGAGTCGGCAGCTCAGCAGCGGCCGGGCCAGAGCTGCTTTACACCAGGGCCGCCACAGCCACCCATGTGCTCAGGACCTGCAGGCTGGCCAGGGGGGGCGGCCTGGGGTCACTGAGCCACAGCTGCCTGTCCTCACGCCCTTCCTGCCCTGGGCTGCTTGTGGCACTCCACCTGCCTCCTCCAGGAGGCCCCCAGCTGGCTCCTGACTCCCTGTGGTGGGACCCCGGGGTCCAGAAGGGTTTGGGTTCCGTGTCAGACTGGACTAGGTAGGGCATGTCCCAGTTGTGTGCCCACCCCCGACCCACCCCTGGCAGGACTTGGCCCAGCCTGGGCTCCTGGGGTTCTCCAGGACCTGAGGCCCAGTACTCACGCTGCCCTAGTGTCTGGAGGGCCGACTTCCAGGTGATCTCCACCCCTCAAAGGCCTAGGGCAAGGACAGCCAAACACCACTATCCTGGGGATGCCCTGCCTGATCCCCTTTGGGGCCCAGGCCCTCTCGGCCTGAGCTGCAGTGAGCACTAGGGGCTGGCAGCTCAGTGTGTGTCCCAAGGGCTGAAGCAGCCCTCTTCCCCTTAACCAGGAAGAAAAGGAAATCTCCCCTCACCATCCCTGACCCTGGGGAAGGGCAGTCCTTTGCTCCTAGACTTCCATGTCCTCCCTGACCACTGAGAGGAGGGGGCAGGTGTAGATCTAGACCAGAGCCCGCCCAATGACCCCCAACAGGGCAGTGGGGTTGCTTGTTGGGGTGACATCACACTCTGTCCACCTTGGATCCAAGTGGCTCTCAGGGAGCAGGGAGCATACTGAAGATGGCTGGCTGTCAGACCGGGGACCCGAGGGACACAGCCACCCTTCCAGGCAGTGGGGGGAGCGGGGCAGCAGGACCTGGAGCCTGAGACACAAGCTGAGTGAGAGGAAACCCCCTTTATTGCAAAACCCTGGTGCAGGCACTTATCAGACCTCCCTGGTCCTGCGAGGTGAGAGGTCACCACCTCAGCTACCTGACAGAGAAGCCCCTAGAGGGAGGACCCACACCCCCAACACATCTCAAAGAGGGTCCTGTCCCAAAGCTGGCAAGGTCAGCTCCACTCTGGAAGGAGGGAGGACAAGAGCCAAACCACAAACCAGAGCACCCAGCTCTCGGCCGTAGGGCCAGAGGGTGGGCAGAGGTAGGGTGGGCAGAGACTTCTTCATCAGCTTGAGGACAGGGGCCAGGATCCAAGTCCACGTGGGTGTGTGCGTCCTCAGGGCTGGACCCCCCTATGCCTGCCAGCCCTCTGGCTGGCATGGGACCTTCATGTCTTAGAAACCTGCCGCTGCTCCCACACCCAAGGAGAAAGGGGGCTTTGTTCACACGGTTGCCCCTGGCGAGTTGCACAGCAGAATCTCAGCAGAGCCCTCCACCCTGGCCCGCTTCAGGTACCGGGGGAGAAGAGGCAATAGTACAGCCACCCCAACTTTGGCCTCCTGCCCATCATGGCACTGACCCTCAGGTGCCCACAGATTCACATGCCTGCACCTGCCTTGACACATGAATTCCAGGAGTGCACATGTGTCACACGCAGCACAGGTGAACGCATGACTCCAGGTAGCTGTCCCAGCCCTGCCACCCACAGGGACGATCCTTTGAGTCCCAGCACTTTCCAGGGGAGCCCCTCACTTCTAGGCTGAGCAGCTGTGACCACCAAGACCCCTCCCTTTTTCTCCAGAAGGCTCTGGCCCCAATGCACCACCCGCCAGAGGCAGCCCTCTGGGACTGAGGAGCTCTGGAAACTGACATAGTCCCAGGGGGAGCTCTCATGGCACCCAGGTCCACCAGAGTGAGGTCCCAAAGGAGACCCAGGATGCTGGGAGGGGTAGCAGAACCAAGGGATCCAGGATGCTCTGCCCAGACTCCTACATCCGTGGCTCACACACATGCAGGTGTTCACAAGCGTGCAGACTCCCCATAATGAGTGGGTGTGGAGACAGGGGGATCCCGGGAGAGGGGTCAGCGCTGCTGGCCGCAGAGGTGTTGGGAGGCACCCCTTGTGAGAACCAGGCAGCTGAGGAAGGTGGGCAGGCAGGCTCAGGCCCCTCTTGGAGTTGGGAGTGTAGTGGGTGAGCAGCATCTCCTCACTGCTCAACTTCCAGGCTGCCCAGAGGCTGCGGTGGTTCTGGGGGCTTGAAGCTGAGGACCTCCTGGTAGGTGAGCTCTGCGGGGGGAGGGGAAAGGGTAAGCTCAGGCAGCCATCAGCCCAGGCCCACCACCCTCTGAGGGTAGCCTCTGCCCGTGGGCTCCTTCCTAGGCCTGCCCTGTGCTGTCCTCAACCCTGGAGTGAGTGGGGTCATGTTGTCACCCGCCCAGACCACAGTCAGGAGGAGCTGGAGCACTTCCTGAAGGAACAGGCAGTGCCCAGCCTCTGGGGGAGCGCAGCCCTCGGGCCCACCCTTCCACTCCTCCACTGTGCGCTCCTTGGCCTCGACGCTTTCATCGTAGGGCTCAGCCTCAGGTTCATCCTCGGGGTCGTGGTACTGGCTGAAGTAGGCATGGGCCAGGGCCTCGGCCGCACTGACCCTCTGGTCACTGTCTAGCACCAGCATCCTTCCCAGGAGGTCCACAGCTGCAGAGTAGTGGGGGGGTGGGCTGTGGTCACCTCCACATCCGGGGTTGATGTGGCACCCAGCCCAGCCCAGGGCCCATCCTCACCCAGGGGGTTGGCTCCGTGGAAGATGCTCCTGAGGTCCTTCTGGGGCATGGGGGGCAGGGACTGGATGTATGTCCGGGCCTAGGAGCACATGGGAAGGGCCTGGACGGGCTGTTCCATGCCTAACTTCCCTGGGCCCTAAAGCAGGCAAGGCAAGGGCTTGCCAAGAGAAGCCCCCAGACTCACTCACTCCAATAGGCCTTGGCAAGGGCCTGGGCAGACCAGAGACTTCCCTGCTTTGGACCTGGTGGCTCCAGCACCACGCCTGGCCCTCGATGCCTGTGGGACCTAGGCCTGGTGCCATTCCACTGTCCTTGGCCAGAGCACTATCTGTGCCCAGATTTTACCCTTGCCGTCCCTCTTGCCAGGAATGTCTTCCCTGTTCACCTGTTTCCCCCAGAGGGGTCAGATGCCTGCCTTGTGGTCTGTTCCACTGTGACCCATGCTCCCTACATAGTACCCTGTCTATTCCCACAGCACCCCTTCCTCCAGAGTGCCTGGGGGCTGGGTCAGCAGAGGGAACTGGTGCCCGGTGACTCACATGTTCCGAGGATATCTTTGCCAGAACCTCAGGGCTGGGGGTGCCCACCACCTCCATGATGCGCTTCAGCTGGTCAATGTCTGCCGGGCTCAGGAAAGACCCAACGGCCAGGCATGGACTCTTCCTGGGCTCTAGACTCCAGACCTCGGGGCACTGCCCAGAACCTGCACTTCCATAGCTGGTGATAGTGAGCCCAAGGTGGCACAGTGTCGGGCAGGGGAGGTAAGGCTGGCCAGAAAGGCCAGGCCCACCTTCCTCGACCCCCACCCACTGGAGGGGACCCTGGCTCAACCCTCCTCCCTAACTGGGCCAAGGATACAGTCGTTTCCTGGGAAGAGGGCCTTTCCCTGGAGCAGCTCAGCCATGATGCAGCCCACAGACCAGATGTCCACTGTTGGAGGAGGCGTCTCCATCAGTCCGCCCACCCCGAGTCCCTCCTTGGAGAGCTGGGGGCCGCTGGGACTGCACCAGCCCAGTGGCCCTTCAGTCACACCTAAGCCCAAAGGCAGGCCTCTCTCCTCTAGACACAACCCCGGGGAAAGGGTTAGCCCTAGACCCACCATGTTCTGCCTTTCTTGAAGGTCTATTTTGTGTGGGGGAGGGGGTTAATTAGCTGTTTGTTTGTTTATTTGTTTGTTTATAATGGAGGCACTGAGGATTGAACCCAGGACCTCCTGCATGTTAAGCACGCGCACTACCACTGAGCTGTACCCTCCCCACCACATTGAAGGTCTGTTTTTGAATGCTGGTCCCAGACTTTGTCCCCCAAGACTGGACACACACCCTAAAGTCTTTGGCCTCTGGGTCCCACCCCCCACCCCTTCCCAGGCCCTCCGCTCCCACCAGGCTGCACCGACCCAGGGTGACATCACCTGTCTGGTTGTAATGCATCCAGTTGAGCATGATTTCAGGTGCACGGTACCAGCGCGTGGCCACATAGCCAGTCATTTCCTCGTCAGCCTGACGCGCGAGCCCAAAGTCCAGGATCTAGGGTGACCCGCAAGGATGTCAACACCCCCGTGTCACTCTTCCCTGCCCACCGGGGTGCCCCTGCCGCTCACCCTCAGCTCGCAGTCCTCGTTCACAGCCACGTTGCTGGGCTTCAGGTCCTGCGGGGCAGGTGCTGCGTGAGCGCAGAAGCAGCAGCTGCAGGACCCCCACCCTCGCCTGCGCAGCACCTACCCTGTGGATGATCCCCGCCGAGTGGATGTACTGCGAGGGTGAGACGGCAGGGTCAGGGTCTGCCCATGGCTGCTGCCCGCCCTCCTGCTCTGACCTCTGCTCCCGCGCCCACCTTCAGCCCACGCAACAGCTGGTACACGAGGAACTGGACATGCTCGTCGCTCAGCGCCTGACACTTGACGATGTTGTTCAGGTCGGCGCCCATCAGCGTGGTCACCAGGTACCTGGGAAGGGTCAGGGATCAGCCTAGAGTGCCCCACCCCTGTGCCCTCCCCCCACACACTCTCGCCGCTGCTCACACTTCGCTGAAGTCCTTGATGGAGGTGGCCGGCGTGAACACGTCCAGCAGCCCGATGACCTGGGTGCAGAGGGCAGTGAAGACGCGGGCGTCCCCCCACATCCGACCTCTCTGTCAGCCTTCCGTCCCCCCTCCCCCCATCCCTGCTCGGCTGCCCTCCTCCTCGCCGCCACCCTACAACCGGCTCACATTTTCGTGCTTCAGGTGTTTGAGCAGCCGCAGCTCGCGGTAAGTCCTCCGCGCATGGATCAGCGACTGGAAGGGGCGCGCCAGCTTCTTCACCGCCACTCTCTGACGCAACTGTGTGTCGTAGGCTGAGCTGCAAGGCGTGCGCGTGAGGCTGCAGGCCTCGCTGCCTGTTGGCGCCTGTGTTGCTTGGCGGGCACCAGCCTGGTCTCCACACACAAGATCTCCAGCAAGGAAGCGCTCTGACAACACTCACTCAAAGCCTCTCTTCTCCTCACCGGGGGTCCTGCTCCCCCCTCCACGGACCCCTTCACCCCCAGCCTGCCCAGCCCAGGGACCTGGCCCGCCCCACCTGGGAGCTCAGGGCAGGATGGGGACTTCTCTTGTCTCCTGGCCCAATGGCTCTTGCCAGGGTGGAAATGACAGGGCAGGAGAACAGCCAAGCATGTTCCCTCAGCGCAGCCCTCCAACTCCCCCACGGGCTGGCGGGGCTGGGAGGCTCCCTGAGGGGTTCCAGGGCCACTGCCAAAGCCCCTGAATATTCAAAATGTGGAGGGAAAACTGACCACAGGTGTTTACTGCATCATTTCTCACAGTGAGAAACTGGACGTTGGGAAATGGCCAGTAGAGGGTGGCGTCTGGACCCTCAGACCATTTCCCCTTGCCTGACTCCGCTCCCCAGAGGTCCAGCCCCGCAACCTCCACACCCACCTACTCTTCACAGGAGACGACTGGCATTCTCCTCAAACACAAATGGCCTGGTCACTCCCACTCTCGGGATGGGGTTTAGGCCCTGCAGAAAGCTTTCCCTCTGCTGCTGCTCATCCCTCCCTTCCCTCCTACAGGTCTCGGACCTCCCCTCTGGGATCCAGCCCCCCTCAAGAGTGAGTGGAGCCTCAGGCCACCCCCCAGGCCCATTCCGCCCAGGGAGCATTTCCTGCTGTGGGACCTGGGATGCTCTGGGGCCCAGGTGGTGGTGGAGGAAGCCCCTCCCTCCAGCCCATGACCCGCTGGGGAAGGTCCAAGTCGCTGCTGGGGTGGGAAGCAGGGGAGTGGCCCCTCATGGGGGTGGGGGATGGGGAGCAGATCCTTTGGTTTCTGCACAGTCAAACAACCAAGAATTAGCACTGGGTTGCCAGCTTCATCAGAGGAAGGAGGGCCATCACCTGGATGAGGTCCATGCCCAGCTAAATGCAGTGGGGAGGGACCAGGCCTCTCTTCAGGAGCTCGAACTCCCAGAAAGTGCTTCCAGCAAGGGCTCTGTCAAATCCCCTAGACCATTCACACATTGTCCCACACCCTTTTCCTGCCCTTTGAGGTCTCAGAGATGAAGACCAAGGCCTGTGGTTGGAATGGCTGAAATGGCCTACCTGAGGTTCCTGACAGCCAGCCAGTACAGTGTGAGATCTGTGAGATCTGAGGCCCCGGGGACCCCAAACCCCTGTTCCAGTCTCCAGTGCTGGGCTTTAGGAGGGGGGATAAGTACCGCTCTTAACTTTCTGCCAGAGCCTGAAGCAAAGCCCCACCCCCAGGGTCGCTGCCTCCCCACACCCATGACCTCTGTAGTGAACAGCAGCCACCTGGCCCTTTCTCAGTAAGGATACCACTGGGTTCTGGGGTGGAGCACCTCGCAGCATTCCCACCCACAATCTGCCTCATTGTCAAAACACTGCTAACTGCAACCAGAACTGTCTGCAAGCCCCTCACCCTAAGCCTCTCCAGCCTCCACCCCCTCCAGGTTGCAAAGGCCTCTTGGAACCCCACCCTCCCTCCTGCTTCCAGACTCCGCAGTCTGTCTGAGCCCCAGGGCTAACTACAGGGCTGTGGTCAGAGCTCGCGCGCGCTCGCTTGCTCTCTCTCTCTCCCTCGGTTGGGGGCAAAAATGGATTGTAGGGGGATGGTACACGCCTCTGGTCAGGCCTGAGCCCCATGCGGAGTCCTAGACCCCTTGGAAAATGGGGGAGGGGAAGGACCCACGGGGAAGCTTGAGGTCATTCTAAGGCAGGGGTCTTGCCCTCCCCCTAGCTGGACTCTTCTTTTTCAAACAAAACTACCCACTCTAGGGCGGGGGCATCTGCCAGACCCCGGGGCTGCCTGACCCTTGACCCGGGGTACCCCAGATGCAAGCTCAGACATTTAGGAGCCCGGGAGACCTGCCCTTTGGCCGGCAGTGACGCCGCAGGATTCGGGCCTGGCGGGGACGCTTCGGGTTGGCGGGGACGTTGCGGGTTGGAGGGGCGGGAGGATGACCCCTCCCCCTACCGGGGAGAGGCTCTGGTAGGAAAGTTTCCCCCAGACGCCCCTTGCCATTCATTCCTCGGATCCGCGTGAGGCCGGGGGAAGAGGCAGGGCGAGCCCCTCCCCGGGCCGGGAACCCTGCGCCGGGCGGGGAGGGGGCGCGAGCTCAGTCCCCCCACCCCGGCCCCGCCCCGCCCGTACCAGACGGAGCCGTAGGCGCCCGAGCCCACCGGGCGCAGCCCCTGCAGCCGCTGCGGCACCTCCCACACCGTCTTGTTCAGCTCCTGCCGGTAGAAGCCGGCGCGAGGGCCCGACATGTCCGGAGCGGCCGCAGCTCGGCCCGCGCCCCGCCCCGCGCCCCCCGCCCGGCAGAGCGGGAGCCGGCGGCCGGAGGCGGGGCGGGGCGGGGCGGGGCGGGGCCGGGGAGGGGGTTCCCGCAGACGAGCGCGCGGCTTCCTGCCCCTCCGAGGCGGCGGCCGAGCGGAAATCAGCCTTCCCCGGGCGGTGCGGGCAAGGGGGGAGGCCAGGGAACGACTTACCGCCCCTCCCGCTTCTACCTCCCGGGGTCCACGCACCTCCCCAATATCCGCCGCGTCTATCCCCCGCGCAGCGCGACGCAGACCAGGCAGCCACCGCCTCTCAGGACTACGCGCCCCGCACCCTCGCAACAGCTCCCGCGCCTGCACCTCACCGCTCCCCACCTCCAGTCCCTGCACACGCCCTCCGCCTGTTCCGGACCCGCGTTTAACCCCCCTTCGGCCTGCTCGGGTTCGTGCATCCCTCTCCCAACACCTGCACCCCTCCCCCACCTGCATCCCCTCCCCCAGCATGGTCCCTCAGAAATGAGATAGAATCCTCTAAGTGAAAGAAGCCAGGGGCGAACCATGAGGAATAGTTTTAATCAGGACTGAAAATGCCCCCTAATGAAAACTGGCATTTAGTTGGATAGGAACCCCTCTGCGGTGGGCAGATGGCGGCGCCTTGGATCCTGGGCCAGCCTGGCTTCCCTCCCTGGTGGAGGCCTTCCGGTCTTGGCCGTGTGGTTCTCCTGATAAACCCTCTGTGGTCTGATGTCGGCCTCCTGCAGGGCTGGCTCCTGAGCTGGGCCCAGCCCTCAGGACCAGGGACAGCGGCGGAATCAGGGGCCGTTGGCGTGTTGTGCCCATAAGAAGCCCTCCCCAAATGGGTCCTCCTCAGTGCCTGGTACCTTTCCTCCTTCTGAAACAGCCCTTTCAGCTGTCACCCCTTCCAGGAAGCCCTGACTTTCCTAGGTACTGAGGAAGCTGCGTAGTTCAAAACCACTCTTCCCCAGGGCGGTGAACTCCTCCCAGCACTGCACATTTCCTCTCTCCACCTGTGAAGGTTCACTTCTCACAGGCAGCTTTAACTGTGAAGGGGAATGTTCCCCATTTCAGCATCTGTCTAGAGCTCTGGGCCCCAGGGCATCTACTTCTGTTTCCCAGCTTAAAATGACAAGGGCTCAGAGAGCCCATTGCCCCGTAGGTAGCATAGAAATAGCCCCCTGACCCTCCACCCTGGGGAAACCGTGGGGAGGGGCTGGGCTGCTTCCTCCCAGGAAAGTAGGAAGTCAGGCTGAGTGCTCTACCTTAGACTTTCGACTTTTTCAAAACAAATGAAAACCTGACTTCTCATTTGAAATCTCCTGATTTTCAAATATTGGCAACCAAATTAAAATAAAACATGTCAATGCAGTACTAGGCAAATAGACACATCTGCCTGCGGAGGAAACCAGAAGGGGGAGGTGCGGGTGGCGGGTAGCCTAGAATAAGAAAGGAAGCAGTGTCCCAGTCTCAGCCACTCGCATGAGTTCGGCCACGTCCTGAGCCACCCCCGACCTCAGTTTCCTCTCTGGGAGCCGGCGTTGGTGAGCAGTGCCGGATGTCCCCTCCGCCAGTAGTCGCCCGGCCCGGGCCTCCTCCAGGCTCGCGCTGGGAGCGCCTTTCCCGGCTGTGCGAAGCAGGCTGAGGTTTTGTGTGGAGTTAATGGAGCTTCAGCTAAAGCAGGGGGAAGAGGCGGGAGGGAGCGGCGGGCCGTGGGAACCGGCCGCGCGCCGGGGGAGGAGCAGCCTTTGTCTGCGCCTTGGCTGGGTGGGACCCGCTGCGTTCCCATGGCGACTGGCCGCCCTTTCCCCACATGCCCGCTCCTCTCTCCCACACCGGGGCAGGGTTGTCTGTCGACCCAAGGGAGCCAGCCTCGGCAGGCCTTCCCCAACGGCTCCCCTGAAATCCCAGCCGTGAGTGGTCAGAGCAGAGCAGAGAGGAGCGGCCTCCGTGCCAGGCACAACCTTCACACTGTGTTGACCATTTAGCAAACCTGCCCTGGGCACAGGGAAGCCCGGGCAGACAGGTCTCAGCCAGGTTGCCCTCTGGGGTTGAGTGGGTGTGATACTGCAGGGGAGTGACCAGGAGGGTCAGAGCCTGGCAGGTGGAGCTGGGCAGAGCTTCCAGACAGTCCTGACTTTAGAACAGAAAGGAGGGTGGTGGCCGTGGGTGCAGGGCTGCGGCTGGCTGGGCAGGGCCACCCACGGGATTTCAGATGTTTGTTCTCACTGTGCTGCGCGTTCTCACAGTGTCGTCCTGCAGGGAGGTGAGGAAGACTGGGCCAGGAGCAGGGGTGGCAGGCCCTGCAGGTGCGAGGATGGGGCACGGATGGGGGTGATGCAGAAGAGCCGCCTATGAGCCCTGAACCCTGGGCCCCGCCCCAGCCTCGTCATTTTCCACTCTCTACTGTGATTGCCTGCCATCCCTAAATACTAAGATCCCACCCTGACTCCACGTCCATTGTCCCTTCTTCAGAGGTCCGGGCCACCCCCTTTCTGGCCTTGCACTGGCCTCCTGCACTTCTGAGGCCAGAACAAATGCCCTAAAACGCTGTCTGGCTGTGTCACAGGGGCCACGTGATCGGGGGTGGTTCATGCTCTTAGCAGGCAAGCAGGGTGTGGTCTTGCACTGTCTTCTGCAACCTGGAAGGAAAGGCCGTCAGGGCCGCCTGCCCCTCTGCCCCTGCCTTTCCCCAGTCCCACCACTTTGGGAGGAAAATGGGAAGTAGAAACAGAGGGACGGTCACCCCTTGGTTTCTCAGCATTCTGACCACTCAAGGCTGGCCTGTCCACCCTCTGCACCCAACATCCATGCCCAGTTTCTCCCCTTCACTGGTCCTGTGGAAGGACAGCTCCCTGCCATTCACAATCTTGTGCTCCAAAGGGGAAGGGGACCCCACCTGTTGGACCTGCACCAAGGGGCTGTCTCAGGTCTCACAGACTCTTCCCCATTTTCATGCCTGGCTGCCAGTGGGGAGGAGGCAGTAGTGGCCTACAGGGGTTCAGACTAGAAACCAGGCCTTCAGCTTCCCACTTACCCTGCCCGCCAGGGACAATACTCCACCAGACTGCGCCACCCCTGTTCTGGTTTTGCAGTTCTTTGTTCAGATTTCCTGACTAGCTGGGCCTCTGGGAAGGGGGAAACCTAGTGTGGGCCATGGCACAGTCTTTTCAGGGGTCCCTGGGGTGCGGATGTCAGTTGTTGGCCTTGTACCCCTTCCAGGTGTGAGATACTCACTCTTGTTCATTGTGGCTTGAAATTGGCTGCCCCTGTACAGGGTGACTTATGACTGAGGCTGAGCCCACTGAGACAGCCACAGTGGCTTGCCCCAAGTAGAGGAGACACAGGCTGGGGTTGCCTGCCACCAGCAACTCCAATGCCTGAGAATAAAGCAGCACACGTTGGGAAGCAGGTCACATGAAACCCAGACATGTGAGCACCTGGATCCAGCCATATCTGAAGCTGGGCCTTCACTTCCTTGTTATGGAGTCGCTAAATCCCTCTTCTGCTAGGGTCAGTATTCTTGAAGCACAAGAGCTCTCTCAGAGAAGGCCATTTCTGCCCCTTTACTGCTGTGTCCCCAGTGCCCAGGACAAGACATGTTGAATGAACAAGTGACAAGCCCGACACACTCATGTTGCATGTGTGTATGCACATATGTGCTCATGGCACGTGTGCTTGATGGCCACAGGGTGGCACATCTCTCATGGCTCCTGCCTTGCGTGCAACTTGGGGATTGGGAGCAATCCCCCTCCCCTGTTGCTTGACTCTGAGACAGCCCCCTCCCTCCCACATCACCAAACTTGCCCCTCGCCCTCAGGTGCACAACCCTTGGATCCTACTTATGTCCTGAGTCATCCTGGGATGGTTCATAGGACCCAGGAGGAGCCAACCCTAATGGCCCCACAGCCTTGAGCAGGGAGATACAGGGCTCTCTCACCAGGAACCACCCATGCCCAGTGGGGGCTACACACAGTAAGGGCTTACTAAATGTGTGCTAGGTGGACCAAACCTGTGAGGTTCAGGAAGGTCCCTGAGAGCTCAAGTTCCAGAGAGCTCATGCCATGCCCACCCCTGCCACCAGGGGCTCCCAGCAGCCCAGTCCAAGAGGAAGGGAAGACGAGGATGCAGCCACCAGATGGCGCCCAAGCTAGCCCAACCCACCGCCAGGCGGGACTGCCTCACCGCCCCCTCCAGAACCGCTGTCTGCTTCAAGATGGCTTTCAGGCCTGGAGCGCCACCCGGCTCCTCCCCAAACCCCAGCCCTCACCTGCCAGCCCTCGACACCACCCTGTTCTCCTGGGGCAGCAGGGCAGGTGTGCACGCAGCTGATGGCTGTGAGCAGGCCTGGCCCAGGGAAGTGAGGCACTGCCGGGTGTGGGGTGCGAGGCACACAGGCCCCGAGCGTGAGCTTGTAGGGCAGACAGTGAACAGCAAGGGAGGCCGTGAGGACAGGCCCGGGAATGGGGACAAGAGGACGGGGACAGCAGATCCATAGCCCTAGGAGGAACCCAGCCAACCAGCAGAGTGAAAAAGACAGCTGTATTTGATTTACAATTAACACGATTTACAAAAAGGGCTGGGGGCTGTCCTGGCGGAGCTGGTCCTGGCCACCCCAGACCTAGGCAGGGCCTCCAGGTCAGCCTGTCTGACAGGCTGAGACCAGGACCCCCAGTCTGCTGGGCCTCTTCTGGCCGCCTGGGCCTCGACGTCTGACGTCCAGCTTGACCTTTGAGGTGGGGCCTGCAGCACAGAGTCTACTCAGAGTGCCAGCGCCCCGCGGGGCAGGCCAGCGAGGTCAGGAAGGCATTGTACCGCTTTTCCGCCCCCCATCCTGGCGGGGCAGACAGACACAGTCTGGGCACTAGGTCCTGGGGGCCGCAGGCACTCAGACCCCATCCAAAGAGGCCAAACCCAGGTATCCGAGGCGGCTGCTGGTGTTCGGGGAGGGGGGCTGAGGCCCGACTGCCCCCAGCAACCCAGCAAGTCGCCGGGGGCGTAAGGCACGTTTTCAAAATCACTCAGGAAACTTGACTGGAGACACCTGATGCTGGTTCTGCAGGAGGGAGCTGGTGCTGGTGGGCGCTCGGCACTATTGCTCAGAAAGATGCTGTGTGGCTAGAAACACTGAGGTTGGGGCTCCCCCGCCGCACACACACTTGGAAGCCCAGGGGCTCTTCCTCTGCTGGAGAGAGAAGGGCTGAGCTGCTGACTCAGCCTCACTCCCCAGGGGCTGCCCAATGCCTGGCACTGGGCAGCACACACCTGTGCCTGAAGACCGTGATGGTGGAGGTTGGAGATCAGAGGTCGGTGACCTTGTTCTCAAGTGCAGCTGCAATCTGCTGGAGGCGGAAGGCCAGCTGCATCTTCTGGGCGGTGGGATCCTCCTCCAGGGCGTTGATGATCTTGGGGGCAGGGGGCAGGGGGCATCATGTCAAACCACAGCCAGGGAAGGGGCTGCCTGAGCACTGCCATCCCCGGAGGACCAGACCCCTACCTCATCGTAGTACTTCTGCGTGTACTGGCAGAGCTGGTGCAGGGCCACGAGGGTGTTCAGGGAGTCCGTGTGTGCCTGGGAGGATGGGGAGGGCTGTGTGACCCCACGGGCAGGAGGCCATTCCCCACGGGAGCAGGGAGCTGTGACAGTGGCACCATGCAGGCGGGCCCTACTATCAGAGCACTCAGGCACACAGGGTGCCGTGGACAGACAGACTGCCAACCACGTAGACACACGGCAAACAGGGCTGGTCCAGAGCAGCTCACAACCTCCCCACCACCCAACCCAGCACACCTGGTCAGACACAGGTGCCAGCCCCTCTGGTCCCAGCTCTGTTCTCTCTCCTGTGGGCACAGCCTCACCCGGCCCCGCAGTGTAGTCTCCTGCCCCGCTCAGAGGAGGCCTTCAGGGCTGCGTGGAGGGCTAACCCCAGGGGTTAGTATGCCCTGTGCCCCCTTACCCGGGAAATCTCTGCCAAGTGTGTGTTCATGTCCTGGTCGCTGACCTGCACCATCTGTCTGATCCCCTTGTAGTAGCTGTGGAGGAGGGGGAGTTACAAGGAGGGGAGGGTCAGTGGTTCCCGGAAGCAGGACCTGAAGCTACTACCCCCGGGGCCCTCCTTCTGATCACAGCCTGCACCACCCCGGTCCCCTCTGGGTGGGGGTTGAGGGTGGGCAGCCAGGGTCTGGCCAGCGAGGTAGGGGTCACTCACTCCTCCACCATCTTCTTGTAGGTGGAGATCTCCTTGGCGTAGAGTAGCTTGTTGCTGGGAGAGTCCTGTGGGGGTTGGAGCCAAGTGATGCCTAGGCCAAGATGGCTGGTGCCCCTGCCCTCGGGCCCTCACCTGCTCAGGACACCCAGAGGAAGGGGGGGTGCAAGGGGCGGGGTCCAACTGGGTAGGTGCCCCAGCCTGGCCATAGACCTGAGAGGAACTCCTTGTGCTTTTGTCATTTTGTAATCTGTAGTAAAACTCACTTTTTCTTTCCCACGGGAGGGGAAGGAGAACGGGGTCCCAGGCTGCCAGATGGGCCACTCCCCAGGGGACCTCCCAAGCTTTGCCTCCTATAGCCCAGGTACCCCACACCTGCCTCCCCCGTTCCAGCCCCAAATGTGCAGATCCACATCCCAAACCTCCTGGCATGTCCCAAACTGCCTTCCTCACCCCCATCACAACCATGTTCCCTGCCCCCTCCCGACACTTCCCGGTCCAGCCTTGTTCCCACCACCCCGTCTAGAGCGCGCACTCACGCGGCTCAGCTTGTGCTCTGTGCGTGTGCAGGCGTCCATGAAGGTCTGCGCGATGACCGACAGGGAGGCATCCACCACCTCGTGGACATGGACGTCAAAGATGAAATGGGGGTTCTTGAGGATGTTCACCCAGAACCGGAGGGGTAAACTGAGGCAGGACGACAGGACGACAGGGAGTGAGGGGCCGCTGAGACACTGGAGCAGGGCGGGCAGTGGGGCGGAGCCCGCACCTGTTGGTCTTCCAGATGTGGATGGTGTCCTCGTCCTTGATGTCGTGCTTCTCCGCCTGCTCGTCCAAGAAGTCGAAAAAGTACTTGACGGCGGGCGGCACGGCGAGCCCAGGCGCTAGCACGCTCTGGAAGAAGTTGTCCACGAACTGCTGCAGCGTGCCCTGCGGGGCAGGAAGGGGGCTCAGCACGCAGGCCGGTGCCTCCCGGGGCTGCCGCCCGCACCCTCCACACCCACCTTGACCGAAAGCAGGCGCGTCAGGTAGATCTCGGTGATGGCCTTGGTGCGTTCCTTCTCCTTCATGCTGCCACGCTTGGACTTGCCTTCATCCACCTCGTCTGCTGGCCGCACGAGGTGCCACACCCGGTTCTCCTCCTCCAGGAGCGCATGGCCTGTGGGGAGCGGGCGCTGGAGGATGAGGGCTGGAGCCCAGGTCCGGGGTCCTGTGCTAGGCTCAGCAGCTCCCCCCAGATGGCAACCAGGTGGACACTGGCTCACAATGGCCTCCAGAAGCCAGAAGGGTAGGGACAAGAAGAAGGGACTCACGCTCCCCAGGGAGGTCCTGCTGGCTGTCCTCAGGTTGCTGGGAGACCCCCACCTTGGACAGGATGAGCGTGGCTCCATCCCGGACCTGGGGAACACAGTCATGAGGGCAGGCCTCCTGCCGTGATCTCAGCAGGAAACCCGGCCCCCCCACACCCGCACTCACGTTGTAGTGCATCAGTGTGTTGATGCGCCTCCAGCGGCCCTCCCGCTGAGAGGTCAGGTCCAGGTCTGACAGGATCTGGGCTGTGGACCCAGGACGCCACTCTGTGGGATGACATGGCCCAGCTCCGGGAACCCGGCCACAGACTGTCCCACCCGGGCTCCCTCTTGCTGACCTCCCACTCAACCTGGCCGACCAGGGTTCCAAAGGCAGTACCCTTCCAGGGCACAGGCACACAGGAACTGCTCACCGAGGACCACACTGTCAGCCTTGGGCCAGCGGGAGCAAGGCTGCGTGCGGTACACCTGGTCGATGATCTTCTCCTTGACCTGGGAGATGGTGTCACAGTTGAGGACCTTGACGGGGATGGCGTCGACCCCTTCATCCTGGACGATCACGTTCACTGTCTGCCGGGGGTGACAATGACAGGCCAGTTGGGGAGGGCCCCTTGCCCTCACTTGCCACAGACGTGGGAGCAGCTTTGGGCCTCCCCTGACGGCTACACCCTCAGGTTGGCAGGGCAGGGGAGGGGGTATAGGTCCTGAGCCATCACAGCACCCAGGGCCTCACCCTGTGCTGCCTGGCCTGGCTCAGCAGGACAGATGGCAGAGGAACAGCTCAGGGGACTGCTCGCTCCTAGGTATCACATGATACACAGCTATCACGGGAGCACACGTACAGCCCACACAGCCCACACAGCCCGGCCTCCCCTGGAACCCAGCGCTCTGGTGTCCCATGGCCCCGCCCCGTGCCCAGTGAGCATGCGCTCACCACCACACACTTGGTGTGCCCAGGTCCCACACACGCTGCAGCAGGCCGGGCACCCAGGAGGCAGATGGCTTGGGGTCATGACACTTACAGCCTCTCTAAGGACCAAGCCTGCTGGGGTGCCAGGACCCGGACCCTCCCTGGACACGAGTGGGCCCAGCACAAGGGAGTATGTTCTCATGCAAGTCCATGAAGGAGGTGAAATGAGCACAGCTTCTGGTCGGGAGGCTGGCCTGGAGCCTGGCCCTGAGGTCTCCCAGCAGC
Source organism: Camelus dromedarius (assembly GCF_036321535.1). Classification (NCBI taxonomy): domain Eukaryota; kingdom Metazoa; phylum Chordata; class Mammalia; order Artiodactyla; family Camelidae; genus Camelus; species Camelus dromedarius. The sequence goes on along the minus strand of NC_087446.1, from coordinate 465,203 downwards.
CCCCCTGGCCCCAGGCGCTCACCAGGGGTGCGTACTCCACGTCGTCCCCTAGCAGCCCCGTGTCATTGAGGGTGTACTTGGCTTTCTTCTGCACGGCGTCCACTGGCCCCTTCTCCACCTGATGCTTGATGGCCTTGAAGAGCTTGTACAGCGGCTCGCCAGCGCTGTCCTGGAGCAACGCAGGGCAGCGGAGCCTTGGACGGGACTGACCCATGCCAGCACAGGGAGCAAACCCATCCAGGTGGACACGGGGTGGACTTTGCGGGCTACAGTACCACCTCACCCCACCCCACCCCACGGCCAGGCCTGTGAAACCCACCTTGAGGTACTGGTACAGGCAGATAGACATCCAGTTAGACAGCATCCTCTCCACCACCGTCTCAGACCTGGAGGTGCAGACGCCTTGTACTGAGCAACCCTTCAGTGCCCCTAGGACCAGCCTGCTCTTCCAAGTACCCAGACCACTTCCATTTGCAGCCCAGCCTCCATCCAGGCCCTGGGCCTCCACTGGGATGTACACTACAGCCTGCAGTGACCAATCTCCCAGGTCCCCGAGGGTGGCCATTTCATCCTTCTCCCCATCCTACAGAGGGCCGATGACAATGGAGGGCAGCTGGTGACCAGCAAGGACCACCTGCTAGAAGGGACGCTGCTCCTGCCTCCCCCATCCCCACTCACTTGCACCGGTGGCACCAGCCCGCAAACCAGGTACACAGACAAGCCCGTGCCGCCTCACCGCCACCCCCACGGCCTCTGCCCTTCCCCACACACCTGCGCAGCATCAGCTTAGGGTTCTTGGCCACCACGTACTGCTCCATGAGCTCCAGGAAGAGCGTGCGCATGATGTCCGTGTAGTACTCCAGCTTCCCGTGCAGAGCCACAGTCAGCAACGACGCAAAGTAGACCTTGGCGCGGGCTGAGAACTCACGCTGGTTCTCCAGGGTGTGGATGAACTACAGGGGCGCGGGTTGGAGCCCATCAGGCACAGAGGGCATAGTCTCCGAGCTGCGAGCTCGGCTCAGCTCTGCTTGCCCCAGACACCTCGCCCTCTTGTAGCCCTGCTCCTGCTCCGCGATCCCCGCCCCACCACGGAGCCCCGCCCCCCGTGACATCACAGCCCCGCCCCGCTCACGTTGATGAGGAAGCATTTGCTGTTGAGCAGATTGGAGAACTGGTAGAGCGCCTGCTCCACGACCTGCCGCCGTGACTCAGGGATGTCCAGCTTGCCCGTGATCATCACGTCCTTGTCGCCGTCCTTGGAGGGCAGGAAGAAGACGCGGTCGGTGTAGGTCTTGTAGTCCAGCACGGGGATGCCCGCCTCGTGCACGTCGTTCGTCTGGTCCTCCATCTCGATCATCAGGTCTGGGGGGAGGCCGGGGTGAGGCGTCTGGGCCCCGCCCTCCTCCGCCCCTCCCGGCCCTCCTCCAGCGCTCCAGCCCGAGCCCACGGGACCCCCACCCGTGAACTCCTTCTTGCAGCGGTCTCGCACGCTCTCCTCCAAGCCCTCCAGCTGGGACTTGATCTTCTCGTACTCGCGCTCCGCCTGCTGGCTCTTCCTCCTGGGGGCACAGGGAAGCTCCTGGGACCTGGCCTGGGTTGTGCCCGCTGGTGGGTGTGGCCAGAGGGGCTGAGGCTACGGGGGAGGGGCTCACCAGTAGCAGTAGACAGACACAGCGATGACAGCCACCATGGGCACGATGACCAGCGGCAGGATGAGGCTGAGTGGCACATCACTCACACGCGTGTCATACTCCACGCGGCCCAGCACCCACTCCCTGGAGCCAAACTTCACCTGCGTTGAGAGGTGGACTGAGCAAGGGCAGATGTGTGGCTAAGACCAGGAAAACCCAGAGCCACCACTAACACACCTCAAATGCTCCCCACGCCCTCCTCCCCGGCCGGGCTCAGCCCTGGCGCCTCCCCTAGCCGACACGCACAATGAACTCAGGCAGGTTGTGGGTTGTGTCCCGCTTCTGCCGCCGCTTGGGGGGAGGCTGCACCTCCGGGGGCTCACAGTACAGATCCGTCTCTGTCAGTGTCTTCATGATGCAGCGCTCGGCACCCACGAAGGCCTCGGCCTCGTGAAGAGTCATTGCCTTGTTCAGATTAGTGCCCTGTGGGGGAGGGGGTCACAGTGACCAGGGGCAGGCAGGGCTGCCTGGACCAGCTCAGCCCAGACCCCGAGCTGCTCCCCTACACATGCCCACTCAGGGCCTGACCCCGGGGGGCTGCGCTGGTCCTCACCCGGGCGTGGATGAGCTTGTTGACCTGCTTCTTGACGCCCCCAGTGAAGTTCTCGAAGGTGGGGTCGGCGACGTACTCAAAGGCACCAGCCTCGGTCCTGAGCAGGGCGCGGTGCCCGTCCATCTGAACAAGTGCTGTGAGGTTGTAGGCCTCGGGCTCCTCGGGGACGGCCGGGGACAGGAACACGACCCTGGAGTCGTTGTAGAGCACATACTCCGTGCCCACCACCTAGGAACCGAGGCAGGGCCGTGAGGCTCCTGGCACAGGCCACACCCCTCTGACACACTCCCAACAGCCGGCACCGGGACTGACCGTCACGGGCTGCAGGGGCCCGGCCTCCCGCCGCCGCTGCCAGGACGGCAGGGGCTCGGCTATGACCACCATGGCGAACCGCTGGATCAGGCTGAAGCCTTGCCCGGTGACGTTGATGCTCCGGCCACCACTGGGAGACAGGGAGGGGCACCTGAGTGGGCATGACTGGGCCAGGGAGGTGTCCAGCCAGCTTCAGAGCAGGTGCCCTGCAAGGCGCTGTCTCATCAGCTCCCCAACTCAACTCTGGCCACGTGGCGGCTTGCAGAGGGCAGGGCATGGAGTCCCCAACCCCACCCTGCTTTGGGGCACACATGCAGGTCTGTGTGAGCCCAGCCTGCTGCAGGGTTTGGATGTGCTCAGAGCTGGTGACAGGACAGCCACCGTGGACTGTCAGAAGCTGGACAAAGGGGTTTCTAGGAGGCAGTTGATTTGGGGGTACACTGGGGACTTTTGGAGGCCTCCTGCCACCCAGACCAGCTGCACCACATTTTCTTTCACAAGCCCAGTGGGCAAAGGGTGCCTCAGAAGTAGCTGGATGGGGCAGGTGTAGCAGGCAGTGTGGGAGTGGGGGCGCCTGCCGGTGGGGAGGGAGCGGCCACACCTGACAAAGCTCCGCAGCGGCTCGAAGGCCCGCAGCACGGGATTCTCACGGTAGGTGAAGGTGACACCAGCGCTTTCCACTTCGGAGCCCCCGTAGGAAATCTTCAGGGACAGCTCTCCCGGGACCAGCTGGGGGCCGGTGACACACTGGAGCTGCACCCCAAACTGCGTCCTGGGGGTGGGGATTGCCAGTCAACATCTACCCCACCCTGGGACCAACCAGCCCCAGGCCGGGGGTCTGTTCAGGACAGAGGAGCATTTGAGGTGTGTGCCATGGCCAGAGGACCCCCACCCGGTCCCCAGGACCAGGGCAGATGAGGGATTCACCAGCCTGTGGGTGACACCCACACTTTACAAGGGACGTCGTTGAGGGTCACCCGCACATCTTCCTCAGAGCCTGTGTCCAGATGGGTACCGTTGATGGTCAGAGTGGTGCCACCCGCCTGTGGCCCCTGCTTTGGCTCCACACTGAGGGGCTGGGGCTGCTAGAAGGGCGACAGGTGTGTTCGGCTCAGGGTAGGGGCAGCAGGGCTGCTGCCCTTCCTCCCTCCCAGGCCTTGACAGGCAACAAATGTGGTCAGAAGGAGGCAGGGGCACAGCCTGGCCATCCCCCAAGTCAGCCTGGGGCCCTCCAAGGCCAGATCCCACCCATATCTCCCACCAACTGTGAGGCCCACCTGGGCCCCCAGACCAGGCACTTACCTGGTAGGTGAACTGGACGTGGGGAGGCGAGTGGCCGAGCTTCCCGCTGACGTCTACTTCGATGCCCCCTGTGCAGGGCTCCTTTGCAGCCTCAATGGCACACACAATCCTAGGCAGGGGGCGGGCAAGCGGCTCACCCTAGGGCCTCCCCAGGCCCCACCGGACTGGCACATCAGCAGGTGTGCAAACCCTGAGCACCCACACACCTGGACCACGTCCTTCCTCTCCACCCCCCGGTCACCTGGCCCCCCCCGAGGTACAGACTGGCCTAGCCACTGGGGCCTGGTCGTGGGCTGTCCACTCACCGGGTGGACACAGAGTACCGTTCCGGCTCAAAGGCGCAGGTACGGCCAGCCACAGTGACCCTCTTCACGTCGTCCGCTCTGACCCCCAAATTTGACCCAAGGATAGTGATGCGGATGCCCCCGCCCAGCGGGCCGGTCTCAGGCTGGATCTGAAATTGGCAGAGCCCAGCTGACCGGGGGCCTGGTTGGGCTGGGATGTGCAGGTGGGCTGGAGCCCTGGAGTCCCTCCCCGCCGGGGCAGGGAGGGTGGCTCACCCTGGTGATGACGGGCGGTGGGCACTCGGAGGTGACGCTGCTGCACAGGGCCTCATACACGCACCTGCCCTGCCCACCACACCACACACACTTGTAGGCGGGGTCGGCGGCCAGGCACAGGCTGCAGTCGCTGCGGCCGAAGGAGCAGTTGTACAGCGTGACTGTCGGGGGAGAAGCTGGCAGTCGGCAGGGCCGCCCTGCTCCCCACACCCCACAGCCCGGCTGCCTCCCTACCCACCTTGGAGCTTGCTGTCGATATTCTTGCCGTGGGACTTGACATACAGATGCAGGGGCAGTGTCTCGTTGGCGTCATGGGACAGCTGGGGGACACAAGGGGACACGCTGCACTCCCTGCTCCCACCCAACCCCCAAAGGGTGACCACCACACCCACAATGGCCAGTGTGGTCCTCTTACGGCCAAGGGGCAGCGAGGGGAGGACTCCAGGAAGCTGGAAGCTGGACTCTCAGAGCTACAAAGGATTATGTTGATTCGAGGGAGATGGGAGGACACAGGGCTGCTCTGAGGTTACACCTGCTTGGCTGGCTGCCACTGCTTCCTCGGCAGGGCGGCGTGGTGAGCCTCCCCCTGGCCCGACCCTTGGGGTCCAGCAGCCTGGCCTGCCCACCATGAAAGCCATACCTTTGGGGTCCGAAAGTAGAAGGTTCCTGGCTCCTGAATGATGACTGGCTCCTCAAACTTGAGCAGGTCACTGCCTACATGCAGGGAGGAGCCCTGCCAGACAGGCTGCTCAGGATACCCTGGACAGGCCAGCCCATCCCACATGCCCACCCCAGGCCCCACACAGCTCCCAGGTCAGCTCAGGCACTCTCATCCCAACTGACTGCTCGGCCACTCCCGGACAGGCCACAGCATGGCCAACCCCAAGCTCACAGCCCTTCTCTGTCCCACCCTAACCTCTCTATCTCCTTTCTGCCTATGTTCTCGAGGCCCATCCAAATGCCCCAGTGCCCTCCCAGACCTCCCTGACTCCTCCATGTGCTGGGTCCTGAGCCAGGGGAAGCCTGGGTGGGGCCCCAGCACTCAGCTCCTGGTCGCAGGAGGATGCTCTGAACTAGCCCCACAACTCTCCATCAGCCAGGCAGCACGGCCCCTGCTGGGACCCCCAGGCCTGCCTGCACTGGTCGGTCCCTGTCCCCAGGCTGGGGTCCCACAGACTGCCCACCTTCACTGTGTCCAGGTTCTTGCCCTCAAATGTCACGTCCGTCTCGTGGTTCATGGGGATGACCAGTGGGCTGGGGTTCAGGAAGTGGGGACAGTTGTCCTCCTGGAGAGGGTGGGGCAAAGCTGGTCAGGCGCTGCCTGGCCGTGGCTGAGCAGTCTGGCTACTGCACGGCCCGCACGGCACCCCCTCACCATGTGGGCACCGATGACGCTGTCCTCGGGGTTGGGCGAGGCCTTCTGACACTCGTGGTGGTGCAGGTCCCACTGGCAGGTCCAGCGGTTGCTGGCGCAGGAGATGCACCTGGAGGAGAGGGTGGTGAGGAGTGCCAGGTCCTGGGGGCAGGGGGCAGGGGGCGGGGGGCTGCAGCACTCACGGCAGGTTCTCCGCCAGGCTCACGGCCTCCCGGCAGTCGTAGAAGGGATACAGGTGGGAGGTCAGGAAGATGTTGCCGTGTCTGAAGAGCAGCTGGATGTTCACAGCCACGTAATCTGTAGATAGCAGGTGGGGACAGTGTCAGGCAGGGCCACAGGGTGCAGGGTAAGGCTGGCACCACAGGGACAGGAAGGTGGGAATCGGGCCTCCTCTGGCCACAACTCCTCTCTCCACTGGAGCTACCAATGGGCTCTTGAGCAGAGAACCAGAAGCCACGTATGGAGTCCACAGTGTGAGTGGGGCTCTGCGGGCTGCCCACCAACTGGCACTCGGGCTCAGCCTGGCCAGCCACGGCTATCAGATCTCAGCTCAGCTCCCGGCGTCGGTGCCGGGATGGGTTCATGTTGCTCCCCAGGGTCTGTGCTGTCGGGACCTCTCTGTCCCTTGGCATCTGGGGCAGAGCACCTGCCAGGTCTCTGCCACGTCACTGCATGGCCCCCGCCTTCACCAGTGCACCATCCTCCTCTGGCACCGAATGCTCAGCGCCTGCCCTGGCCTCTGGGCACTGCCCCACCTGTCTCAAGCTGGACAGGGTGGGGATGGGCAAGGGGCTTCTGCACAGACGCCCAGGGCCTGGGACCCAGGTCGTGCTAAGAATGCATAACAGAAGCAGGATCAAAGGGCTCAGGAGTCAGCCTCAGGATGGGGGCCAGGAAGTGACCGTGTGCACCCTACACAGCGCAGGGAGCCCAGGATCGGAGCTGGGGGTGGGCCTCCACCCTGTCCACCCGTTCTCCACCCCAGCCTGCACCCTGTGGACCAGGCTTGATAAGTGGGTGCATGTGGCCCCAGGTGAAGAGAAAGGAAGTGCCCCTCCAGTGGCCAGAGAACAGGGGCCTCACCCTGGCCAGGCGGCGTGCTAGGAATGCTGCTTGGGGATTTGCAGACCACGGCGCCCCCCTCCACACGGGCAGGATGAGGCGGAGAGTCTCCGAAGAGGCAGAGCAGCTCATCCTCCTTGCTCAGGGCTGGGAGGGGACTGACGGTCAGCTGCACCTGGGGAAGGGCCATGTGGCTCACACCAGGAGCCCTCTGCCCAGCCTCGGGGTGCAGGGGAACCTCCTGCCCCCACCCAGAGCCCCTGCCATCTGGCCGTTCTCCCGCAGCACCCCTCCTCCCTGGAGAAGCCTCTAGAACCTGACTCCATTTCATTTGAAACAGGTCCCTATGTGGTCACCGGAGCAACTCCTGGACTAGGGTCTGGGTCTGCTCTGGATACTCAGGAGACCCCAGGTCAAAGGGGCCAGGGGACCCAAAAAGGATGGGGTCCCTGTCCCCCAGCTTAGCACCCAGAGCCCAAGCCAGGAGCAAGGAGGTGGACTGTGGGGGTCTCCCACTGCCCCAACAGCCCCTGGCCAACAGCAGCCCTGCCTCTACCCGGCCTCGCCTCACCACACACCTCCCCCTGGGCTGGGCGACTCATATTCTGTGGCTGGGCCCCGGTGATGGTCACGCAGAACTCATCCCGGCTCCACAGCCAGTGGCCACTCTCTTCAGCCCGTGGGCACTCAGCTCTCCTGGTGCACCTGGGGGAACAGGGGGCAGCTTCAGTCCTGGCACCTGTCAGCCCCCAGGATGGGGCTGCACCCCCTAGATCCCTGGGTGCTCACCGTCCCTCGACGACACACCAGCCGCAGTAGGGGTCCTGTGAGCTGCGGCACTGTGCGCAGGTCGGAAAGCTCAGACACTCCTGCACAGGGAGCCGAAACACCTGAGGGCACCAGGGCAGTGAGTGGGACCAAGACCGCCAGAGGTGACAGGCCAGCAGCCCAAAGAACATCCCTTGGACCTCAGACTTTTCTGGGATCACTGGATTCATCCCACCTTTATTCCTAAGCCTTAACAGCCACAACACCAACTCAAGGCTCACTAGCAAGGGCTCTAAGCAGCAGCTTCCAGCCAGGCTTTTGTGGCCCCAGCAGAAAGGCTGGGCCTGACCCCGGATCTGACGGTGCAGGATCCCAGGGGACCAGCGGAGTCCTTGGCTGTGATGCCCCTGGTGCCAGCATAGGCCCTTTGACCCTGCTCCCCATAAAAGGTGCTTGGACGTCCTGGGTGCTCCCAAGGCCCTTTTGAAGGGTTCTTACACCTGACCCCAATAAGCAGCAGGGCTTAACCCATGTTCCCCACTATCTGCGCTTCCAGAAGCAGCTTGGGGTCCCTCGATGCCCTGTTCACCTTTGGGGGGAGGCACACTCAGAGCACTGACCCACCCTCCAGGCAGAATGGGGCCAAGGCAGAGACACAGAATAGACAGAAACTGTTTCAAAGACAAGGCAGGTGCTCGAGAGACACAGGCTGGAGACACTGCCAGGACCCAACGAGAAGAGGCTTGGCCCCTTCCCATCCTGCTCTGCACCCCTCCAGGCCTCTCACAAAGGCCTGAACCCTCAAGGGCCCTCCTCCAGGCCCACAGGCCCACCTTGTCCTGGGTCATGGCATACAAACTGGCCAGGTCCGCAGCCAGCACCAGGTCCTGCTTGATTCTCTTGTTGATCTCCACTGGGACAGAGCCATACTCCGTGGAGCTACCGTCTGGAGCCAGGTACACCTGTGTGCGCGAAGGCAGGTGTGTGGTGAGGGCAGAGATGGCCTCTCCAGGAGCCACCCTGCCCCAGCCCCGAGCCTCACCTTGAGGATCCGGCCGTCCGAGGTGCCCAGGAAGGCAATGGTGTGGCCGTTCTCGGCAGTCACTGTCACGGCTGTCAGGTTCAGGCCTCCACGCTGTAGCACGGCTGTGACTGTGAGTCCATCGTGGCTGCCCAGGGGGTAGGGCAGGTGCTCCGAGCCACACTGGAAGCTCTCGCTGGCGCCCTATGGACCATGGTGTCAACGGTGGGCATAGAACCTCGCCCCAAGGCCTCTCCCCCAATGCCTCCCAGCACTTGTGGACCCACACACGTCCCCAAGAACCAGCTCATGCAGGCAGGGTCCCCACCCACATGCTCACTGCTCCAAGCCCCCAGTGCCCAGTGGGACCAATACCCAGGAGAAGTGGTAGCCACGTGACCACTCACGCTGACCTGACCGCAGTGACACCCCATGCATGGGCCCCCACCAGGAGGCGGAACGTGGACAGGCGGCAACAGGCAGACCCACACGTGTGTGGTCCGAGCCCATGGGAGGGTGTGCTGAGGCCACGTACCGGCCCGTGGCCGCCACACTGGATCTCGCCGTGGAAGGGCTTGTAGAAGGTGTCTCGGCTCGCCTCCCGGGTGCCCGTGTAGCAGGCGTTGCGGTTGGCCTCCATCTTGTTGTGGACCTGGTCCAGCGGGAACAGGCAGAGGCCTGCACGGGGCCCCCTGCTGCTCCGGCCATCCTTGCTGAAGACGGTGTAGAGCACCCTGCTGGCATCTGGCCCGGCCACGGAGGCCGCCAGACAGGTGCCGAAGGTGGGGGCCTGGGCGTGGCCAGGGTCCAGGCAGTGCAGGTCCAGCTCCACGTAGGAGTAGTAGAATGGGTCGTGCTTGCACATGCGCGCCAGCAGCGTGCGGTTCCGGGGCGGGTGCTTGTCTTGTTGGTTGAAGACGAAGAAGACGTAGGGGCCATCCTCGAAGGCAGCCACAAACTGCTGTGTGTTGGTGGACAGGTAGCCGGCCTTGTAGGTGGCATGGTCTGTGTAGGCCTCGAAGGCCTCCCTGCCATCAGCGCGGTCCAGCAGCCGGGTGCTCACGACGATGCCGTTGTCCTGGGGCCCATTGCCTTTGCCCACGAACAGCACCCGCTCGCCACCTGGGTCCGCGGTGCTCACCAGCCCCACTGTGGCCACACTCTCATCATTGCTGGCCACGAAGGATTTCTCACCGCTGCCATCCTCGTAGAAGAGACGCGTAGACACGTTGCTCAGGGCACGCAGGGCACAAATGCCCTTGAAGAGGCTGCCGCACTCGACAAGGCGATTCTTGGGCGGGTCAAGCAGCAGCAGCTGATTGACGTTGTCAGTCAGCACGGCCTCGTGGCACTGGCTCGCCTCGATGGGCGGCGTACACTTCTTGTTGTCCAGGGCCGGGCCTGTGGCCACCTGCTGCTCCAGCTGCAGGTCCGCACTCAGCTGGTAGAGCGCATTCACCGCCCCCACGTACACCACGCCTGACGCCTCATCCACGACCAGGTGGTTCAGCTCTGTCTCGCTGCGGAAGAAGTCCAGCTTGTGGGACCGCAGGCTCACACTCGTGCCCACCAGGCCCAAGAGGGCCAGGGCCCAGGCCCAGAGCTGCAGTGCCATTGCCCCCGGCACCTGTGGGAAGAGAGCAGGGTCAGGGAAGCGCCAGCCGGAAGCACCCCCCCCACACACACAGGAACCCCCTCCGCGTTCCTCACCCTGCCTGAATGACCAGAACACAAGCTGGGGCAGTTGTGGCTGCCCAGCGTGCCTGGGCACCCTGTCTTTTCCCTGCCCGTCGGGCCAGACACACCCACTCTCATCACCAAGGAGACCATCTCCCAGTCCTCCTTCAGAAGTTCAACCTGTAGCCTAACCTATGACTGGGGCAGGCCATCACCATTGCATGCTTCAGGCACAAGTGTGGCTGCCCCCAGAGAACTGCGCCCTGGCCTCCACCTCCAGATTCTCAAAGCATCTGCAGGCCCACCTCCAAGTCAACAGAGCACCTCTTCCAGGAAGCCTCCCAGGCATTCATGCACATGCCCACCCCCACATCTCATGACCCCAAGAGCTCCAGGTGATCTGGGTGGGGCACTGCCCCCAGATCACAGTCTCCAGAGCATAGGCTCAAGCTGACCAACAGGCCCTGAACATGCAAACAGGTGGATCACACACCTGTTCTATGCCTGACTCTCAGCACACAGTCCAATCTGACAGGAGAGAGAAGAAACCAGTACCACAACAGAAAGGGAGCTGGGCCAACTGCGAAGATCAGTGAGGGCACCCCATGTGCACCTGCCCAGCAGAGCCTGCCTCCCCATCCACCTCCCCAACCCTCCAATCCTCCCTCCATCCCCCCTGCCCTTGCAGAACCAGCAAAAGAGGCAGCAACAATCCACCCTCCTGCCTGAGCCCTGCACAGCCTCAGATGGAGGCACATGGGAAGCGATCCCTTGGAGAGCGTTCTGGAGCCCACCAGGTCTCTGAGGAGGGTACCTCGGAGCCTGCAGAGGGCGCTGCCTCCACATCAGCGGGCATGCCCACGTGTGTGTCCGTGTGTGTGAGCAGTGAGCTGCTAAGGTCAAGGCTGGGCTAAGGGTCCCCAAACTGGAGAAAGGACCAAAGGCCCCACAAGTGGACCCAGAACATGCAAGGTTCTCTCCCCAGCTCAGGGACACAGGGTCTTGGGGAAACAGGCAAGGCCACTCTGCCTCTAGGCCTCTTTTACCTTGGCGTAGTCTCGTACCCCTTTTGCCCCCGAGACCCTGCCCCGTCCTGGTCAGAATCCTGTACCGGCCTCTGCCACCCCCACTACAGGCTGCCCTTTCAGTGTGTGCCTGAGGCCTCATTCCTGGACCCAGTGAAACCTCCCCGAGGGATGCCCACGCCTGGCATGACACTGAGGGCAACCCTGTCCATGCCGCAGGCCCAGGTGGACAGACCCCGATGGCAGAGGGTACTGAGGGATCCAGGCCCTGGCGCCCCAGACTCCCCCACAGCCTGCTGCAGCTCTAGAGGAGCTGGCATGCCCCTGTGGCCACCTTAAACACCACCTCCCTGGATACCCTCTTATTCCCTCAAGAAACAATTACTTTTCTCTTCCTCCTTCAACAGCCTGCCCTGTGTCCATTTCCTCCAGGAAGGCAGAAAGCGGGGTCTGCTCTGCTCTGTGACTGAGGGGAACGTTTCTTTGGGGCACTGGCTCTGGGCAAATCTGTGTTTACTGGAATGGGCTGGCTTTTTCTCATGGGCCCTGTGACTTTCATGTCCATCCAGCTTCCTCCTTTGCTTGGGCACTAGGAAGCTCCCTGCCAGGTGTGGCTGTTCTCCACCACTTCCCGCCCCGTGGCATGGCTCTGTTCTGAGTGTCCACAAGCTTCGTCAAACCCCTGGAGAAAGTGTAACCAAGAAGAAAGGTGGCCCCTTCTTGGTTACAGACAAAGCCCTCTGCACCCCAGAACCCCTGCAGGACTCTGGCAGAGGCAAGTCACAGGGCTGTGGAAGATGGCCCTCAGCTGGACAGCTCCTGCCTCTGCACAGAAGCCCCTTACCCTGGAGTGCTCAGTTCTGGTCTGGCCCCTGGGGACTCCACATGCCCTCCTCACAAGCCTCTAGGAGAGGAGCCACCCACAGGCTATCTGGAGGGTGTCCAGGAGGAGAGACAGCAGGGACCTAGCAAGGAGGTGATGGTGGCCTGAGAGGGCTGTGGGAGGAGAAACCAGCTCACCAAGACGCAGTGATCAGTTTGGGGAGAAGGTGGTGCCTTTGGTCAGAGACAGGAAGATTTCACAGGAATGTGCGGCAGGATGGGCAGATCCTGGGGGGGTGCGTGGGGAGGGGTGTCCCCTACCATCGCAGACTCCTCTCCAGGCTGAGCTGCCTGTTTAGGGGAGAGGAGGACGCGGTTCCGGAGACCCCCAGACATGGAGCTGGGATGCCCGTGACTCTAAAACTGCGCAGAACGAGGGCGCAAGGAGAGGCCCTGGGCGCTCGGCACCCGCTGGCACTGTCATTCAGGGCCCTCCCGGGGAAGGAAACGGCACCGGCCTGAGGACCCGCCCCCTCGGCGCCCCTCCCCCGCCGCCCGAGCGTCCCGGGGGCGGCCCCGCAGGGCCGACCGCCCCGCCCCCCGCGCCCGCCCGCTCGCCTGGGCCCAAAGTCCGCTCGGCGGCGGCGGCGGCGGCGGCGGTGGAGCCGCCGGGGCGGGGGGCGCCCAGCCCCTCAGCCTGGAGCCCGGGCTAGCCCTCCCCGCCCGGCCCCGCTCACCCGAGTCCCCGCGTCGCCGCCGCGACCCCGGCCCCGCTTGGCTTTGGCTTTGGCTTTGGCTGCGGCTCCGGCTCCGGCCAAGGCCGGCCGCGGCGAGCGGGGAATGAATGGAATGTTCCCGGGGCCCAGGGAGGGAGCGGGCGGGCGGAGGCGGGCGGGGGCGGAGCCGGGGCCGCCCGGGCCCAGTCACCCCTAGGAGCCGTCCCGACCGTCTTAGAGGGACCCGTGCCCAGGCTCCTGTGCCGGAACGCAAGAGCGGGGCCAGGACTTGAACCCAGAACCGACCAAGTGGGGAACTCTTGGGGCGCCCCCTCTTCTGAGAAAGCTCTGTTGTGACCCTGAGCCCTCCTTCAGCCTTGCTAGCTCCAGGAGGTGGCAGCGTCCGGGACACAAAAAGAACGCTCTGGTCTTCCTCTGGTTAATGCCCACTTGACTGAGCCCCTAGGGCAAGAGCCCCAGCCATGTCCTCTGCCCCCAGGGCCCCCAGGTCTGGTACAGCCTAAGTGCTCGATGTTAATGTGTGCACAAAGAGAGCTGGACCAGATCCTGCTGCTGACAATAAAACTGGCCCAGATATGTGCTCTGCCCCATTCCTGCCCACCCCCACCCCAAACAGGCCAGGGCCAGACCTGGGCTCCCTGCCCCCGGAGCCCTCTCAGTGGCAGGCAGAGTGAGGCTCACGTCCCAGTGCTCCAAGGTCCCCCAATGCTGAGCCCAAACAGCGTGGCAGGAGGGACCAGGTGACAATCTACAAGCAGCAGCTCCCTTCACTTCCTGGACAAACAAAACCTTCAGTGATCTGCCTGGCTAGGTCTCCGAGCAAAGGGCGACCCACCTGACCAGAGGCATAGCTCAGGCCGGCGGTGCAGGAGGCGCCAGGCACAGCCAGCAAAGCTTCCTGCCGCTGGTGTTCCTGGAACAGGCGCTTCCTGTTTTGAAGGCTGGCCCAGGACCCCCACTTGCTTACCGGGCCGGAGGGGATTTCCTCAGGGGCATCAGACGCCTTCTTCCTCCTGGCTCAAGTCCGGAGGTGCACTTCCAAGAAGTCACACAAACTCCAGCCTGCTGCTGGCCCAGAAGGCATCTGGACTGGCACCCCCTCCCCTCAAGCCCAAATTCATTCCCAGCCCTAATGTTCCAGAACCCAGAGCTGTAGTGCCCAAACCCTGGCCCAGTCTCTCTGCAGAGCCCACCCCTGCCAAGCACGTCCTGGCCTCAGAGATCTGGGGGGCCTGGCACCTGGGTCTGGGTAGATGTGGGTTCAGTGGGACACCTGAAGGACACCACACACTGTCACTGTCTGTGTGACTCAGTCCCCACTGTCCTCCCCGGGGGGCCCAGCCCCCACTCACCGAGACTCCCACAGTCCAGCTCAGCCTCCGCTTCAGGCGGGCATCAAGAGTCTGTAGGAAACAAAGGAGACACGGAGGTCTCACCACAAGCCTGGCCCCTGCCTCCATGTCCCTCCTCTGCTCCGTGTCCGGGGGCCAAGGCGCAGCCCATGGGACCCCAGCTGGGAAGCAGGAGCCCCTCAACCTGCCTCCTCCACCCAGCCCTCAGCACTGCCCCTCCCTCAGACACCAGACTCCCAGTCCCAGCCCAGCACTCCAGTGCGAACATACCCACTTCATCTTTCCAGAATATAAGCCTGACATGCCCTCCTCCTCTGTTCCAAAACAGCAGAGGCAAAAAAGGGCAGGGAACAGCTTCTCTTCATTTTATGTCTACTGGTATAGTCTGCTTATTAAGCTAGGTGCATATATTACTTTGAGTAAAATAAAAACTGCTTCCTGGAAAGCAAACATACACACGACTCCGCAATTCTACTTACTAGCTGTGTGACCTTGGGCAAGTTACTTAACTTCTCTGTGCCTCATTTCCCCATCTGTGAAAGGGAGACAGTCACAGTGAGCTCCTCCAGGGGTTTGTAAGAACTAAAGGATTCATGCAGGAAAAGCTTCGGAGAGCCTGTTATACTGTAGCACTCAGCAATGCCTGCTACTGTATCCTCTCCTAGACAGACACCCATGTGAACCCCCAGGGAGGGTCTGTCCGAGGATAATTCTTAGCATGGTTTATGAGAGGGGAATTGGGCACTCAGCATGCAACCAGAGGACACTGAAAAACCATGGGCCAGTGAAGGTAGGTGGTCCATGCTGACCCAATGGAGCCAGACCCTTTGGGGAGAGTTGTGCAGAATTCCAGGTATCTCCACCCCAGGGTGACTATATGACACACACCAGTTTAATTTTGGAGAAGTTCTAGAAGCCTTCATCCAAATGGAAAGTCGTGGTGGAGAGGGGGCTGGGAGGGCCAAGGAACTTCATTTGCCAATTTTTGTAAAAACAGTTTACGAGGATCTATTTACATGCTGCTCGTATAAATAAAGAGGTGCATGCAAAAACAACCGCATGCCCTCCAGCTCCACTCTGCCTCGGGGCAGGCTCTCCAGACCCTCAGCGACCACCCCCAACCCCAACTACCTCTCCTGGCCTGTCCCAGCCCCTCCCTCCCCACATTCAGTTCAGCCCCTGAATCCCGCTGCCTCCCAGCCAGGCTGCCCCACCCAGCATCGTGCCTCCAACACCTCGCCCACCAGGGTCAGGCCCTGCTCCCACAGCACCCCAACGGGTACACCTTGTGCAGGTGCAAGGCACTCCTCTAACACGGGCACTGTTTGAGAGTAGGGCCCAGGGCTGGAAGGACCTACAGCGGGTCCAAAGGAGACCAGCAGGGGTGAGACACGCAGGAGGTGGGGCACACTTGTCACACAGGCAGCGCTTCCTTGTGGCAGAAGTCCCTCTGGTGTCCTCTGCCCGGGCTGAGCAGGGAAGGGTTAACCTGAACAAGGGACGAGGGGCTCCAGGTCAGGGAGCGGGGTGTCCTTTTGCCAGAGGCACTCAAGGCAGCCTTTGTGAAAGGGGCAAAGGCCCAACTGAAGGCAAACTCAGAGGCCAAACTACAGGGTGTCAGGATGGTGCAGCCGGTCCAGGTCAGGGCTGAGCTCAGGGTCACAGTGCGTGCACACTCCCCACCTCCAAGGGACGGCATGCTGGCCTCTGTGTGCCCCATGCCTGCTCCCTCAGCTGCCTCCACCCCCATGGCATGTCCCCAGCCCCCCCTGGTTCCGGTCCCTAGTGTGTGTGTCTGCTGCAGGCAAGGCCAAGGGAGGCTGGTCTCTTTCAAGGGACACCTTCTTCCCCAGCCCACATGCCCCGCCCCCACAGCCACCACCTCATCCCTGAGGGCACCTGTCATGAGGGACCCAGTGACCAGGCTGGGCCCACACCGCAGACCCTCCCCTTCTCAACACCAGGCTCCTGCAGCCAACACTTCCTCCAGAATGAACCCTGGACCCCTCCCCTTCCCCCTTCCTAACTCAAGGGTGCCTCCTCTGTCAGCCAGCCTGCCTAGCCCCCAGATCTCCCACCTTGTCCACCCTGCTTCCCACAATCACACACACCCGATGCTGCTGCAGAGGGGCCTCGAGGGCTGAGCTCTGGAGCCAGACTATTGGGTTCAAACCCCAGGTCTATCGCTTTTCAGTTGGGTTGTGTGGGTTTACAAACTTACTCTGTGCCTCAGTTTCCAGGTGGGGGAGGTACTCAGGGTGACATCAGGATGTCACCATGTCTCTGCTTTTGCAGTTCCCACTCAGAAACTCTTACCCATCCGTCAGAACTCTGGGACACCCATCCTGCCCTGGCCCTGCAGGACTGTCAGTCATCCTCTCTGGTCTGTGGCCTTGATGGATGGGACTGCTGTGAGCAAGGTCTGAACACAGGATCTGGCCGAGTGGGCACCCATGGGTCTCAGCCCAGGGACCCAGGAAGGGGTACACAAGGCAGAGAGACCTGAAAGCACGTGTCCCTGAGCCTCACATAGGATGGCATCTCTGCCCCCAGCCAGAAAGCTGCCAGGGACTGCGACAGGCTGCTAGGGGTCCAGGCCTTTCCTCTCACCCCACAAGCGTGGAAGCAGGGGGAGCCCCAGCCAGTGGCCCCCATGGCTCCCTCCGCAGGTCTGGGCACAGGGGGATGTTGCTCCCCCCTCCCCCCACCAGGAAAAGGCAAAGAGGAAGTACCTAAGGGGGAGGGTAGTGTCCTCACTCCAGATCGGACTGGGGGGCTGGGGGGACATCAGTGTCCCCCTCCCATAACCCCCCAGAAGGGGGATCTAGGGTGTGGGGTGTGGGCTGGACTTCCATGGCACTATTTTAAAGCAAACACAAATTGAACAATTTCTTACAGAGAAAATCAAAACAGTGCAAAGCAGCCAGGTCCATGGAGGAGGGACTCAACCAGGAGGCTGCCCGTGGCCAGGCCAGCCAGCATGTGGGCTCAGGAAGGGGACCAAGATGGGACTGGGACAGGACTGGGGGACAGACAGGCACCCAGAGACCTGCATGGGGCCTCAGTCTTGGGCAGACACGGAGAAAGGGACGATTCAGGCAAAGACTCTGGCCCAGGTAGGGACAGGTACAGCACCCCGATACACACACACCCCTGAGACGGGGGGGGGGGGGGGGCGGCGGTCCCAGCACTGTGTGACGAGCACCAGGGACCCCCATTGCGGGGGTGGAGGCGCCAACCCCTGGCGGGGAGGGGGGCGGGACAGGAGGCGGGTGGGGGGGGTTGGCGGTCCTGCTTGGGCGCCGCCCCTCCCCCGCCCGGCCTCCGCTCGGCTCTCGCGTCGAAAATGCAAATCTGCAATTAGCCAGAGCGTTTAAACAAACCAGAGGAAACAAAACAGACGAGACGCCGGCAAAATCCAAGCCTCCGCTGTTTTCAGAACAAGTGCGAGTGAGGGGCGCGAATCGGGGTGGGCTTCAGTCGAGCCCCGCGGTCCCATCCCCACCCTCGGGACCTGGGTCAGAGTTCAGCCCCGGAGACGGGCCGGTCCCCCAACCGTGAGGGCCGCCCTGGCCTGGTTACCCCGGGCGGCCGGGTGGCAGCGCCGCTCCTGCGGACGACCCCTGCGGGAAACCCCCGCCTGCACCTCGCGCCCCCGGGGACGGGGCGGAGCCTGTGGGCAGCGGACGAGCCTCCCCGGGGACCCAGGGCGCGCGGTAGGCAGAAGCCTGACCTCCAGTCACCATGACGGCGGCGGCAGCCACGTGGGCCCAGGAACCAGTCCCCAAGGAGCCTAACAGGGCGCGCGTCAAAGGCGCAGAGCCCTCGGCCCCTGGCCTCAGGGCCAGGGCCCCACTCTGCTGCCGGCCAATCACCCCCTGTGGCCCCAGAGGCGGCCAGTAGGACTCCCCGTATCCCCATCCCAGGACCAGACTCACTGGGCAAAGGCCGGCTGGCTGCACAGCCACCTAGGAGCAGGGGTGGGGCAAGGCGGGGCTCTAGGGACACACTGACGTCTGGCCTGAGCCTTGTCTAGTCTGAGCCTTGCGTCAGCACTGGGAGAGGCTCCCACAGGACCCCTCCCAGGTAGAGGATGTCACCTCCTCCTCCCCACCAGCCCTGGCTCCTGGGGCTGGGTTCCTCCCTGTACCAGCATAGACTGTGGCCAGAATGCCCACCCCCAGCCCTCCCTCTGCAGTCTGCTGGGTTCTGGGTCCCAGACCTGAAAAGTCACCCCTGGTGACTGAATGAGAAGTGGCAGTAAGAAGGTCAAAGGCCTGAGACCCAAGGCCAAGGGGAGTATGCCCAGAGAAACCCCAGGACTTTCCTGCCACCAGTCTTGGGGGGCTCGGTCCCACCTCCCCCATCCTGTGGCCTCCCTCCCCAAGCCGGAGCCAGCCATGGCCTCCCACTGCTTCCATCTCAGTGCATCCAGGCCACCTCTCAGCCCTCTTCTGAGGCCTGCAGTCACCATCACCACAATCTCTATCCAGCCCTTGCCATCAGGGTCTCCTGAGCTCACCTGGCAAAGCCCAAGGCTGTGTGCTGTAGCCCCTCCGTCCCTCCCTCCCTTCATGACAACAGCAGCCCCTGCTGTGTGGGTGCTGACCCAGACTGGGATCCCCACCCTCCCATCCCAGTCACTGCCTCACCTTGTGAAGAGAAAAACTCGAAAACGTGTTTCAGTAAGTTATTGTCATTCAAGAATAACTGCCTGGGCCCAGCAGCACAGCCAGCTCCTCAGCCTCCTCCTGCCTCCCAGGTCCTCAGGGCAGATGGTGGGATTCAGTAGGTCCTCATGCCCCATACACCCCTCCACCACCATGCTGCAGGAGGCACCTCTCTCATCCAAGCCGACCCTCCTGAGTCTCAGCTACCACTGTGTTCCACCTGGACTCGGCCTGAGCCCCTCCCCGGTTTCCCTACCCGAGGCTGACCCATGTCCCTCCTCTGCACAGCACTCCTCTGGATCAGAACGGCTCAGGGACTCCACTGACTTCCCCATGCTTGTGGGGCAGCCTCCATGGGTCTGCTGACCTGCCCCATCTGCTCAGCCCGAGCATTTCCTGCATGCCGTGTGCTGGGGACCCGGGGACAAATCTCCACCCTCCAGGGTCCAGGACCCCTGTGGGGCCACCAGCAGCTGGTACACAGTGGCCTCAGCCAGCCCCTGATGAGCAGATGAAAGGGGCTGGCACTTGGGCAAGTGTGGACACCCTCCAGAGGTGACCTCTCTGGAGGACAGCCCGGGGTCAGACTGAGAGGGCCAGGAAGAGGGTGAGACACCTGGAGGGACCAGATTTGGGCATCCGGAGCTCAAACGAGGCCTCCTGCCCCCATCAGGGCAGGAAGAGCAGCCCAGGCGGCTGCCCGACCACAAAAGGGGCCCCTGTGTGAGGAGTGGGCACCCTACGCCCCCACCCAAGCTGAGAGAGGCTGGGAGCAGGCCTGTGGGCACTTGGCTCAGGGGCAGGAATGAGCCACGGGTTCTGATGTCTGCCTCCCTGCCTGCCCCAGTGCACCTCCCCTTTTCCAGGCTCACCTCCCAGAGCTGGCTGGACACTGCTGGCCCGGGCAGCCTGAGGCTCATGGCGGCTGCGGCTGGCCCGGGACCAGCCCCCGCCCAGAGCCCCCTTCCCGGGCCACGCGGGAGGCGGGGAGTGCGGTGTTGGGGAGGACGGGTGAGGGCCTGAGTGAGCGGGGAGCAAGCAAGGCCTGTAATCTCCCCGTCAGTCTGTCAGCGCCTCGGCGGTCACCCCGACCCCGCCTCCTCCGTCACAGACGAACCCCACAATTAGCCCGGGGCACTGTGCCAAGCCAGCATGCCAGCCACCACTCACACACGTGACCACACATGGGCAGGCACACACAGCTGCAATGCTGAAGGGGGTCCTGTCACAGGGGTCCTACCCCGACACTCAGAGCGTTCCCAGGACAAAGAGCCCGGACCTCAGCCAGCCCCAGCGCTGGTCAGCCCAGGATGTCCCGGAGGGCTGGAGCCCGGGAAAGGTGGGGGCAGGACCATCTGTGCAGAGACAGCAGCGCAGGGCTGCTCCAGGCTGCTGTGCAGGTCTCCGTCCAGGCCTGGAGAGGCTCAGGGTGCCTGAGGCGCTGGGCCAGGTCTGGAGTCCAGGCTGAGGGTGGGGCAGTGGGCAGGGCCCCACAGGAGCAAGCACCACGGGTTTCAGGATGGCAGAGGGACCGGGAGTTTCCAGGGAGGAGACACCCAGCTCAGGCTAAGGCGGGGCAGTGAGTGGGAAGGGGCAGGCGTGGGGCAGCAAGTTGGCCGGGACTGCCTGGGGGGAGGCGGGCACCTGGGCGCCTGGCCGCCCTGTGATGATGGATCCAGGACATAGCCCAAGCTCCCTGGGGCCAGGCCCAGCCCTCCCCACTCAGGGCTCACTCAGTTCAGCCAGGCGCTGCCACACACAGGGGTCAGGCAGGGACCACCTGCAGGAGGCATTGCTGGATCTGGGGACAGACCTGCCTGGGTTTCTGCTTCTTGCTACTCCTGGCTTCCCATCCTCCATCCTGACATCTTTCCCCAGGTCCTGAGATTGCTGATGGGGGCCCCCAAATCAGGCCTGAAGCAAAGATGGGCGGGGAGGCCAAGCCCCTCAAGTCCCCTGGACAGTCTAGAGGAGCCACTCCAAGGCTGACAGGGAGCAGGTGGGCCACGCTGGGGCCTCTCCCTCCCTCCACCTGTCTTCACCCCTTCCAACTCACCCAGCTGGCCTTCTAACGCTTCCCCCCCACCCCCGCCTCTGGGTAGGGGACGGGCAGCAGCCACCTTCCTTGGGGAGGGCACCAGCCTCAATGCAGCAGTGTCCTGGGTCCTGGCGCTTCTCAAGAGCTCTGAAAACATCCTGGGGTGGAGGTGGGGACCCAGAGCCCTCACCTCTTTGTGGTCTGAGAGCTACCTCCCGTGGCCGGACCCACACCACCCTGGCCACTCCAATCCCGACACTCGTGCCGTAGGCTCCCTTGGACCTCAAGACAGACCCATGCTCCTCGGCCTATCAGGACTTTGCCCAGACCTCTTCAGCATCCCTCCCCCAGCCCTCAAGGACCCAGGTGGGCAGGAGGCCAATCACCCTCTTCCCACTATCTCCCACACTGCACATCTGGTGGTGGCCGGGGACCCCTGGAGCTGCCTCAGCCTTCTGCAGGAAGCTGGGGGCCGGGCAGGGCACCTGGAGGGGAGCAAAGCCCCAGTCGACTCAGGGCCTGTGCCCTACACAGGTGGCCTGCCGGCTCAGGGGCCCGAGACAACAGCAAAAGGCCAGCAGCTGGAACTATCCCCGCCTCGGGAACAGACAGCCCTACCCGGATGCTGTGTTGACACAGGTGGCCTCCTGAAAGGCTGACATCAAACCTTTTTCCTCTTTCTTGCTCTTCCTGAGGAGGGGGCCCAGCTGGGCAGCATCAGGCACAGAGATCTGAGCTCCACACCATGCCTCTCCTCCCAGAGCCCCCCACTGGAACTGCTGGCCAACAGAGCCAGAGGAGCTGGGGACGCTACCCCAGGGGTCGAGTCTCCACGTCCAGGGCCAGGCTGATGGCAGAGCTGGGGCCAGAACCCAGGCTGCACCCAAAGGCCTCACTCTCCCTCCCCATGGTTGCCAGTCCAGGACTCACCTGGCACCAGCGCAGGGACTGCCAGGTTTCAGAAACCATGAGATCTCAGGGGCTGGGGATGAGGATGTGAGCAGGTTCCCCTGTCCCGAGCCCAGGAGAGCACGTCCTCTGCCCAGTGCATGGGGGCCACAGGCACTCAGGTGGGCCAGTCTCTGTGTGGGAAGGGGGCGCTGAGCTGCAGAGGGTGGACGAGAGAGTGGGAGTCTGGGTCCAGTCGTTCTCGCAGGTTCGGGAATACCACAGAACAGGGTAAGAAGACCCACTTGGGTGGGCACTGGGGGCAGAACAGCAGAGGCCCAGCCCTGTCTTTCAAATGCTCTGCCAGAGGGGAGGGAAGGGCTGAACAGCTGTGCCCTGGCCTGGCTGGGGGCTGCAGGACAGGGAGGCTTCTTGCCTGGTCAGCAGGGGGACGGAGTCCTCAAAGCCCCAGGGGTAGAGAAGAAAGAGCAGTCAGAGGATGTGAAACCACGGAAGGGAAAACCATGCAGGGACCACATGCAGCCTAGACAGAAAAGGGAAGTGCAGTGCCGCTCTGGCCCCCCAGCCCCCAGCGCCCCCTACCAATTACAGGCCACTGACCTGCCCTTCCCAGCTTGTAATTTGAGACCAAAGACAATTAGAGGCCCCACCCACCCCACCCTGAGCTCCACCCCAAACACAAACAGCCATTAGCCTGGGGGAAGGACTCTGCTCAGCCCCCAGCCCATCGAGGGACTGGCCCCCAGGGAACCAGCATCACCTCTCAGAGGGAGGTAGAGGCTGGGGGGACCGCTGCAGACCCTCCTGGCCAGGCTTGGATTCGGGTTCTGGCAGGTGGATCAGCTCACTCCCGCCCCTCACTGGCCCCAGCTTTACCCACACCGGTGTTGAGGGCAGGCTCTGGGCACCAGCGGTGCTTCAACAGGGAAGAAAGACCTATTCCCCCCAATCCCCAGGAAGCCCAGGCAGGCAAAAAGGACTGAGGCGTGATGTGAGTAAGGACTTCTTGCTCACAGGGCAGCCCTTGGGGCAGAGAGCCTGGCATCTCGGCGTGGATCTGTCCAGACCCGAGAAGGGGCCACATGAGGGGGCAGGCTCTGGAAGCCACAGCCTGTTCTCACCAGTGCAGCCCCTGCCCACACCCACCATCCTTAGGTGCACCAGCTCTGGTTCCCAGGATGTGAGTACACAGTAGAGAACCGTTCCCAGGATGGCCCAGGTCCTGGGACGGCTCTAGTGCCTGCATCCACGTTGTCCTAGGGGAGAGGGGCACATGCCATATGGATCCCTCCCCAGGCTGCCAGCCCACCCCAGTGCCTTCCCATCCAATCTCTTCTGCTCCACTGGCCTGGGCTGGGGCCAGGCCCCTGGGTTTACCGCACTAGGCCCCAGCTGCCAGCTCTGCCTCCCAGCGTGGTCCCTGCAGGGGCTACTGGGTGTGTAACTGCACACATGCATACACGGACCCTGGGAGCCCACATGGCAGAGGCAGCATCCCAGATGACTCCTTGCAGGGACCCACCTCTGGCCTCGGGGCCCTCACCTGCGGGATTGCTCATCTGTGGGATGGGCTGACAGGTGCCACATCCAAGTGGGGTGGGTATCTGGGGGCGAGGGCTGGGCTCTCTGAGGGGAGCTGTGCAGAGGGGAGCTGTGTGTCAGTCTGCTGCTGGTTAGTAGGTCAGTCAAGAGGCAGGAGGGTGGCCTAAGGTTCAGCCCCAGGGAGACCCCAGTGCCCCACCCACTTGAAGCAGCCTAAGTCACGCCCCTGCCTGCTCCCATTACCACAGGGAAGCACCGTGAGTAACCTGCCCAAGGTGTGTCCATGAACCAGCTCTGGAGAAATGCCTCAGGGGCCTTGGGGCCACAGGGTCTAAGCCTCCGGTGGGGAAGGGGGTTTCCTGGCTGGGCCCCTGCCCCGGGCAGGAGAACAGGGTCCAGGATTCCTTCTGCCCCACTGCCTCCCGGAGAAGGGCCTGGGCCCACCCCAGGCTCGCTTGGCTGGGCCTGCTGGGGCCGACCTTGGGCGTTCTCCAACCGAAGAGTGACGCATCCCTCCCACCCCGCCCCCGACCGGTCTGAGCAGCCGCGGGAGGTAGTGGAGCTGCCCAGACTTGCCTGTCCCTCCCTCTGGGGCTCTCAACCCACGGCCCCGGAAGTGGATCTCTCTCCCACGGCTGTAGCCTCCCCTCTTGGGTGGCTGGACCCGGCTGGATAATCCAAAATAATTCCTTCTTGGCAGGCGGCCGGCGGGGGAGGGGGAGACTTGCATTCCAAACCCTTGTTTTTCTCTGTAACTTCCCTCCCCTCCTGGGACAAGGAGCCTTAGGCCAGACCTCAAGCCTCCCCCTACCCCTCAGATGGAGATGGGCTCCCCACCCATAGGTACGGTGCGAGGAGGTGAGAGGCTGCGATCTGACAACACCACCTGCTTATCCTCAATCTTCTCAGAATTCCTAAAAGCTGACACACCACAAAACACAACCAGTGGGCCCAACAGGGCCCATGCTGCCTCTGCGCTCCTCGGGGCCCTCACCTCAGAGCAGAGGCAGGACATCCCCCACCCAAGCTGTCCAGCTCTCCGACTCTTGGGTGCACCTCCCCTCTGTGTGGGGTAAGGGCTGGGCATGGGGTCAGGCTGAGAGGCCCCCTCCCCCAGGGGCCATGCTCTCCCGTCTCCACAGGGCCTGGCCCTAGGGATGTGGGGGGCATAGGGGCTGAACTTAGACATGAAAGGGGGAGCTCCTCAGGGAAGGCACAGGCCCAGAGAGCCCTCTGAGCCCCAGAACCTTCTACTAGCTTTGGGGCTGCGTTTCACCCTCAGTGCTGCCCCCACCTCAGGCCCAGAGCAGATAGACACCTTCCGTCCTTTTGCAAGTTGCTGGGAAGAGGAGCCCAATGACGTGGCAGGAAGCTGCGAGGCTCTTGAGCTCAGGGACCCCCCCTCAAATCTGCCAAATAACCCTAGCACAGGTTGGGAAGGTCCCATCTAGCTAGGAGGGCTTCCTGCAGGAGGAGGCACACAGAGGTGCAGGACCAGAATGTGAGGGGCAAGGCCCAGGCAGTGAGTACTGAGACTCCCTGGGTCCCAGAGCGTCCACCCTAACACACCACCAGCAAACATTGGTAACTGTGAGAGTAGGCTCTGTGGTGAAGCAGGCTCAGGGCCACCAGGACTTCCCAGGAACTGGCGCTGGTGCCGGGCTGCCCGTAGTCCCAACTCGGAACCCTGCACCCTCCCTCCAGCATGGCCAGGTGCAGACCAGGGGCTCACAGCAGAGTCCTGGCTTATGCCCGCCTCACAAGGCCCCAAGGGGTGTGGGGGCTGCCAAGGCCTGACCGCAGGGCCCAGCGCCCTGGGGAAAGCCCAGGCTTAGCCACCCCGGAACCAAGGTTGGGTGGGTGCGGGCCTCAAGCTCTTACACAACAGGAACGATCTTCGCCCCGCGCACGGATCTCGGTGGCTGGAGGGGTGTGAGGCATGAGCGGGGAGGGAGGGTCGGGAACCAGGAGGGATCTGAGCGGCTCCAGAGGGACGCCCGCGGCGGGAGAGCGCGCGGCGCCCGGCTAGGGACCTTCGGCCTGCCCAGAGCCGCTGACCGGGGCGCCGCAGTCCTCCTCCGCCACCTAGAAGAGCGCGGAGCGGGAGCCGCCCGGCCCCAGCCGGACGGACACACGTACGGCGGCTGAGGCCCGAGTCGCCCTCCGCGGGGCGGCAGCTGCCCGAGTCGCTGCGTCCCGAGCGCCCCAGGCCAGGACTGAGTGGCGCTGACGGCGAAGCCCCCCACCGGCGCGGCCGCCTCGCGGGCCTCGTACCCCGTCTCCGTACCTGCACGTCCGCCGCCGAGGCTCGATGGCGCCCGGGCCGCGATCGGCGCTGCGCTGCGGCCCGCGCGGCTGCCATGGAGACGGGCCTTTGTGTGGCCGAGGAGGGGCCGGAGCGCGCGGGAGCAGCGGCCCCGCCCCCGGCGGGGGAGAAGGGGAGGGGGAGGGGAGAGGCGGAGGGGGAGAGCGGCCGTGGGGCGGGAGGGAGGGAAGGGGGACCCACGGGGCTGGGCCCTCCCCACGCGTCCCCCGCATCCTCGGAGCCCAGCAGCCACAGTGGGCGCGCCACGTCGCCGGTTAGGGTCTCCCCGGTTCGGGTCCAGGTTCGCCCCTGGGGAGCCCAAGTCTGGGCCCTACAGGAGCGCGCCGAGCAGACCCAGGTCCTCCCCACCCCGCGCCCTCGGGGTTCTCTCCGGGGACAGGGGACCCATCGGTACCCCCACACTCAGACTGGAGAACAGGCCGGCCGCACCCATGCCATTTTGTGGGTTGGGGTCTCCTGGGCCTTGTCCCACAACCTCCTAGGGGAAGAGGGCTCCTGCCCTAGCCCCTGTGCAACACATCCTTGGCCTCTAGCTGCCTTTCTCCCCACAACCCCGGATGGCCTCTGGCGACCTATACCCAGGGCCCATCAACCTGTCTTTCAGTGCCTGGAGTGGGGTGGTGAGACCCACCCTCTCCGTTGGGGTTCCAGCTTTGAACTAGAGCTTATCCCACTTCTGGCCACTCCAGCCCCTATCTGCCCGGTCCTGAAGTCCCTGAGCCCAAGACCTGAGCAGAGGTGGGGAACCCCATGGGGCCAGCTCTCCTGTGTGCTCCTGCTGCCTCTCGTGAAGTCTCCCTGCACAAGATGGTGTGGTGAGCAGCAGCTGGGGACCCAGGGACTGGAACGCCATCTCCATTCCTAGGGACCTCCCCTCCACCCAGACTTCCCCCTCCTTGCCCACTTCCTCCTGTCTCCCCCGCCACCCCGTCACCTGCCCCCCATGCTAAGAAGCCCTCAGGGAGGGTCACTCATTAATTTCCTGCTGCCCTCCCATCCCCAGCCAGCCAGGCCAAAACTGCATGCCTTCAGCCCTGAACTGAATCCACACCACAGCCCACCCAACCCCCCATCACATAGGACCCTAAAGTCACCAGAATCTGACAGGGATGCCAACTTTTTCATCAAAAAAGGAAGCTGAAAGACAAGTATTGTGTCACAGAAGGGCATTTTAATACCAAAGATGTGGGAAGGCCATCATCCCAGACTAAAAGGGTCTTTAAATAGTGTGCAGGAAGCTCAGGGGCGAAGCCTGTCCTTCCTGTCCCTGCAGCAGCCCACTGCTGTCCTCCATCCACCCCCATCCTGGGCCACCACCCCAGGCCCACACGCAGCCCCCACATGCAGGCGGCCTCACACTCTGGCCCTCCTTCCCCCCCGGGACCCTGGCGGGGGGAGCTCTGCCTTTTCTGACCCACCTGCCCCCTCCTCTCCCCTCACTGCCTGCTTCCATCCAGGTGGGGAGACAGAGACTCAGCCAAGCTACAGTTAACCTGATGCTGAGAGGGACACGGGGGCTCCTCGGGGAGAGGGTGGAGCTGGCAGGACTCCATACCTAGCTCCCCCACCCAGGCTGCACTGTACCCAGAGGAAGAGGGACCCTTCATGGCCTCAGGCTCTCCAGCGTAGGGGCTTCCTTTCTCCTTCAGATTTGGATTCTGTCCTTGGCAGCACTGCCCACCCTGCCAGGCGTCCCTCCCTGGAGCCCCCACAGCTATCCTGAGGACAGGCCATTGTGAAGGACTGCTATGTGGACAAAACCAGAGCCCTCAGGGAGGACACCCAGCATCAGGGGAGTCTGGCTGTGCCTTCCTGGACTGATGGTGGCAAAGGTCCCAGGGGGCTTCCCAGAGGGGCCCCCCCCGCAGCCTGTGGTCCCCCAGCTCCCTGTCACATGCAACATCCTGGGGTGACAGCTGGGGCACACCCCTCACGGATGGCATCGCAGTCATGAGGGGGTCCGGCCAGTTTCCCAAGCCACCCACATGCCTGGCAGCCATGGCCCTTGGGCTCTAGACCAGACGGCCAGGGCAAGCTATCCAGAGAGGCACTCTGTCCAGAGGGGCACTCAGGGCCCACAAGGTCCTTCCTCACTCCAGGATCTCCAGCTTGTGTCTTCTGCAAAAATGGGTTCGCTCCCTTCCCTCCCCTATTCTGCTGTTAAGGCAGTCACGGCCCAGACTGGGCTCAGCTGCCTGTAGAACGGGGACGTGACAGGCTGTGGTCAGGGCCGGACACGCTGACAGTGACAGCTGAGACCAGTGCCTGCCAAACCCAGCCTGGGAGTGGAGGTGTCAGTGAGCGCTCCGGCTGGAGGGGCACAGCCTGCACCCTGCACCACCTCGCTTTGCTGGGACCCAGCTTAGGGAGCCGCCGAGGCCCACACAGGTGTCTACACCGCTTTGCCTTTCAGATGAGGTGTCTGGGGGTTGGGTAAGGTTGGACTTACCCAAAGACCTGCAACTCTGGGTCCTCGCCTCAACACCTCTCCCGTGATGGCTAACAGTGCTGCCGTCACCCTGTGCTGAGCTGTGACAGCACCAACCACTGCTGGGCCCAGTGCTCCGAGGTGTCACATGGGGGAGTGGGTCACCTCTCCGGGCCTTTCCCTAATGGCCAAGGAGCGCAGTGCCTCCAAGCTGCGGTGGCTGTTGAGGGCTCCAGCTGAGGGGCCTGGTCGGGCTAATCTGAAACCCGTCTGGCTGCACGTGGGGGGCGCCTGTCAGCCAAGAAGCACTGTGGGACAGAGCAGACAGGGCTGGTGCTGGGAGCGGGGTTCCAGGATGGAACGAGGACAAGGCCCTGGACCCTCCCAGCAGCCACCAGGGCCCTGGGGGCATCCCAACAAACCACAGGGCAGAGCCCTGCCCCTCCCAGGCTGAGGACTGTAGGAAGGACTCCTCCAGCCTCAGGCAAGACAAGTAGGTGGGCTGTGTGAGGAGAGAGGTCTGCCTGTCAGCTGCCTCCTCCTGTCCTGGGCTGGGCAGCCTGGTGGGGCCAAAGGACCCACCAGATACAAGGCCTGGGCTTGGGCAGATGGGCACCTGGAGGGGGTAGGTGGCCATGGGCCCAGATCAGATCAGCCAAGGCCCACAGCTGGCCCCACCCCCAGCCTAAGACCCTGTAGAGGGCAGGTGGGGCCCAGGGGGAGGTGAGGCTCTGGCCAGCACGTGATCTGCTGACAGTCAGGGGCCAGGCTGTGGTTCCAAATGTCACCTTTGCGGCTGGGACAATGGTGGTGCTGGGCGGGAGGCCAAAGCCTGGAGCAGCAGGAACTTGGGTGGGGGCGCTTGTGCTTGACTGGGGAGAAGGAGGTGCCTGTGGCCACGTCCCTGGGCCATGCCCCTCGGGCCGAGCTAGGGAGAGCACAGGACCACCTGCAGGTCCGTGGGCAGAGAGCGGACGACCATCTCGATGTACAGCCGTGCCCGCTTCAGCGTTGCCTCCTTCACAGGAAGCTGGTGGCCCTGTGCCCGAACCTGCAGGGGCAGCAGTGGTCAGGGGCAGGCGACCTCCAAGTGCGGCTGGCCAACGTTGGGCAGGGCTGGAAGGCATCTCACCAGCCTCTCCCGAAGTTTCAAGACCAGGTCCACGACCTCCACCTCGGACTTGTCCTTCATCCAGATCTCAATGTTCTGCTGGGAATAAGGTGGGCCATCTATATCACCCAGGCCCTCCCCCAGCCCTGGGCCTGTGACCCCCCTCCCCCCAGCCCCCCTTACCGCCTCACAAATGGCCTCGAGGTGCAAGGCCTCCAGCTTCTGGGCCATCTCTTTGTGCCGCTGCCGGTACCAGCCATCAAAATGGGGGGACTTGAAAAACCGCCTGTGGGGCGCAAGGGGCAGCAGCTATGGGGCTGATCTTGTACACCGAGGGGTAGGCACAGCCACCACCAGCAGGAGCCCCAGGACCCTGCCTGCTGTCCACCCACCTGTAGAGGCCCAGCCAGTCGCCCTTAAGCATGCAGGTGAGCTGGGGCCCTGAGTGCTCCAGGCTACGCAGGAAGTCATCCTGGCGGAAGGGGCGGATCTGGGGAGGGGTCTGAGACAAGGGCCAGGTGAGCCCAGGTGCCTGGGGGGAACTTGGCTGCTCAGGACTTTCCCCCAGGGCACTTCCCAGACTCACTCCTAGGCCACTCACCCTCCTGGGACAGATCCTAGGGTGGCCCTTCCCGGAGAGGAGGACCTTGAGCCCCTCCATGTGGCCCCATTTCTCTGTCCTGTGAGGGACACCTGGCAGGTGTGGGGACAGCCTGGCCCTGGGGGGGCTCCCACCCACCCATGACCTCCCTCACTCCCCCCAGCCCCACCCTGGACAACACCTTCCAGGGCGTGATGCTCTTCTGCAGGGGCATGAGGCTTGCCATGTAGTGCTCCTGTGGGGGGAGGAGGGTAAGCCTGGGCCTCAGCCCCCGCCCCGCCGTGGCCCCCCTCCCCAGGCCTCACCAGAGGGATGATGAAGCTCTGCGTCAGCTCCAGGAGGTGCCTCCTCAGCAGGGCGCTCAGCAGGTCTGAAGGCCGCTCCCTCTGCAGGCCCTGGGGGGTGAGGTGCGGGGGGGCAGCTGAGCCCGGAGCAGCCACAGCCTGGGCCCCCTTCACCCCCGCCCTCCCGCCCACAACCTGCACCTTCAGCAGCCGTCTGAGCAGAGCCTTGTCTCGGTGGAGGTGGGCCGTGTACGCCGTGTAGAGGCCTGGGGAGGGCAGGGTAGCAGTGTGCTCTCCTGGGGAGGGGGGCACTCCCTTCTGGGTGCTGGCCCATTGCCCACACCCATCTCACCCCAGTGCCTGCCTGGGTCCCGGGGGAGAGGGGCTCAGACCTGGCTTGGTGTCCAGGGTCTTCAGCCTTGAGGGCTTTTTCAGCTTGACCTGCTTAGGAAGGTCCCCTAGGAAACAAGCCCGAGGTGGGCCTCAGGGCCGCAGTTCTGCCTCAGGCTCAGACCCCTCACGGACCCCCAGGCAGAGGCCACACTCACCTGACATCCTGGGCTCCCCGATGCGGAGGATGTGGGGCCAATGCTGGAGTGTTTTGATAAAGAAAGGGTTTGTGACCCCCAGGACCACGTTTGGTCTAGAGAGAGAGAGAGAGAGAGAGAGAGAGAGAGGAGGAGGAGGAGGAGGAGGAGGAGGAGGAGGAGGACGGGGGAGGGGAGGCAGAGGCAGGAGGGCAGGCAGAGGGGGCTGTGCAGGAGGCTTACGGGGCCTGCGTGCGCGTCGTGAACTCCTTGAACTCACTGTCGTGGACGGTGAAGTAAGGGCGGTAGTCGCAGCAGAACTTGAGGGGCTGCAGGCAGCTGTGGGGCGGGGGCACAGCGGGGCAGTGAGCATGGCAGGGCTGGTCCAGGGTCCCTACTCCCCTCCCACTGCTGCCTGGCCCACCTGGTCAAGGCCAGCACCATCTCCGAGGACACGGCAGGTGAGGGTGCCAGGACCACCAGCGGCTCCCCGAGGAGCATGAGCTCCCACAGCATCTGCACGTGGGCCAGCACGGGCTGGAAGCACCTGGGCCGGGCAAGGGTGTCGGGGGCCGCGCAAGGCTGGAGGCCCCCCAGCCCATGACCACCCCCCACCATGGGCACAGGCAGGCCCAGCTCGGGTGAACGCCAGGCACCACACCAGAATAACGACGGGGGCGGGAAAGGATGTCTGAAGATACTGCCCCACGCTCAGATGGCCCACCTGTGTTGCCTGGCCCTGTGCCCCCCATGTCTGAGGCTGGCAGCCCCGGCTCCCGCCGGGCCCAGCGCGGAACAGAAGGATCTCCAAAGGCAGAGCCCCTGCAGACTTGCCCAGAGTGGGCAGCGTCAGGCAGTAAGTCTCCCAACATGCCACTCCCCTCCGGCACCCACCTGCCAGGACCTCACTTGCAGCCCAGGGTGCCCACTGCCTCTGGGTGCAGACCCTGGGACCCCGGGCTCTTCCGCATGATTCTCCCCCACAGAACTGGCCAGGAGCTGACTCCTGCTGGGCCAAGCCCCCCACAGCTCCGCCCCCACCCCACAGGCCTGAGCCTTGCGGGCTGACTGGTCAGTCATCTACTTGGGCAGCAGGCGGGGGCTGGCAGGGCTCACCTGAACAGGTCCAGTTCGTGGACACTGCTGAGGACCACGGGGGCTGGGAGCAGGTTCTGAGAAGAGGGGGCTGGGGTCAGGCTGAGGGCGAGGCTGGTGATCCACAGGCCTCAAGCAGCACCTCTCACCCCAGGGCAGCCCCTGCCCACATGCCTCCCAGCCCCACAGTGACAGCAGGGCCCCCATGTCTCTGCCGGTGGGCCAGGGCAAGAGATGGTGGTGAGCTCCCAGCCCTGCACTGGGACACAGGCCAACCTCAGGCCCTCAGCTGGTGGGATGGGGAGGCCCAAGTGAGTGGAGAGTTGAGGCAGGTATAGTGCCACTGGCCCAGGAGTGGGGGCTCCCACCTCATGGCCGCACTGCTTTGGAGGACTGGATTCTGGCTTGTCTGCCCTGGATGGGATGTGCACCTGCGGACCAAAGAAGCAGCTGCCAGTGGGAGTGGGTATCTACATGCACCTGGGCCTTCCCACCCCTGCCAGCCAGCCCTTACCTGGAGGACGACTCCCATGACAGGCAGGTTCAGGGTCTGCCCAGGCATAGGGTCTGGCCACTGGTCAATCTCACTGCACACTGTGAACACAGGTGGCCAGGGTCAGGGGCCTGCCCCGAGAGGACGCTGCCTGCCAAAGCTGCTGAGGCTACAGCCAGGATGACGGGACCGCTCTGGTCACACCTGACAGCCACTCACCCGCTTCCAGACAGGGCACCAGCTTGTCGAAGTACTCAGGGGCAATCAGGCTCAGCAGTGCCTGGAAGAGCCGGACAAAGGGCAGGCGGGACACCAGCACCAGAGACTGCAGGGCCCAAAGGCCGGTGAGACGTCACCTTGGCCACTCAGGACCCTGCAGGGACCTCTGAGGCCTGGCTCATCCAGAGTCCGCCCAGGGCAGGACGTCCTACCTACTCCACAGCACAGCTGTCCCCAGGAATTTGGGATTCTGGGGTTATTAGAACACCCCAATGACAGCAGGGCGGGGCAGGACCCCAGCCTTCAGAGGGGAATGCACGTGGCGAAGATTTCTGGGATGATCTCCCACGGGTCAAACGAGTGCCTTTTGGTGTTTGAGTTCAAGACTGAAGTTGTCCTAATCTTGAAAGGGTGATGAGGGCCGCCCTCCCACCAGCAGCAAGGGACAGGGATGCCCTGGGCCCAGACACAGAGCTGTGGGTGCTGTGCTGGGCGAGGATGGGGCAGCAGGGCCTACTGCCCTGGCAGCTCAGTTTCAGTCCCTCCCTGTGGCTGCTGGCCCCCGCCTCCCTGCAGCGCCACCTCAGAGTGGCCAGGGGCTCACCTTCTGGAAGTAGCCCCTCTTCACGGAGCTGTCCTTCACTTGTCTGAAGTACACGTAGCCAAAGTAGTGTGCAGGCTCCCTCTGGAAGGAGTGGTGTCGGCCAGGCCCTACCCACTGCCCAGGCTCCCTCCTGCCTGCCTGGACCCAGCCATGGGGTCAGGCCTGGGAGTCGTGGCCCAGAAGGCAGGCAACTTCTCTTCGAGGGATATCTCCACAGACACAGTGGTGAGCAGTCTGGGGGCTGGGCGCATCTGGAGACTTCTGCTGGCCTCCACACACCAAGCCATACCCTGGTGCACACCTGGTGCACTGGAAAAGCTCCAGGGACCCTGGCAAGTCCTCAGAAGGGCTGCCCCACCCCCCAAATCAAGGCCAGGCTGCTGGGCCCAGCTTTCAGCAGTTGGAGACCCTCTCCCACCACACAGCCAGACGCCTTGAAGGGGCTACTTGTACCCGCCTGACCCTGGCCCACAAGGAGAGGCAGCCCTGGCCCACCTGCAGAGACACGGGGACCCCGCTGTCACAGTGCCTGTCATCTGGGTGCCAGAGGTGCCGTTGCCCTCCACACTGACGAATGCGGAAGCTGAACTGAGTGTCCCCGAGGCAGCCTGGGGAGGGAGGTGGTCCCCTTAAGCTGTGTCAGGTTGGACCCTCTCCTGCCAGTGTGCGGGGGCAGGGGACCAGGGATGGAGGGGTTGGCCTCTGCTGGGCTGTAAATGCCTCAGAGAGAAAGCCCAGCCCTCTGGGTCTGCATCTGCCAACCGGGGTCCCTGCGTCCTAATTTCTGCACCTGAGGGTTTACATTCAGCGCGTGGAATGGCACCTGCAGTGTGCACAAGCGCCAGCGGGGGGCCCGAGAGCTCAGCGTGGGCCGGCTTAGTCTGCCTGGGATGGAAACCAGGCTGCCAGGGCACCTGAGCCCGGTAAGGAGCAGCAGCTGGGCCCCAGCTCCTGGTGGCCCCTCTGGTGAAGGAGACCACAGCCTGCTGGTCCCTCTTCCAGATATGTCTCCCCATAGGACCCAGGGGAGCCTGGCCGCCCTGCTGCAGCTGGGGCTCTGGGTGTCTCTACAAAGCTGAGGGTAGGGCAGGTGCTCACTGTGCAGGCCTGGCCTCCTCTCCCCCGGTCCCAGAGCCCACCTCCAGGTGGGAGGGTTGGGATTGCCTACCTGAGTGGGAGTCAGGAAAGGACAAGTAGCAGATGCTACTTTTCTGAAACACAGGAAACCGGGTGAGGGCCTGCTCCCCAGGCGATGTCCGTTCCCAAAGGGCAGGACCCACCTCCTTGTCCGTGAGCCGGGAGTCGCTGGGGTACACCAGCTGTGGGGGACAGAGACTCAGTCGTGCGTCTGGGCAGGTTTGGAGCTGCAGGCGTGTCCCCTTACCCCCTGCCCCACACCCCTCCCCTCCAGCTCCCTCCTCTCCTCTGGGGGCCCCCCACCTCCCCAGGACCCTCTCAGCGGGAGGCCAGCACACACCTGGGCGAGATCCCGGATTCCCTTCTCACACTCTTGCCCTCAACGCCACTCGCCTGAACTGTGGCACGGGGCCCCGGCCTCCAGGTGCAGGCAGTCTGTCTGAAGCTGTGCCATTCCTTGGGCCCACTCCCCCAGACTGGGCCTGGCCAGTCTTTACTCAGAAGTCATGGGCACTGGCCTCCCTGTCTCTGAGCATCTTCACCCCAACCCTCATAGTCAGGGGTCTGGGGGCTTCCAGCCTGTGCCCCATTCAGAGTGGTCCCGGGAGAGCACCCTGGGTCCCAGCAGTGTGCAGTGTGACCAGCTGGACAAGCTTTACACTCCCCAGGCATGAAAGCGCAGGCTGAGTGATCCGGGAGACGGCCTTCTCTGGGGGAGGTGGGCAGGAGGCGGGCAGGAGGCCCAGGCGGCACCCAGCCCAGCAGCTCCGTACACGGGCCAACAGCCAGAATGGATTTCCTTGCAGGAAAACAAAAAGGCAGGAGCTTCCAGAGCCCTCACTCTCCACGGGCCCCCAGGTGTTTCCTTGGGAGCTGGTGGACCCTGGGCGTCTCCGTTGCCCTGGTCTGCTTGGATGCAATGGGCTGGCTGTCCCAGGAAGTGGCCATGCCTGCCGGGAGCCTGTGCAGCCCAGGAGCTGAGGGCCTGTATGCATGGGCCCCTCCTCCCTCCATCTGCCAAACTCCTATGCTGAGGAGTTGGGTTTTAGCTGCAATGAGGCTTCTTCTGGGGTGTGCCCTGAACCCCTAGATGGTGAGGTGCTGCGTCCTGGGATTTGCACGGTTGGAATGATGTGGCTTCTGCCCTTGTTTGCTCTGGGCTTGCTGCTAGGGTCCTGTTGTCTCCTCTGCTGTACACCACACATCCCGAGGACAGGGACTGGGTCCTGGTACTTTTGCCTCCCAGCCCCTGGCGGGGAGCAGACCCTCACCAGACACTGTACAGGCACACTTTGCTTTATTGTGCTTCACAGACGTTGCGTTTTTCTACAAATTAAAGATTTGTTGCAACCCTGTGACCAGCAAGTCTATTGGCGCCACTTTTCCAACAGCATTTGCTCAATTTGTGTCTGCATCACATTCTGGTAATTTTTGCAACATTTCAAACTTTCTCATTATATTTGTTACAGTGACCTGTGATCAGCGATTTTTGATGTTACTATACTGCAAAAAGATAATGACTTGCTAAAGGCTCAAATGATAGCGTTTTTTAGCAAGAAAGCATTTTTTTTCCTATTTTTTGGTGGGGGGAGATAATTATTTATTTGTTTGTTTATTTATTTATATTTATTTATGCCAAGCACATACTCTACCACTGGGCTATGCCTTCCCCGAAACATCACTTTTATACTTCCTTTTTTTTTTTTTTTTTTTTACTATTACAACGTTTGATAAAATTAACAATAATTCCTTAACATCATCTAATACCCAATCCATATTCAAACTCCCCAGCAGTCTCAACAAATGCCTTTTTTAACAGCTGATTTTTTGGAATCAGGATCTAACAACTTTTATATTTCCTAGCACATTTGCGTGACTTGCTTTATTGCAGGGGTCTGAAAACGAACCCGCAGCATCTCTGAGGTGTGCCTGTATTTGCGGAATGTATGAAAACACGCCTATAAAGTATAATGAACAGGTGGATCATGTGGAAACCTCAAGGAGATGTCAACTAAGGAGGCACCCAGGAAGAAGGGGAGCCAGACACTGTTTGTGCGGCTGGACCCACAGAGGTTCTGGGATGGCTCCTACTCGGGCCACACCCCTGTGTGTTGTGTTGAGGAGAGTGGAGGAAAGGTAGGTGCCTGGCAGCCAGGGCAGGGCCACGAAGGGCCCTCAGTGCTGAGGTTGGGCACTGAATCTGGTCTGCAGCCACAGGAGTCTCGTAGCATCTGAGCAGGCCCCACATCCAAGTCCAGGGTCTCCATGTCCAGGGTCTGGAAGCAGAGGCCAGAAGGGAGGCCATGCCCTGGCAAGGTAAGAAATGGCGCAGCCCTTGGAGAGAGGCAGAGGGCAGGAGGCTGCTCAATGAACCCTGCCCCCGGGCCGGTGGAGGTCCCATCCTTTCCACCAAGCCGGGCACGCAGGCTGCTGCTCCTGTAACCGTCGTCCCTGAGGAAGAGATGCGTGAGCTCTGCTTTAAGGTGCCTCCAGGGAAGTGCCTCTTAAAGTGTGGTGTGGGTCCCTGGCTCCTTGAGGTCCAACTGCCTTTCCCACTCCCGTCTCCTTGCTGTGTGTACCTTCTAGAGGCTGTGAAACAGGCCGTCGAGGGGTATCCCCGAAGCCAATGGGAGAATCCAGCTGCCTGCTATTTGGCCAGATGTTAGTAAGGGTTGTAGAAGTGTCAAATAATGCCACTCTCCTAAGTTTGTTATTGAAAACATGGTTGTTTTGTGGAAGTATTGATAGTTCTATTAATATGTAAGGTATTTGTGTTTTCACAGTAAATTAATAAGTGTTTTTAAATTCTCTCAGGACTCCTGGAGGGCCGGGCCCTGTCTTCTTGTGCAGCTGTGTCCCTGTGTCCAGCACCAACACTGCTGGGCTTGGCTGGTGGCAGCTGCTCAGTACTTGACTTATTGAATAAACGAATGGACAGCTCCTTGCCTTTGCTTTTGCTGGCCTTTTCAGGGGAAGGGTTACCTGCAACAGCCCCCTCTCCCCTGTCCAGCTGCCTCCCTCTCATCCTCCAAGATCTGGCCCAGCCCCATCCCTTCCTCTCAGCTGTGTCTGTCCCTGAAGTCTCTGTGATCCATGAGCCCCTGGAAGGCAGTCCCTGGTCTTCCGTCACATCCCAGCACCAAGGGCAGCGCCAGAGCCTTCGTGATGCTCAGTCAGGCCCAGCCCTGCATAAGTGAGTGCAGGGCAGGTGCTCCCTGAACGCCTGTGGTTTCGGCTGAAGCGAACCTGATCTTCCCCATGATTTCCAGGGGAGGGAGAAACGGCAAGGATGAGGGCTGCGTGGTCGCAAGGCCCAATTCCTGCAGACTTGACGATGAGGGGGTCCCTGGGTGACTCCTTCCCAGCTATACAGCCTCAGCCAAAGCTCAGAGGCCCAAGCACACGGATCTCTTAACAATTCTTGCTTGAATGGTTATGTTCCAGAAAATTACACGAGAGAATGTCTTAAGGAAACAGTGGGCTCTCTCCTCCTGTGATCTTACCGGGAACAATCTGGGCACCGGTAAGAATGGCGACGGGCTCTGTGATGTTGGGCAAATCACCTCACCTCTCTGTGCTCAAGTCCCTCTGGTGAGCGGGGCTGTCACAGTAGCGCACGCCAGGTGGGGACAGGTGGAAATGAATGGGGTCTCCACAGAGAGCTGGGCAGTGTCAGCCCTTTCTGTTTATGAGACTTGGGCTTCCCCTGGCCTCACAGAGTTCAGCTAGGCCTTGGAAAACACCCCTCATCTTGACGTTGGCTCTCCCGACAAAGGTGGATCAGCCTCATCGTTGCCAACTGCAGTCAGAGGACGCACGGCCTCTTGGGCTCTCAGAAAGTTCCTTCACCGGTGTGACGTCTACCTCCCAGCCTCCCTTGCACCAGTCAGCTCCAGGGTCTGTGTCATGGCCTTCAGGGCAGGGGGAAGGCCTCACTCCCTGAGTCTCACATTTCCACTTAGACCCACTTGGGTGGGGGGTGGGGAAGTCTTGCAGGCAGAGGGAACACCCCAGGCTGGTTGGGCTGAGTGTGGCCAGTCAACAGAAGGATGACCACTGTGGCTGGAATGTGACCCCAAAGGGTCTGGATGTAATTCTAAGTGAACAAGATGTCTAAAGAATTTAAGCAGGAGAGCCACAAAGGTTGGACTTCCGGGAACAGCTGAAAAGGCAATGGATCTGAGATCCCTGCTGGAGGTGGAGCTGTCAGCCTTGCCCACGGATGGATGTGGGGTGGAGGGAGGGGGAGTCAGGAGTGACCCCTGGGATTCTGGCTGGAGTAGCTGAGGGGAGAAGGTATTGTGGCTAGTGTGAGGACAGATTTTTATTGGGGAAAAAAATCAGGAGTACCACTTTGGCTACCCAAAGCGCAGGGCTCCTCTCGCCGCCCTCCCAGCCGGAGGTCTTGGCTACTGGCCTTTCATTCCTTTGCTGGGGCGCACCTTTTCGGGGATGACCAGTGCAGGATTTCGGAGATGGAGAGGCCATCGGGGGGCCTGCCGGGGGTACCTCACACGCACAAGAGGGCCCGCCCTCCCCGGCCCCGCCGCGCCCCCTCACCTCCAGCGCCTGGCCCAGCTCCAGGTCGAAGGTGACCACGCACACGCACTCCAGCCAGGCCGAGAAGCGCGCCCAGGGCGCCCCCGGAGCCCGCGTCGCGGAGGACGGCGCGCCGGGGCGGCCGCGAGCCGGGTGAGGCGCTGCACCGGGCCCAGCGTCCATGGCGGCAGCTGCAGGGCAGGGCGCGCGCTGCCCGGGAACGGCCGCGCGTTGTCGGGGGAACGGCCGCGGCGGCCTGGGCTCACACGGACCGCGCAGTCGAGCGGCCGCCGCGGACCAGAGCGGCTCGCGCAGCCGCGGCCTCGCACGCCCCTGGCGGCCGGAGGAGCGCCCTGCGGCGGAGCGGCGCCCTACTCACCAACGAGAAGGGCCTGCTGGCGCAGAGCGGCCCCGCGCCTGGAGAAGGGACTTCCGATGGGGCGTGTGGCCCGAGCAGGGGCGTGTTAGGCCGGGGTCGCGGGGGCGCCCCGCGGCCGGGCCGCGGCGAGGCTGGGTGCCCCACCTCCGGCCAGCTCTCCTAACCAGAGTTCTTCGCTACTGAGCTCCCTTTCCTCCGCCGTCACACACGGCTCGGCGCCTCCTTCGAGTCTCCTGCCTGGGGTCGCCCCCCTCCCCCCGTGGGGGGTCCCGCGGAGGGTGTCACGTCCTGCGTTTGTGTCTATTTTCTGAGGAGGAGGTTAATTAGGTTTCTTCATTGATTTCCGCTTGGAGGAGGTATACAGCACTTTTGCCTACAGTCTATGGGCCGAAACTAGTCAGAGAAGGCAGTATGACAAGGGAACCAGAGAGAAACTGGTAGATGCCACACAGCTGGCTTTGAAGATGGAGGAAGGGACCATGAGCCAAGGAATGCAGGAGGCCTCCAGAAGCTAGAACAGGCAAGGAACATCCTCCCCTAAAGCCTCCAGAAGGAAGGCAGTTTTGCTGACACCTTGATTTTAGCCCCTTAAAAGTTCAGAATTCTCACTTCCAGAACTGTAAGATAATAAATGTGCATTGTTTCAAGCCACTAAGTTTTTGGTAATATGAAAGTAACACATATGATATGCAGTCTTTTCTTTCTGGTTCCTTCACTTAGAGTAATATTTTTGAGCTTTATCCATGTTGTTGTCTCTATCAGTGGTCTGTTCCTTCTTATGATTAGTATTCCATTGTCCGGGTAGGTGACATTTTCTTTACCCCCCACCGTGTAATTATTTAAAGAAACCCCAGATAAAGTTGGAGTCAGGACAGGCCTGTAGGAGGCGCACCCATGCCCCCCATGCATCCTCAGGAAACAGGAAGACAGGTGTGTCTGGGTTCCCAGCCAGTCAGAGGCTGTCACAGCCCAATCAATGGGAAGCCTCCAATGAATCTTTAGTTATCACAACCCCTCCGAACTCCTCATTTTTCCCTGGAAAAGCAACCCCTCTTGGTACTTGTTTTCTGAATTTGCCTGTGATCTTCCATAGTTTCCACATACTGAGTTGCAATTCTTCTGGCTATTCCTGAATAAACTTGCTTTTGCTGGTAAAATAACTGGCTCTATTATATTATTAAAGTTGACACATCAATTGATGGACATTTGGGTTGTTTCCAGTTTTTG
Source organism: Camelus dromedarius (assembly GCF_036321535.1). Lineage (NCBI taxonomy): Eukaryota > Metazoa > Chordata > Mammalia > Artiodactyla > Camelidae > Camelus > Camelus dromedarius. The sequence continues at coordinate 424,817 of NC_087446.1, read as the reverse complement.
CCTATTATAAACAATGCTGTTACATAAATTTGCATACAAGTCTTTGCGTGGACCTATGTTTTAATTTCTCTTGGGTAAACACCTAGGAGTGAAAGTGTTGGGCTGTATGTTAAGTTTATGTTTAACTTTTTAAGAAACTGTCAAACTGTTCTCCAAAGTGGCTTTATCATTTTGCATTACCACCAGCAATGTATGAAGGTTCCAGTTTCTCCACATCCTTGTCAGCATTTGATGTTGTCAGCCTTTTTAATTGTAGCCATCCAAGGGGTTGTGTAGTGATAGCTCATGTGGGTCATTTTAACATTTCCCTAATGATTACTGATGTTGAGTATCTTTTCATGTGCTCATAAGTCATTTCTATTACATTCTTTGGTAAAATAGTTAAAACTTTTGCCTGTTTTTATGTTGGGTTGTTTGCCTTATCAGAGTTGTAAGATTTTTAAAAATATGTATTCTAGAATCAAGTCCTTTATCAGATACATGATTTAAAAACTATTTCCTCATCTGTGGCTTGTCATTTATTTTTCTTAGTCTAATCTTTTGAAGAGCAAAGGTTTTAAATTTTGACGAAGTCTAATTTATCAATATTTTTCTTTCATGTAGTACGTTTATGGTGTTATATCTAAGGAATCTTTTCCTAACCCGATGTCCTAGCCCAAGTAATTTTCCCTTTGTTTCTCCTAGAAGTAGTTCACTTCTCAGATTTAGGTCTATAATCCATTTTGAACTAATTTTTGTGGATGGTTTGAAGTAGGGGTTTAACGTCTTTTTTCTGCATATGAATAACCAAATTATCCAGTATCATTTGTTAAAAAGATATTGCTTCCCTATTGAATTGACTTAGAACTGTTACTAAAAAAATCAATTGATCATATTTGTAAGGCTTTGTTTTTTGACTCTCTATTCTGTTCCATTGTTATATATGCATATCCTTATACCAATTCTATACTATCCTGATTATTCTAACTTTATAGCACATTTTGAAATTGAGAAGTTAAGTCCTCCAACTTTGTTTTTTTCCAAAGCTCCTTTGGCTACTTCAGTCTTTTGTATTTCTATGTAAATTTGAGTATTCGCTTGTCAATTTCTACTGAAAAAGGAAGACCATCTGCTGAAAAATCCCCAGGTACTGCATTGAATCTATTGATCCGGTTTGGGGAGAATTGCCGTGTTAGCAATCATGAGTCTTTTAATCCATGAACATGGCATGTCTCTCCATTTATTTAGAGCTTTTCTAATTTTTCTCAGCGATGTTTTTATAGCATGGGTGTTGCGAGACCACTCTCAGGTTTGATGATTTGTAGAAAGGCTCACAGGACTCAGCATAGTCATTTTCATGGCCATGATTTATTACAGGAAAATGATACAAAGTAAAATCAGGAAAAGGAAAAGGCTCATGTGGCAAAGTTTGGGGGAGACCAGGTGCCAGCCTCGAGGGTCCTCATGGTGTTACACAGGGCGGAACTAATTGTCCCAGTGACTTGTGACAATGGGTGTAAAATGTTGCCCACCAGGGAAGGTCATTAGAAACCCTGCAGCCGCAGTTTTATGAGGAGCTTAAATTTATTTCTTATGGCCACTAACAAAGCTGGTACAGACTTGGAGACTTAGAACAACAGAAATTTATTCTCCCACAGTTCAGGAAGCCAGGAGCCAGAAGTCTGAAGTCAGCATGTCAGCAGGGTTGGTTCCTTCAGGTGGGTCTGAGGACAGTTCGTTTCAGGCCCCTCTGCTAACTTCTGTTGCTGCTAGCAATCTTTAGTGTTCCTTGGCTTGTAGATTTATCACTCCAATCTCTGCCTCTGTCTTTACATCACTTTCTCTTCTGTGTCTTTTTTCCTTTTCTTAGAAGGACACCTGTCATTGGATGTAAGACCCAACCTGATCCCAGATGATCTATCTTGACATCATAATTACATCAGCAAAGACCCTTTTTCCAAAGAAGGTCACATTCACAGTTTTTAGGTAGATATATCTTTTTTGGAAGGGTCCACTACAGGGCTGGTCAGATAGGCAATCTCTGCCTGGTGCTTGCCAAAATTCCAGACACCCAGAAAGAAAGCAGGTTTCAGCATAAATCATACTGTTGGTACAAACGGTTTAGGCAGAATGAGCCTCTCCAGTCATTTTGGGGATGGTGAGAAACTTCCTGACATCTGGTTTCTCGGTGCCGGCCCAGGACTAACCACGTAAGCAGGGTTTTTGTTTGCTTGTTTTGTTTTGTTGATGAATTGCTAGCCTGCTGCAGTGACTCTTTTCTGTGCGTACCACTTTAGTTCTTTTTATTCCTAAGTATTTTATTCATTTTGATGCAATTGTGAATAGAATTTTTTCTTAATTACATTTTCAGATTGTTTCTAGCATATAGAAATATAACTGTTGCTTATGTATTGATATTGTATCCTGTGACCTTGTTAAACTAGTTTATCATTTCCAGTTAATTTTTTGGGTAGATTCCTTAGGATTTTCTAAAGAGAGAATCATGTCATCTGTGAAAAAGACAATTTTGCTTCTTCCTTTTGATCTGTATGCCTTTAATTTTTTCTTGCCTTATTGCACTGGCTATAACTTTGAGTGCAATATAGAATCATTTCAAATATTTCTTCTATTTCTTTCCTCTCTTTCGGGTATTCCCATAATGTCTGTGTTACACCTTTTGTAGTTGTTCCACAGTCCTTGGATAGTCTGTTCTGTTTTGTTTTGTTTTTTTCCTCAGTCTTTGTTCTTTTAGTTTTCCAGTTTTTGAAGGTTCTCCTGATATAGCCTCAAGTTCAGAGATTCTTTCCTCAGCCGTGTACAGTCTACTGAAAAGCCCATCAGAGGCAGTCTTAGTTTCTGCTACACTATTTTACCTCTGACATTTCTTTGGTTCTTTCTTAGGATTTCCTTCACTCTGCTTAATTGCCCATCTGTTCTTGCCTGGTGTCTGCTTTATCCATTAGAGCCCTTAACATACGAATCATACTTGCACGAATTCCCAGCCTGATAGTTGCAACATCCCTGCCATATCTGGTTCTAAACCTTGCTCTGTCACTTCAAATTGTGTTTTTTGCCTTTCAGTCGTATAATTTGCCTAGTAATTTTTTTGATAGCCAGACATGAGGTACTGGGTGAAAGAAACTGCTATAAATAAGACTTAATAATTGGAGGTGAGGTGTGAGAGAGGGGAGGTCATCTGTAATCCTGTGATTAGATCTCAGTCTTTGAAGCTGTGCCTCTGGACTGAGAGCTTCCCAAGTGTTTCTCAGTTTTCTCTCCCCTCAGGATGCCCGGAGGGGGCTGGAGTTGGGTGTTTCCCTTTCCTAGATCAGTTAGGCTGGGATGAACCCTAGCAGGCCCGGCTCTTGTTAACTAGTCTTCCTTGCGGGCAAGTTAAGAACAGAGTGCTCTCTCTCCCCTGGCAGAAAGATGGAGGGGACTTTTCTCTGACACTCACTGTGGGAACCTGGTTGTGTGCCAGGAGGTAAATATCACAACACTGTGGGGGCTCCCTTATGATGGATCCCCCTGGAATTCTTAACACTCAGACTTGTACTGTGAGCCTCCAGAAGTCCATCAGCTACAGTTCAGGGACACCCCTCACCCCAATACATGCACAGGTTCTCAGGCCGGTTCCTCCCATGAGTCTCTGCTCTGATAAGCTGTGATGATGTGGATTCACCTGCCTTTCTCCCCAGGCTTGGAAGCAGTGGTTTGCCCTGTGTCCTCCCTTCTCTTACAGACCCAGGAAGAGTTGCTGATTTTTCAGTCTGTTTAGCCTTTTACATCTTAGGATGGAGTGGTGACTCGCAACCTCCTTGCATGCAAAATCCTACAGCTTGGAATTGAGGTGGTAAAACCAGATATCCTTGCCTTGTTTCCAGTCCTAGTGGAAAAGCATTAAATCTTTCACCATTAAGTTTGATGTTAGCTGTACATTTTTCCTCGATACCTTTTATGAAGTTGAGGAATTTCCTGTCTATTCCTAGTGTGTTAACAGTGTTTATCATGAACAGGTATTGGATTTAGAAAAATGCCTTTTCTGCAGCTATAGTGACAATCCTGTGGTCTTTATCCTCTATTCTATTAATACAGTGTATTACATTAATTGAGTTTTGGGTGCTAAACCAACTTTGCATTCCTGGGATAAACCCAACTGGTCTTAGTAGATAATCCTTTTTACATGTTGCCGAATTTGGTTCTCCATTCAAGGCTGTTGACTTGAGTGAACATCTTATGTTACTTTCTTTCAGCTTGAAGAACTTTCTTTAGTATTTCCGATGAGGCAATCTCCCAGCAATGAATTTTCTGCTTTGTTTATCTGGGAATGTCTTTATCCTACCTTCATTTTTCTTCTGCCTTCAGCTTTGAAGTACAGTATTGCTGAGTGTAGAATTTTTTCATTGGCAGGTTCTCCTGTTCTTTCAGCACTCTGAATATGACATTTTACTGCCTCTGGGCTCCATGGTTTCTTAGGAGAAGTCAGCTACTAATTCTGTCACTGTTCCGCTTTATGTGATGGGTCACTCTTCTCTTGCTGCTTTCATGGGAGATGCAGGAACTCAGTTATGGTGTGTACAGGTGTGGATATCCGTGTGTTTGTGCTACTTCGTTCATAGAGCAGGGGTCTTCTGATGTACTGGTCTGTATCTTGCTGCCCTGGTGGGGGGGTGGGGCTCTTGAGGAGAAGGACGGGATACGGCCACAGTTCCTCCAGTTCTGACTGTGCCCCAGGGGTGCACTCATTTTATATCACAGTTTTCCTTTTTCTCATTTATTGCTGAATGATTTTGCATTTGGTGATCTTAGCGATAGAATTTACTTTATTTGGTCTTCCGTATCGGAAATACTGAATTCTGCTTGGGTTTGTTCTAACTGCTCTGGGGAAACTCTAAGGCAGTTTGGAAGAGAACTCTGTTAAAGAGCCCTAGCTATCGACTATGTCTTATGATCAATCACAGAACATGGACTGTAGTAGCCTTGCATGTTTCTCTTTGCATATTACAGTATGTGATTATTTGTATAAACTACCCATTTTCTCCTCTCTCCTTTCCATTTTTTAAACAGGTTAACTTTACTATTTAGTTTTAACATAAATATTCAGTGGGACAGTGACCGAATTTGAGGAGTAATTAATGTAGCCAGTGACACATACAATGACTGTTGGGACTGTGCATACCCTCATTTTAGGGAAAGTGAGAATTTCTTCACTTGCAATAAGGATGGATGTACCTTGTTAGGTGAAAGTATTGTTTTGCTGTTGTGTGGAAGTTCAAACATGTTTGAAAGGATGCATACAGAAGCTGGCCTTGGGAGGGTTGGACTCTGCTCATTTTCTACTTACTGCCTCAGCTCTAAATCTACTTCTCTTTGTCTGCTCTGCAAGAAGGGAGCTGGCTCCTAGAAGGATTTCTCTTCTGCAGCTGGCACAGTCTTGAGCTTCACGGGCAGCGAGTGCTGGAGGGTCACTCCTGGGGGAAGGGACTTCCTGGAGTAGGTGTGCATTCTCTCTCCTCTTGTTCTATGGCACAGCAGCCAGATGCACTTGTGGGGGTCACACAGTGGTGCCACCTCTGCAGATGGCTTCCCATTGAGTGTCAGCAGTGCCCTCATTGGCAGGTTCCTCATGCATCCTGCAGACGCCTGAGCCGGAGGTTCCCAGGGCTTAGCCAGTAGACACCTTGAGAGGTGCATTAGCTCCATTCCAGAACAGCCTGGGGAACACCTCTGTCGTCCACTGGGCTGCAGCCACACAGCTCTCCAACACAGAACGAACTCCCTCCTTGGGGAGGGGACCCCTGCCAAGTTTTGTCCTGTCTTGAATATATAGTTCTTTATTCCTTTATAATTATTCCCCTGTAATCAGTAATCTCCATATCAGACTTTCTCTGAAGTCACTCTTTGGTCTCTGTCCCCTTATTGGACCAGGACTACTGATTCAGGAGGAAAAACCAAGCTGGGAAAGGGGCTGTGAGTGTGCCTGTGTGCAGGCATAAGTGCACATGTGCATGTGAGTGTGCACGCATGTATGTAGGTTTGAGCTCTGAAATGGAGAGGTCAGGGAAGACCTCTTGAGGGGGGTGGACAATGGAGTAAGATGGAGGCGATGAGTCAGTAAGCAAGGTGATCACTAGAGAGTGTGAAAGAATGCATGCACAAGTGGCCTGTTGCAGGAGCTTCTCGTGACTGGAGGTACAAGGCGCAGAGCACACGAGACACTTGACTGTGAGCACCTGTGAGTGGCAGCAAGGACTGGCCTTTGTGCTGTGTGAGCCGGGAGCCCTTGAGGGAGGGATGGGGTTGGATCTTTTTCACTGGGTGCCATGCTGATGACAACAAACTGGCCTCCAGTGACTATGCCAGGAGAGACAGACGCAGGGAGCCTGCCCAGGGGCTGCTGTGGGAGCGGGTGAGAGGAACTGTTCTTGGACCAGGGCCAGAGAGGGAGAGCTGCCTATAGCTGGAAGTAGAGGGATTTGCTGATGTGTCCAGTGTGGGGTGTGAGAGGAAAGGGGCCCCAGCTGACCCCAGGCATTCACAGCTGGACAAGCAGTGGGAGCATCTGAAGCGCTGGGGCGCCTGGCCCTGAGCCCCTGTTCTGCAGCACCTCCAGCCTCGGTGGGGAGGGTCTTCCCTTGTTTAGTTTGCAAACTATTCTTGGTTGTTAGACTAACACTTTTTCACCGTCTCTTCCTGAAGGTTCACCCTACAGAACTTGCCAGAAATCTGCCCTTTAGGATACCAGGGAAAGGTGTTCAGGGGAGCGTCTCACCGGCTAGCGGCCCGAAGGGTGCTGGGGAAGAGGAGCCGCAGGAGCTGGACACCGGGACGCGGCGCTTCCTACCGGCCCGCGCGGCGGCGGGGCAAACCCCCTCCCGCAGCGTCTCTCCCGCGCGGACAAGGCTCCCCGTAGCCGGGCGCCCGCATCCGTTTACGCGGAGGATCATGTGCATTCGGAGCAGAGGCAATAAAGTGACAACTGGCAGAAGTGTTAGCTGTTCCTCAAGTGCTCGATTTCCTTTCCCAACGTCTTTTCGTGGTTCACGTTGACACCCGAAGTAACAATTCTCATTTTAGAGATCAGTTTGATTGAGTTAAACAACGACAACAAATGTCAAATGGGCATATATCTTAAGGTGTAAAATACTGCAAGGACCAGTGCGGCGCTTAAAAGAACTCACAGGTCTGGTGTCTGCAGCTCCAGCGCTCCCAGCTCTGTTAGGAGAGAGGACGGACAGGGGACTCCGCGGGGCCTACGGCGGGCTGACCGCTGCTCGACGCCACGCGCACAGAGTCCAGGAGCCGCCCAGTTAGTTGCTCCAGCTGCGAAGACTTTCAGCCTTAGAGGAAGGCCCCCAGGGAGCAGGAAGCCCTTGCCCCAGGTGTGTGACCCTCAGATCTTTTCAGACCTCCGGAGGGGTACTGTTGCTGACGATACATTTGAAAATTTATCACAGCAAATGCTTTATCCCATCAGAAGTTCCCCACGCTTGTATAGAACCTTACCGACACCTCCGGGGGACGAGCCAAGAAGGAAGCCGCGCGCGCCGCCCCCCCGACGCGCCGCCCCCCCCTCCCGAGCGTGCCGCCCCCCAACCCGGCGCATCGCCCACAACGTGCCCCTGACCCGGCGCAAGCGTGCGCGCCCGCATGAGGCCCCGCCCCCGGCGTGCGCGCGCCAGAACGCCGTCACCGCCATTTTGGAGCGACCGGAACGCCGCCTGCGGCCCGAGCCGGTCCCGAGTCGCCGGCCGACCGCGCGGTGTCCGTGGGCTCCTCGCCCCGCCGGGCCCATGTGGGTGCGGCCCGCCCCAGGCCGCCCGGGCTTCGCCGCCGCCCGCGCCCTGGCCTCCACCGGCGCCTTCGAGGAGCCGCCGCGACGCCTGGTTCGCGGGGCAGGTGAGTGCGGCCGCCCCTCAGAGCAGGCGGTGCGCGCCCGCTGGGCCCGCGGTGCCACCCTGTCAGTGTCCTCGTGTCAGTGTCCACCCCCGTCATGTCCTCCACAACAGTGTCTGCCGACCTGTCAGTGACATCCTGTCAGTGTCCCACCATCAGGGGCCTCCCATCAGTGTCCACCCATCAGTGCCCCTCATGTCGGTGCCCTCCCACCCCTCTGCTTTCCCCCCAGTGTCCCCCTGAGCAGTGTCCACCCCACCTCTGGTGCCCACCTCCCTGCCAGTCGCCGCCCTCCATCAGTGCCCTCCCCGCTGATGTCCTTCCTTCCCGCATGCTGCCCAACACCGGCGCGCTGCATCCTAGGCCTGTCCATCCCGTCAGTCCTGCCTAGATCGTCAGTGTCCCCTCCCGTCCTCACCGCTCCCGCCCTTACCCCCGTCTCTTAGGACCTTTCCCATCAGTGCCCTCACCCACCTGCCAGTGGTGCCCTTCCCAGTGCCCCCCACTGCCTGTCTCCTGCCTGTCCATGCCGGGCACTCCCCTCCCCATTGCCCACTGTCGCCAGCCCCTTATCCACTCACTGGGTCCTCTCTCTGTCCCTTTTCCCATCACCATTAGGGTTTCACGTGTCTCCAGTCACCCACTCCCATTCTGTCACCTCCTTACTTCTCACTGCCCCATTTATTCTTCCATCCCCACCTTCTCTTCTTCCACACCTGTCACCTACCCCCATGCACCTTACTGGCCCCTTCATGTTCTCTCACCTGTCCCTGCAGTGTCTTCCACGCAGCCTCACTGCCTGCATGGTCCTCCCACCTGTTACTGACTGCCCCCAGTCTTCTGCTGATCACCTGCCTTACCACCGCCAGCCCATCAAGTCCGTCGCTTCCACTGAGTCCCTGCCTTTCACTGGGTCTTCTTCCCCATTTTGTCCCTGTGCCCACTTGTCTTCTTCTTGTGGCTTTTTCCTGCCCGTTACTCTTCCACCCACCTGTCACCTCCCCCCGTGACCTCTTCTGCCCATGCCCTTGGCCTCTCAGTGCCTGGGCCATGGCTGACACTCTCAGCTGTTCACCTTTTCTCTATGTCCCTTTCTGGCTTCCTTTCCCTTTTGGCTTCTCTAACTCTCATGTCAGCTAAGCTCTGGAAGGCACGAAGTAGCTGGCTGTGAGAAGAGGTGGAGCAGATCCTTCTAGGTGGAGGGGCAGCGCATGCAGAGGCCCTGAGGTGGACCTCCTCCGGGAACTGAGAGGAGGCTGAGATGTGGCCAGGCTGAGGGGAGAGCGCTGGTCTCCCGGCCATGGCCACACCGCTCCGCATGGCATGTGGGTCTGAGTTGGCGAGTGCCATCAACACATGAATGTGGGACATGCGTAAGAGGGGGAGATGAGGCTTTTGGAGTGAGTACAGTTGTGGTTTAGACATTGGTGACACTTACGGACGTCTTTTGGGGGTAGAGCTCTTGAGGCTTGCTGATACGTTAGGAGAGGGGTGTGAGGGAAAGGGAGGACTCAGGGTGATTTCTAGGCTTATTGATGGAAGACGTGAGTGGACGGGGTACTGTTTACTGCTGTGGGGAAGCTAGGTGGGGTGGTAGCAGGTGCAGGGCTGTCATTATAGGTTGGAGGTAGAAGGCAAGGCTTTCTCTTGGCTGAAAGTAGTGGAAAAAGTCTGACAAATCAAAGGATTGTTTGGGAGAAGGTATCTTGCAGAAGAATTGAGCCAGAGGAGAGGTCAAGCTGCAGATATACCATCTCAGCATGAGATACTGTTTAAAACCTTGGGAATGGCTGTTTATTTACACACACGGCAGAACTTTGATCATTTATTGTGGGGTACTGTCTTAAAGGCTTAGTGTGAGTTATTTAATTCTCACAAAAACTCTAGGATGAATAAAGCTTTATTTAGAAAAACAAGCCCAGACCCCAGACACTTTTTAGAGTGCCTCATTTAATTCTTTTTTTTTAATTCTTTTTTTTAAACAAAGTGCTTTACCTTTTATTCTTGTATTCTTATGAGACATAACATTTAGACATGAAGTGGGAGTGATGTGACTTGTGCAGAATTTACTATAAACCAGAGAGTGAAGACCAGTGCTACATTCTACATTTTGACATCTAACCCAGGAACATTTATTTCTTCTTTTTTTTTTTTTAACAGTCTTTATTTTTTAGAGCAGTTTCAGGTTCACAGCAGAATTGAACAGAAAATACAGAGTTCACACATAGCCCTCCCCACCCACACGTATGTACTCCCTTACCTTCAACATCCCTCATCAGTGTGGCATATTTGGTACAATCAATGAACCAACATGGGCACATTATTATCAGCCAAAGTCCATAGTTTACATTAGGGTTCACTCTTGATGTCATACATTCTATGGGTTTTGACAAATGCATAATGACATGCAGCCACCACTATAGTATCATACAGAATAATTTAATTGTCCTAAGAATCCCTTGTGCTCCATCTATTCATTCCTCCCTCCCTCCCTCTCCCCAAACCCCTGGAAACCACGGTCTTTTTATTGTTTCTGTAGCTTTGCCTTTTCCAGAATGTTAATTTGGAATCATACAGTTTGTAACCTTTTCAGACTAGCTTCTTTTCGTTTAGTAATATGTCTTTTAAGTTTCTTCCATGTTTTTCATGGCTTGATAGCTGGTTTCTTTTTCTTTGTCTTTTTTTTTACTGCACATATATTTTAATTTACATATATGTATTTTTCATTGTCTCTAAGAACATTTAGAGCTTTATCTTTTAAACTTACATAGTTATCAAAGGAATAAAGCCAACCACAAAATAAGAATTAATTCAAAAAGAGACTTACATCCTGCTGTTAACAGCAACATTATTTACAATTGCCAAGATGTGAAAGCATCCTAAGTGCACATCAATAGTTGAACAGATAAAGAAGAAGCTGTATATGTGTGTGTGTGTGTGTGTGTGTGTGTGTAAAATGGAATACAACTCACCCAGAAGAAAGAAAGATACTTTGCCATTTGTGGCCCTTCATTCACTTTTTTTTTTTCCCACTTCAAAAGCCAGAATTTTATAACTGGCATGAACATTTCCATTGCATCAAAAACAGCAAAATACCTAGAAAGAAACTTCACCAAGGAGGTTACCTATACTCCAGAAACTGAAATGACACAAAGAAATGTGCTCTTGGATTGGAAGACTCAACACTATCAAAATGGCCACACTACCCAAAGCAATCCACAGATCCAATGCAACCCCCGTCAAAATACTCAAAACATTCCTCACAGAACTAGAACAAACAATTCCAAAATTTATAAGGAACCACAGAAGACCCCGAGCAGCCGAAGTAATCTTTTGTAGGTCTCTTTTTTTTGTAGGTCTTTCTTCTTTTTGTTCTCTTATGGTTTGATGACTGGAGAAGTTCCTTTAACATTTGTTGTAAAACTGGTTTGGTGGTGCTGAATTCTTTTAACTTTTGTTTATCTGTGAAGCTTTTGATTTCTCCATCAAATCTGAACGAGAGCCTTGCTGGATAGAGTATTGGTTGTAAGTTTTCCCCTTTGATAACTTTAAATATGTCATGCCACTCCCTTCTGGCCTGTAGAGTTTCTGCTGAAAAAATCAGCTGATAACCTTGTGGGAGTTCCCTTGTATGTTATTTGTTGCTTTTCTCTTGCCAATTTTCATATTTTCTCCTTATCCTTAATTTTTGTCCATTTGATGATTATGTGCCTGAGTGTGTTCCTCTTTGGGTTGATCTGTGTGGAACTCTCTACGCTTCTTGGACTTGGGTGACTGTTTCCTTTCCCAAGTTTGGAAAGGTTTCAGTGATTACTCTGAAAATTTTCTCAGGTCCTTTGTCTCTCTCTTCTCTTTCTGGGACCCCTATAATGTGAATGTTAATGTACTTCATGTTGTCCCAGAGTTCTCTTAAACTATCCTCATTTCTTTTCATTCTTTTTCTTTGTTCTGTTCTGTGGTAGTGACTTCCACTAATCTGTCTCCTATCTCACTGATCCGTTCTTCTACCTCATTTAGTCTGTTCTTGGTTCCTTCTAGTGTGTTATTCATTTCAGTGATTTTATTCTTCAGCTCTGGATATTCTTTATGTTTTCCAACTCTTTGCTAAAAACTTCGCTCTGTGCATCTATACTCCTCTTGAGTTCTCTGAACATCTTGACCATCGTTACTTTAAACTCTCAGATAAATCACCTATCTCCTCATCACTTATTTCTTCTGGGATTTTATCTTGTTCCTTGGCCTGGGAGATACTCCTTTGCTGCCTCATCATCTATCTTTCTATTTTTAGTTTTAGGTAAGTTAGTTATGTTTCTTGTTCTTGGAGAGGTGGCCCTCTGTGGGAGAGGTCCTATGCGTCCCAGCAGTACACTCCTCTCTTGTCACCCGAGGGCCAGGGTCCTGTTCGTCCCAGGGTAGAGTCTGGCCTGTGTTTGTGGATTCTTTCCACAGGCTTTGGGATTGCTGTTTTCTTGTTTCTGGCATCTGCCCCTGGTGGGTGAGGCTGGACTAAAGGCTTATGCAGGTTTCCTGGCAGGAGGAGCCGGGGCCTGCACACTGCTGGATGGAGCTTGGTCCTGGACCTCTGGTGAGAAGGGCCGTGTCTAGAGGCCTCTGTGGCTCAGGAAGTCTGCTGATGGGTGGGGCTGTGCTCCCACCCTGTGTGTTATTTGGCCTGGGGCTTCCCTACAGGCTATTGGGTGGGGCTAGGTCTTGGTGCTAATGATCCAATCAAGATGGCAGCCTCCAGGAAAGTTCATGTACATGAACACTCCTGGAATGTCTGCCACCAGCTTTTATGTCCCCTGGGTGAGCCGCAGCCATCCATCACGTCCCCAGGAGACCCTCCAAAACTAGCAAGCAGACCTGGCCCAGGTTCCTATGAAATCACTGCCTCTGCCCTTGGACCTGGTGCACGTGACTTTCGGTGTATGCTTCCCTAGAGGGTGAAGTCTCTTTTTCCCCCAGTCCTGTGGGACTCCTGGCACCAAGCCCTGCTGGCCTTCAAAACCAGACGTTGTCGGGTTTCCTTCTTGCAGTGCCAGAACCTCGGACTGGGGAGCCTGACGTGGGGCTCAGAACTCTCCTGTGGGAGGGTCTCTGCGACTTAACTATTCTTCAGCTTGTGGGTCGCCCACCCAAGGGGTATGAGGCCCAATTTTATCTCAAGCATATCCCTCCTACCGTCCTGCTGTGGTTCCCTCTTTATGCTTCCAGTTGCAGAAGATCTTTTTTGCTAGGTTCCAGCTTTTTTTTTTGATGGTGATATAGAAGTCAGTTGTGGTTTCATTGTAGTCGCAAGGAGAGGCGAGCTCGTGGTCCTACACCTACGCCATCTTGTATTTATTTTCTTCTTTTTTAATTTATTTTTTACTTTATTTTTAAAACTTTTTTTTGTGGGGGAGGTAATTAGGTTTATTTACTTATTTGCTTGTTGTTGGAGGTACTGGGGATTGAACCCAGAACCTCATTCTTGCTAAGCATGTGCTCTACCACTGAGCTATTACCCCCCACCCCCACAACGAGGTAGTTACTCTTAATATTCCTGTTCATATTCATATGAGAGCACCAAGGCATAAACAAATTAAGTAATGTACCCAAGGTAGCACTTAATAAGTGGAAGAGCCAAGACTCAGCTTAGAGGGTCAGACTCCAGGGGGTGACCCTGCACGTGGTAGTTTGCACTTAGCATAGAATTCAGAGGACACTAAAGAGAGTGTATCATTTTCCTTCTGTCCTTCGGCCGTCTTTCTCTTGGAAATCATGTCTTGTCCATAACAGAAAGCAGCCCTCTTCTTTTTAACACAGAATGTACAATCTTCTGTGTCTTTACAAATATTCCACCATTTAAGAATTATTCAAGAATATTTTACACCCAGTGAAATGTAGATATATACTTAAGTGTATGTTTGGTGAATTTTTCACAAATGTATACACCTGTGTGTTTATCAGTCCTGTGACGATATAGAACATTTGTATCATCCCTAAAAGTTTCTTTGTGTCTCTTTTCAGTTATTACAGTCATCCTTCAAAATCCCAAGGCAACAGTTGTTCTAATTTCTGTCATTACAGATTAGTTTCGCAGGTCCTGAACTTCACGTAAATGGAATCATAACTAATATGTGCTCTTTTGTGTCTGTTTTCTTTGTGTAATGTTTTTGAGGTTTATTGATTTTGATGGCTATATCTATAGTTTGTGCCTTTCAAGTAGTATACATGTGTGTGAAAATATAATTTATCTCTTTTCTTAGTGATGGACATTTGAGTTGCTTTCACTTTTTGGCTGATGTGACTAAAGTCATTGAAAATTATTGTACATGTCTTTTGGGGACATATTATTTCTTTTGGGTAAATGTCTAGGAGTGGAATTGCTGGGTCATAGTATAGATATATGTTTAACTTTTTTAGAAACTGCCAAACAATTTTCCAAACTGATACCATTTTTTACTCCGCTAGTAATGTATAAGCATTTTAGTTTCTCCACATTCATATCAAAACACTTAATGTTGTCAGTCTTTTTAATTGTAAATTATGTGGTAGTGGTATTTTGTTACGGTTTTAATTTGCATTTCTCTGATGAATAACAACAGTGAGCAGTTTTTCATGTGCTTATTGACCATTTTATATCTCTTGTGAAGTGTCAGTTCTTTTGCCCATTTTTTGTTGGATTGTCTTTATTATTCAGTTTTAGAAATAAAAAATTCTGGTTATGAGTCCTTTATGATGTGTGTGTGTACATACATGTATAGTGAGGGAGTGGGAGGAGGAGAGGAAGTGAGGGGTGAATATTTTTTCCTATTTTATGGTTTGCCTATTTAAAAAAAATTGAGGGGAGGGGTAGTTAGGTTTATTTACTATTTTTTTAGAGGAGGTGCTGGGGATTGAACCGGGGACTTCGTGCATGTTAAGCATGCCCCCTACCACTTGAGCTACACCCTCCCCCTGCCTATTATTTTTAATGGTGTCTTTTGATGAACGGAAAATTTTAATTTGAAGTCAAAATTTGTCATTATTTTCTTTTTATGTTTATTATGTGTTGTAAGAAAATTGTACCTGTATTGGGATTGTGAAGACACTGTCCCATTTTTTGTTTTTGTAGAGGCTTTATAGTGGTGGCTTTTTTTTTTTTTTTAACTTAACACAATCTAAATTTATTGCCCCTTTGTTCTGCACTCCAGGGAAGATTCCTCTCAGATTTCTTCCACTTTTATTTTTTTATTTTTATTATTTATTTATTTATTAAACATTTTTTATTGATTTATAATCATTTTACAATATTGTGTCAAATTCCAGTGTACAGCGCAATTTTTCAGTTATACATGAACATATATATATTTATTGTCACATTTTTTTCCTCTGTGAGCTACCATAAGATCTTATATATATTTCCCTGTGCTATACAGTATAATCTTATTTGTCTATTCTACTATTTTGAAATCCCAGTCTATCTCTTCCCACCCCCCACCCCCTTGGCAACCACAAGTTTGTATTCTATGTCTGTGAGTCTTTTTCTGTTTCGTATTTATGCTTTGTTTGTTTGTTTGTTTTTTAGATTCCACATATGAGCGATCTCATATAGTATTTTTCTTTCTCTTTCTGGCTTACTTCACTTAGAATGACATTCTCCAGGAGCATCCATGTTGCTGCAAATGGCATTATGTTGTCGGTTTTTATGGCTGAGTAGTATTCCATTGTATAAATATACCACATCTTCTTTATCCAGTCATCTGTTGATGGACATTTAGGCTGTCTCCATGTCTTCTTGGCTATTGTAAATAATGCTGCTATGAACATTGAGGTGCAGGTGTCATCCTGAAGTAGGGTTCCTTCTGGGTATATGCCCAGGAGTGGGATTCCTGGGTCATATGGTAAGTCTGTTCCTAGTCTTTTGAGGAATCTCCATCCTGTTTTCCACAGTGGCTGCACCAAACTGCATTCCCACCAGCAGTGAAGGAGGGTTCCCTTTTCTCCACAGCCTCTCCAGCATTTGTCATTTGTGGATTTTTGAATGATGGCCATTCTGACTGGTGTGAGGTGATACCTCATCGTAGTTTTGATTTGCATTTCTCTGATAATTAGTAATATTGAGCATTTTTTCATGCGCCTATTGATCATTTGTATGTCTTCCTTGGAGAATTGCTTTTTTAGGTCTTCTGCCTGTTTTTGGATTGGGTTGTTCATTTTTTTCTTATTGAGTCTTATGAGCTGCTTATATATTCTGGAGATCAAGCCTTTGTTGGTTTCATTTGCAAAATTTTTTTCCCATTCCGTAGGTTGTCTTTTTGTTTTACTTATGGTTTCCTTTGCTGTGCAGAAGCTCGTAAGTTTCATGAGGTCCCATTTGTTTATTCTTGCTTTTATTTCTTCTAGGAGAAAATTTTTGAGATGTATGTCAGATAATGTTTTGCCTATATTTTCCTCTAGGAAAATGTTTATGTCTTTTGTTTAAGTCTTTGATCCATTTTGAGTTGATTTTTGTATATGGTGTAAGGGAGTGTTCTAGCTTCATTGTTTTAAATGCTGCTGTCCAGTTTTCCCAACACCAGTTGCTGAAGAGACTGTCTTTATTCCATTGTATATTCTTGCCTCCTTTGTGGAAGATTAGTTGACCAAAAGTTTGTGGCTTCATTTCTGGGCTCTCTATTCTGTTCCATTGGCCTATATGTCTGTTTTTGTACCAATACCATGCTGTCTTGATGACTGTAGCTCCATATTATTGTCTGAAGTTTAGGAGAGTTATTCCTCCAGCCTCTTTCTTTCTCTTCAGTAATGCTTTGGCAATTCTAGGTCTTTGATAGTTCCATATAAATTTTATTATGATTTGTTCTAGTTCTGTGATATATGTCCTGGGTAATTTGATAGGGATTGCATTAAATCTGTAGATTGCCTTGGGCAGTGTGACCATTTTAACAGTATTGATTCTTCCAATCCAAGAGCATGGGATATCTTTCCATTTTTTAAAGTCTTCTTTAATTTCCTTCATCAATGGTTTATAGTTTTCTGTGTGTAATTCTTTCACCTCCTTGGTTAGATTTATTCGTAGGTATTTTATTACTTTGGGTGCTATTTTAAAGGGGATTGTTTCTTTACTTTCTTTTTCTGTTGATTCATTGTTAGTGTAAAGAAATGCAACTGATTTTTGAACGTTAATCTTGTAACCTGCTACCTTGCTGAATTGTTCGATCAGCTCTAGTAGTTTTTGTGTAGTATAGGGGTAGCTTTGTATTCAGGTTTATCATTCCTCTTCTTTTTAACAGCTTAATTGAGATACAAATGATGTACAATAAAGTACAGATGTTTAAGTGTAAAATTTGATGAGTTTTGACATATGTAGACACCTGTGAAATCATCACCATAGTCAAGTTAGCGAACGTAACCATCATCCCCCAGACTTCCTCATCCCCCTTTGGGGGTCCCTCCCTCCCACCCTTTTTTGCCCCTCCACCTCCAAGCAAATACTGATCTCCTTATGAATGATCCATCTTGCATTATTTTTTTGTGTGAAGTGGAAACAGGGTACATTTCCCCCCACGTATGCGTTATACAATCATTCTGGCGTCATTTGTTGAGAAGGCTCTATCCATTAAATTGTGTTGGAGGCTTTGTTATAAATTAATTGTATATGTATATGCAGGCTTATTTCTGGGCTTTCTCTTATGCTCCATTGGTCTGTTTTTCTATGCCCGCACCATGCTGTCTTAATTGCTGTAATTTTACGGTCATTCTGGAAATCAGGTAGTGTAAGACCTCCACCTTTATTCTTGTACAAAGTCATCTTGCCAGTTTTGTAATAAGCTCTTAAACTTGTATGGAAATTTTTGTTAGGAGTTTGGCTGGGATTGCATTCAATATATAGATCAACTTTAGAATTGAGGTATTAACTTAAGGTTTTCTGATCTGTGCACATGGTATATCTCTCCATTTATTTAAATTTTCTTTAATTTTTCTTAGCAATGTTACAGTTTTTGATGTGAAGGTACGCTTTTTTCATTCAGTATGTTTGTAGGTGTTTAATATTTTTGACATCATTTAGAATATTTTTACATTGTTTTTCAATGATTTGTTAATGTACAAAAAACACAGTTGGTTTATGTATACTGAACATTACCCTGTAACTTTGTTCAATTCACTTCTCTTCACAATGGGTTTGTATATTCCTTTGGGTTTTCTATCTACATAATCATATCATTGGCAATAGAGACAGTTTTACTTTTTCTTTTCAATTGTTATGCCTTTTATTTCTTTTTCTTTATTGTACTAGCTAGAAACTCTAATATAGTGTTGAATGGAAGTGGTGATAATTGGCTTTCATGGTTGAGAAGGTTGCCTTTTAGTCTTATTTTATGGAATGTTTGTACTGTGAAAGGGTGTTAGATTTTGTCAGAGGCCTTTTCCTCATCTGTTGGGATGTTGATTTGGTTTCTGTCCTTTATTCTATCAATATAATGTGTCGTGTTAATTGATTTTCAGGTGTTATGGCAAATTTGCATTTTTAGGATAAATCCCCTTGGTATGGGGTGTATAATCCTTTTGAAACATGGCTGGATTTGGTTTGCAGTGTTTTGTTAAAGACTTATGTATATGTGTTCATAAGAGATATTTGCATATGACTTTTTTTTTATTTTGTATGATATCACTGATTTTGGTATCAGTGTAATACCAGCCCCATAGAATGAATTGGGAAGGTCTTCATGAACCCTTTTTGTAGGGTGGGTTGCTATATGGGATCATTTTCCTTCAGCCTGAAGCACTTCCTTCAGTATTTATCATATTGTGGATGTGCTGGGGACAGGTTCCCTCAACTTTTGTTTGCCTGAAAAAAAATTTACCCTTTAGTTTTGAAGGCTATTTTTGCTAGATATAGAATTCTAGGTTGACAGCTTTTTTCTTGTAGTACTTTGGAAAAGTTATTCCATTGTCTTTTAGCTTCTGTTGCTTCTGATGAGGAGTCTTTCATTCTTACTTTTGTTCACCTGGGATCTTTTTTTTCCTGCTGTGTTTAAGATATTTATTTATTCTTATTAAATTCTTTATTAATTTTTTTTTCAATTTGACCATAATTTTCTAGGTGTGCTGTTTTTATATTTATCCTTCTTGGGATTTATTTAGTTCCTTGGATCTGTGGGTTGATATATTTAATCAGTTTTGGAAACTTTTGACTGTTGCCTCTTAAATATTTCTTTGCCTCATAATCTTTTTCCTCTCTCCTTGGGATTCCAGTGATACCTATTTTCGATTGATGTTGTCCCACAGGTTTTGAATGTGCTGGTATTAAAATTTTTTTTCTCTCTTTGTTTACATTTGTATATTTTCTCATTATCTATTTTCAAATTCATTGTTTTCTTCTTTGTTCTCATTCTGTTATTAATTCTATCCAGTGATGTTTTAATTTCAGACACTGCACTTTTCAGTTCTAGAATTTCCTTTTGGTTCTTCTTTCAAGTTTGCATTTCTCTGCTAATACTCTCTACCTGTTCATTTCTTCTGTCCTCTTTCCCCCAAATCCTTTAACATATTTGTAATTGATGTTTTGAAGTTCTCATCTGCCAGTTCCAGTATATACTTGTTTGTGGGTCCTGTAGATTGTTTTTTCTCTTAATTATGGGTCACATTTTTCTGCTTTGCAGTTCTAGTAATTTTTGTTTGTTTGTTTGTTTGTTTTGGGTGGGGGAGATGATTAGGTGTGTGTGTGTGTGTGTATGTATCTATGTTTTTAATTGCGGTGCTGAGGATTGAACCCAGGACCTTGTACTTTCTAAGCACACACTGTTCCACTGCGCTATTCCCTCCCCACCTAGTAATTTTTTTATTGCATAATAGACATTTTGGATGATATATTCTAGAAACTGTTTTAGGTTATCTTTCCATAAAGAGTGTTGAGTTTTGTTAGTGTAGACTGTTACATTACCAGAAGATCATCTTGATCCTGTAGAAGGTTTCTAGAGTGGATCTGTTTTGGTTTCACACTAAATTTTAAGGCATAGCCTTTAATTCTGGTACATGGTTTTGACTTGTAAGGCATGGCCCTTCTTGAGTTTTAATGGAAAATCCTTCTAATTTAGTAGAATTTAGAAGACAGATTCTGTCTTCACAGTGCCGGACAGCTGCTGAAATCTTTGCTCAGCTCTTTCGCCTCACAACAGCTGTTTTTGGCTCAGTTTCTTGTTTTTTCTTTCTTTTCCAGCTTTGTTGAGATATAACTGACAAGTAAAATGTTAAGATATTTGAAGTATATCATGATTTGACATATGTATACACTGTGAGAGGATTCTTCCCGTCTAGTTGTCACATCCAGCCATACACACCTGTGTGTGTGTGTGTATACATCCATGTATACATATATGTACACACACACACACACAATGAGAACGTTTAAATTCTACTGTTTCAGCAAATTTCGATGATACGGTGCATTGTTACCAACTGTGGTCACCAAGTAACTTAAAAGGTAGCTATGTTAAGATTGAGGAGCAGGATGAAGGGACAGGGTGGGTGAGGCTTCTGTCTGGTGCACTCTTCTGAGGTTCTTTTACAAAGTTTGGACTATTTTTGGCTGTAATTTCGTGTATTTTTATATTCTATTTCCTCATATTTCTTTGGGATTTCAGTAACATGTATGGTAGACCATTTAATACTACATAGGTCACTGAGGCTTTATTCATTTTTAAAAAAGCCTTTTTTCTTTCTTCTCAGATTACGTGGTTTCTCTTGATCTTTTTTAGGTTCACTGACACTTTCAGTCTCCAGTTTTTTATTAAGTTTATCCAGTATATATTTTTATTTCAGACATTGTATTTTTTAGTTCTATAATAGTCATATGTTTTTCTGTGGTTTCATTACTGTGCTGAGATTTTATCTTTTCACTCATTATCACTATCTTTTCCTTTAAGTCCTTGAACTTGTTTTTTGTTATCATTATTGTTATTGTTATGATGATGATGATGATGATGATGATGATGAATTCCACCATCTGAGACATCTTGGGATCTAATAGTTGCTTTTTAATTTTAAAAAATTACATTCACATTTTCCTCCTGCTTTATGTCTTATTTATTTTTTTAATTATATGTTGATACCTTGATTATGGCTTGAGTTTTCTTCTGGTACATAGTTAAATTACTGGAAGATCTTTTTGGTCCTGTCTGGCTTGGTTTTATTCTTTGAATAGGTGTGTTTTGGTTTTGAACTTAGTCTTTGGGTGTGGCCTTTGCTCCAGGTTGTAATTTCTACTCTGCAGGTGTGGCTTTACTGGCCTTATGCAGCGGGGTGCCTGAGAGTGCTCCATGAGGTTTTCCATTCCGCCTGGATTGGGACTCCAATGCGTCCTAGGCCTGCAGGACATCTAGTGTCTAGGTTCAGCTCTCAGTCCCACTGCTCCCCGCTGAGCAGGTGTGTGGGGCTGCGACACCTGTTGTGTAGTTTTGACTTTGGTAAATATTTAACATAGGTAGAAAACAAAATTAAATAAGAAACAATAACAAAAAAGCAATTCCCTCCAATTGAACAGAAACACAAACGAATGGACCTAACTACACCAAGTTGGAGTCATAATCACACCAGGAAACTACTTCAGGAAAAGAAGAGGAAGTTGGTTGTAAGTGTACGCAGTGGTCTTTAGTACTAAGTAACTGTTATTGTGAAGCGAGAGCATCTGTATTATAAGTTAGAGCACATTAGAAGTTGTATGAATCTTGTTCATAAACAAGACTTGCAACAGAAGTCTGAGCTACTTAGGGTCTACATGTTAGGCTCTAAATCCCTCTTCCAGCCAGCGTGTGCTTCTAGCCACGTTGTTAGCTTTGTGACCTTGAGTGATGGAAATGCAAATTAAGATGAGGATTCCACTTCACACACACCAGAATAGCAAAAATGAAGGAGCCTGACCATACCACCATGGGTAGGCAGTCTGGGGGAACAGGAATACGGTGGGAGGATGTATTGATTTCATAAAGCACTTTGGAGAGCAATTTAGTAACATCTAAACTTGAAAGCATCTGTCCTGTGACCCAGCAATTTCACTGTCAGGCAAAGCAGAAGGATGCGTATTCAGAATGTTCAGGGCAACCTTGATGATGGTAATAAATCATAAACGACCTAAAAGTACCTCAGTAGGGAAATGGGTAAAAAGTGCCATCTTATGTGAAGGAATAGTGTATTTAAAATGAAAGAATTAAAGCTAGGTGTATCAATATAGGTAAGTTCTGAAAATACAAAATTGAGCTTAAGACAGTTGGAGAGCACCCATATGTGTTATGAAAGTATTTAAGTATATTCTTAAAGCAATGTTATTACTTATGGTTACATAAGTAGTAAAACAATGAAATTATGGGCACTGCAAATTAATGATTATCTCTGGAGGAAGAGGGTTGAATGGTTTGTGGATTTCCCAATGTATTAGAATTTTTTTTTTAAGTAGGTGGCATATGTGAGCAAATGTTAACATTTATTAAATCTCAGTACATGGAATTTGTTATATTTCTCTCTGGAGCTTTTTTATTTAAAACTTTTTTCATAATTTAAAATAAATAAAAATACTTAAAACTAGGTTATTGTAACGTAGTGACTCTCTAGAAGAGGCATAAACAGACTCTTGTGAGAGCACCGAGGAGGCCTCAGCAAAGCCTGGTGAAAGTGGTTGTCGCTGAATTCCAGACACGCAGGGAAGGTGGGACAGCGGGCGTTGCGACCACGGAAGGCCCAGCGCCGAGGCGTCAGCTGTGAGGGACACGCAGCGTATGTGGGAGATGTAAATGGGGCGTGGTTGGGGAGTTGGGTGGGGCTGAGGAAGGAGGGCCTCAGTGGTGATGTGTGGCGGCCCCGTTTAACGTGTCCTGCTGTTGAGGCTCACAGTGTGCTCTCTGCTCCCTTTCCTCTTTTGCTGCCTTTCTTTGGATTAAGGGTGTATTGACGACTCTTTGGGGTCTTTGTGTGTCTTTCAGGCCTCTGTGTAACACATCTACTCTGCCCTCTAGGCTGTGAGCGTGTGGAGGTGCGACAGGTGTTCGTGTGTCCCTGCCTCTGCTCCACTGCCGGAGTCGCTTCTGGGCTTCCTTGTGTGCCTGCCACTTTTGATTAGATGCCAAGATGCTGTGAATTTTGTCTTGTTAGTTACTGAGTATTTTTGTATTTCTGTAAACGTTCTTGACCTGTGTTCTGGGATGTGGCTAAGTAACTTGGAAACAGTTTGATTCTGTGGGTCTGGTTTTTAGGTTTTGTTAGGAGGGACCAGAGTAATGTTGAGTTCAGGGCTCATTTTGCCCCACCTTCTGAGTACTTTGTCCAATGCCCTGAGGATTAGAAAGTTTTCACTGTGACTGGCAGGGGGAGTAACTCTCTGGCCCCGTGTGACCTTGGGGGATCCTTCCCACTAATCCCTGGTTTGGGTTCCTTTCTCACACACATGCACTGATGTGTACCTGGCTGGAGACAGCAGATCTTCATTGCTGTCTGTGCAACTCAGTCCCCTCCAGTGCCTGACGTGTGAACTTGAGCGCCTTGGCCTCCCTGGCCTCCCAAGGCTGTTTCTTCACTTTAGGAGACAGCTGGAGCCCACCACGTCCCTCTGCTGTGACCCAGGACTACTTGTCAGGCAGAAAGTTAAAGGGCCCCTCTTGTTTTCCTTCTGTCAGGGATCACTGTTCTTCATTGCCTGATAGCCGGTGTCTTCAGAACCATTTCATGTGTTTGTAAATCTGGTCCCTGTTACTTCATCTTGGCTAGAAGCAAAAGTATCAAAATCAGGTACTTGAATGAAGTTACTTGGTAGCATGGAAGATATCCATGGGCTCCCCAAGAGTGCTGACCCCTTCTTGCTTGGGATGCCTTGGGGGACAGCAGAGGCGGGCCTTTCCTGGGTGGACATCACGGGAGTCCATTTGTTTAGGGAAGGAGTTGGGAACAGGGCTTGGGAGAAAGGTTTCACAGGAAAACCCAGGCTACAGGGTGAGATCCTCAGGGCCTGCTGAGAAGGAAGACCCAGCAGAGCCTAGGCTGGAGGACCAGGTGACCAAAGGCCGGTATCTGCGGTGGGAGGGTGTGGGGATGGTGACGCTGCCAGGAGTGCGAGTGTGGGTGGTGCTCGGGGTATGTGCATCTGAGGAGGAGGTGTCATTCAGTCCCCGGCGGCACGTCCCTCCTGACGCCCCGGCTGTGTGGCGCTTGTCAAAAAGGTGTATGTTACAAAAGCTCTGGTTCACAGTCAGAATAAACAGGCCTAAGGGTCCTTATAGAGGTACTTTCTTACTTTGAAACTGTGTGAAATGCTAAAAAACCAATTTTGAATTATTTAGCTTAGTAATTATGGAATGTTAGATGTGCCAACTTTAAAAATGTAACAGCCTGTTATTTTACCAGAAAAATGGGTTTATTTGAGTGTAGCAGAGAATTGCAATTTGGGACAACCAAGTTATAGCAAAAGCCATAGACAATTCCCATAAACAAAGCAGAGGAACATTATAGAGAAAAAGGAAGAAGTTGAGAGGGGCTGTTTTGAACAAAAGTCCGTTGGAGGAAAGTGAGAGTTCAGAGTGGTAATGCTTTCTCACTGACTGAGGTTCTGGGCAACAGGAAACCTCCCTCCATGGAGGTCTGGGATTGAGGCTGAGAGGTAGGGTGAGGGCTCCCCTTCTTGCCTCCCAATTCCATTTTATTTTGTTAAATTTTTATTTATGTATATATTTATTTTTAAATTGACATACAGTCAGTTACAATGTGTCAGTTTCTGCTGTACAGCACAATGTCCCAGTCATGCACCGGCTCCATTTTATATGAAGTTCCCTTTGTTCTGTTTCACAGATGTAAAAAGATTTTCCCATTTTAGGTTATAACACTTACTTATTCCTGGTTTACTAGCACAACTTGGAGGCCTCTTTCTGTTAGATTTTTCTGTAAAATTAAAAAATAGACAAATGTGCAAAAAAACATAATGAATACCCATGTACTCATCTCCCAGCTTCAACAGTGATCAGTACTTTGCCAGGTGCTTTGTTTTTTTTTTTTCAATCTATCCGGTTTTCTCTCACACTTTTAAAATTTGTTTGGTTCTTGTTTTTTGGTGGAGTGTTTTAAAAGTAAATCCCAGAAATAATGTTATTTCACCCATACATACTTCACTTTTTTCCTCTAACAGATAAGGGAAGTCTTTATTTTTAAAAACATAGCCAGCATGTCATTGTCACAACTAAGAGAATGACAGTAATTCCTTAATGTCATCTAATACCAGCCCATATTCAGATTTCCCCAGTAGCTTCAGAAATATCCTCTTCCAGTTGATTTGTTTTAATTGGACCCAAACAAGATCTAAATATTACATTTGATGATTATGTCTCTTAGCCTCTTATATTCTTGAACTGCTACCCCTCCTTATTGCTAAGTATAAATTTCAAAAAATAAAATCATGACTTTCATGCAGATACGAAATGAACAGCCCTGGGCTGTGCTGGCCCATGTTCTTGCTGCAGGCCTTGGTGTCAGTCATTTCTCCAGGGAGTGCTGATCACTTCATTTGGAAGTGGTTCTCAGAGACTACACCTGGAGCACTCTGGGAGCCGTGAGGGGTCACCAGTGAGCCTTCTGGTCATCTTGTGACCAGGATGTGTGTGTGTTGATGGTGATGGTGTGTGGTCGTGGAACGGCTGCACAGAGACTCTTCTCGTGTCCTTGAATTGCAGCCGCTGGCCCGGCCGACCAGACACAGAGCAGGTGCGTATTGTCAGTACTGATCTCCTTGGAACAGGCAGGGACGAGGGAGTTTTAGGTCCTCAGTCATGGAATGTTCTGATAATTCGGGTGCTAATAAAGATCATGATTTTTGTTTTCCTTTTCCCTGTCATTTTGGTAAGTTAACGTTACAAAAGTAGAACTTAAAGTAAGTTTTTTTCCTGTTATTTTTCAGGTGAAGAGATTATAAATTGTCCACTGAATGAAAAAATTTTTCTTCAAGTGGCATATATTCCAAGAAAAAATCCCAAATGTTGTATTTTGCCTGAATACAGAATTTAAACAAGGAGTTTCCACAGAAGGTAAGATAATTTTCTTTTTTGATTCTGCTTTATTGTGTATTTATACACGTATTCTGTATAAGTGAATGTTCAAAGATGGATGACAGCAAAAATTGTAGTTTTGAAGATGTGCGTATGGTTTCCTGACTTTTGCGGGTTTTGATGCTCCTGTGTCTGATTTTGAGATGCTGTGTGTGGGAAGGTTACTTGGTCTCTCCAAGCCAAGGGAAGCCCAGTAAAAGGGGCGGCCAGGCACATGCAGGGAGGTCTGTGCGCGTGTTCTGTCGAGGTTGCCATCCCCAGCGCAGTCCACATATAGGTGGAGAGGGAAGAAGGGACTTGTGCCCCACAGAGTGGATGCTCCTCCAAGGCTCTCCTGTTGCAGTCCAGTTAGATGTGGTTCAATGACATGTATATAAATTATTCTGAGCACGTATGTGCATTAAGAATTAAGCCAACTCTTCAAAGGCCAAAAGAGAAAAAGAAAAGAGATAGTATTGTGGTAGAATTCTTTTGTTCCTTGCTGAAGAAAATATAAATTGTTTTCAGAGCAAAGAATATTCAGTGTAGGCCCTTGGGATTTCTATAGATTAAATTTAAGCAAACTTGAATGTACATTCAGGACACACACAGACCATTGTGAGGAGAGTTGGCATAGTTAGATGCCCTAAGGGCTGCAGGTATTGAATAATCAGATGCAATATATATAATAATGTGTGAAATGTTTGAAGAAATACAAAATAGAATAAAAATTCATAATGAAAATCAAAGTATGAAAATGAACCAACTAGAAATTTCGGAAATAAAAAAGAAAGTTGAAATTAAAAACTCGCTGTAAGTGGATTAAACAGATTAGACGTAGCTGAAGACAGAGTTAGGGAACTGGAATATATCCCTGAAGAAGTTATCTAGTTTGCAGCATTGAGAGGTGGGAGATGGAAAGTGAGACTGAGAAACAGAGGGTAGATAAAAGCGTTCTGAGTGTGTGGTGGGGCCCCAGTATGGAGACTTGAAGAGAACAGGAACAGGCATTGTTCAGAGTACTGATTGCTTTGACTTTTCAGAAATGAACGAAGGAGATAAATCCATAGACTCAGGGAGCTCTAGGAAGCACACTGTGTCCTAACCTGTATAAAAGTGTAAAAGGAAACCCATGCCCGCACACTGAGATTTTATAGCACCAAAGCCAAGAAGCCTGTGAGCCAGAGGTAAAAGACAGAGTCCCTACAAGGAACATGTGAGGCAGAGAGAAGATGTCTCGTTAGCATGAATAGAGCCCAGTAGAGTGTGGAGTAATTCCTCAGAGTGATGAGAGAATATAAATTTTAGTATAGAATTGTGTATCAGGTATATTTTGCAAAAAAACAGCAATGTTTTTATGTTTTTGATAAATGTTAGGCTAGGTTATTTGGACTACCTTCTATCCTCCCCTTCCCCACTCTACAGAAAACAGCTAACGTCGTGTTAAAGAGAAAATCAGAGGACTGACAATACAGCAAGGAAGTTTTAGGCCACAGAGTAACAGAAAGAACCAGAAAGGTAATTTAAGCACCATAGGATGGAATCTTCCTTTGCCCTAGGGTGTTGCTCGTCTGGACAAAGTGGAGCGTGGACGTCAGAGGCCTTGTCGGCCTCTGAGGTGAAGTGAAGATACACAGTCCTCTCGGGTAGAGGATAAAGGGGACCCTCCCCGTATTAGGTGGGGCTCTGAAGGTCTGTGTCCGCAGAGTCAGGGTGAACTAGAACCATCCTGCCCCCACCTGGTTGTCTTTTTACTAAATGTAGCAGGAAAAATGGGGAAACCTGTGTCTGCAGATTAGATTAGCCTTTGTGAGGAGTTGTACCCCAGGTTCACGCTGCCTGGTAGTTCAGAGAAATTGAGCATGAATTGAAGGTTTTCTGGTTTGGTAACACCTTCAGGCATCCTGTGGGACCAAACGTAAAACCTTTCTGGAGGAAGTTACAGTCATCCTAGAATGCAGAAAATTCCTATGGGTATTTTTTAAGGGCAGGGATTAGTACACAGGCAAAACTGGCCCGGCACACAGGGAAATAAGGCACCAGGCACGGGAAGCCGCAGCACAGGCCTCGAAGGCGTCAGACTGGGGGCTGCCAGGGACAGAGTGGTAACTAAGTGCGCTCTCTGTCTTTAAAGAGACACTTAAGGAAATGAAAATATCCGCAGGAAGCAGTAAAAGGCGATGCGTAATACTTGAAAAGAACCAGATATAACTTCTTTATATAGAACCAGTATAAAGAATTTCTC
This sequence comes from Camelus dromedarius, assembly GCF_036321535.1. Classification (NCBI taxonomy): domain Eukaryota; kingdom Metazoa; phylum Chordata; class Mammalia; order Artiodactyla; family Camelidae; genus Camelus; species Camelus dromedarius. The sequence goes on along the minus strand of NC_087446.1, from coordinate 396,680 downwards.
ACGTGGTTTTTTTAAACATATATATATATATATATATTTATTGAAGTATAATCAGTTTACAATGTTGTGCCAGTTTCTGGTGCATAGCACAATGTGTCAGTCATACATGAACATACATATATTGGTTTTTATATTCTTTTTCACCATAAGTTACTACAAGATACTGAATATAGTTTCCTGTGCTATATAGTATGAGCTTGTTTATTTTATGTATACTCATATGGGTTTAATACTGAATTATATAGTAAAGAGATAATCAGTGAACCAGAAAGTAGGACAGGAGAAGGCACCCAGAATGAAGCACAGAGAAAATGATGGAAAATATAGGGCAGAGGGTCTAGTTCAGTGGTAGAGCACGTGCTTAGCATGCAGGAGGTCCTGGGTTCAATCCCTAGTGCCTCCATTAAAAAAGACAATGTAGAGTAGAGGTTAGGCAGCATGGAGGATAGCACGAGAATGTCTAATATATGTTAAATGGGCATTTTATAAAAAAAAGAGAATGGGGGCAGATCTATCATTCGAAAAGATAAAGGCTAGAGATTTTCAAGAATTGGTGGAAAAAATACGTTGAAAAAGACAGATGAATCATAAGCAGGATAAATTAAAAGCAAATTTCCAGCTGGTTGAAGAGAGTAAAGCTGCAGAGCTGCAGAGACAAAGAGGGACCCTGAAATGAACCAGAGGAATGAGGTTAATGAACAGTGGTCACACTGAGCTTGCTTCTCAGCTGTGGCCGTGGAAGTCAGGGGCCAGTGAAAGAATAGTATCTTTATTGTCCTAGGAGTGAGCAGTTGCTAATTTCTAACTCTGTGTCTGACAAAAATATCTTTCAAGAATGAGGTGGAGATGAATACACTTTTAGGAAAACAGAAACTGAGAGTTTATCACTAGCAGTCCTTTACTAAAGACATTTCTAAATGTGCAGAAAGTAGTGATCCTAAGTGGAAGAACTAAAATTCGAGAGAGAATGAAAAGCAAATCTAACATTCATTGTTTGTAGTAGATACAGCGTCTTTTGAAGGGAAGTCAGGCCAGAATCACGTGAGGCATGAAAGCAGCACACACGCTGAGAGACGGAGGGTGAGGAGCTGAGGCGGTCAGCGTCTGTGTGGTAGCAGGGCTTGGGAGAGTGCGGGTTAGTGTGGACTTTAGTACGTGCACAGCGCACAAGCTCTGAGGAGCCACAGTAAGAACAGAAACAGTGTGCAGCTTCCAAAGAAGTGGGAGAGCGCCGGGAAACTTCCTGTATTCTTATTAAAAGAAACTTTCAGCAGCCCTTATGTTTGATAATATACTGAAAGCTTTCTCTGAGAAAGTGGGAGGGAGACAGGGGTGCTAGCTCTGACTGCTTCTGTTGAGGACTATGATGGAGATTTTAGCCAGCCCAATAAGTGAGGAAATGGGGGAAAAGATAAGAGATTGGAATGGAAGAAACAAAACCGTTATTATTCACTGATGATGTGAACAAAGTTTTCTTGTATGTAAAAAGTCCAGAACAATCTACAGGTAACAGTCAAATTAATAACCTTTTAGCAAGCTGCTGGATCCAAAATCAGCTTATAAAGATGAATTGTCATATCCCAGGAACAAACACATTGCAACAAAAAAGCTATGTGTATAGCAGCGTATACATCAGAAAGTACCTGGGGACACATCTGAATACAAGGTGTGCAGGGTCCATAGGGCGAGCACTGTGCATTTTGAAACTGAAGAAAGGCTTGAGTGAGTGGACAGCTCCACCCTGGTTTAGGGTTAGAAAATGCAGTGTTGTAAATATTTCAGTGTCCTCCAAACTGGTCTAGAAATTCATCGTTATCTCAATCAAAAAACCCAAGGGCTTGCACGGGAGGATGGGGATAGGGAGGGTGGAACTGACCAGGTGACTTTGAAATGCTTGAAAATGAAAGTGTCCTTGAATAGTTGAGACAGTCTTGAAGACCTGCAGTTCATTCCACATGTGCAGACCTCACTGAGACATGGCTTTGAAGGCCGGAAACGCTGGTGTTGTTGGTGTTGGTGGGGTGTCCGTCAGTCCTGGTTTTTGCCTGTGGTGCTGGTTTTATTAATAGCGTGTCCTTTCATCATGAGTCCCCTTGGAATCTCATTCTGCTATTTCTGGAAAGGCTTGGCTGCACTTTTGGGTTTTAGTGTTTGTTTGTTTGAGTTTCTCACATTTTCCCAAATGTAGAACTCCAAGTCAAGGAATAGTATCTGGTGATAGTAGAGAAAGGTTGCTTCTCTCCGGTCAGTCAGGGCAGTCAGGTGGGAGCACTGGGCTGGCCCGCGAGGACCCTGGGCTCCTCACCTCTGCTGTGGTCGTAGTGCTACAGCGGCAGCTGTCCTTCTACGGCCGGGAGAGGCGGGTGCGTGTTAGGACTGGTGGAGCAGGGGAGGTGACACTGGTGGGGCTTAACAGTGTGTGTGAGTGACGTCACCCCCCTTCCTTTACTTGCCCAGAAAGTGCATTTTTTATATGCCAGACGTATTACTCAAGTCCCATAACCTTTTGAAGAAAATACGGTCATTTTATAGGTGAGAAAACTAAAGCTCAGGGAGGTTAAGAAGCTTGCTCTAAGTGTATTAAGGCCCGGACTGAGCTGCTGCGGCCGACGTCCCAGAGCTCAGTGGCTGAAGCACACTTCTCCCAACCCCGTGCCTGGTCTGCTCGCAGCCTTCCTGGGTGGCAGCCCCTCTTGGAGGAGGTCCAGTCTGAGTTGTTCCAGTTCTTGCTGTCCCCAGGAGGAGGAGGGTCCTGGAGACCCCGTGGCTCACAGCAGTAAGGCCTTGACGTCCCAGCGTTACTTCCACGCCCACCCAGGTGCCCAGGGCTTCGTCACGTGACTACAGCTAGTTGCAGGGAAGCGGGGAAAGCTCCGCTTAAGAAGGGTGGCCAAGTACCCAACCCAAAACGCTGCCATTGAAGGAGGGCGAATGAAGACTGGGGACCAGCAGAGTCCCTGTCACACCTGTTGCGTCAGTTGGGTGGGAGTGTGCACCCAGCCTGTGCTCCCATCTGTTGGCTCCCTGCCCTGCTCCTTGGCTGCAGCTTGCTGCCCCCGGGAAGAGTCGGCCTTTCAGCACTTCCGCCAGCTTTGTCTGCTGCTTGATGTGGTGAACCCCCCGGAACTTTGACCCAGGTGTGCAAGGGGCTGTGAGCACTGCTCCTGTCCTAGAGGAGCTCGCCGTCTGCTGGGGACAGGCACGCTCACTGCCATCTGGGTAGGCCCTTCGGAGCGCTGCCCTGCTAGAGCCTAGCCCTGTTCTGGAGGTTGGTTCTGGCTCTGACAGGGCTGGAACTGTGTTTCCTGAGTCTCAGGTGGGTCAGTATAGACAATATAAAGCTATTCTTTTATAATTATTTAAACTTATCTTTACGTTTATGGCTATTTCTTTTCACTTCCGATTTTGGATTTCTGTTCATCTGTTCCTCCCCTCACTGGACTGTGCCCAGTGTAGACATGGTCTCATTTGTTGACTGACTGATTGTATAAGTATTTACAGCTTTCCACAGATCACATCGTGGTTTTTTTTTTTTTTTTTTTTAGACCAAATAGAATTCCAGTGGTATGTTGGTGAACATTTACAGGTGGCTCTCTGGGGGAGTAAAAACCCCCTGGCTTTTGTTGCTTTCTGCAGTGCAGATGCTTCTGTCACATCCAGTTTGAGCTGCCAGTGTGATGGCAGAGGGAGAAGCGCACAGTCAGCTCCTGAAGCAGGTCATGCCTCTTGGGCCACCGCTGAGCCTGTCCTCTGCGTACGGTGACCTCGTCTGTTTCCTCCTTTCCTCTGCAGTTGGGACCTTTGAGGAGAACGTGCGCCCACCCCGATTACGGGCTCTGCACAGGGTGGCTCAGTTAACCCTCACAGCAGCTCTAGGAGGTGCTCCTGTTCCCAGTTCACAGGTGAGGACACCAGGGCACAAGAGGTCATGTCACGCTCGGGTCACACAGCAGAGTCAAGACTTTGGTCATAAATCTTAAAAAAAAAACAAAACAGCAGCTGATCTGTGGCCGGATAGGTAATAGGATTCATTTCAGATTATGATTTTCTCTTAGCAACAGTCTCTATCACAGTGTTCTTTTTTTGAAGGGCTCTGTTCATGAAACTGCAAGATCATATGAGCAGCATTTCTCTTTGGAAGCTGCCTTCTGTCTGATGGTTATGCTCACCAGAAAAAGTAAATAAAGAAGCAGAACTTGGAGTTCCTTCAGTTTGGCTGTTGGATGAGAATCTGGAGGATGTTGGTGATGCTTTGCTTGGCATCCTAGGTAGACTGTGGGAAAACATAGTCAGGATGTGACAGAATTCCTGGGCTGTGTTGATATTGCAGGTATAGCCAGAGGTGTCTCAAGTCAATGAGCTAGTTCATGTGCCAGTAATTTGTTCTAAAGATGCTGGCAGAGGTGGGCCTCTGGGTCGTCTCGGGAAGGAGGATTAGCCTTCCTGTAGGTGAGGGCCCACTAAGAGTACTGGCATGTCTGTGGAGGGCAGCATGTAGTTGCTGGGACATGGGAAGCGGTTGGAAAAGTACACAGCATTACCTGAGTGACGGTTTTGAAACTGGTGTAAACAGTGAGATTAGCTGTGACTAAACCAGTACCATTGCGGGGAACTCTTTCAGGGATGCCACCAATGTGACTATTTCATAAAATGCGTAGATAGCTGATGGAAGTGCAGAAATGCTGTTGCACAGAGATCCTTGGTTTACACGGAAGTGTACTGGTGTGGGCTCCTGGTGTGTGGTCGCTCTCAGTGAGTGATCTGAAGAGTAGCCAGGTGTCACTGGTAATGTAAATAGAAGTTCTCAGATGCTGGTCTGTAATGCTGGTGAGATAAGCAAAGGCGAACTTTTCTCAAACTGTATTTTTTCATTGAGGTGTTATCCTCAATCCTGAGGTTATGGCTTTCTCGTTTTGATGTTTAAAAAGCCATTGTCTGGAATGAAGGTGATTGTAGATGTTAGTTTACCCTCTGCTCCTTTATGTCTACTTTTCTTTCTGTCTTTCTCTCCTTTCCTCCCTCCTCCTTGTTTGGCAAAGTGAAAAAGTTGGCAACCCTTTGTTAGCTTTCCAAATTAAAATACTTACCAGCCTGCAAACTCTGAGTGTCTTGGGACGACCGAGCTGTCCCCTTGAGCAGGTGAGTTGGTGGATTGGATTCTGCATGTGGGATGGGTTCTCAGAAGCCCTTGAGTGTCTCACTCTTCTACAAGGTGGAAATCCTTACTAGGCTTCCTGTTTTATGATTTAAGGGTAAATAAGTAGATGTTAGCTTATTATTTCAGACGACAGAAGTTAGAATAAGTGAGCAACATGATGCTGATTATTTGGGTTTAATTTTGGTTTTATTTGTTGGCCGAGATTTGCTCTCTACTTAGCCTGTGACGGAGTACGTGGGCTGAGTGGCTGTCCCGACCGTGAAGGGACCTCCAGTTGGGGCTGACACGCGGACCCAGTCCACGTCTGCGGTGCTGGTGTCCCTCAGAGCTGCCGCACGGCGGGCCGGGACATCTGCGAGCAGGACTCACACCACCTCCTACCCTCCCTCTGCTGGGGACACCTCACTGTCCTTGGAGGGCCCTCCAGCCTCCCCATGGCTGGCGCTGTCACGTGTTCAGTGTGCACCCTGTTGTGTGTCTGTGTTTCTGCAAATGCATGCTGTTGTTTGGTGTGTGTGTGTTTTAAATTAAATAGATGGACCGTATCATGGACCTGATTCCATTTCTTACATTTTCCCGTTTGCCCATCCTTTTGAGACTTGCCATCGAGTTTGCCCTCTACCTGTGCATGACACTCCCCAGGTTCGCTTCCTGTGCTGCCTCCTCGTCCTCATACATGGCCCCCTGGTTTCTTTGGGGTGTCCTGGTGGGAGTGGGTCACGGGGCACGTGGACAGACATGGGTGGTTTCCTGAGCGATGTCACGATGCCTTCGTGTGGCCACCCACCTTCTCTCTGGTTGGGAGTGTATGAGGTCCCTCCTGCCACCTGGCCTGCCAGCACTTCTGATGATCCAGTCAATCCTGCAGGCGTGAATTCATGTATGTATTTAGTTACCTTTTTCAAAGAGTCAGGTTTTAGTTAATCTCACTTTTTAAATTTTCTATTTCGTTGATTCAGGTTATTATAGTTACTCTTTCTTTTTCTTATGTTCTTAAGTTAATTGCTTAGTTTGTTTAGTTTTAATCATTCTCATTTCCTGGCAAGTGTATTTAAAACCATATTCTTTTCTTACTGCTTATGGCTACATCTTACGAATTTTGATATGTAATATTTCCATTATTATTCAGTTGTGAGTATTTCTTTTTTTTAAACATTTTTTATTGAGTTATAGTCATTTTACAGTGTTGTGTCAAATTCCAGTGTAGAGCACAATTTTTCAGTTATACACGAACATACGTATTTTCATTGTTACATTTTTTTTTGCTGTGAAGTTGTGAATATTAATCATTTTTTTAAACTGTGGGTTTTTTAAGGATATGTTTGTCTCAGACAGATAGGATTTCTTTTGACAGTTTTATTAAGATATATTTCATACACCATAAAATTCACTCATTTAAAGTATACAATTCGGTGGGGAGAGCGTAGCTTAGTGGTAGAGTGTGTGTGCTTAGCATCCACAAGGTCCTGGGTTCAATCCCCAGTCCCTCCATTAAATAATAAATAGATAAACGTAATTACCTTCCCCCAAAGTAAAATAAAATATTAAATAAAATAAAGTGTATAGTTTGGAGGAGGAAGGGTATGGCTCAGGGGTAGAGTACATGCTTAGCGTGCACAAGGTCCTGGGTTCAATCCCCAGTACTGCCATTAAAAATAAATAAAAACCTTACGAAAACATGTACAACTCAGTGGATTATAGTGTATTCACAGAGTTGTGCTGCCATTATCATGATCAATTTGAGAACATTTTCATCACCCGCAAAGAACCCTTGTGCCCTTTACCAGTCATTCCCCATCTCCCCCAGCCCTCCCGTCCCCCTGTCCTGGACAGTCACTAACCTGGTTTTCCTCTGTAGGTTTGCTCACTCTGGTCGTTTCACGTAATGGTACCCTGCACCATGTGGTCTTTCATGATCGACTTCTTTCACTTAATATATCTTCCAGGTTCATCCAGCTCTCAGTACATAGCAGTGCTTCACTCTTTGTCATTGCTGAACAATATTACATTGTTTGGTTAGATCACATTTTAAAAATCCATTTTTCCTTTGATGGACATTTGGGTTCTCTCCCTCTTTTGGCTTTTGTGAATAATGCCGTGGTGGACATTCGTGTCCTGGTTTATGTGTAGACATTTGTCTTCCTCTCTTGAGTGTGCACCTGGGAAAAGAATTGCTGGGTCATGTGGTCACTCCATGTTGGATCATTTGAGGAACTGCCAGACTTTTGCAAAGCAGCTGCACCATTTCACATTCCCACCAGCTTCTCCACGTCTTTGCCAACACTTCTCACTATCACTTTTTATGATTCTATCCATCCTAGTGGCTGCGAGGTTGTACCTCATTGTCGTTTTGACTTACTTGCATTTCTCTGATGGCTGATGGAACTAAGCATTTTTTTCATGTGCTTATTGGCCACTTGGATATTTTCTTTGGAGAAATATTTATTCAGATCCTTTGCTCATTTTAAAATTTGTCTTTTTATTATTGAGTTGTAAGGGTTCTTTATATATTCCAGATACAAGTCCTTTATCAGATACATGATTTGCAAAAATTTTCTTCTATAAACATTTTCTCCCATTGTGTGGGTTGTCTTTACACTTTCTTGAAGGTGTCATTTAAAACACAAGAACTTTATTTTTGAGGAAGTCCAATTTATATTTTCTTATGTTAATTTTGGTGTCATTCCTAAGAAACTGTTGCCAAATCCAAAGTCATGATTTAGCTGTATTTTTTTCTTCTAAGGATTTTATAGTTTAAGCTCTTAAATTTAGGTCTTTGATCTATTTTGAGTAATTCTTCATATATAGTGTATAGGTAAGGGTCCAAATTTATTCTTTTGCCCACTGACATCGATGGACAGATCTGGACAGTACATTAGTAAAGCAACAGAGATCCTAAGTGACACAATGGAACAGTTAGAATTAATTGATATTTTCAGGACATTACATGCAAAAAAACCCAAGATACACTTTTTTCCCCAAATGCATATGGAACATTTCCTAGGGTAGACCACGTACTAGGACACAAAACAAGCCTCAACAAATTTAAGCAGATAGAAATTATTTCAAGCATCTTTTCTGACCACAGCTGTGTGAAACTAGAAGTTAACCACAGAAAGAGAAATAAGAAAAAAAAAAGATTACACGGCGACTAAACAACATGTTACTAAAAAACCAGTAAGTCAAGATGAAATCAAAGAGGAAATTAAAAAAAATCTTCAAATGACAATGAAAACACAACCATACAAAAATCTATGGGATGCAGCAAAAGCAGTCCTAAGAGAGAAATTCATAATGATACAGGCCTTCCTCAAAAAATAAGAAAAATGTCAAATAAATAACCTAACATACCACCTAAATTAGAAAAAGAAGAGCAAACAAAATGTAAAATCAGCAGAAGGAGGGAAATAATAAAGATCAGAGAGGAAATAAATAAAACAGAGATAAAAAACAATAGGAAAAAATAAAAAAACCCAAGAGCTATTTATTTGAAAGGGTAAACAGAATCAGCAAACCTCTGGCCAGGCTCACCAGGAAGAAAGGAGAGAGGACCCAGGTAAACAAAACAAGAGATGAAAGAAGAGAAGTAGCTACTGATACTGCAGAAATACAAGTAAAATTTAAGACTACCACGAACAACTATGTGGAAACAAATTGCACAACCTGAAATAAATGGGCAAGTTTCTAGAAACGTATAGACCACCAACACTGAAACAGGAAAAAATAGATAATTTGAACAGACTAATCACTGGAAGTGAAATGTTATCTGTAATAGAAGAAAACTCCCTGCAAACAAATTCTTCTGTGTGCAGATATCTAATTATTTATTCCAGCATCATATACTGAAAACACTGTTCTAACCCCATTGAATTGTTTTGGCACCCTTGTCAAAAGTCAATTGACTGTAAATGTGTTTTTTTTTTTTCATTTTTCAGCTTTATTAGGTGGAATTGTTACAGTTTAACTGCACATATACAACATATTGCATGTAAATATGTATATACAATATACTGCACATATACAACATATTGCATGTAAATATGTATATACAATATACTGCACATTTACAACATATTGCATGTAAATATGTATATACAATATACTGCACATTTTCTTTTTTAGTTTACAGTTATGTACTGATCATTATTTCTAAAAACAGTTTAGAGATTTAGGTTTTTAGTGAGTGTTTATTTCTTGGCTCTCAGTTCTGTTCTATCAATCTGTATGTCGTTCCTCATGCCAGAGCCACAGTGTCTTGGTTACTGTAACTTTGTGGTAAATTTTGAAATTGGGAAGTCCTCCAACTCTGTTCCTTTTCAAGACTGTTTTGTCTGTTCTGGATCTCTTACATTCCCAGATGGACTTTAGCATCAGCTTGTTGATTGACATAGGATTTTTAGAAACTATCCTTGAGATATTAATTTCTGTGTTGTGTTGGGGAACACAGTCTGCAAGATGAAGGTCTTTTGGAGTATATTGAGGCTTCCTTTTTTGATTTAGTGTGTGGTTTATATTTGTAAATATTACTTGGTGTGTTCAAAAAGAATTTGGATACTTTGTCCTTGGGTGTAAATTTTGTGTTTCTTTAATAGTTTGAGCTTATTAATAGTATTCACATTTTAAAAGCTGCAACTGTAAGAAATAATACAGAGAGATTCCATTATACACTTTGTCCAGTTTCCCACTGTGGTGACATTTTGCAAAATTATAGTGAAATATCACATTGAGGAATTGACATTGGTATAGTCCACTGGTCTCATTTACAGTCCTTAGAGTTATTTGTATGGTATGTGTGGGTGCTTAGTTCTGTACAGTTTGCCATCTGAGTAGGTTCTGGATCTACTACCATAGTCGAAATGCTGAGCGGTTCCAAAGCCACGGGGATTCTTGTGTTGCTCTTTAATGACCCCACTCGTGTCCCTCCCTCCACTTACCCCTTCCTGATCCCTGACCAGTGGCAGCCACTAGTTTGTCCCCCATTTCTAAAATTCTCTCATTTCAAAGACGTTCTGTATAAATGGAATCATACAGTATGTAACCTTTTGGGATGGACTTCTTTTGCTCAGCAGTAATTCCCTGGAGACTCATTCAAGTTGTTGCAGGTATCGATGGTTTGTTCTTTCTGCTGCTGAGTGGTATTCCATCATATGGTTGGACCACGGTTTAAGCACTCATCTGGACTGATTCCAGTTTTTGACTATGACAAGTTAAGCTGCTGTGAGCATCCATGTGCAGGATTTTGTTTGAACTTAAGTTTTTTTTCTCTCTCTAGGATAAGTGCCCAGGGCCAATGCAGTTTTCACTTTTGGATTTCTGTCTGTTGCTGCAGTAAAGGTTATAGAGGTTGAACAGGACTGTGAGTGCATCTGTGTCTTGTCTTGTTGTCCCTTTTACCTGTATTACATTCCTCTTTGCCTCTAATTTTGTCTTAACTTTTAGTTTGTCAGATGTTAAGATTGTAGCTCAGATTTCTTTTGGTTCACATTTGCCTTGTGTATGTTTTTCAGTCTTTCTGTTTCTACCTGTCTCAGTTTTTAAAGTATGTTTTTTGCAGTAAACAAATTGTTGGGATACTGGGCTTATATAAAATTCAATCTGAAAAATATTTTTATTGATTAGTTTATCCCGTATACAATTATTGAAATTATTATGTTAGTGCTAATTTAGATATTCAGTTTTTTTAGTGACATTTGTTAAAAAGGATTATACTTTCCCCATTGAATTGCTTTGCTACATTTATTGAAAGTCAGTAGACCATTGTTCACAGCAGCACTGTTTGCAATAGCCAAGACATGGAAGCAACCTAAATGTCCATCAATAGATGAATGGATAAAGAAGTTGTGGTATATATAGACAATAGAATACTACTCAGCCATAAAAATAATAAAATAATGCCATTTGCAGTAACATGGATGGGCCTAAAGATTATCATATTAAGTGAAGTGAGAGAAAAAAATACCATATGATATCACGTATATGTAGAATCTAAAAAAATGACACAAATGAACTTATTTACAAAACAGAAACAGACTTAAAGACATAGAAAATAAATTTATAGTTACCACAGGGGAAGAGGGGGGTGGGGAGGGATAAATTGGGAGTTCAGTATTTGCAGATACTAACTACTATATATAAAATAGATAAACAACAAGTCCCTACTGTACAGCATGGGGAGCTACGTTCAATATCTTGTGATAGCCTGTAATTAAAAAGAATACGAAAAGGAATATATATGTATAATTGAATCACTATGCTGTACACCAGAAACTAACACTACATTGTAAACTGACTATACTTCAATAAGAAAATTTTTTTGAGAAGTAAAAAATATTAGAACTTAAAAAAAAAAAGAAAGTCAATTGACCATATATATGTTGGTCTATTTCTGGACTCCTCTGTTTTGTTCTGATGAATCACCAGAACCACACTGTTTTGATTAATCTCACTTTATAGTAAGTCTTGAAATCAGTGGTGTTGGTACTCCAATTTTGTTCTTCCTTTTCAAAATTGCTTTGGCTATTCTAGATTTTTTTCATTTCCATATACATTTTATTAAAAAAATTTTTAAGTTAAAATTATATCACTTATATTAAAAAATGTAAGTGATATATGATATTTGGCTTTCTCTGTCTGACTTACTTCACTTAATATGACAATCTCTGGGTCCACCCATGTTGTAGCAAATGGCATTATTTTATTCTTTGTTATGACTGAGTAGTGTTCCATTGTATAAACATACCACATCTTCTTTATCCATTCATCTATCGATGGATACTTAAGTTGCTTCCATGACTTGGCAATTGTGAATATGAACATTGGGGTGGATGTATCTTTTTGAATTAGTGTTTTCATCTTTTCTGGATATCTTCCTTGGAGGGGGATTGCTGGATCATGTGGTAATTCTATTTTTAGTTTTTAAAAGACCCTCTATACTGTTCTCCACAGTGGCTGCACCAATTTACATTCCCACCAGCAGTGGAGGAGGGTTCCCTTTTCTCCACACCCTCTCCAGCATTTATTATTCGTAGACTTTTTGTTGATGGCCATTCTGACTGGTGTAAGATGATACTTCACTGTAGTTTTGATTTGCATTTCTCTAATAGTTAGCGATGTTGAGCATCTTTTCAACCTGTTGGCCATCTGTATGTCGTCTTCTTTCTGTTTAGCTCTTCTGCCTATTTATTGATTGGATTGTTTCTTTTTTTTTACGTTGAGCTGTATGAGTTGTTTGTATATTTTGGAAATTAAGCCCTTGTCAGTCGCATTCTTTGCAAATATTTTCTCCCATTCCATAGATGGTCTTTTCATTTTGCTTGTGGTTTCCTTTGCTGTGCAAAAACTTGTAAGTTTGATTAGGTCCCATTAAAAAATGTTTTTTGCTTTTATTTGTTTTGCCTTGGGAGACTAATGTAAGAAATCATTCCTATGATTTATGTCGGAGAATGTTTTGCCTATATTCTCTTTTAGGAATTTTGTGGTGTCATGTCATATATTTAAGTTGTTAGGCTATTTTGAGTTACTTTTTGTGTATGGTGTAAGGGAGTGTTCTAGCTTCATTGTTTTAAATGCTGCTGTCCAGCTTTCCCAACACCATTTGCTGAAGAGACTGCCTTTTCTCCATTGTATATTCTTGCCTCCTTTGTTGAAGATTAGTTGACTGTAGGTGTGTGGGTTTATTTCTGGACTCTCTAGTCTGTTCCACTGATCCGTCTATATACATTTAAGTGTCATCTTGTCAATTTCTGTTTTTAAAAATCTGCTAGGATTTGTTTGGGATTGTATTGGATAAATAGACCAGTTTAAGGAAAACTAACATCTTAACGATACTGCATTTTCCAATCTATGAATATAGTATATCTCCCCATTTATTTAAGTCTTCTTTGATTTCTCTCAGCAATGTTTTGTAGTTTTCAGTTTGCAGGTCTTGCACATATTTTATTAAATTATCCTGAAATATTTCATGTTTCTGAGTGTTATTGTAAGCAGAATTAAAAATTTTTTTTTCCAGTTTTTCATTCCTAATATAGAAAAGTACGATTATTAACCTTATAAACTGGTTAGCTTGCTAAATTCACTCCTTAATTCTAGTAGCTTTTTCCCTTATCTTCAGCATTTCTGTGTCCATAATTGTGTCACCTGTGAGTAAAGACAATTTTAGTTATTCTTTTTCAGTTTGTATGTATTTTGTTTCTTTTTCTTGCCTGATAGTGCTACCTGGGATGTTCACTGCAGTCTTGAATAGGAGTGGCTCGAGTCTCTTGTTCCAGTCTTGGGAGGAAAGCATTCAGCTTTGTCACCACCAAGTGTCCTGATAGTTGTAGGTTTTTTAGTGGGTGCTCTTTATAAGATTTAGGAAGTTCCCTTCCATTCCTAATTTGTTGAGAGTTTTTATCATGAAAGTGTGTTGTATTTTTATAAATATTCAGACTCAACCATATTAAATGTAAATGATCCAGATACTTCAATTAAAAGGCAGAGAATAACAGGATAACAAAGGAAGACTATATCAATCATGTGCTGTTTAGAAAAGAAACACTTTAAATATAAAGATACAAATAGATTGAAAGTAAAAGGATGTTAAAGGGGATACCAAACATGAACCACAAGAATGACATGCTGTATTAATGTCAGACAAGGCAGAGTTCAAGACACCCTATGTTGCCAGAGAGAATAAGGGACAGTTCAAAGTGATCAAAGAGGCACTTCATCAAGAAGACTCACCAACCCTAAATATAAATACACATACATAATAAAAGGAATTCAAAATGCATGAAGCAAAAACTTACAGAGTCAAAAGAAGAAATAAATAAGACCACAGTTAGAGTTGGAAATTACAACCCTCCCTTCTTATTTGTTGGTGGAACAAGTGGACACCTAATCAGTGAGGGTGTAGAAGACTTGAATAACATTACCAGACAACGGGACTTAATGCCCTGTGCAGCAGCAGCATAATGAAAATGGTTTTCTGGCACACATGCCACTTCCACCAAGATGGACCAAGTCATATGTAAGGCCGGCCATGGTGGGGAGATTCAGCCCACTGCTTGGTTTTGTGCAGCTTGAAGACAGAATAGTTTTTATGTTTTTAAAGACACATTAAGAAGAAGGAGGAAAAAAGGAAGAAAAGGAACATCTAGTGGAGACCCTATGTGGCCTACTAAGCTGAAAACAATGACTGTTAGCTCTTTAAAAGAAAAAATATATTGACCCCCTGTGCCACACATAAAACAAATACCAATAAGTTAAAAAAAAATGAAATCATACAACCCTGCTCTCAGACCACAACAAAAATTAGATCTCAGTAACTAAGATATTTAGAAAATCCTTAAATAATTAGAAAATTAAACATTATACTTCTCAATAATGTATACATCAAAGAAAAAAAATCACAAAGGAAATTAGAAATGTCTTGAATTCAATGAATAATGGAAACATCAAAATCTGTAAAGCAGTGCTTTGCAGGAAAATTTATAGCTATAAATGCTTATATTACAAAAAAGGAAAGGTCTAAAAATCCGCTAAGTTTCTACCTCAAGAAGCTAGAAACAGAGAAAATTATACAATAGGAAAGAAACGAAAAAGACAGGAGGAATCAGTGAAATAGAACATAGGCAGATAATAGAGGAAAAACCCCAAAAAATGGTTCCTCAAAAGACCGATAGCATTAATAAACCTTTAGTTGTGCTTATGAAGGAAACGGGGAGGGGGGACAGACGTCTGTACTGATATGTAGGGATGAAGAGGGGGATGTTACTATAGACCTTACCTGGCAGTGAGAGAATAACAAGGTGGGTGTTCCGAACAACTTCATGCCGATCCTGTAATCAATTTAGATAGAATGGTTAAGTTCCTTCAGCAGTGTGAATTACCAAAACGGAAACAAGTAGAAATCGAAAATACCTGTTAAAGAAATGGAATTCATAATTTGAAACATGACCAAAGAGACCTTTAGAGGCTTGGCTTCACTGGTGAGCCCTGGTGAGCAGACATTTTAGGAAAAAGTGATGCCAGTCCCGAGTGAGTGCAGAGCTGGGGGCGGAGGGGCGTCCCCAGCACCCTTGCCTTTCTTGAGAGCAGCACTCTCGACAGCCAGGGCAGACAGAGGCCTTGCGAGGGGAGAGCATGGGGACCAGTATGGCCATTAGCTACTCCCCCACTGCCTTTTTTTTTTTTAACTTTTAACCCGTATCTTTATATTTCAAGTAAGCTTTTTATACTTAGCATATAGTTAGTTCTTGCTTTTTAAAATCTAGTCTGACCATTTCTGTCTTTAATTGAAGTTATTAATCCAATTGCGTTTACTTCACTTGTTGATGTGGTCGAGTTTACGTCTGGTAGTTTGCTGCTTTTTTCCATTTGTCCCATCTGTTTCTGTTGCTTATTTCCCTTTTTTTTTTTTCCCTTGGTCTTCTTTTGGATTAATCCAGTTCTTTTCTAGGATCCTGCTAGAAAACCGTGTCCCATTTGGTTGATGGGATCTTGTAGTCCACCCAGCCACTCACCCCTCTGGTTGAAAACAGGATGCATAGAAACTACCTCTGACTGCCCTGTCTTGCAGGTTCTTGTTTGGAGAAAAAAAAAAATGCTTTGGCAGGGTGGGGGTCTCCCTCTGGTTCTTCTCTCTCCCTAGATTGTATGCTATCCAAGTGTTTTGCATCATTCTGTAGGGCATTTAGGAGAGGGGGGGCATCTGATGTGTGTGTGGGGGGACAGCCATCTCTTCCTGAAGGCACGTCTAGTAATCATTACTTCTGGTCCCCAAAGTCTGTTACTGCAACCTGCAAGTCTCCATCTACACTCTTCACAAGAGAAACAAGGGAAATATTAGGACCTGGATGGAAGCCGAGTGCCTGTCAATCTGTGGACTCCCTTGCACTGCAAGTCCCTGTGGCTCCCGTTGGAGTCTGCCAGGCCAGCAGAAGGACTGAGCCCAAGAGTGTGCTGGAGGGGCAAGGCAAAGAGTGATACAAATCCCTGTGATGAAGGCGGGGTCAGGGGGGCAGTGGGAAGTGCCCAGAGAACCTGGAGGCAGGTTGGGAGAAGGAGCCTTGTGGGTGGTGGACATTTGAAGCCAGTGCAGGTTTTAAAACCCAGGTGAGGGGGATGTGAAAATACCTGTGTTTTGGAAAAGTGAGTTTGATGCAGTAAAGACAGGAGGTTGTGGAGGGCATGTCCAGACGGCCAAGAGGCCTGTGTTGGGGGCTCCTGGGTTGCTGGGCTTCACACACGGACAATCTGGGGGCTTCCCACGTGCATGGAGTCTTACTCTTCTGAATAAAAATATTAGATCAGTTAAATCCCATCTACGATTAATCATGGTTTTGCAAGCAGTGATTCATAGAACAGTGAAAAGATTCATAATCTCAAAATTCAGGTTTACATTGTTAAAGATACAGGCTTTGTATTTTTCATTCTGCACTGCAGCAACCTAGGCCCCCAGACTGACGTGGACTTACTGAATGGGGCAGACTTTGTGCGGTCCAGGCAAAGACAGCAAGGCCTGCAGGGGTGGTGGGACGTGGAGGAAGGGCCGGTCAGTCGTGATTTCTCAGGTAGCTGTGGCAAGGCCTCGTGCCCAGTGTGTGTGTGTGTGTGTGGCCTCAGGTGTAGCCCTGGCTCTTGCAGCAAGGTGGAGTGTGAAAGGAGATGCCAGGTAGGTGGGGGCGGCAGAGGTGCGGAGGGTCGGGCAGAGGGAGCTGCTCTGAGTTTGGCTTGTTGAGGCTGTGTCTGGGAGCTGTGCCAGGATCTTCATGAGACGGCCCCGCAGGGGCAGCCAAGAGAGCAGGCAGAGAAGAGGTGGGAGAACAGGAGTCAGGAGGTGCCATCCTCACGCGGGGCCACATTGGGCAGCCCTGGGGGATCTGGACCCAGAATGGACAGGAGCCCGGGTGGAGCTGAGGCCATGGCCTTTGTTGGGGTTTCCCTGTGAAGGGCACCGCTGGGCAGGGTGAGCAGCAGAGGGACAACGGGGATAATCTCGACGCCTCTGAGCTGTACGGGGCAGGCCCCGGTTGCCTGGCCCCAGCTGCAGGATGCTGAAGGCAGGAGCACATGGTCCCCTGGCGAGTGCGGCCCTGGAGGGCAACCTGCAGGTCACAGGCGTGCTCCCGGGGACCCTGTGTTGTCGCTAGAGTTGGCTGCCCAGGAGGGGCAGCCTCTCCCCAACCAGAAAGATTTTTAAAGCTGTCAAAACATAAAATGCAAAAAATTAAAAATATGTATGAGACAGAGACATCTGGGGACAGATGTCCAGTGTTCACTCAGGAGGGGACTGGACACTGGGGAAGTGGTTTATAAGTCATTAAATTTTCTGGGGTGGAGGGGCATCCTCAGTCTGCCAGGCAGGAGGTAGGAATGTGTTGGCCTAAGGGAGCCAAGGTGAGTGAGAGCACTGGGGGCCTGTCGGTCTCAGGCTGGGGCGGCGGTGGGAGTCCCAGGGGAAGTGAGAGGAGGCAGCAGGTTCTGAGATGCAGGCGCGGGATGTCCCTGCTGACTTCGGAGCCCGAGCACAGACACATGGGGGAGTAGCCTCTCTGGCCCAGGCCCAGGCCCTGGGTGGGCTGCAAGACTCTGGGGCAGGTTGTGCGGCAGATTCACACAGGGAGCGGACGTGACCCTCTTGTCTGCTTGCAGCTCTGTGGCTGTCACCATGTTCTGGAAGTTTGACTTGAACACCACGTCCCACGTTGACAAGCTGCTGGATAAGGAAGACGTGACGCTGCAGGAGTTGTTGGATGGGGATGACGTCCTGCAGGAGTGCAAGGCCCAGAACCGGAAGCTGCTGGACTTCCTGTGCCGGCAGCAGTGCATGGAGGAGCTGGTGAACCTTGTCACGCAGGACCCGGCCCTGGACATGGAAGAGAAGGTCCGCTTCAAGTATGTACTGAGGCGCTGAGCGGCCGGAGCTGGGCAGTGCTCCCGGGAGGCGGTGGGCAGTGTTTGAGGATGGCCAGAGTCTGGCTTTCTGACAGAGGAGCCAACCTTAAATGATTCCCCCACCTGAGAAGTGAGAAGGCTCTCCGGTGGGGTTTGTTTTTTGTGCTCTCCTGGGTATAGTGTCTCGTTCTGGTTAACACAGTGAGTAGCGCTGTGCGGTGGAGGGTTGGGGTGAGTATGTGCTGGAAGGAGACTGGTCCCCTGACGGAGAGGCAGACGGGCTGCGTCGGCCTGGCTAGGTGGGGCGGCACCACCAGCAGGAGGCAGGCCCAGCCTGCTGAAGCGGCCAGGGCCCAGGACAGGTGGCATCTGACCGCTCGATGCTTCACTCTGGGTGGGGTCTTGGGCCCACAGGAAGTATGCTGTGTCATAGGTGGTACTGACCGTTCACAAAGTTTTTCCTAAAATGTTCCATTTGACAGTTGGCTTGGATGTTAGGAGATAATAGGAGGGATGGAGTGGGGGCTTGAGGGTGAGGACAGAAGAGTGTGAGCAGACAGGGGCCTTGGGTGACACGGAGGACCAAGCAGACCCAGCCTCCAGCTCTGAGGGTGCCACTCTGGGCCAAGCAGGTTCTGGAAAGCGGCGGGGCTGAGGGCTAGTGACTCAGGGAATTGGGGTGGACAGGCTGCTCTCATCTGCTCACGTGTCCCACAGGGGGTCAGTGTGTAGGGCAAAGCATAGGGTTGGCAGACTGTGTCCTGAGGTCACATCCTATTTTGGTGTATCTCGCAAGCTGAGAATGGTTTTACATTTTTAAATGGTTGAAAAAAATCAAAAGAATGATTTTTTGTTAAACATGAAAATGACAGAATTCACAGTTGTCCACCAGGAAAGTCACGTTGGACACACTCACACTGACCCGTTGGTGATGACAACATGGACCTTCTAAAATACTCTCTGGCTCTTTGCCAGAAGTCTTTGCCGACTTAGGAGGAAAATAAAGCAGGATAGGGCCACAGTGGGTCAGGACTGCAGTCAGGGTGGCCTGCTGCCTGCTGGGGAGGAGAGCCCGGGAAGAGGCGGGCCAGGCTTTGGGAGGAGCCGGCTTGGGGCCGTGGTGACCCTCTGTGACGGGTCAGAGGCTGTCGTCCGTGGGGTGCCCTGCCAGCCTCTCTTGTCTCAGCATCACCTTTAATGGCCCCTGTTCCTTTCGGTCTCTCACCCTCAGGTGTGTCCTGCCTGGTGACCAGTTCAAGGGTCTCCCTGTCTAGACTAGGGTCTGGTGGCTGCTCTTGGGGAGGGGAGCTGGGGCTGCATGTTGTGGTTGTGGGCAGAGGGAGCGTCGCGCAGTCCGGCAGCAAGGAGGGTTTGACAGCCCGGGTGTGGGCGATGCTGGCAGTCAGTTGGTGCAAACCAAGCACGCGTGGCGGTGAGGAGACCGTTGCTGGAGAGGGACGCACGTAAGCAGGCAGACGCAGCAGTGCCCGCGTGTTCACGCAAGGGCAGCGCTCGTGTGGGTTGGTCTAAACGCTGTGGCAGGATTCTACGGAGAGAGCGGGAATGAGCAGCAGGGTGCAGGGGCAGCTGGCGTGAGGGAGACCTCATCATCCCCCTGGGGACGCCAGTCTGCGGTGTCTGATACTGCTGAGTGAG
This sequence comes from Camelus dromedarius, assembly GCF_036321535.1. Classification (NCBI taxonomy): domain Eukaryota; kingdom Metazoa; phylum Chordata; class Mammalia; order Artiodactyla; family Camelidae; genus Camelus; species Camelus dromedarius. Next base: position 376,990 of record NC_087446.1, on the reverse strand, counting down.
GAAGCACGTGTGTGTTTTACCCAGAAACGTGGTGGTCAGTGGGAGAGAAAGCTGCTGAGGGACTGGTGGCTGTCTCTGGACTGTGACTTGGGAGTGAAAAGGGGCCTCTTCCTCACCAGCCCTGTACATATCACCTGTGCAACGAAAGTAAGAATTAAAATATTTTAATTTAGAAATCAATTTACTTTTATTGAAAATTAATTTACTTTTAAGTAAAATTAAATCAGGCATTCCTTTTTGAGAAAAGGAATAATCGGCTGGGTGGAGGGAGGAGGCGGTAGCTGAGGAAGAAGTGGGGTCATGGTGACTTTCAGAGATGCAGAGACCAGGAGCGGCCGACCCAGAGGTCAGGTTGTCTTGGCTTCGAGCGGGGGCAGGGGTCTGTGTCAAGCTCTCATCTCTGACGGTGGGGTGTGCCGGCCCCCTCTGCCCTGTGCAGGAGCAGCTGTGCTTCAGGGACCAGTGCCTGGGCTCCTCCAGCGGCCCTCATGCCTCTGAGGGGAAGCTTTTGCTCGCGGACCTGGTGAGCACCTCAGCTGGTGTGGCTTCACCCTTGGGGCTGCCGGCCATTATGGAGGGACTTCCCCAAAGTGGGGAAAGCGCCCGCGCCATGCAGGTCAGAGGGAAGCTGCCCTGAGTCATTTGAGCTTGAGCAGCACACACGGTTCCTGCTAAAGCCGAGGCTACTCCCTGCAGGGGAGGACTCTGTGGAGAGTCCTAGACTGGGAGCTGGCCACCTGGTCCAGCCCGAGAACCCTAATGATGCTTCTGGCCTTTTTCTTGTGGTTCCTGTACAGTTTGCCTGCTGAGTTCACGACCATTTGAGAAATAAGACAAAAGAGCCAGCAGCTGATGCCAAGATCCCACTTGTGTTAACGTATGCAGCGCTGTGGGGGGTGTTGGTTATAGCCCTGTGTGGAGGGCTTCCTCCTCCCAAGTCACAGAGGTAGAGCTGATCACCTAGTGGGAGCAGTGCTGGGTCAGGGCAGGCCCCCAGGAGGGCCCCACCAGAAAACCCTGCCTGCCCTACTAAGGGGCCGAGCAGAAAGAGGATTGCTAAGCCCAGCTGCCAGATGAGCCCCTGGGGAGCAGTGGTGTCAGGAAGGGAAGGGGCTCTCCACCGTTACAGTTCCTGGACCCTCCATCCTCGCCTCGCCCTGACAGTTCCCGTGTCCACCGGGATTTCTTCTTCCTCGTCTTTGTTTCCTTTCCCTGGTGAGTAGAAGTCCCGAGCAGCTTCCTGAGAAGGGGTGTGTGGGCGGCAGTTGTGGGGCTCGGGCCTGTCTGAGTGCATGTCCCCTTCCTGCTTGTTCTCATCTCCCTCTGGCTTTCAGTCCCGACTGGACACAGTTCTCCTGTGATTTTGAAGACTCCATAGATGTCTTCCAGCTCCTGGTTCCAGCCCCGTGGCTGACCAGTCTCACGTAGCTTTCCTCGGGCATTTAGGGCCTTGTCTTGCCCTGTTGTTCTGGGACCTCCTGGCAGTGTGACATGTTCCCTGGGTCAGGACAGGGGCCGCTCAGGGGCACCCACAACCCAGGAGAGGTTTTGGTCAGAGAGTTTGGGAGAAAGTAGTATAAATAAGCGCAAAACTGAGCAAACGGAACGGAGGGGGGGCTGGAAGTCTTCCTGCACCAGCGCCTCCACCTGCCTCGTGCCCGTGGTCTCAGCCAGGCCCCTCGGGAGCTGTGTGTCCGGTTCTCCTCGCCCCGCCCGAGGCAAGAGACTTGCCACCACCACTCCCTGCCTTCCAAGTTCATCTCCGCCTCGAACAGTGCAGAGAAGGAGACAGACAGACCCGCGTGTTCCGTCAGCCACAAGGAACCGAACGTCTGCCCCCTGTGCGCACTGTGCACCCTGTCAAAGCACTTCCTGTTGGTGAGATGCCGAGGCAGGTCTCAGTCCCTCCAGCTGGGTGCAGCCTTCGCTAGGTAACAGCAGTGCCTGGTGGCTCAGCGGGCCACACGCGGGCACATGTGAGTGCGCGTGCCTGCGTGTGTGCGTGTGCGCACACGTGCTCAGGAGACAGGATGGGGCCTTTCTGTGTGCTCTGGAAAAGCTTCCCATGCTTTTCTCTGGAGCTTGCCTCTCCCTGTTGTCCTGTTGTTTGGAGCCTGGTGGACATCTCCCCACCCATGTCGTGGGGTCCCTATTTGGCCTTCCATGTGCACTCTGAGAAGGCTCTCCGGCCTCCGCCCCTGGCGGCTGTACCCTCTCTGCCCTGCCGGTCACCGCGGTGCATGTCCGTGGTGCAGAGCTGCCCCGTCCAATCCTTGTAACAATCCTGTGAGGTGGGCGCTGGCCACACCTCTGTCTGGGCCTCTGTGTGAAGTTGGCAGGTCCCTCACACCTGGCTGCCCACTCGGCACTGTTTCTCTGAGCTCCAGGAGGCACTTTCTTCTCTGGGCTGATGAGGAACACCTGTTTCCTCCCCGCCACGTGCGGTCGACTGCCCCGCTCCACCAGCTGTTTGCTCTAGAGTCTCGCAAATCCAGGCCGCCCAGCTGGTCCGCAGTGACCACCATCATTTGTGCTCGTGCTGGGTTCCGTGTTGGTGGCTCGTTGAGGCGACCTTCATCTAGGGCTCACTGTGCCGGGCGCTGGGGGTGCACTCGAACCTCCACGTTCAGATGCGGACTCCCAGACACACAGAGGGCAGGTCATGTGCCCAAGGCTGCACAGCATGTCCCTGTCGTGCTGGTCTGCCCTGCAGGACACTCTCCCAGGTTCCTGCCTGCTCGGCGCTGGATGCCCTCGCCTGTGCCCCCAGATGTGCTGCATGTGGCAGCAGGCATTGTCACTGCTCCGCTGTGGGGCTCTGTCAGGGGCCATACAGGGAGCACAGTGGTACAGGGTTACATGTAATGGGATGAGGGTTACTTAGTATCTGGTCATTTTTTTCAAATGAATCATAAATGATTTACATATATTGGTGTTTCTTTTTTTTCTTTTTTTGGTGGGGGAGGTAATTAGATTTACTTATTTATTTATTCTTAGAGGAAGTACTGGGGATTGAACCCAGGACCTCATGCATACTAGGCATGCGCTCTACCACTTGAGCTACACCCTCCCCCCCATATTGGTGTTTCTTAGCAATAACTTGCCTGCAAAACACCTCAGAACTGGGGCTGCTTTGTAAGCTGCTGCTGTGACATCTCATCAGTCTGGGAACAAGCTGGGTCTGTGCTTGGTGCTGTTAGTGCAGGAGGGGCATGGAGGAGGGAGGACAGAGGACCAGAGATAGGAGACCCTGGAAGATGAGGAAAGGTCCTGTAGAGGGTGGAGATAGGGCCAGTACCTATAGGATGTCAGACAGAGGCCAGGGTGTGAGGGGCCTGGAACAGGTACGACGTGAAAGCTGTCGAGCTCCAGTTAGTCAGAAATGCCGTTTTGTCACAGAATAAGCATTTTCAGTCTGCTCCAAGAATATCTATGTTCTTGCCCGTGGACCTGCTTCCTAAGAGGCAGATTATTTAAGTAGCTTCCTGACAGTTGGAGAAGTCTAATTTCACCTCCAGTTGCTTGCCCTGTGCCCCTCTAGGTACCCAAACATGGCCTGTGAGCTGCTGACGTGCGACGTGCCACAGATCAATGACCGGCTGGGAGGGGACGAGGCTTTGCTGAACCTTCTTTACAGCTTCTTGGACCGCGAGCCGCCCCTCAATCCTCTGCTCGCCAGTTTTTTCAGCAAGACCATTGGCAATCTAATTGCAAGAAAAACTGAACAGGTGATCGTCTGCCAAGTCCACGTGGTTTGGGAGGGCTGGCGTGGATGGTGCTGACACATCTTGGTGACAGCCGTTGCTCTGTGACCCATGTCATTAGGTTGTGGGGCGCAGAGATCTGCCTCTTCTGTGGGACACACATGGAGCAGGCTGGGCTACTGCTCTGTGAATTAGAATTTGGTTAAGAAAGTGGCTTCCCAAGAGACAGCTCTGCTGACTGGCTGTGGAGTAAGCAGCGCCCCTGCCATCCCCGGGAGCTGCGCAGGGCCCCAGGCCAGGGCAGCTTGTGCGGCTGCTGACCCGTCCCAGGCACGCATCGTGCCAGGACCTCGAATGCCTCTGCTGCATCTGTGTGGGTGGCCGGTGTCTGTGTGTCTAGGGCACTTACTGTTTCAAAGCAAGTAAAAGGAAACTTGTAGCAAGAGGTCTCTGTAAAGTAGTGGGTGGATCCAGCTGGAGCACGGTCTTCCTGGAGGCCTCACATCACCCTGAGCACTGTGTTGAGAAGGCCGTCCTTCCTCGGTTCCTTTGCAGTGTCCCTCATGCCGCAGATGAGCAGTTTGACCTGCGTGTGTCCGTTTCTGTTCTGTTGTCCTGCTTGTGCTCACCAGCATGGCTTAACCGCTGTAGCTTTATGAGTTTTGATATTTGATAGAGTTAGGCTTCTCACTTTGTTTTTCTTTAAGATTGTTTCTTACTGTTCTTTGCCTTTGGCATTATTTTAGAACGAGTGTGTCTCCTCTGCCCCCCAAAAAGCCTGTGGAATGTCTGATTAGGCTTGCATTGTCTATAGACTGGGGTTGACAGATTGTGGTCCACAGGCCAAAGCTGTCCTGCCACTTGTTTTTGTAAATGAAATTTTACTGAAAGTCAGTTGCTCCCATTTATTTACACATTGTCTGTGGCTGGTTTTGTGCTATAGCAGAAGCTGAGTAGTTAGGGCTTCTTTAATTTCTCTCAGTAATGTAGTTCTCTGGGTAGTGGTCTTACATGATTTTCATCATATTTATTCTTAAGTAGTTGATGTGTTCCTGTTACTCTAAACAGTATCTTTTTATTGAAAAATTTTAGTGAAATAATTATAGGTTCACATGTAGTTGTATGAAATAACACAAGAATATCTTTTGTACACCCTGCCCAGTTTCCTTCAACAGTGACATTTCATAAAACACTAGTAAAATATCACAACCGTGGTACTGACGTTGGTACAACCCACAGATCTTACTGAGATTTTCCCAGTTTCTCTTGTTGTCATTTGCGTGTGTGTGTATGAAGTTCAGTACAGTTTATTGTGTGTGTGGGTTGGTGTCTCCACCTTCACGGGTAAGATGCTGGACAGCTCCAAAGCCACAAGGGTTCCTTGTGTTGCCCTTCTATAACTACTCCCACCTTCTCCCCGCCTCTGTCCCTTCACGCATCCCTAACCCCTGGCAACCACTAATCTGTTTCCATTTCTAAAATTTTGTTATTTCAAAGTGCTAGTTAAATTAAATCTTGTAATATGTAGCCTTTGAGGATTAGCTTTTTTTTCTAGCATAATTTCCTGAAGATTCATCCAAGTTGTTCTGTGTATCAGTAGTATGTTTCCTTTTATTGCAAAGTAGTGTTCAACGAGGTGAATGGACCACAGTTTGTTAAACCATTCACATATCAGAAGGACAGCTGGGCTGATTCCAGTTTTTGGCAATTATCAAGAAAGCTTCTGTTCTAATAATTTATATTCCTTAAAAAATTTATGTATGTACACAAGATCATGTCATCTGTGATTAATGACAGTTCTGTTTTATCTTTTGCAAACCTTATCATCTCTTTTTCTTGCTTTACCGCATTGACTGGGACTTGCAGTACAGTGTTGAACTGAAGTGGTGGTGGTGGGCATCTGTGTTTTATTTACTACCTCTGAGGAAAGACTTCCAGTGTTTTACAATGAAGTATGGTGTTTGTTGTCGAGTTTTTATAGATTTTTTTAAATCAAAGAGTAAGAAAATTTTCTTTATTCCTAGTTGTTTTAGTTTACGACAGGAGTGATTGTTGAAATGTGTCAGATGTTTTTACCGTATCTATTGAGTTCATCATAAGGTTTGCCTTCTCCATTCTGTTAATAGGTAAATTCCACTGATTGGTTTTCTGATGTTAAACCAACCTCGACTTCCTGTAATACAGCCAACTTGGTTCTGATGTATTATGCATTCTTTCATATTGCTTTTTTTTTTTTTAAGAATTTTTCTATCTGTGGTCATCAGTGAGATTGGCTTATAATTTCCCTTTCTTATAATGCCCTTGTTAGGCTTTTGGAATCAAAGTTTTATGTCCTTATACCATGACATGGGGCTTACTCTCTCACCTTACATGCCCTGGAAGAGTCTGGTATATAAGACTGGGGTGATCTTCCTTTGAACGTTTGGTACCCGTCTTCAGTAAGGCCGTTCATTAGAACCTGGAGCTTTCTGTATGGGGAGGCTTTTAATTATAAATTTTGTTTCTTTTGATACTTCAGAATTCTTTTCTTCTTGTCAGTTTACGTAAGTGTGTTTTTCAAGGGAATTTTTCATGTTTCTAAGTGTACATAAGCTGGCGTACACTTGTTCCTGGTGACCTCCGGCTGGGGTCATGCATCTGTAGGTGTGCAGGGCGTCCGAGGGCCTGCTCTGCTGTGCTTTCAGTCGTCCTCTCCAGGCGCCCCGTTGCTCCTTCCGCACGTCTCTCTCCTCCAGCTTCCTCTTCTTCCCCAGCACTTCTCAGCATGAGGGTGGCCGAGATTCCTTAGCTGGGTGGCCCTTCTCAGGGCCGTTGTCCCTGGTGCAGCCTGAGTGTGCCTCAGCACAGCGGCCTGGACACACAGGCACTTCCTCTCTGGGCCAAGCTGAGCTGACCTTGCAGACAAGTGGCCAAGGGGGCCGCTGCCCCAGCTCCTCCGCTCCACCTGTGCCCAGCCCACCGCACCCCCGTGGCTTTGTGCTCAGTCATCCACGTCTTGTTGGCCCTGGTCACCAGCTGGCCATCCACCTGACCACCTCTGCCTCTTCTTTTCCAGAACCTCAGTCCTTTCCCTTCAGCTGCCTGTCAGCTCTCTGGGTTTGTGTCCCGTGTCCGATGGCTGCCACCCCCGGCTCGGCTCTGTCTGCGCTGGTGGCTTCTGCTGGAAGCACTTGAGCTGCTGCATGTGGAGTGGTCGCTGCGCACAGCGGCTTGCGCTCTGACCCTGCTCTTGCGTGCCTGCGCCTGGCCTCCTGCCGACTCCTCTAGCCGGGGGTCCTCTCATGCCCTGCGCCCCCGGCCCCCGGGACTCACCTGTGTCCGGGCCTCTGCCTGTCCTTGCAGGGCTTTCTTACAACGTTTTCTAGGTCTTCCCATTATTTCTCTCAGTACTGTTGAAAATAAATCTTTCCCATGGCAGTCCTTGGGGGTAGTAGCCTCTCCTGGTGGTCAGGGTCTCCCCACTCATTTCTCAGGGGGCGTCTGATTTCAGGTGATTGTGTTCTTGAAGAAGAAGGACAAGTTCATCAGCCTGGTGTTGAAGCATATCGGCACCTCCGCCCTCATGGACCTGCTGCTGCGTCTGGTCAGCTGCGTGGAGCCTGCCGGGCTCCGACAGGAGGTCCTGCACGTGAGTGTGTGGCCCTCCCGTGTGTGTGCCGTGCAGGTTCTCTGAGAGTGGGGGTCGGTGCCTGGCACAAGGAGGCCGGAGCCGGGTGAGGGTCCCTCTGGGCAGGTCACTGGGGCTTCTTGTCAAGGTTTGTATCCGAGGTCTGGCGTCCGCACCTTGCCTCTTGTCCTGCCCGGTCCACTCATGAGCCAAGAGCAGCAACGGCTTCCTCGCTTCCACCCTGCGGTGCGCGCCTGGGAGGGAACACTAGCCCATGAGGGTTACACTCAGAGAAGCTGCAGAGGCCAGAGTTGGCCTGTTGTTTGTCCTGGAGCGTGTGCCTGTCTGTCCTGACAGTAGTCGCCTCCTGAGGGCTTTCCCCGAGAGAGAGAGGATTCTCAGCCCAGAGGAGCCCAGGAAGTCAGTGTTGGACAACCTCTTCACGTTGTTTGGCAGGTTTTGTTTGTAATGCGATGTAAGATAGGTAAACTGTTGGGCCTTCTTGCCAGTTTTCTGGCTCCTGGAATCAGGTGACAGTTGTCATCGAGGTGGCAGGTGTCACTCTTAGGTTCGTAGCTCACTTCTCTGTGGACCAGCCTCTGCTATAATTAACCCTCGTAGCAGATGTGCTGCAAAGCGGCATGGACGTCAGCGTTGTTGGAGTCGGTGGGAAGCCTACGCTGACCCACGCCGAGCAGGTTGGGGCAGACCAGCCCATTCTCAGGCGAGGAAGTGTGTCTGTGCGGCCCAGGTCAGCCCCTGGACAGCATGGAGCCCTGCAGCCTTCACGGTGCTCCTCCTGGTCTGGGAAGGGCCCAGAGGCCGCAGGGGTGCGGCTGGGCCTCTGTGTCGCGCTGGGTTGTGCGCTGAGAGAGCCCCATCAGCGCGCGGGAGGCTCCGGGCTCCCCTCGTGCTGTCTTGGGAGAGGTCCTGAAAACAGCTGGTGCATGCATGTGTAAGAGTCTGAACCGTCAGGACACGTGGACAGTGACTCCCTCCTTTGTAATCTTTGAGTCACTCTAGAATTCAGTCACTGCTGGTTCTTCCCGGATCTGGGTGGCCGCACAGGCTGGAGCAGGAGTCTCTGTCCCCAGAACTTGGTGGTGGATTTCTGCTGCATTGAAGGGCTTCCTTTCCGGTCAGTCAGATGTGAGCAGAGTCACCGACAGGCCCTCTTCCCTTCCAGTGGCTCAGTGAGGAGCAGGTCATCCAGAGGCTCGTGGAGCTGGTCCACCCGAGTCAGGACGAAGACGTGAGTGGGGGCTGACGGGGGCGGCGTGCCCTGCATTGCTGTCCTCAGATGAGGACCAGTGAGACACCACTCTTCCTTTAGTTGAGCACTGACTTCTAGACTTTTATTTTTACTGAAAAGTAATGCATGCATATTATAAAAAACAGTTCAGACGGAATTGTGTTAGTTTTCTGTGGCTGAGTCACAGATTACCCCACAGCTGAGTTGCCTGTAGCAGTAAGCTTTTTATGTTAGTTTTTATGGCTCAGGGATCGGGCCCTCTGCCCAGGCTTTCACAAGACTGGTCACCCTGGCTGCCCGGGAAGGGCCTGCCCCCAGGGTCACAGTCACCGGGCAGGACTGCGTCCCATGAGGGCTGCTGGCTAAGGCCGGCCTCAGCTCCACACCCTGGGGCCTCGGCTTCTCACGGAGCAAGCGCCCCCCTCACTGGCTGCGTTCTGCTCCCGTGAGTGGCTGGTTCCAGCCTGTACTCACCCGCAAGGAGGCAGCTCCGGAGGAGACCCCCTGTGGCAGAAGCGTGCAGGGTGGCTGCGGTGTCACTGTGGAGAGTGTGAGGTATGTCCCGATAGGCCTGTCTCCACGGGTGCCAAAACTGAACACGCCTGCTCTCCTCCGCACTTTTGAGAACGGGGTGCTGACTCCTGTCTGAGCCTTTGCTGCTGTCAGTCCCGCCGGCCCACAGGGCTGGCCAGGTGGCTGGGGGTCTGTGCTCCGGGTGGGGAGGAGGGTGCGCTGCAAGCTGACTAGTTCCTTCCCAGCCTGGAGGCCAATTTGGATGCTTTCATTGTTCCCTAAAATAGTCACCAGCACTTCCTTCAGCCCGGTGTCCCGTGGGGCTGCTTCCTGCTTAGTTGCCCCTGCAAGGAGACAGGGGCTGAGTTTCTCCCTAAGTCATATTCATCTGCCCCACAGAATAACCCCCACATTGATGGCAAATGCTTGGAATAAGAGATTCTAAGTTTTCATGGGGTTAATGCTTCCCTAGAAAAATCTTCTGTTTTCTCTGTAACAACTCTCGTGTCATTAGCTCACAGGACTCATTCTGGATATTAGAGCTACTTGTCAGTTTAAAGACAACCTCAGTAACGTGGGCACACACGTAGTGTAGCTCAGAAATGGGTCTGAGGGACAGAGCAGTATCTGGCATATTTGACCATTGAGGCCCCCTTTGAACTCTGGGGGACAGAGCAGTGGCTAAAACGTGTGGCCAGATCTGCACCCTGACAGTGAAAGGCTGACCAGGCGTCTCTGAAATGAAGCAGCCTGGAGCGAGTCCAGCATCTCAGGGGACTGAGCCGTGGGAATCGCTCTGACTGTGCAGCCTTGGCTGTGTGGACGCTTGTCCGTGGCCCTGAGGGGAGCTGTGTGTCTCCCTGTCTTTTCAGAGGCAGTCCAATGCTTCCCAGACGCTCTGTGACATCATCAGGCTGGGCAGAGAGCAGGGCAGCCAGCTGCACGAGGCTCCAGAGCCAGACCCCCTCCTCACAGCACTGGAGTCGTGAGTGGTGGGCGCGTGCTGGCGGGCCTGGGGTGGGGCGGCCTCCAAGCCCGCTCCAGGCTCCCACAGGCACTGCCGCCTTCGCTGGTTGTTTGTAATGAGCTGGCTGTGAAGGGCTTGTCCTCATCCAGTCACCTGGATGGGCCCCTTCTCACAGGAGGGGTCTCCGGGGGCCTCCTAGCAGGTGCGGAGAGTGCAGGCCAGCCAGGGCAGGGGCGTCCTGAGAGCCTGGGTGCCTGGGCCGAGCCCTGAGCAGAACCCCTCTGGGGTGCAAGGCGTTGCCCCGCCATGGGTAGGCCCTGCCCTTTCCAACCTGGTCTGTGAGTCTGCACCAGGAGGTGGTGACCCCATGTGTCCGACAGGCAGGACTGCGTGGAGCAGCTGCTGAAGAACATGTTCGATGGAGACCACACTGAGCTCTGCCTTGTCAGCGGGACGCAGGTGCTGCTCGCCTTGCTGGAGACCCGGCGGGCCGGGTGAGTCTCCCGAGAGGGAGTATGCCACCCGGAGCAGGGGTGACACTTCAGGGACCTGGGGCCCAGAGGGGCGGTCCATCTGGGCACGCCGTGTCTTCTGATCACTTCCTGATTTTTCAAGTGACCACACAGATAGACTCTCCTTGTTGGAAAGGTGAACTTCACGGCTGTGGCCCTGTTCCCTTTGACCTTCATGGTCAACCTGGTTCCCACCTCAGCCCAAAGGCACTGCTGTCGCCAGTTTGGAAAGCGTTTGGACTTGTCTGTGGAGCACACACGGTCAGCTGGCTTCCCCAAGGACTGTCCCAATGAGTCAGCGCCCACAGCACCCTTGTAGGCTGTGTGTGTGTCGTATGGAGGGTGTGTGGCGTGTGCGCTGTCTGCTCTGTTCGCTGTGCTGTGTCACCACCCAGCACGCTCCCCGGGCGGTTGCAGTCCCCGTGTCCGTGTCTGGGGGGAACTTCACTGTGGCCCCCAGTGCTCACAGCCTGCACTTTTTTTAAAAGAAAGGAAAAAAAAAAACGACGGGAAATTGAGTCAGTCTCAGTGGTGACATTATTAGCAGTCTCTCTCTCTCTCTGGTGCCCAATTCATATTTATTAGTTTATTACCTAAAAATGGACTTCTGAGGTTAGTGTCATTTCCCCATCAGACGCCAGGATACTGCTTTTCATCTCCACGAGCCCAGGGCGCCTGGCCCCTCCCCAGGGCCCTGCCCAGCCTGGGACAGCATGAAAATGAGGAAACAGAGAGGAGCCAGCTGATTTTCTTTGCTTTTTAAAAATCTTTTTATGTATTTAAACATATTTTTCTACAATGATTGTGTATTACTTTTATATTTGGCGAAGTGTTTCAATAAAAATCTCAGAAAAATTAGCTGGATAAAGCCATGGGGACAATGTGGGCTGGTTCTGTCTCTGTCACTGAGGAGTGGGGAGGCAGGAAGCGGAACCAGTTCCAGTGAATGTGACGTCCATAGCTGCTGGGCTGGCCCCCGGGCATGGCCCCCGTACGATCAGGGGCCTCCCTGGAGACGTGAGTGGACACATTTGTGGGCGTCCCCGTGTCTCCACCTGCCTTCTCGTCCACAGGACCGAGGGCTTGGTGGACGCTTGCTCTCAGGGACTGGACAGGCCGTGCACCGTCAGCAGCGGCGTCCTGCATGGCATTGAGCCGCGGCTGAAGGACTTCCACCAGCTTCTGCTCAGCCCGCCAAAGGTAGGTGACTTTGAGCAGAGGCTGGGGCTGTGGAGACGATGTGGGCTGGGTCACTTGTAAGCGGAGGACTCCACACATCATCCAGCCAGGGTGGGTGCACTCAGACGCTGCTGTCCCCAGACCCCAACTGAGAACCATAGACAGGTGCCAGAGGCATGTTTCAGACCCCATGTGCCGTGTCCATCTCGTCTTAGGTGAGGCCTGGGACTTGGACGTTTTGCTGCCCCCCAGATGGCTCCTGCATTCTGAAATGGGGAGTTGTCTGAGGACCCGAGTTCATTGTAGGCCTGGCCTGTGAGCTGGGGACACCTAGCCTAGGTTCAGGGATCCTGGGAGAGACCCTTTGTTCAGCTGGGCAGCTCTGGGCAGTGAGTGGTGATGTTGAGGATAACTCACTCCTCCACCACCTCAGTCCCTCTGAGCAGCCTAGGGTGCCCGCCCCTCTCAGCTGGTGGCCTCTTCCCTCCCCTCTAGTGCTTCTCCTTGGCATGCACCACGGTCTGCCGTGCTGTTTATCATGTTTACCAGCTTGCTTCTGGTCTGCCCCCCACTGGAAAGGAAGCTTCATGAAGGCAGGGATTCTGGAACATTCTGTTAATGAAAAGGTGGACGCGCTGAGTTGCATGTGCGGTTCCCCCCGTCCTACAGGCCAGCTTTGTCATCAGTCTCCTCTGAGTGTGTCAGCTCAGTATCTTGAGACTGTGTCCCCGAGAGCACTGCCCCATGTTGGTTGCATCTTGTATGCCGAGGCCACCTCCCTTGGGCTGGCCACCTGAGACCAGGGTGCCCTGGACTCCCGGGAGCAGAGGTCCAGCCTTGGTCACTCTTTTGTGAGCCCCGAGGGGAGCGGTGGGGTTTTTAACCCTGCTGCCCCTCATTTCCTCCTGCAGGCAGCGCTGCCTTGAGGACCCCCTCCAGCTGGGCCACGTCATGCAGCTGCAGCCCTGGCCCTTTGACACTTGGCACCTGAGCTAAGAGAAGCCCACGGTGGTCACAAGGCTCCAACTGGGCGGGGCTTCTGTGTTTGCAGAAAAAAGCGATCCTGACCACCATCGGCGTGCTGGAGGAGCCCCTGGGCAGCGCCCGTCTGCACAGCGCCCGCCTCGTGGCTGCACTGCTGCACACGAACACGCCCAGCATCAACCAGGAGCTCTGCCGGCTCAACACCATGGGCTTACTGCTGGTGAGCGGCACCGCTGCCCCCGTGCCTGCCCGTGCATCCTGCGTGGGCTGCAGCGGGGTGGGGGGCAGGCAGCTGGACCTCAGCCCCTGGGCAAGGGGCTGCCTAAAAGGGGACCCTGGTTTGGTCCTGGACCGGGCACAATCCGTGCAGAGAGACTGTCTCCTGCCCCCAAGGCTTGACGTGAGAGCCCAGGGCTGATTCCCCCGTTTGAGGGGATGGAGCCCATCTCCTTTCTGATTCCTGCCTTGAGAGAGAACTCTGTAGCTCTTCAGCACAGAACAGCCCAGGAGAGCAGCTCCTCAAGCGCACAGCACGGCAACGCTGGCGGGCTGCCCCCGCGGGGCCTCGCCTGAAGTGTCCTCAGTGCAGATCCATCCTCAGGGTTCTCCTCGGCCTTGCCCTTGGGTCTCTGCTCCCAGGAAGCTGAAATCACTTTACATTTAAATCTCAGTCCCTGAAGGAGCCAGCCTTGGAGCTGGGCCTTAGGTGCTGATGCCGCGGGAGCCCTCCCAGCACTGGGGAGGCGGCGGGGCTCAGCTCTTGACTGCAGAACCACGTGTGGGTCAGAGGGCCATCATAAGACTCCATTTCCCGTCCTCTCCGCAAAGAAAGTTTTCTCTCTCCCACTCCCCCTTTTCACTCTTATTTTACTGTGGCAAAATATGCGCAGCGTAAAGGTTAACGTTTTAATAACCTTGAAGCGAGCAGTTCAGCGGCGTTAAGTGCGTTCGTTGTTGTGCAGCCACCGCCACGATCCATTTCCGGGACTTTCTCGTCTTCCCAAGCTCTTTTAAACACACTTCCCATGCCCCGCCCCCGGCCCCCGGCCCCCGGCCTTCTGTTTTCCGTCTCTGAATTTGACTCCTCCGAGTGCCTGTGTTGGTGGGCTCATACAGTGTGTGTTCTCTTTTGTCTGGCTTATTTCGCTGAGCGTCGTATCCTCCAGGTTCATCGGTGGCGTAGCGCCCGCTGTACTTCCCTTCCTTTTGAGGCTGAATGGGATTTCGCTGTGTGGATATAGTACACTGTGTTTATCCATTCATGCATTGATGGACACTCCGGTTGCTTCTGCATTTTGGCTGTTTTCACTAATGCGTCTATAAACATGGATGCGCAAACGTGTGCAAGAGCCCCGGCTTTCACTTGTTCTGAGTATATACCTAGAGGTGAGATTGATGGGTCAGGTAGTAGTTCTGTGTTCAACTCTTTGAGGTGCCCACAAACTGTTGTCCATGGTTGGTACCCTGTTTCACATTCTTACCAGCAGTCTATGAGGGTTCCAGCTTTTCCACTTTCCTCCAACTACAGTTTCCATTTTTTTTTGATAATACCATCTTAATGGGTGTGAGGTGGTATCTCATTGTGTCTTGACTTGTGTTTGCCTGATGATTAGTGATGTTGAGCACCTTTTCCTGGGCTTTGTACATCGTCTTTGGAGAACTGTCTGTTCCAGTCCTTTGCCCTTTTTGAATTGGGTGTGTTTAATTTTGGTTGTTGAATTGAAGGAATTCTTTATATATTCTAGATGTTAAACTCTTAGATATTTGATGTGCAAACATTTCCTTCCATTCTGTGAGTTATCTTTTTATTGTCTTCATAGTGTTCTTTGATACACAAAAGTTTTAAATTTTGATAAAGTCCAAGTTATCTATTTTTTTCTTTTATTGCTTGTACATTTGATTCCATACCCAAGAAATCATTGCCAAATCCACTGTTATGAAGCTTTCCTGTTTTCTTCTATGAGTTTTATAGTTTTACGTCTACCAAGTCTTTGACCCATTTTGGGTTCATATATAAGTGTAGTGTAAGGTAAGGGTCCAGCTTCATTCTTTTGCATGTGGATGTCCAGTTTTCACAGCACAATTTGTCTTCTTTTGTTTTTTATATAAGTTTCACGTGTACATTCTATTTCTACTTCTGTATACCCTACAGTCAACTACTGGAAATTTAGTTTATGTCCATCACCATGCGGCTGATCTCCTTTACCCGTTTCATCCTCCCCCCGCCACCCCACCACCCCTTACCACTGGTCGTCACTACTCTGTTCTCTGTATCTGCGTATTTGTTTTTGTTTGGTTTCTTTATTTAGTTTGTTTTATATTCCACATATGAACGAAATCATACAATATTTGTCTTTCTGACTTATTTCACTTAGCATAACACCCCCAAGGTCTATCCATGTTGTTGCAAATGGCAAGATTTCATTCTTTTTTATGGCTGAGTAATATTCCATTGTGTGTATATACCACATCAGCTTTATCCAGTCATCTGTTGATGGGCACTTAGGTTGTTTCCACGTCTTGTTTATTGTAGATAATGCTGCAGTGAACATGGGGTTGGGGCATATATCTTTTCAAGTTAGTATTTTCGTGCTCTTTGGAGAGGTACTCAGGAGTAGAATTGTTGGATCACGTGGTAGTACTATTCTTAATTTTTTGAGGAACCTCCATTCTGTCCTTCACAGTGGCTGCACCAGTTTACATTCCCACCAACAGTGTAGCAGGGTTCCCTTTTCTCTACCTCCTCACCAACATTTATTATTTCTTTCAGCACCGTTTGTTGAAAGGACTTTCTTTTCCCATTGAGTGGTCTTGGCATCCTTGTTGAAAATAAATGGACCATATGTGTGAGGATCTATTTCTGGACTCTGTTCAGTTCTGTTGGTCTGTATGTGTGTCCTTATTGCTAGTACCACAGTCTTTTGATTACTATAGCTTTCTTTGTTGGAAGTTTCACAATTGGGAAGTGTGAGTCCTCCAACTTTGTTCTTTTTCAGAATTGTTTTGGCTTTTGGGATCCCTTAACATTCCAAATGAATTTTAGGATGAGGTTTTCTGTTTCTACAAAAAAAAAAAAAAGAGGCGTTGGAATTTTGATAGAGATTATATTAACTCTTGTAGGTCCTTTTGAGTAATATTGTCATCTTAACAAAATGAAGTCTTCTAGTTCATGAACACAGATGTCTTTCCATTTATTTAGGTTTTCTTTAATTTCTTTCAGCAATATTTTATAGTTTTCAGTGTATAAGTGTTTATAAGTCTTTCATTTTTTAGGTTTAATTTATTCCTAAGTATTTTATTCTTCTGGATGGTCTGCAAACGGAATTTTTTTCTTGTTTTTTGGATTGTTTATTGTTACTGTGTAGAAATGCCACTGTTCTTTTTTGTTTTGTTTTGGGGGGAGGCAGTTAGGTTTATTTACCTATCTTTTTAATGGAGGTACTAGGGATTGAACCCAGGACCTTGTGCATGCTAAGCATGTGCTCTGCCACTGAGCTGCTCTGCCCTCCACCTGCAACTGATTCTTGTGTGTTGATTTTGTATCCTGGGACTTTGCTGAAATTATTTATTAGCTCTGACAGTTTATGTGGAATCTGTAGAATTTTCTGCATATAAGACATTGTCATCTGTGAAAAGAGATAATTTTACTTCTGCCTTTTATTTCTTTTTATTGCTTGATTGCTCTGGCTGGAACTTGCAGTGCAGTGTTGGCGGGCAGTGGCGAAAGGGGCGTCCGTGCCTTCTTCCTGATCTCACCTTCGAGTGTGGTGTTTGCTGTGGGCTTGTCACAGATGCCCTTTGTCATGTTGGGGAAGTTTCCTTTGCTCCTAATTTATTAAGTGTTTTTATCAAGAAAATTTGTTGAATTTTGCTGAATGCTAAATGCTTTTTCACAATCAGTTGAGATGATTTTGTGGGTTTTGTTCTTCACTTTTTTAATGTGGTATATTACATTGATTGATTTTCGTATGTCAGTCCATCGTTGCACTCCGGGAATATAAATCCCGCTTGGTCATGGTGTATAATCCTTTTCATATGCTGCTGAATTTGGTTTGTTATTTTTTTAAGTTATTTGAGGGGGGTAATTAGTTTTATCTGTTTGTTTAATGGAGGTACTAGGGATTGAACCCAGGACCTCTTGCACACTAGGTACACCCTCTACCACTAAGCTATACCCTTCCCCACCTCCTCCCCACCCTGGCTTCTTAGTATCTTGTGGAGGATTTTTACATTAGTGTTTGTGAAGGGATATTGGTCTGTAGTTTTCTGCTCTTGTGATGTCTGCGGTATCAGGGCCATACTGGCCTCATGGAACGAATTAGGTGTGAGGTGCTCCCTCCTCTCTCAAGTTTTTGGGAGAGTTTGAGAAGGACTGATGTTATTAATTCTTCTTCAAATGTTTGGCAGAATTCACCAGTGAAGCCCTGTAGTCTGGGCTTGTCTTTGTCGGGAGGTGGGTCTTACTTTGTGTTGAAGAGAAGGCAGCGTGGCGAAGGCCCCTCCCAGGTCACCCGAGGTCACACAGACAGAGACAGTGAAGCTGAGATTGCGCCTGTCTTTCTGTGGAGGAGGAGGACTGCGTGGAGCTGAGGGCCTCCTTCCGTCAGCAGCCCCCAGCTTCCTGGTGTGCAAGGAGGGCTCACGCGCGTACACTGCACCCACCCTGTCTCCCCTGCACACCCCTTCCCCTTCCACATGGGCAGCAGATGGTCTGGGTGTGAGGTGGCTATGTCACCACTCCCAGCTGGCGTCGCACTGCCGTCTTCACAGGCGGGTGTGTGTGGTGGGGTGCGGCTTCCCACTCAGCCTGCTCTGCGACTTCAGCCTGGAGCTTGGGTTTGGGCCCCTCTGGGAAGTGTCTCGACGCGCACCTCCTGATTTCACGACTCCACTGGATAGAGTCCCAGGGGCTGGAGAATTTCACACTCCCAGGAGCTTGTGGGTCAAAGATAGTCATAAAGGAAGAATGATTAAAGTACTGTGTAGCAACATGTGTCGATGGTGGATTTTACAGGGGAATGCGCAGCCTTAAAAAGACATGCTGGGAAAGGAGAGGCTGAGGGCTCATGGGTTAAGCTTCCAATTTAAGGACAAAAGCATAAACCCACAGGAAGTGGTCAGATAAGAGCAAAGATGAGACAGAAACAAAGCCCCCGGCTGGATGGAGGTGGAAGGCATGTGGCTCTTTGCAGAAGTTTCTAAGGGCACCGGGTCTGGATGGTCAGGAGATAGTGGAAACGGTGCTCCTGCTTCAGGAGACCAGCCTGAGGGCTTCCCTCCGCCCCCAGGACCTGTTCTTTAAGTACACCTGGAATAACTTCTTGCACCTCCAAGTGGAACTGTGCATAGCTGCGATCCTGTCCCACGCTGCCTGGAAGGACAGGGCCGAGGCCAGTGGACCTGAGGGCAGGCTGGAGCCTCCACCCCTCAGCGGGGACCCAGAGACCCCCCAGCCTGCTGCCAGCTGCCCCGAGAACACGATGGTGACCCATGTAAGTCCAGCTAGTGTCCGTGCATCCTGTGCGTCACCGTGTGCTGAGTCCCTCCAGACCGTGTGGCGGTACCGTTGATGTGGGCCGTTGTGGCCAGCATGGCCCTGGCCCTTGTGTGTTTTCTCCTCTGACCCTCATGTGACTTGGGGGTGCTGCTCCCCTTTTTCACACGAGACCAGAAGTCACAAGGAAAGTGTCCATGTCTGCCCAGGCCCCCAGAGCTAGTAGAGCAGAGGGCCGGGGGTGGGGGTGAGCAGCCCCACCGTCAGGAAGGTGCTCAGGAGACAGCATGAACGTGTCGCTTCTCACGGGAAGACTTTCTGGGACTGTGAACCTCATGGATCCTCTGCGTGACACTCCTTTTTCCTCCTGGGCACCTCCTTTCGCCTGAGCGCACTCTGGACGCTCACCCTGGGGCCGCCTGCACGCCGCCGTGTGCTCATGGGCCTTCCCCAGGGCTGTGGGCAAGAGCACACCTGCGCCCTTGGGGACTGTGTCCCCAGTGGGGAGGGAGCAGGTACGTGGGAGGGTGGAGCACGTGGCACAGACCATCCCCCAGCTGGAGAGCCCCTGTGAACAGAGGAGGTCGTGGGGGTTGGCCCTGCCCCTCACCGGGCTGGCTTTGAGGCTCAGACAAGAGGGCTTGGAGGGGGTCCTGAAGGGCTGCTCCTGCCTGCCTTGGCCCGTGTTGCTGGGCATCTACGGGCCTGAGCTGGTCGATGGCCTACGGGGTGAATAGCCGGGGTGGGCGGTTTCAGTGCTGAGAGCCACATGGCGGAGGGAGGGGGCAGGGGCCATTCAGGCCAGGGAGGGATCCCCACCCAGATGATGAGGCCACAGGTGTGTGAGTGGTGGGGGGGTGCGATTTGGATCCCAGAACAAACATCCCAGGTGCCTGGAGCCACCTGTGTGAGGGCCTGGGAGCAAGTGAGCACAGGGCCCTGGCCTTCCTGCTGGGCAGAGGAGGTGGGAGAGCTGCCAGAGCAGGGTGGGAAGCTAGGGGAGGCTGGAGGAGGCCGAAGAGGGACTGTCCTGTTTCGACCCTGGTCTTGACGGGGAAGGCCCTTAGCAGTGCCTGCCGGGTGTCTGGTGGGGACGGCAGGGCTGGGCTGTCGTGCTGTCACTGCCCACGGGGGACTTGGGGCTGGTGTGTCTCATTGCTGCCTGCTAAGCCCACTTGGCCCAGGGGCAGTGGAAGGGGGTGTGCACCCCTGCTGGCCTGACTGGTGTTGCCTGTCTCCCAGCTGTTCCAGAAGTGTTGTCTGGTCCAGAGGATCCTGGAGGCCTGGGAAGCCAACGACCACACACAGTGAGAACCCCTGGGGCTTGGGTGGGGCTCTGGGGCTCTGAGGAAGGTTTGTTTGCATGGAAGGGTCCTGCTCCTCATGGCCTCCTGCCCCAGCCCCTGGCTCCCTGAGCCCCTCCCCCTCTCCTCCACTGTCCTTTGGCAGAGACCCCATCCTATGTCCCAGTGTGTCCCGAATCTCCTCATCTCCCCATCCCAGCCTCCGGCCACTTCTCTCACTGAACTCCCGAGTCCTTGAAAGAGTGCTCTAGGCCACTTCTGCTTTCTTCCTGCCCCACTGGCCTTCTGATGCCTGGGCAGCTAGGGTTGTTCTGAAATTAGCAGGTGGTGTCACCCCTGCTTGAAAGTCTCAAATGCCTAGATCCCAGGTGTGCCGCAGGGTCCAGGGTTGGCAGCCCCAGCCCACTGTGTTCCCGCTCTGCCTGGCCAAGGGCTGCTCCTGGGGGCTCCCAACCTCACCTACCTCCCCACACGTCCCACAGTCACTGAGCCACAACGAGCAGGGTGGGGCCACCCGGCCTCCCCCTCGGCCCTGGTCTGTGCGATACCCAAGGGGCTGGTGCCGAGCCTGCTCGTGTACGTGTTGCATGTTGGTGCACGCGTGTGTGGCAGTGTCAGGGAGAGGTCCGTGAGCCACGGTAGACTGTGGGCAGGCTTATGAGCCTGGACGCCTCCAGGCCTCAGCCCTGGCCAGCTGCTCCCAGGTCTCCCCCTCATCCCAGCTTCACCTGTGGACCAGGTCGTCGCGGTCCCTCCTCCCTGCCTCTGCCAGGCTGGCCACCTACTCAGGACCGCCTTCGCTCCCTCTTCTGGGTGTGGCCAGGCTCTCGGGAGGGAGGTGGGAAACAAGCCCCGTGAGTGCTGGGGTTCAGGGGCGGCCGCTCTGAATGTGTCAGAATCTGGCGTCTTTCCTGACGTGCTGGGGAGTTTAAGACTTGCTCTTCTGTTGGGTCACGTGTGGGACGAGTGAGAAGTTGAGGGCAGAGCCATGTGTTCATGGCCACATGGGACACAGGTGGACAGAGGGCAGGATGTGTGCTTCTGCCGGCTGCCGGGTCCCGCGTTGCTCTCAGTCCTCACTAGGAACTGGGACACTCAGGGTCAGCACTCGCAGCACTGACAGGCCCGCTGGCCTGGGCTCAGCCCCGGCCACGCCCGTTCTCTGGTCCATCCATGCAGGGGTGGGAGCGGCACCTGCCCGTTTGCACTTCTCAGTAGTGAGATTAGAGTGACATTGGCATCTAGTAGGCGCTCTCCAAAAATAAGTGTCCCGGAGGCCAGGCCGTGGTGCGGAAGCTGGTTGGAAGGTGGTCCTGGGCGAGGCCTGCCCTGAAGTGCGGTTGTCCCTCAGGGCAGCAGGCGGCATGAGGCGTGGGAACATGGGCCACCTCACCCGGATTGCCAATGCAGTGGTACAGAACCTGGAGCGGGGCCCCATGCAGACCCCTGTCAGCGAGGTCATCCAAGGTGAGTGCCTCTGGGTGGCAGGAGCCCTGTTCCAGATGTTGCTGCCAGAGGCTGTCCTACCCCTGCCTCCTGCTCTCTGCCCTCTGGCCCCTCAGCTGGCAGTGACTGCACTGGAACCGAGACTGAGGGCTCCCCTTCCCGCCTGGGCTCTCCTGTCGGGTGAGCCTGGCGCCTGGGCGTCAGTTCTGAGGGGCAGATGTCTGGAGCCCCTGCCACAGTCATGGCTCTGGTTCCCCTGCATCCCGCACCACCTGCGTCTGCCCGCACGCCTGCTGCTGCCCCAGCGTCCAGCTCTTCTCTGCACTCGGGGCTTGGCCTGGGTGCAGGGCCTTTGTCTTTAAGAGCAGCCGAGGGGCCTGGACAGAGGCAGCCCGTCCTGGCCAGGCCTCCTCTGCCCCACAGACTTCCTCTCATCACGACCCGCCAGTCCCCCTCCCCCCCAGATCTGGGGGCTGCCACCTGTACCCCTTCCTAGCCCTCACATATCCTGGGCACATGGTCTGCAGCCCCCAGGCATCTGGCTTCCTGGGCTGAGCCGGGGAGGGCTCCAGGGGGTCTCAGTTCAGACAGATGGTGGGCAGCTTAGAGGGGCCTCGCTGGGGAGGACGCCTGGCCAGCCTGTACAGGGTGTGCTGGGTGCCAAGAGGGACAGATAATCGGGGCAACCAGGAGGGCCTGAGGGTGACATACAGTGGGCCCCAAGGGCATGGCGGGTGGTCACACTAGCTTCACAGCCATGATGGTTTGCCCCCGGTCCCATGTGGGGGCCTGAGGACAGGGCTGCCCAGGGTGAGATGGATGCCAGAAAGTGCGCAAAGGATTGAGCAGGCCCATGGTGGGTGTGAGCGACGGGCTCAGCGTGCCTTCTAGGGGAGGCGTGGGAGGTGCTGGGTCTGTCCCCGTCCTGGGGCTGAGGTGGGCGTGGCCGCAGCAGCTCTTTTCCCCCGTGGCCCCTGGGGCAGCTGTCAGGCTGTGGGGCCAGGATGAGCTGCCGCTTCCGTCCCAGGGCTTAGCTGGCTGCCTTTTCTGCAGGGCTCCCTGAAGACTGCCGTGGGCGGTGGGAGAGCTTCGTGGAGGAGACACTGACGGAGGCCAACCGCAGGAACGCGGTGGACCTGGTGAGCAGCCTGGGTGGCGCTGACCGGTGCTGCGGCCTCAGGCCCTGGGCCTGTCAAGGGTGCGGCCCCTGCAGCCCTCTGAGCAGGGCAGTATCAGCCTTTTGGTTCTTCCCTGGCCTGTGCTCCTGGGGCTCCGGTGTGCCCTGCACAGGGAGGGCAGGTCGGCTGCGGCCCTGGGTTCACCCGTCTGGCTGTTGCAGGTCAGCACCCACCACCTTCACCCCTCCAGCGAGGATGAGGACATGGAGGGCGTTTTCCCCAGCGAGCTGTCCCTTCAGCAGGTGCGTGTGGCCAGGCCCTGCGCCCCTGCAGCCAGGCCCCCACCGCCATACTCTGGGCAGCGCTTAGGCCTTGAGGGTGTCCCGCTCCCTGGAGTGTCACCAGACGGCCTCAGCAGGACAAGGGAGAGGCGAGCACTGATCCCCGCACCCCTGGCCCAGCTTGTGCAGGAATTGGGGAGTTAGGGCCCCTAAAGCCGTTTTACACTGGTGAGACCTCGGGACGTGGTGGGCGAACTGAAACTTACGAGTTAGGATGAGGCCACCTGCGAGCATGCGCCCTGGGGGTCAGGGTTTGGGGGAAGCTGCTACAGCATCAGTGGCTCCCTCCCCAGGCGTTCTCTGAGTACCAGGTCCAGCAGATGACGGCCACCTTTGTGGACCAGTTTGGCTTCAGTGACGAGGAGTTTGCCGAGCAGGACGACAGCGTCAAGTGAGCCCAGCAGCACGCGCCCGCCTCCCTCACGCCGGGGCCACACTTGAACCTCCGCTGCCGCCCACTCCCCCGTCTTCAGTCCCTGCAGGACGGAGCTGCCCTCGGCTCAGTGTGACCAGGTCCCAGCCCTGTGGCTCGGCCGTCCCTGGCCTTAGAGGCCATCACACCATTTCCTTGGCTAGAAGCCAAGTGTGACCCCACTGCGCGGAGCTGCCAGGGGAGGCTGGGCTGAGTTCAGCCCCCGAGACACCCTCGGGGGAGGCAGGCTGTTGCCATGCAGACCGGGAACCCGGAGTGGCCGGGTGGAAGTTACCCCCAGGCTGCTCCATCCAGAGGTGGGAAGAGAGCCTGAGAGCCTGAGGAGGGGAGCCCTCCCCCGACCCCCACCTGCACACACTCACCTGGGCTTGGCCCAGAGCCCTGGCCTCCTCTGCCTTTGCCTCCCTCGGATCTGTCTCCCCTCCCTCCTGGTGCACAAGGGATGGGGACGAGCCCCCGTGGGGTGACGCGTGTCCCTGTTTGCCCAGTGCCCCGTTTGACAGGATTGCAGATATAAGCTTCAGTGTGGACGCTGACGAGGACAGCGTGAGTCCATGGTGCTCCTTGGGGGTGGACAGGGTGTGCGGGCCGAGGGCCGCGGGGCCATGTGCGCTCTCCTGCAGCCTGGTGCAGCTCTGTTCGAGGCCTGCTGCAGCGACCACATTCAGCCCTTTGACGAAGAGGACGACCTCTGGGAGGATGAGGAGCCGCACCATGCCGCCCGTGTGACCAGAGCCAGGTGGGCCCTGGGGCCACGGGAGCACCAGCCCTGCCTGGCCACACGTCCCGGGCGTGCGGGCAGTGCTGCTTTGGGGCCCTGCTGTGCTGACCACGCGTCTCCTCGCAGGTTTGGGGGCCCTCGTGCTTCAGAGAGCTGCTCAAAGGATGGCCTGGAGCGTGGAGTCCAAGTCGGGGAAGGGAGCCTGGGAGCAGATGGGGATGCCGTGCGGGCGGGCACCTCTTGGGCCGTTGCCCCAACGGAGGGTCCGTGTGCTGAGGGTGGCTCGAAAGGTAGATGGTGGGGCCGTGGGTGCGGGCTGAGCAGAGGAGACATGGGTGGGGACACAGGAACTGAGGATTTGGTGCCCTGGCCTGTGTGTGGCAGCAGCTGCTGTGGGCCTGACACCCTCTGGCCCCACTGCACATGGTTTCCAACAAGCTCCTGTGCCCCTGACCCTGGTGACATGGGGTTGGTGGGAAATACTTTGGCTCAGCCCTTGGTGGCCCCCTGCTCTGTCACATCACACATCGAGGCTGGTGTCCTTTAGTCTCATTGGGGAAGGTGCCCCCATCCACAGCGGGTCACGTCTGGGCTGCAGGGCTCCGAGGGTGGGTGGGGCCCACTGCTGGTCAAGGGGCCTAGACCAGTGCGTCTCCTCAACAGGAGCCACGTGGCCAGTGTTTGATGAGCCAGTGAACTCGGCGGCCTCGGTCCCAGGAGTGGCGGTGGACGTGGGTTCCAGCGTGTGGGCGGTCAGTGCCCCCAGCACCTCAGCTCCAGAGGAGAAAGGCTGGGCCAAGTTCACTGACTTCCAGCCTTTCTGCTGGTGAGGCAGGGTGGCTGGGAGGCAGCCCTGGCTGTGTGGGGGCCAGGTCTCCCTGACGTGGTCTCAGTGTCAGCCTCATCTACAGCGCTGAGTCGGGGCCCAGATGCAGTTCTCCGGTGGACATGGGTCCTAGCGATGCCCAGGGTAGCCTGAACCAGGGCCCAGAGAGAACACGTGAGTAGAGCGGCCCCACGGGCAGGGGAGTGGCAGGAGGTGGCCAAGGCCCTGGGTCACTGTGTCTCCCTGGTGATACTGAGGTTTGCATCACATCTGGGGACTGGACTGCCCCTCAGAGCTCAGGTCTGACTGACTAGCCAAAACCTGTCTGTGTTGCCAGGCCCCCGGGTTGGCAGTGAGGGCCTTCCCGACCAGGCCAGTCTCCCCAGGCCTTGCTGCCATCCAGGTGTGGGTCGTAGGCGTGCACCGTGCTGCTTCGGGCCAGTACCGAGCCCCTGGCCCTGAGCCCCAGTCCCCCTGTCAGACTTAGAAGCCCTCCAGGATGTCAGGGTCCCATGGGGAGGGACCAGGAGTCACAGGATGAGCGGCAGTCCTCCCTGCAGGGGAACAGTCCCTCCCTGCAGTTCCCGTGAACGCGCAGACGCACAGTGGGCGCGGTGCATGCCTGTCCCCGTGTCATAGGCTGAAGTTCTTGCATGCTCCACCCTGGCCCACACAGGCTCTGCCCTGTGGCCCCTCTGTCCTCACCACATGTTGCTGGCTTTCTGTCTTGCAGTTGGCCCGGCTGTCCCCAGTGCCTGGAACATGTATGTCACCAGGAAGGCCCCCCTCGTAGCCTCCAGCAGCCATGAGGACGAGCAGAAGGTGGCAGGTGCCTTGGAGGCTGTCAGTGTGGGTCCTGGCCACGAGGCCCCCCAGCTGCCCGTGTCAGTCCCCAGGTGAGCAGGATGGGGTGGTTGTGGGCCCCCGGCTGCACGCGGAGGTCTGGCTGTCCCCAGCACTTCGCTGACCTGGGAGCTGGCTGGCCCTCCTGCCCTGATGGCCCGTGACCCTGCGGAGGCGGGCTCGGGGAGAGAGGGATGCACCTTCATCTATCTGGAAGCCAGGGGTGTTGTTGAGACGAGCACAGGGCCTGAACCTGTCACCCTAGGGACTGGGGGCCGGGCCACCCCACGCCATGGCCTCCTTGGAGAGAGTGGCCAGGCTTTGGGTTGACAGAGTTGCCACCTCAGGATCTGGGGCTGTTGCGCTCGTGTGGTGTATGCGTAGTCCGAGACACGTGCCACCTCAGGCAGGCACCTCAGTCACGCCCGGGGTTCTGGGCCGGTAGGAAGGGGTAAGGTCTCGGGACTTGGCTTGGGGCCCTGCAGATGCTCTGACCTGGGGCGTCCTGCACCTCAGTGCCGCACGTTCCACTCCTGTGCACAGGAAGAATTTGGAGTCCACTGCTGGACAGACAGCATCTCCTGGCTGGTGGGTGGGGTGGGGGAGCCAGGGGAGTCTGTGCTGTGGAAACGGAACTGGGCAGGAGGGCTGGTGGGGACGCGAGGGAGGTAGGGCTGCAAGGGAGAAGGTGGGGCTGGGGCTCTGTAGGCCTTGGGGGAGGGACGGGGAGCAGATGGGGGTCGGTGCTGCTCCCACAAGGTCCCCAGCCCAGTGATCCTGGGGTGTCCCTCCTGATTCGGGGGCTCCATCTGTCCTGCTGGCGGGTGTCCAGCTCTGGCTCACAGCACACTCGTTCCTGGGGCCCCAGAGCACATCTGTCCTCCTGGCCCCTGTCCTGGGCTGGTGGCCGTGGGCACAGCCCAGAGGAGCAGAGGAGGCAGGGCCAAGCAGCTCAGTGACGGCAGGGCAGGGGCTGGGGTCAGGTCAGGTCACGTCGTGGCAGGGGGAGAGCGGGCCAGGCCGGGGGCTGAGTGGGACACCTGGGTTTGAGGTGCACACGTGGCTCTTTGGTGGGCTTGATCGCTTAAAGTTTAGAATCACTGACATTTTTAAAACCTTTTTCTTTTCCTGACCCCCGACCCTCCCCACAGTCCCCACCCACTGCCAGAGGCGGGTGATGTTGTTTCAGGGGTCTGTCTGCACAACGCCTGCAGCAGGGTCCTCGAGGCCTGGCTGGGCTTGTCTTCAGGGGCGTCTCGGGCTCTGTCTCACTCTACTTGAGTCCTGACCGACTGGGCAGCAGGGCGCCCTGACTGCCCCTCCCGCCCCTGCCCTCACCAGTGCCCAAGGGCCCTTGCCAGGCTTGAGGTGACATCAGGAAGCAGGCACGGGGCCCATGGAAGGGAGCTGTGGGCTGTTTCTCTTCCTGGGCTGCAGCCAAGAGTGCGAGAAGACCAGAGCCTGGTGCCAGGGCCCAGTGTCCCCAGGCTGCCCTCCCCCTACTCTCCGCGTGGAGGGGGTGGGCGACGTTCAGGGCAGACGTAGCCTGTGAGCTGTACAGGGCAGTACCCTGGGCCCGTGGGGTCTGCAGAGTAGTGGGGGTTGCTAGGATCCCTGAGGGGGCATGTTCCAGAACGGGGTGGAGGTGGGGAAGCTGCAGGAGACCAGACTGGTTGGGGCAGCCCAGGAGGGATGTGGCTGGGAAGGAGGCTCCAGGCCTTGGACAGGACGGTGGCTCTGGCGTGTTTGGACCTCAGGGTGGCAGTGCAGCCTCTGGGCCACCTTGTAGGGTGGAGCCACACTGGGGGTGGCCCAGGTAACAGGAGCCCATCTGCCACACAGGGCTGGGGGCGCCACCAGCACACCACCAGACCCTGCCCCCCCTGCGCCTGCAGAAGTGACCTCTCCCTCGGGCGTGGCTGTCCTCCCCAGGGCTGCCGTGGCGGCCACCACAGTACTAGACGACTCTGGCCCCACCCCGGCCACCCTGGCAGCCTCTCCTGTGCTGTCCCTGGCCGTCACCACAGCCCCAGCCAGCCCAGCCCTCTCCACGGTGGCCACCCTGGGTACAGTGACAAGGGACAGGTGAGCAGGTCAGGTCAGGCCATGGGAGGGGGGTGGGTGAGGACCCTCACCCTGAGTGACTCCCACCGCCCCCCTGCAGGCAGACAGACGTGCCGCCGCCTGCAGGAGCCGCCTCTAACGGCCCCGTGTGATGATGCTGCCGGCCTCGCATCCCAGCCAGGACGACCACCTGGTTACGCAGTTTGTCTTTTTTAATTTAATTTAATTTAATTAAAAAATAAATGCTGCATTGTTAAAGCTGGCAGTTGGAACCAGTCGGACGGCCCAGCCTGCGTTTCTCCTGCCTGACCCCAAGTGGGCCACGAGGGTCTGGCCCCACGCACAGCAATAAGGCCTCAGATGTTGTGCTCTGTCTGGGGGAGCTGGGGCTGCGACCTCAGATGCCACAAGGGCCCAGGGCTGGGCCTGGCACCACCAGCTCCAAGCCTGTTTTTACTGATTTTTTTAAACAAATGCAGAAGAGCCGCATGTTTGCACTTTTTATCTGACCACAGGAGGTCTCCGAGGCTCCGGGGAAAACGCTGGTCTGGAGCTGGGCTGGCCATACTGGGTCTTAGCTGCCCAGTGGCCCTGGGAGCTGACCTTAAGTCAGGCTGCAAAATTTGACTGCCTTAAAAAAATATGCCCCTCCACGGCCTGGCAGGGTGTCCTGGCCCTCACGCCACAGTGGGCAGTGGGGCTACCCGGCAGGAGCTGGCGGTGCAGGAGAGGGTACGGGGGGGTGGGGGGCAGAGACACCCTAGCAGTGCTGGGTGGGGTAGGGCCTGCACAGTTGGAGGGGGCAGGACTGAGCTGTCCTGGAGGGGTCTGCAGGGTTATTTTATATGTTCTGATCATCTGTTGGGGCACCCAAAACCCCCAACTCCCAATAAAAGTTGTGTTATTCTTACTGACAGACCCGTGTATTGTTAAGCTGCAGGTCCTGAAGCCCGAGCGAGGCCGGCAGCGGGGTTTTCTGGTGCCCCAGGCCCCTCCTTGAGCTAGAAGCAAACTCTGCCTGGAGGCTGAGAGTTGGGCAGGGACCCCCAGACCCGCAGGTTCCTGGACATCAGGAACCTTGGCCTTACAGCTGTCCACAGACAAAACCAGGTGCTTTCTCACAGCCTAGCCTGCTTGTGTCCAGGCCTGCTCTCACTTCCCGCCCGCACCACCAGCTCTCTCTGACTCGGGGACAGTGGCCACCACCCCAGACCACTCTGGGGTTTTCTCTCGGCCTCTGCAGTGCCTACCCCTATACCCGCTGCCTCCCGTGCCCCTGGGTGGCACTGTTGCTGGTGAGGTGCTAGACCTGGTGGGACTCCAGTGTTACTGGGACAGGGGAGTGGGCCAGGGGCTGGAGGAAGGCCAGGACCCCAGGTGAGACCCCAGGGGAGAGGAAGAGACAAGCATCTGGAGCAGAGTCCCCAGAACGGAGGCCGTCAGGTCCTGTGCCCCACCTCCCCACACATAACCCACCCCCTGCCGCATCCCTGAGCCCTCAGGCACCCTCGCCCCCAAGGACGTCTCCCACCAGGCCCCCTCCCACTCCTCCAGCCCACTGACTCATGTGACCAGGGAACAGCAAGTCTGGACCCTGTATCCTCCGGCTACCCCTACCCCGTCAGTTCTCTGGACCCAGGACAGCTTCCTAGGGGCCTCCTCCCCTGGTTCCCCTCTTCACAACACACCCCCAGGCGGTACCTTCTGTTTCAACCCTGAGAACGGCCTCCGAGGCCTGGGGGGATGGGCAGCCGGATGCCCGGATGGCAAGCAGAGGCCTGGTGCGGCTGTGGCCCCCCCACCAGCACAGACCCCTCAGTGGACTGGGTGGTTAAGAGGGTGGGGGACCCTCTGGGCGGGCCGAGGACACGCAGCCACGTGGCTTGTCATTAGCTCTCTTTATAGATTCTGGTTCTAGGAGCAGGTTGCCTGCGGCCGGCCGGCCGGGGCCAGCACGCTGACAGGGCGGGTGGGAGTGGACTATTTACAGGCCGACGGCGAGGGCTGTACCATGGCTGCCCCCGGCGGTCAGCTGCGACTCCAAAATAAGTTAGAGCCGGCGGGCGGGGTGGGGCTGGGCGGGGACTGTACACACATCAGGGGCGGGGCCTCAATACTGTCAAGGGCGGGGGCTGTAAACATGGCCGGGGGGCCCTGCCCACCCCTAGTGGTCTGCAACGAGTGGACGACTGGACGCAGGGCCGGGCTCAGGCGTCTGACAGGCAGCTCTGGATCTGGTCCACCCACTGCTGGGCTGACGGCACGTCCTGAGCACAGAAGTTGTAAACACGACGTGTCGTCTTCACCTGGGGACAGGGAGACACTGACTCCACGGCCCAACCTGGGCAGCCACCTGCCCCCACCTCCCTGTGCCCCAGTCACAGCTCACGTCAAAGAAGGCCTTCTCATCCACGGTCTTGGGGGCACCCATCGTGGGGGTGCCAGGGGCCACGGCCTCCACCTCTGCCAGGTCGATGACGCCCTTGCACTCGGTATCCACACGGTGGTCATAGTAGCGCAGCTGAGTTGGGGCAGAAGTCAGGGGAGGCTTCCCCCCCACCCCACCCCCCACCTCCCCTGGCTCACTGACCACTCACCTGGTGCTTGGTCTTGTCCAGCACAAACCAGCGGGCCTTCCAGGGCTTCATGAAGGCCCCTTTCTTGTACAGGGTGCCCTCGTAGGACCTGCATTTGCAGCAGAAGGGGCCGAGGCCAGTATCAGGGCCCAGTGACTGCCCTGCCTCCCACCCCCACCAGCCCCAGCAGCAAGACCAGGGCCTCTGTCCCCAGACTGACCCCAGCCTGGAGCACAGGGCAAGGGAAACTGAAGCAGCCCGGGGCTGTCCCCAGAAAGAAGGGACCCCCACCCCCTCACAGGACAGACACGGGGGAGGGTCCCACACCAGAGCCTCAGGGTACAGGGAAACAGCCTGACAAGCAGAGCCAGGCCCTGGTCCTCCGTGGAGCAGGCAGGTCTGGGGAGACTGGCAGCATGGCCCCTCCAGGCCCAGAGAGCGGGATGCAGCCTCACCTGGAATCTGCTTCCCCATCACTGGGCACCATGCCTGCCTCATAGGACCCCATGGCCCCGTCCCCCTGCCCTCTGCAGCCTCCGCAGCCTGGCTGTGGTCAGCGGTTCTGTGTCCCAAACCCTCCCCACGCCCACTTGCTTCTCTCCAGCAACTGTCAGCTTCTGCTCAGGCCACCATCATGGCCACCCCACAAATCACTCCACCTAAGAAACTAGAAGCGGCCCCCAAGGCACCTGACCCTGATCTGGGAACCACCCAGGACCCCGGCGCCCCCAGCTCAAGGCGTTCATGCCGCAGGGAGCGGTGCTTCTCACACCTGTTTTCACTCTCAGCTGTCTGGAACTGGCTGTACAGGGTGCTGGTGCTGCGGCGGGCTGCCTGGCGGGAGCCAGACGCGGTTGAGCCGCTGCTCTGGTCACTGTCCAGGCTGAGGCTCAGGGTGGAGCCCGCAGGCCCCTCCTGCAGGTACACCCCCAGCGAGCGGCGGTGGTGGGGCACACTGGACACCAGCAGGGAGCTGGGCACTCCCTGGGGGCAGGAGGGTGGGCCTGTGTCAGCGGGGTGACCGCCACCTCCTCCTGGCAGCAAGCCCACCCCAGCCCCCCACACCCACACCCCACTCACACGTCCGTCTGGCCGGCCTTCAAGGCGCTGTGCAGCTTTCACCCGGTCCCAGGCGTCTTTCCAGCGCTCAGGGGGTCGGCCCAGCTCTGTCTCCAGCCGCTGCAGCTCCTGGGGGAGAATTCGAGAACTGAAAGATTATTCAGAAGAACATACTCAGACTGGGATGTGAAAAGACAAAAGGATGGAAAATACAGGAAAGTGAGACAATGAAAAGGTCTAACACACGTGTAAAGTGTCGTACAGGAGGTGGCTTTGGGCAAAATCAACAGCTGGAGACAATAGTTGAAACTTTCGCAAAACTAACAAGAGACATCAAAAGTATAACCAAGAAACACTACAAACCCCAAATGGGATAAGCTGAGCACAAACCCAGGATGACACAGGAAAACTCCTGAAAAAGAGAAAATTCCAAAACTAGGCAGAAAAAAGACATGCTGTCTTCAAAAGAGCAACGGTGAGCTGACTTCCACACAGAAAGACAGTGGACCTGGACGAGCAGCCAGCCATGCAGCGCCGAGGCCCTGAGACGGGACCACGGCAGGGGCCAGAGCACACCAGGCAGACTGATGGGAGCTCGGGGAGGCTCATGTGCCTGGATCTGCAGGGTGGCAGAGAGAGGAGGAGGCGGCACTGGCCAGAGCCCTAGAAGTCCAGAGAAGGCCTCCTTGAGTCTTCGGCCAAACTGAATGCCATGTGCAAGGCAAGACATCACAGGCCTGGCAGAGAGCAGCGACTAATGCAGGAAGGTGTAAGAATGTGGAGCCAGAGTGGAGAGACCCTACTGAAGACACCAGACCTTCAACTGAAACCCTGAAGAGACCACGCACTTGGAGGAGGCCTCCTCTGAACCCCGGGGAAGGCTTCTCTAGAGCTGCCCGAGCACGGCTGAAAACAACCCTGAAAGACCAAGCTGACCTATGGGCTCACTATCTGCCTGCAAGAGTAAAACCCAAGGCTAGAGGAAGAGCCTGTGACCCTGAACCTCGACCATGTCCAGTTCACAGAAAATTATTAGACAAACAAGAAGGCAGGAAGTGAGAGCCATCCTCAGAGGAAGAGACAGACCCAGAAATGAAAGATACTCAATTAGCACACAAAATACTCAAAATTGTTACAAATGTGTTGAAGATTTAAAGATAGACATAACAGTTGAGCAGATGGGGAATCTCTACAGAGAATAAAAGCTATGGAGAAAAACGGAAATTCTACAGCTGAAAAATACAGTATCTAAAGTGGAAAATTCAGACAGGCTTAAGAGCACGTTAAATCTAAGAAGGAAACGAGTTCTGAGCTTGAAAAGAGAGTAACAGAAATCATCTAAAACGAACTGCGGAGAGGTAGCAGTGGAGGAAAAAGACAGTCGGAGCCTCGGTGACCTACAGGACAAGAAAGTCCCAGAGAAGAGGAGGGAGAGATCGTGCAGAAAAAACTTTTTAAAGAAACAGTGGCCTGAAATGTATTAAATTTAATGAGAACTATCACTTCATACATCTAAGAAGCTTAAAGAGCTCCAAGCAGGACAAATACAAAGGAAAAACACATGATGGCCAAACTGCTGGAACCAAAAGCAAAGAAAAAATCATAAAGGTCACATCACGTGAAGTTTACAAGAGTAAGAACCGTCACCAACCTTTAATCAGAAACAATGCAAGACAGGGAAGAGCGGAATGACACCTTTAAAAGGGAGGGTGTGAATAGCTGTCAACCTAGAATTCCATCCAAAGAAAACACCCTTTGAAAAGGCACAATGAAGGCATTTTCATGTGAACAAATGCTGAGGGGATCTGTCACTGGCAGACCTGGGTTACAAGAAACATTCAAAGTTCCTCAGGCTGCAGGGAAATGATACCAGAGCAGATCTACACTGAAAGAATGAAAAATGCTGGAAATGGCAAAGAGAGGGCTTTTTCCTTGTTTCCTACTTTCTTTAAAACAAAGTTAACTATTTAAAACAAACGCAATACATGCTGCGTGCTGATCTCCTAGGTAAAAGTAAAATGTTTGATGACAAAGCCATGCAGGCTGGGAAGGGCTGAGTGGGTAGTTCCCTGGGGGGGTACAATCCAACCCCAGATGGACTGTGACTGTGGGCACTGACGACCCATAAATGGCTCAAGATATACCCCCAAAACCAAACAAAGTGGACAACACAAAATAATAATAAATAAATACTCAACTGTTAAGGAAAATAACAAAAGGAAGAAAGGAGCAAAAAATAAATGAGGTAGAAAAGAGCCAGAAGCTAGACTTTACACCAATAATTAAATATAAATGGATTAAAAATTCCAATGAAAGAAAAGACGGGTAAAAAGAAGAGCAAACCACATGCTGAGTACCAGAAACTCACCTTGACCGTAGACACAGACCTGTCAGAAGCGAAAGCGCCACACACGGTAACGCCGCACAGAGGCTGCTGGCTGGGGGCCCGGCCCCCAGGCCACAGTCTTCCCAGAGACAGAGAGGAACACTTCTCTGCTCTGTGTCTATGGGTCACTTCCGCCCACAGAACTACGACCTGGCTCCCCCAAGACCTGGGTGGCAGGTGTCTTCAGACCACGCCAGTGCTGGGGCGTCGAAACATACTACCTGTTTGGTTACATCTCACCACCTCCTGGAGAGGCAGGAGTCAGTATCCCTGCCTCTCCCACAAGGACACTTAGATGCTCACCAAAGCCAGCCGGCCACAGAGTGGGCAGCGGGATGCAAACCTTCCTCTGGTCTGGACCTGAGGCCCACTGCCTTCTGATGGCTCGGCCCCAGAGAGAACCCTGGCCACTGGATGGCCGCCCTCTATGCCACCCCCAGCCCCTCCCCGCCCATGGAGCTCTTTTCCCTCTCCCAGAGGTCCCTGCCCTATTGGATCCTGATTGCTGAGGCTGAGCAGACATGCCCACCAAGGACAGCAAAGAGAGGGTGAGAGGCCGGAACGTCCATCCCAAGCTTCCAGGCCTGTCTCTGAAGGGGGCACCAGAGGGAAAGAACCCAGCAGAGCACTGTCCACATTAGGGTGGGTGGGGCAGCTCGACCTCGGTATGACTGATGGCCAGGCACACGAGGAAGAAGAGGGCAGAGGTCTGCAGAGGACAGGGAGGGCACCTGGGAAAACGCTGATTTCCCCTAAGGCTGACCCCCACGAGCCCGGAGCAAGGAAGCCGAGTCCTGAGACCCGGGGGTTCACGGTAACAGCCTCCGGTGTCCACAGGGAGCCATGGGTACCAACCGCCAGTAGGGTGGGGGAGGGCAGGGCCACAGGACCGGCGTACATGCTCGGACACCCCCTCGGAGTCTCAGGGCCCAGCCAGGCCGCACGCACCTCCAGCAGCCGGGAGATGGCGTCAGGCTGGACCCGGGGGCGGCTGTCGTAGCAGGGCCACACCACCCGCCGCCTGCTCTGGGGGGCGCCCCCATCGGGCCGCTCCTCCTCCGGGGGTTCGGGGGGCCCCTGCGCCAGCTCCCAATCGTAGGGGGGGCCCTCGGCCAGCGTCTCCTCGGTGTAGAAGTCCCACACCTTCAGGTTGGACACGTTGCTGTAGGGCCGCAGGACCTGGGGGGCGGCCTGGAGTGAGGAGCTGGGCCGGTGGGAGCCCGGGCCCCACCGCGTCCTGCCCAGGCCCCGGCTCACCTCCGCGTCCTCGGGCGCGTACATGTAATTGTAGAACACGGGCGTCCTCTTGCTCAGCCGGTCCACGTACTCCCACACCGACCGGCACGCCTGCTGGCCCCTGCGCTCCCCCTTCTCCTCATACAGCAGCCCTGCAGCGGCAGTGCTCAGGCCACCCTGCCCCGCTCCCCGGCCCCGGGCCCGGCTCCGGCCCCGGCCCCACCCCCACCCACGCCCCGCCCGAAGACCACGCCCCCAGCCCACCCGCGACCACGCCCCTCCCGGCGACCATGCCACACCCTTACGACCAAGGCCCCGGCCCTGCACCCCCTACCCAGCTCAATGCGCTCATAGTCCGAGTCAAGCAGGAAGGTCCGGAAGCGGCGGGATGCGTGGTGGTAGCCAAGGAACTTGAGGTAGAATGGGCTGAACTCGAACTCCATGGGGAACTGTAGGTGGACCTGTGTGGGGTCAGGGGTCAGGGGCTGGCGGTCAGAATGCACTTCCCCTTACCACAGCCACCTGCTCACCTGGTGCACGCAGTCCAGAAACTGCAGGAAGACAGGTGTGAAGCCACTGCTCTGCCCGGCCAGGGTGTGGGCCCCGCGGTGGCTGAATCGATGGCCAAAGGACAGCCACTCCTTCTCCACCAGCAGACGGAAGCCCTCCAGAGTGCGGTAGAAAGGGTCTGAGAGCAGCTGCACCAGGGACACCACCTACCAGCACCCCCGCACGTCAGGAGGGCACAGGTGGAAATCCTTGGCCTGCCCCCCACCCTGGCCGCTGCGCACCTGAGTGGTGATGTCCCAGCCGTCCTCCAGGCTCACCAGGACCGAGGAGCCCGAGTCCAGGAGCTCCACCACCAGCACCGACACCTGCAGCAGCTTGTGGATCTATAGGGACCAGCAGCACCTCAGCACCTCCTGGAGCCCTGGCCTAGGACCCCAGCACCCAACCAGGCCAAGACCCACACCTGGGGACAGCCTGTGAGGCAGACACAGCACTGGATGGACATGAAATGCTCTGGCATGCTACCCCCCACCCGCCCAAGTCTCCTGGGCCTGAAGAGGTGCCCTCTGTCCTTGAGGTGCCCAGCCCCACCCTGACGGAGAGTGGAAGCCCTGACAGAGCTAAGCCTGGCCTCCCTCAACCGTCCGGGTCCACCACCAGGAAGTGGCCATCACCCCCTCCCAGAGCCCAATACTATCGGACAAGCAAGACCCGGCCTGCCTTGGCTCTAGGTAAGTGGGGGCCCAGCACCCAGGCAGGGAGTCCCTCCCCATGTCCCCCTCCCCCACACTGAGGGCAGGGGCATAGAGAGACCTGAGTCAGCCACTCTGAGTCTTCCAGCGAGCGCAGGAAGGAGGCTGGGCCTGGCTCGGTGGCAGGACAGCCAGGGACACATGCCTTCAGCAGCTTCTTGAAGCTGGCTTTCACCTGTCGTGCCTCAAACACCTCAATGGGCACCAGCTCCCACTGCTGCAGCGGGTCTGGCCGCACACCCTGGAGGAGACCAGCCATGGTGAGATGTGCCCAGGCCCTGTGCCCCTACCTGACCCTGTGCCCCCTCCCCAGTCACCTTGAGCTGGGCTTTGTCTCCAATGATGTAGAGCGCTGCACGCTGGGGCCGCAGGAAGCCTGGGTCAGGGGGGGCCCCATTGGCCTGGGGGGGGCTCAGCATGTCTCTGCCTGCTAGCCGGGAGCCTACATCACTGCTGAGCCCCCCACTGCGCCCACCGGCCCGGACACTGCCCCATTTACCTGCACAGAGAAACCGTGTGAGCGCCTGAGTAGGGCTGGGGCACTACTTGCCTGGGGCTGAGCTCCCAGGGCAGGGAAGGGTGGGACTCAGGGCATCAGGCTGTTAGTGCCCAGGGCTGTGGTGGGGGCTGGGTTATGCTGGTCACACGGGGCCGTTAGTGCCAGGTGTGTGGGGACGTTAGTGCCCAAGGTCACTCAGTCACATAGGGGCCATCAGTGCCAGGTGTAGGGGAGCCGGCCTATGTGGCCAGTACGGTACCTCGGGGCGCGGTCCGTCTGGAGGCCGAGGCCGCCATGGGGTTGGACAGCGTGGTGACCCTGGCTCTGGGGCTGGGCACTGGGGGCACAGCAGAGAGAAGGCTCAGGCCTGGCCCGGGGGTGTGCCCAGAGTGTGGGGGGTGGGGGCTGTGGCCCAAAGAGGCTGGGTTCCCACCAAGCACCCTGGGGTCCCCAGATACAGTGAGGATCACTGCTGAGGCCCTGTGGGCCCCCAGGGCAGGCCGGGGAGCAGAGGGCCCAGGGACAAGGAAGACCCTGGGCTGTTCTTCCAAGCCTCCTCTATAGCCCATCTCTGCAGCCCCAGCCCCATGGTCACTGCCTGAACTGCTCAATGGCACATGGCCACCAATCGTCCTCTGCCCAGCGTAGGGAGAGGGGAGGCCACGAAGCACGGCCTGGAGACGACCAGAGCCCGGAAGCTCCCAGCCTGGAACCTTGCAGAGCGGTTCGGTCCAGGACACAGGTAGGCCTGAACCCCAGCGGCAGGGCCAGCTTAGCAGACTTGTGAGGGCTGGGCCCAAGGCTTACAGGCTGGGACCACGCAGCCTGGAGGCACAGGAGCCTGTGTGAGGAAGCTCCGCAGCGTTCTCTGGCTCCAAAGACGGCACCTGGCCCTGCCCCAGGCTCACCTGCTGCGGAGGGCACAGGGCACCACAAGCAGGCACACCACCAGCCTACCAGCTGCGAGCAGAAGCACGGGCACCCAGAACGGGGACAGTGTGTCCTTGTGATGCAGAAGCCGGACTGGAACGCATGTATGGCTGAGGTGAGCTGAGCCCCTGTACACCCTGGGCAATGAGGGGGTGGCCCATGCCCAGAACTCAGGGACACCAAGAGGCACCGGTGGGCTTTGGGGACAGTCAGGGAAGACACAGGCACTAGAGGACAGAGGATCCTGAGGAGAAGGCGCTGCCTGCAGGGGCCACTCAGAATCTCTGGAGAGCAGAAAGAGGAGACAGCGTGACCAGAGGTAAAGCATGCCTAATGACGG
The DNA here is from genome assembly GCF_036321535.1 of Camelus dromedarius. Classification (NCBI taxonomy): domain Eukaryota; kingdom Metazoa; phylum Chordata; class Mammalia; order Artiodactyla; family Camelidae; genus Camelus; species Camelus dromedarius. The sequence goes on along the minus strand of NC_087446.1, from coordinate 339,394 downwards.
ACGCTGGTGTCTGGACAGCAACATTCCAGCAGAGGAATGAGAAGGGGAAGGTCTGTGCCCCTCCAGAAGGGGAGGTGCCAAGGCCAGACCTCTCTAGGACAGCATCCCTATCAACTACCAAGAGGGCAGACTGGCCGCCCCTGTTCCCAGCCCCCGTGGCCTCAGCACCCAGCGAGCGGTAACAGATGGAGGCTGAGGCCTGCGGGCGACACGGGGACGGGAAGGCGAGTGTGCTCCAGCAGCCAACGAGGGGCCAGGAAGGAGGCCCTCCTCAGGCCTCACTTAGCGGGGGGTGAAGGCCCTCTGTTCCGGAGCCTCTCCTGCTACAGGAGTGAGGGGCAGGGCCACCGGGAGGCCCTGCCCTATGAGCAGGAGCAGCCTGGGCCAGGATAGGGGCAGTCAGCCACAAGGAGGGCTGCAGACCTCGGTGGTCAGCTCACAGGACCCAGGACAGGCAGAGAGAAGAGTCAAAGACGATGCCCGGGCTTCCGGAAGGTTCGGGCCACAGAGGGTGCCACCAGCCCCCAGCCCACGTGAGAACCCCAGTGCATCTGGGGGCCAGAGCAACAGCAGAGAAGAACGCAGACAAGCGTGAGGGGAAGGAGGAAATCAGGAAGGCCTGGCCAGCAGGTGAGCCCCGGTGTAACATCTGCACGAGCCAAGGTATGCGGAGGGTCTCACAGAGAAATGACCCCTCATGTGACATCCCCGAACTCTGAGCACGTGACAGCCAGGATGGCTCTGGGTGGCACAGATCAGCCATCCCACCAAACCTCCCAGGCAGACATTGTCACCACATCTGCTCAAGTACAGGCACTGGGCGGCTTAGGCCAGCACTGGGCCACAGTCCGGCCCCGCGTGGGCAGCCACCCAGGCCTCATGCCTCCAATGGAGAGACAAGACCTCCAGGCACAGACTAAGAGGCTACTCACTAGACACCAGGCCCCAGGCACAGAGGAACAACGTGGGCTGGAAGGCAGCTGGAGCCATAAATCCAAGGACCAGCCCTCAAGGAGGCCCAGCACCTCTCAGGCGGGTGGAGAGAATGAGCCACATAGGGCCAGAGCATCCACGAGGGTCTTGGAGGGGAGATGGGGGAAAGACAGGGTGAGGTGCAGGGTAGGCCTGACGCAGAAGTGATGGCCTTGGAGGGAGACCCTGGAGGCAGCGGCCCATTCTGACACACACCCCTCCCCGCCTGCATGCCCTCGGGCCCTGATGGGTCTCCTGTCTAAAATCCTCTCCCAGCACCAGGCACCCACATGGCCCACCTCCCCAACAAGGTCCCCGCCTGTCACCCCCCAGAGACCAGACCACCCCTCGTGGGCAGCAGCACACACTTTCTTGCATCCCCGAGCACCTGTGGGAGCCACGCTGCACCATGCCTGGCGGCCCCCAATCTGTCGGGCCTGCAGCCTCTTCTGCACCCTGGCCTACTGGGACCTTGCAGAGCAGGACAGAAGGTGTATGAGGGGGCGGGGCTGGTGTGATCAGAGGGAGGGAGGGTCCTGTGGGCCTGGATTTGCCAGGGGCAGCAGGTCCAGTGTTATGTTCAGGGGGCCCGTGGTGGGGACAGGGACGCCATGCAGACAAGGCCCAGGGGGCCAGGACAGATGAGAAATATGGTGGCCAAGCGGTAAGGTGACTGGACGGCGGGTGGGCAACACTGCAGGGGGAGCAGGACGAAGGAGGACAGTGTCCAGTGACACCAAGGCCCTGGAGATCATGGGCAGGGAAGATGCAGAGGTCAAGAAGCCTGGCTGAGGGGGAATGGTCAGAGCCGGGCCTCAGGAAACTTACCTGCTCCCACACCCCAGAACTTCTGTCCCCTTGCTGGCCAGCCCTCCATAAAAGCCGCCCCACCCCCAAGTCCTCCCGCCCTGAGGATGCTCACCGTGGCTGCCCATGTGGGCTGAGGAGAAGCCGCTGAGGGTATTGCGTCCAGATGTGTCAGCATAGCGCGGCATGGAGCTGACAACAGCCTGCAGGTACTTCTCCTGCTCCAGGCTGCTTGAGTCCGCCTGGGATTGGCCTGCAGGAGGAGGCGGAGCTGGAGGCAGAGCGCAGTGGGTCGGATGGGGGCAGGACAGGGTGCAGGGGGCTCGAGGAGCAGGGTACCTGGAGATGGCGCGTTCTGGGTCTTGAAGAGGCCAACGACCCCTTTGCCATGCAGGCCCCCCGAGCGCAGGAGCACGGCCTTGGAGCGTCCGCTGCGCCAGCAGACCACGGGGAAGCGATTCTGGCGGTAGCAGCGGGAAACGCGCTGCAGGGCATTGTCCTGGACGCTCTGGGGGACGATCAGCAGCCCGGGGTAGCTGTGGGGAGGCGGATGTGAGGGGAGGCAGAGGGGCCCTCCCCCATGCTCACAGGCCAAGGCACACCTGGACCCGTGGCTGGGCACCCCCCAGGCCTGCAGCCTCCTACACCCGCGGTGCTCACTTGCCGGCCCGCTCACCTGCGGCAGATGGCGTACATGCGGTTCACCGGGGAGATCCGGAAGGGCTCAGACTTGGCCCGGCTCAGGCTGCTGCTCAGTGTGCCCAGCCCCAGGCGTTGGTAATCGCGGCAGCATGCCCGCTCCACCAGGCTGCTCATGGTCATGCGGTCCGAGGGCTTCAGGGCCGAGGAAGGGGTCAGCGTGCTGGGCTCCAGCTCCTCTGACACTGGGGTGGGCCAGGCACACACGGGGGTCTGCACCCACAGACCACCCTGGCCCCCACCCTCCACGTGGGGGTCTCCACCAGATGGCCGAGGGCTCCCCACACCCCCACCTGAGATCTCGTCCTCCTGGTCCTCAGTGGGTGTCTGGCCCCGGTGCTCCCAGCTGGGCGGGTTGTACTTCTTCCGAGTGACATACTGCCGCCCGATGGTCTTCTTGGCGTTCTTCACCAAGTTCCGGGACAGCGTCCTAGGGCAGGCGCAGGGTCAGCAGAGGTGAGAAGAGTGGACGTGGGGACGTGCACACGGTGGTTCTGGGAAGGGTGGGTTCCCTGGCCTCGGCACTCAGCTCCACACCTGAAGGAAGGACCTTTGTCCTTGGTGGTGCGGGGTGGCCTGCCAGGTGTGTGGGCGGAGCCCAGGGTGAGTGCGAAGGTGCCCCTGATGTCCGGCGGGTACCGCAGTTTGTGCAGCTGCTTGCGGAAGAGCTCAGCGCTGTCGGACCCCACCTCCTCATCAAAGGCCATCTTCAGCAGCTGCACCAGACAGAAGGACCTCAGCGGCTGGGTGGCCCCAGGGCCTGGGCCCTGACCACAGAGGCAGGTGGGCCTGTGGGACCTCCTGTGCTGCGTCAGACACCTCCTGAGGGGGCGCCCCAAGGACAGAGGGTCAGAAGAGCTGCACACGGCTGCGGCTGAGGAGCCCAAGCTCTGACCATGATTCGTTCATCTGTGTGTTTCAGTTGGGCTGGGCTCACACAACACACTCCAGACACAGGTTCTAGGGTTAGGGCCTCACTAGGAAACGGGAAAACCTCAGAGGCCGGCACATCACACAGGTGGAGGACACCCAGCCAGCGCACAGCGACTCCCGTGAACTCAGGGATCGCAAAAGGCTCAACGCTGGCTCAAGCCGGCTCGTGAGACTGAGACCAGGGCTCAGATGCCTGCCCTCCCGGAGTGCCCACAGACCCCAGGAGCGCCCGCGCCCGGCTGACCTGAAAGGTGCAGGAGCGCAGCTGCAGCCCGTCCTGCAGGAGCTGGTCCACAGGCGTCTGGACGCTGATGCGCTTCTCCTTGGTCAGCGCGGCCACCGGGAAGGAGCGGACCACCACCTGTTCCCCCACTTGTGACAGGCCGGGCCAGAGTCAGGGGATGGAAGGGGGGGGGTCACAGAGTCCCAGGGTAGCCCAGGCAGGTGGGGGGGGAGCAGGCCACAGGCTGTGTCCCACAGAGACCCTGCAGCCCTGAGGACGGCAGAGGGCGGGGCAGAGAAAGCCCCACTCACCCCGGGACGGGGTGCACAGGCAGAAGGGGCCGAAGGCTCACCCAGGGGGTCGGTGGGCATCCCCGTGAAGATGACCCGGTATGTGGTGAGGAAGACGGCGCCCTCAGCTGGAAGCAGTGCGGGGCCGCCCCCGCTGCCCCCGGCACCTTCCTCACGCCCATCGGGTAGCAGGTAGACACGCAGGCCATCCAGCACACACTCCTCGCCGGGCAGCAGGCGGGGCCGAAGCAGTTTGGGCTGCTCAGGGACAGGAGTGGCGCCTCAGGACACAGCCTGGCCCCAGTGCCCACAGGCCCCCCGCCCCCACTCACCTTCTGGATGGGGGGCAGCCTCTTGCTCTCTCTGTGCACGGCCTCCAGCGTCTCAATGTGCATCTGGACGATGTCTGGGGGAGAGCAGCTTTCACGCCCTGGCCCCCGCCCACCCATCCAAGGGGAGTGTCTCCAGGCCCGGACCCCGTACCTGGCACCATGACATGCAGCCCCTTGAGGTGGTCGCTGGTGACCCCACTCTCTGTGCAGACCTTGTCCACGAAGCGGTTGATGAAGCGGACCACGGCCCCCGCCACATCGCAGGTCTCTGCGTCCTCGAAGCCGCTCTCCGTGTCGTAACTCTCTGCCACACTGCCCGCCATGCTGGGCCGGGGAAGGGCACAGTGGGCATGGCCGCCCACACGAGGCCGTCCCACCCAGGTCCCAGCCCCGGCCGCACCCCACCTGTTGGTGACCAGGCTGTTGCTGGCGCTCTCCAGGTCACCCAGCCCCGCACGCTCCCGCAGCAGCCGGCTCTTGCTGCTGTCCAGGGGCAGCAGCAAGTAGCTCATGCGGTTGGCATAGTGGATGGCCTGGCTGAACACTGTGCTCTCCTCCTTCTGCACCAGCTCCTGCTGCTTCTCGCGGCTCAGGGTGGGCCACAGGCGCCTCTGCTCAGACGCCACGTCCAGGGCCGAGCGCTCGTCCTCCCATCCAGGCACCTCCCCGACCTGCCACAGGGCCGCAGGTGAACCAGGGCCAGGCCCGCCACTGCCCTGGGCCCAGGGAGCACCCCCGCACCTGAGAGGGGTCTCGGTCCTCGGCAGGCTCCAGGTAGAGGGCCCGGATGTGAGTCTGCACGTCCCCGTAGAACATGGCCTCCCAGAACTGCGGCGTGCTCCACACCACGTGCTCCTGCACGCAGCTGTACGCAAACTGCGTCACCCCCGGGCTCAGCTTCTGCAGAGGCCGAGTGGGAGTCAGTGGGTGCAGCGGGGAGGGGCAGGGGAGATGCTGTGCCACCCGGCACTCACCCGGCAGAAGGCCGTGACCAGGGGCAGCAGGGCAGCTGCGACGCCGTGCTCGTCCAGGGAGGTGCAGTCCTGCAGCAGAGCCGGGCTGTTGGAACCTGTCCCAGTGCCCATCCCACCCGACTGACACCGCCGACAGGGCAGCACCTCCCACACTGTCCCTGAACTATCTCCACCAGGTCCCCAGGGCTGCTCGGAGATTGGGGGCAGGAGACTCCCACACCAGCCTCCAACAAGAGTTCTCCCCATGCCACCCTCAACAGCAGACCAATGTCTCCGTAGTTGTTGGCGTTCCCAGAAGACTAGGGAACCCTGCACACCCCAACCCTGCAGCCACAATGCCAGTAGGTGGAGGCCCAGTCTCACCTGCAGGCAGCAGTTCATCATGCGGACAACGAAGTCGAACTGCTGGTGGTCCAGGACAGCCCGATTCTGCTGCACATGCAGGTGCAGCTCCTGGGCGAGGCAGCGGCGGGCTGCACGCCCCTTCAGCGCCCTCAGCACAGCTGGAAGCAGCTGGGGACAGGGAAACAGAAGGAAGACGTGAGCCGAATATAGATCCAACCTCTTGGAGGGGCTGGAGGGAGGCACAGGAAAGGCTTGGCACAGACGTGGGAGGCCAGAGCCCAGGCTCTAAGAAGAGGACACCCACAGCCACCTGGGTGAGGTGTGCCCAGACTCCAGAGCTTCACTGCCCAGGAGGCACCAACACTCTACTGGACCCAGCCCTCCCCACACAAAGTTCATGGCATGCTCCAGGTGAGGCCCCACGGCCCTAGCTCAGCACTCACCGGCTTGGGGGCCCTTAGCCCCTCGGCCAATCAGGGACTCAGTGTCTAGAAAGCAGAACCCTAACACAGAGCAAGCAGCTGGCTCAGCACTGGGCCGGCAGAGAAGGGGCCAGGCTTGTCTCGTGCTCACTACCATCCACTGTAAAACAACTGGAACCCTGCAGGCCCCCAGTAAGGGGCAGGTATAAGAATTAGGTGATTCACATGGGCCCACACAGCCATGAAACACGAGGCAGACTCAGCGGCTGCCGTGAGACCTGAAGTGTCAGTGAACACCTCAGAGGGCGAATTTGTAAGTATACTCCACAGATAAATGACCCATGTGGGTCTACGTTCTTTTTTGCCAAGGATAAGGGAGAAACTTGAGTGGGGGAGATATAGCTCAGTGATAGACCACGTGTTTAACATGCATGAGGTCCTGGGTTCAGGACCTCCGTTTAAGAAAAAAAGAAACTTAACAGCAGGAAACTTCAGGGTTTTCTGGTAACTGAAAGTTACAGTAAATTCCTTCTGCTGAGCTTTCGCAGGAAGCTGTTCTGGCATCCACTTGCCCTTTCTGCTGGTCCAGCTCCCTCCGGTCGCAGCAGGTGAACCAGGGCCAGGGCTCCTCTGAGAGCCACTGCCCTGGCCCAGGTTGTCCCCAGCCCCGGAGCCCCGGCACTTCCTATGCCTGGGGCGCCCTCACCTTCTTGGCCTCGAGCATCTTCCCCTCAAACACGTAGGAGATGCAGTTGCGGACCACCTCCAGCCGGCGAGCGCTGTTGCCATGGAGCCCACTGTTCCGCTCAAGGATAGCGGCTGGGAACCAAAGATCACACTTACCTCTGACCTCACGCCCCACCCAGGCCACACTTGAGGGCCCCCTCATCCCCATTACGCACTCATGGGGGGCCCTGAGGGCACAGTGGTCCTCCTCTCGGCCTTCACGGCCGGGGGTGCGCCCTGCATCTTGGCCGTGGCCTGGTCCACTATCCACTGCACCATGCCCTCGTCCAGCCGGGGGAAGGGCCGGGGTGCCCGCCGCAGGTGGCTGGCCTCCCCTGGCCTCTGCACCTTGTGCATAGCCACAGCGGGGTATGGGTTCTCCTGGGGGGACACAGGCAGGCGTGGGTAAGTGGCTGGGGGCACAGTGACCTCGCCAGGCCAGCCCACCCCTCGTGTCACCCGCCGTACGTTCTTGTAGAGCTGCTCCGCCAGTTCCTTGACGTGACGCAGGACACGCTGAGGGTGGTTCTCGTCTGCCCGCATCCTTGCCACCTCGTGGGCCACCAGCTGGGGGAGGAAGCAGGGTCAGGTGGGCTGGCTGGGGCGAGGAGAGGGTGGTGGGGGCTCCTCCCAGCTGCGGTAGGGGCACACCTCATCAAATAGGTCTGTTGGGCGGTAGGGGACCCCGCGTTCCGACACGAAGCCTGCGAAGGCCATGCCCTCCAACACCTTCATCAGGAAGTCGTCCTCCACCAGCCCGCGCTGGCCCAGGAAGGCCGCCTGGGGAACACGAAGGGGTCAGCACCAGAGGCTCTCACCTCTCCCCACCCCACCCCTGCCTGGCGCCCACCTTGTGAAAGCGGATGACAGGCTCCGGGTGGATGCGGACCATGTGCAGACACCAGCGGTAGCCTTGCAGGAGCTGAGCAAAGAGCCGTAGGAAGACGGCACGCAGCTCCTTATCCTGGGGCATAAGTGAGTGCAGGTGAGTGCCAGGCACTCCACTGGCCAGGCACCTCTGTCTCTCCTGCCCCTCCAACCTTCCTCCACACAAAGCCACAGAGCCTCCTCTAAGACGGTGCTGACAGGCACACCTGCACAGGATGCTCCGAGGCTCACACCCTCCACACCTGGCCCCTGGAGGAGTGCTCGGCACTACCAGCAGCCAGCAGCGGCAGTAAACCTGAGGAGAGGGCATGGATGGCCATGGGCCCCCCACCAGAATGGCAGTGACCCCCACCTGCATCTTCAGGGAGGAAGTAGACATTGTGGGTGGAGGGAACGCAAGATCGGCCAACTCCAGCTCTGGATCCAGGACCTGTCCAGGCAGAGGAAGTGGGGTCGGCTGCATACCTGCCCGGGCTCCAGGCCTCCTGCCACCAAGTGACCCCACCTGGCTTCCCTGAGGCCCCGGCCCTCCCTCACCATGCTCAGAACACTGTGCGTCTGACTCTGCAGTGGCTCCGGCAGGGGTGGGATGTGCACACACTCGGGGACAGTCACTGTCCCTCCATCGAGATCAGCAACAATCACATCCAGCTGTGGACCAAACGGGACGCGGGGTCAGGGACCCACAGGCCAGTCAGCAGAGCCTGGAGCAGCAAGGTGTACACCAAGCAGGGCCCTCACCAGCTCTTGGGCCTCTGCCTGGAAGGCGGCGTTGACTCCAATGATGAAGGGTGTGGGCGTGCTGAGCACCTCCAGGAGCTGCGCCGGCAGGATGGGCACATACGTGAAGCTGCAACGGGACTAGGCTCAGTGCGGCCGGGCCCACAGAGGGCAGGCAGGCGGCGGGGCTGTGGGCGAGTGGTTGGAGGGGCGGCAGTGAGCACCTGTATCTAAGAGGGAACAGCAGCGCCAGAAGCCCCCGGCAGGCATCGGAGAGGCGCTGGTAGCTCCGGGACAGGAAGAGCACCTTGTGCTCCGTGAGCGCAGCGCAGAACAGGGACAGCACGTTGGTGATGCCTGCGGGAGGGACAGCTTAGAGACCCTGGCACTGCCCCAGCAGGGAGACATCCGCGTGTGCCCACCGGCCCCAGGGCAGGAGAGGAAGGACTGTGGGTAGGTGGCTGGCTCACCCAGCTGGCGGAAAAGCAGGGCCACGCTGCAGCGGCTGATAGGCAGCGAGTCGGTGAGTGGGGTCTGGATGACCTGCCGGTCACCAGCTCCTAAAGAGATGGTTCTCTGTGGAGAGAGAGAGACCAGTGCTCACTTGCTCCAACCAGACCTGCGAGAGCCTAGAGCTTCACAGCCTCGGTCACACCTAGGGGATTGATAGGTGCGCCTGGCCAGGGCGGGCAGCATGGCAGGAGGGACAGCCACGCCAGCCTCTGTAGGCCCCCGCAGTGCTGCAAAGAGAACTCAGGGCCTCTGACCTGGGGCAGGGACGGGGTCTGGGTGGGCAGAAGAAACAAAGAATCCGTACCACTCCGTCCTCAACAGAGTCCAGCTGCACAGGACAGACAGGCAGAGAGACACAGTTAGACACACCCACGCAAGGGCACAGACCAGGGACGGACGGATAAGCTGACGCCGACATCCAGAGACAGGTACACCCGAGGAACAAGAGGGCAAGAGGGACCGAAGGGGGCCAGGAAGAGAGCCAGGAAGAGAGCCAGGCGAGACATGGCACACAGGCGAGAGCGCAGGGCCAAGACAAGCTGACAGGTGGCGGCACCAAGATGTAGGAAAGCATCCCAGGCTGGGGCCGTGCTCAGCCCAGGCTGGATTCCAGGGGCCTACCAGGCCCCACCCCATGGCCTCGGGCACCAGGAAGGCCTGTGGCTGCAGCGGGCAGCAGCTGTCCTGACCCACCTGCGAGCCCCCGGCCAGGGGGATGACGCATGTCAGCAGGTTCCCCACCACACTCTCCAGGCCCACGTTCAGGCCCTCCACGTGGATGGTGTAGATGAGACCAAGGCTGTTCTGCAAGGACCACCAGTGGGGGGTGAGGATGGCACTGCCGGCGGGAGCACCCCATGTCCAGCCTCAAGCCCTGGCTGCCCACCTCACCCTGAACACCTCCGCGTGGTCCAGTCGAGATACCAGCACCAGCGTCTTCGGAGCAAACAGCTGGCCTGGTGAGCCAGATGCCGTGGGTGACGGTCGCACTGGGCCTCCCTCATCGGCCTCCTCCTCCCTCTCGGCGGCGTCCTGGGTGCACACCCCTTCCTGTGGACAAAATCCCCGTCAGCCCCACTCTCAGGCACGCCGCCTGAGCCCAGGGGAGGATACAGGTGACTCAGACAGGACTGGCCCTCTGGGAAGTCCAGCCTCCATGAGGCAGGGAATCAGGACCAGACACAGCCGGGGGACACATGCAAGCAGAGGACGACGGCCCCAGCCGGAAGCTCAGCGCCGGGCAGGCTGACCTGCGTGGGCTCCAGGGGCTCCCAAAAGGTCAGGCAGGCGCAGTAGTGCCGCTCAGAGTTGATGTCGGTGAGGACAGCAACAAAGAAGGTTGGCGGGTTCCTCTCAGGACACAGCTGCCACCCACTTGGCTGGCAAAACTGGTGAGGAAGGGGCCAGAGTCAGCAGTCGGCTCCCTCTAACTCCTTGCCCTCTAGTGACTGCAGAGCCAGCGCCCGGATGCCAGATTCCAGTGAGCAGGCAGCACCCTGCTCCGTGACCTGGGTGCCTCCTGGCCCTCAGCCCCTCCACCATAACAGGGAGCAACGGCCTCGGGCCTCCCTGTACGGGGCGAGGACCCTGTGACGCAGGGCATGGGCCCCACCACCACAAGGAGGGGACACCATGACAGGACTGCCCTCTGGTGGTGGGGCCAGGCACTGCAGCAGGTCCTCTTAGTCCAGCAGGGCCTCCCCGCACCATCTCAGCACCCCCTTCTCAGCGCACGGCCGTGCGGGAGTGCCCCTCACTCACCAGCTCGATGCCCTGGGGGAACGGGTTGTCCTCCCAGTCCTTCTCTGGGAAGCGCTGCAGGATCTGGCCCTGGCCTTCCCCACTCCCTGAGGACAGGACAGGGGGTCAGGGCGCCACCACCTCCCACACCCCCACCCACTCAGGAGCCTCAAAGCCCTGAGTGGAAACATCTCCCCCACCCTGGCAGCAGACCAGCCTCAGCTCCCAGACCTATAGTTTCTCTAAGGAGAGGCCACAAGGCAGCCACAGAGCCCAGGGCCACCAGAGGGCACAGGGAGTAGCCCTTGCTGAGGGGTCAGGCCCCCTGCAGGCCTGGGGCTGGGCCAGGCACCAGAGCACAGAAGCCCCAGCCCGGGGTGGGGGGTGGGGGGGCGTGCACTCCCTGCTCCTGCCCTCACGCCCCCAACCGCATCAACTCCCTCAGCCAGAACCATAGCCAGCATGCCAGCCCAGCTGCACGGCACCTGCCCCTCCAGGAAGAGGACAGTTGTTCCAGACTGTTTCACAGCCAACCCCCAGCCTAGGCACTCAGTCCCCACGACCCCCTGGCCTGCTGGACAGTAAGCGAGTGGTGTGGAGCTCTCACACCTGTTGTTTCTGTCCCAGACTGCTGCTTGTCCTCACTGCCTCTGACAAGATGGGCCCAGCAAAGGTCCCAGAAGACAGCCAGAGACAGTGGCAGCTGGCAGGAAGGACAGGAGTGCCGTCATGGGCACTGAATGTGGTGGCACAGGCCTGCTCCCTGCCTGCACAGGTCACTGCGTGCAGCCCTGGCTCCCCTGGACCAGGGTGGAGGGCTGGGGGGCAGGGGCACATGTCCCAATGTGTTCCCCAGAGACCCCCCCCCCCGACTCCTTGAAGCCACAGGGCCCGCTAAGTCCCATCTGATCTCCTCTCGCCCACTCCATGGGCAGGGCACTGCTCCCAGATCCAGTCCATGCTGGCAGGGCCAGCTGGAGGCCCCTGTCTTGCTCACCCTCTGTGGAGCCAAACCTGGAGGCATGATGAGGGCCAAGTCAGGGAAGCACCCCTAACAGGCCTCGTGGAGGATGGACATGGGTCTCTGTTCTTCCTCAAGCCCCCACCCAGCGTGGCAGCAGGGCGAAGTAGGAACAGACAAGAGCCTCCCCACCTTCACCTCCCACACATGACCAGCAGGCACCACCAGCCTCGACGCTGCTGCCCATGCCAGCAGAAAAGCAGGGGCAGATAGGTAAGGGGAAGGGCTGCCCAAGGCCCAGAAACCCACCAAGTGCAGACTTGGAGGACCTGTCACATGCAGCCTCACGTCCAGCCAGCCTGGTCTACCAGGACCTGAATGGGCACAGGAGCCTCAGACAGAGCTGGGGGCCTGGGCACAGGCAGGCAGGCCCCAGCAGGAGGCATTCCTTAGGCCCCTGGAAGGCAGAGGAGCTGGGTCACACGCACTCTTAGGCGACCACCCACCCTCCAGGATCACGGAAGGAGGTCAGCAACAGGCAGCCTGGGAGAAGGGGGGGTGAGGGGCCATGACTCTGACTCACAAAACCTCAGCTTCCTGCTCCCCTCCCCCTTTCACCACTGACATCGAGAAGAGGTGGCAGACAAGACAAGGTGGGGGAGGACAGGTGTCTGCTGGTGCCATACACGTGCACATGCAGCACGCGGGGTCCCTCCAGGCCCACCCCCAAGGGCCACAGTCAATAGGCCCAGGCTGGCTCACCCTGACCCACAGCTCCTTCCCCTCCACTCCCCCAGGGGCCGACTTGTGTGCGGCCCCAAACCACCACTGGGCACAGCCCAGCTGGCACCTAGGGCTCACCCAGTTCTTGCCATGAGGCAGCAGACTGAGGAAGAGGGGTATGTGCGGATGGGACGTAGCCTCTGCCCCACAGCCTGTCCCAAAGCCGGGGGACAGGCAGCCTTCCGCAGCCTCTCCCCACAGGGAAGCGGGCAGAGTGGCTGGCCACTGGCCACTGCCCACCCTCCCTGCCTCATTCAAGTATGAAACCCCACTTGCAGGGCTCCAGGACCCTCTAAAGGACCAAGTGAAGGCTTTCCCTGAGCTGTCCCAGCTGCCCATGGAGGCAGGTGGCCAGGCAGGGCAAGTGAGTGTCCCCCGCTGGCTCCTTCTGTGGGCCATGACAGTCCCCAACTGGCCCTCAGATCTCAGCCCAAAGAGTGTCCCCTCCTCGAGGCAGCGCGTTGCCCCCTGCCCAAGCCTGGGGCCTGCAGTGGAGCCCCCAGGACCTCCCACCTCTACCGCACCCTTCTGTGATTCCGGGGGCACTTGTTGGCCAGCTGGGCCAGACAGGAGCTCCACGAGCTGGAAGCTGCATCTCTGTGCCCATCGCGGCAGCTGTGCCTGGCACGGACCGCGGCTGAACAGGGCTTGCTGAACACACACAGCCGGCTCCACCACCATCCTCCCACACCCAGCCCCGCTCACACCCCACAAGCAAACATGTTCTTCAGTAAGAAGTGCAGGACAGCTTCCGGAGCCCCGAGGCACACCAGGACACAGAGGCCCTCCCAAGATGGGTGCCCCCTGGAGGGGCCTGACCCCCTGGTCTCCCCCACCCTTCTCTGAGACCCCAGCCTACACCTCAGCTCTGTGCTAACGGGGGCCAGGCGGCAACCAGGCTGCTGGCCTGCATCCTGGGATGGGGGCGGGGCTCTGCCACATCTCCCAGTGTCCCCACCCACTCAAGCCCTTGTGGCCACGGAGGCAACCTACAGAAGCTGAATTCCCTGTCCCACCAGAGCTGTCCCACCTGGGGGTAGACACCCCCACCCTACAATGACAGGGCTAATCCAACCAGCACAGCCGTGCAGCACAGCAGGGTGCTCTATGGGGGGGCCCCAGGAGGAAGGGCACCAAGGTCCCCTGAGACACAGACAGGGACTAGAGCTTCCTCTCGCACCACGTCCCCACAGCCAGCCCCGTGGGGGAGAACACAGAGCTCGCATCTGTCATCTGCCTGCAACACCATCACCAGTGCCAGGCTCCGACGCCTGGGCCGGCCCCAGCCAGCATGTGCTGCGGGCAGAGGCAAGGAAGGATGGCTGTCTCCCCTCCTGCCCCGCCGCACACGCCCTGAGATGAGCCCAGCTGTGGGAAGGACAGCACCTTCCTGCTGCTCCACCCTCCCAAACCTCAACACACAGGCCACTCCCAGCCAGCCACAGCAGCAGGCCATGTGCAGAGGGGCCGCAGCCTCTCCGACTTCCTCCAGTCAGACTAGACTGGCTCTGACCCAAGGCCTTGGACCCTTCAGGCTCCCAGGGTGGGGCGGGGAGCCAGCTGAGGCCATCCCAAACAGCCCCAACCTGCTCCAGAGGGAGGGCAGGAACATGGGTGGGGAGAGTAGATGGGGCCCAGGAATGTGGCCAGCTCAGCAAGTCAAGACTGAAAGAGGCCAGGCCATGGGATAGAAGGTCTTTTTCCCAGATATTGGGGGGTGGAAGATGTGCACTTACTACCTGGTCAGCTTGAACACATTTCCTGCCCCGAAAGACACACCCCAGTACTGGCCAGACTGTGTTAAATCAGCTGACCACCGTCAGGGCCCTCCTGGGCCAGGAATGGGGCACGGGTGGTCTCTCCAGCCCCTATTATGTCCCCAGAGCTGGGCCCCCTCCACTCACCAGGGGAGGAGTCTGCACCCTCTGAGATGAATGAAGGGGTCCCACCAGCCACTCCTTGCCCTCCTGCCTGAAGCAGTCTGCAAGGTAGTAACATGAAGCCAGAATGCTCCCTCAGGCAGGACTCTGGGGCTCAGCACCCAGGCCCTGCATCCAGCAGCTCCGGACGGGATGTCCAGATCCAGGCCAAGGACAAGACACCCCCTACTCTTACCCTCTCCACCGAACCCAAAAGACCCTGTGTCTTGCCCCAATGTTCTAGGCCTGCCAGCAAGCAGGGGGACCGCCACCTCCTGCTGAGGTGCCTGCAGGTGTCCACACACCTGCTGCTCAGCATGAGCAGCACACCCATCATTTCCCAGAGCCTCTCACACGAATGGTTTCACGTGTGTGTCCATCTTGTGCTCACAGGAGCCTGGAAGGTCTGTGTGACTCATCCCATTCCCAGATGGGGAACTTGGGGTGCCAAGGGCCTAAAGACTGGCACAAGGTCACAGAGATATCAAATGGTGAAGCAGGGACCCACCGACCCCCACTCTGCTTCAGACTTCCCCACCACCTCACTCTGCCCTGGGCCCCACAGTCAAAGTTCCAGCCTGTGGGCTTGTTCCTCACAGAGATGGACCAGTCCTACCAAGGGAGGCCCTGAGGGTGGCCTGCCAGCAGCTGACCAGCTCCAACCCAAGAAGGCAGTGGTTAGGGGGCTCCATGGTCCTCCCACCCCTGTTGCAGTGGATGTCTTGAGACTTATTCCTTCCGGCCACTCCGGGTGAGCAGGCATTGTGGGCTCCAGCCTTCTCCCCTGTCCTGCTCAGAGTCCACACACACCTGGGGTGCCCAAGCCTGTGTGGCTCCAACCAGTTTGCCATGGAGCCCACCCATGACTCCTTCTGCCTCCCTGACATTCCCTTCAGCTGCCACCACCATCAGCATGCCTTCTACCTGTCCTCTGCCTGCGGTCTCTGCCTCCTCAGCCCTCCCTACACTGCCCTCAGCATCGTCAGCTGCCAAGCCCACTCTACTCATGCAGCCCCTGCCCTGGCACCCAGCCCAGGGGCCTACCCTGGTGCAGCCCCTTGGCCATCCTTGTTTCCCTGGATCGCATGCAACCCTCTGCTCCAGATGACAGGCCCTCCTCACTGCCCCCTCCCCACAAGCCTTGAAGCAGATGGCTCTCTCTCTGGGCCTGAACAACACAGTGAACTGCAGGACGAGGACAACTGGTCCTTGCCCACAAGAACTCCCTTTCTGGAGGGAGAGATGTGCTCATGACCAAGAGCGACTGGATGGATATGCACACAGGTGGAGCAGAGAGGAGGAGCGAGTGCTGAGTGAACAGGGACTGAGGAGTGTCTGGAAAGTGCAGGGTCCAGCAGGTGGAGGCTCAGCAAGAAGACAGGCAAAGAGAAGAGAAAATCCAGGTCCTGGATGGTGACAGTGGCTGCTGCAGTGACAAGAGGCAGGGTAGCTTGGGGTGGGGGGAGGGGGTGCTCAACCCCACCCTCAGCTCGAGATTCAGCCCCAGTCTGACCACACAGCCACCTCCACCACCCCCAATGACATGTACTGCCCTCTTGCCACGGGGATTTGAGCCCACAGCTTGGCTCTGGGTTAGCCCGGGGGCGTGTCCCAATCCCTCTGTGGGGTCTCAGACCAGGCACTCAAACTCTCCGCCCTGACTCCACTCTACAGATGGGAGCAATAGGAGAGAAACCTCGGTGGGCTGCTGAGAGGAAGTGAGATCACACACACACAGGGCTGTGCAGGGCCTGGCACACCAAGTGCGCTCCCCAGCGCCACTGTCTCCCGACTGCTGCTGATGTCATTGCCAGGCTGCTTTCTCCTACCCTCTGGGCTGAAGGGCTCTCAGACATAGGCGCTGACCCTAGACGGACCTCCTGGCCATCGGCACCAGGCACCACACTGATCCCCAACCCAGGGCTTGGCTTGCAGGCATGAAGATGCAGGCCTTCTGCCAGGAACCTTCTCTCTCCTCCCCACGGTTCCTCCTGAAGTCCTTCGAGTTCCAGCTCAGACACCACCTCTTCAAGAAGTAGTCCCTGAACCCCATCCCTCTTCTGCATCCCACCCAGCCTCCTGGACCAGACACGTCACAGGGGCCGGAGGCTCCAGACCAGAGGCACTGGGGGTCAGAGGAGGGGCGTGCAAGTGAACGGTCCGTGCCCCCGGAGGCAGAGCCGCCCGGCAGTCGGCCAAGGCGGAGAGAGCCCATCCCACCCAACTGGGAGTCAGGAGGCCGAGCCGCCCCAGGGCCCTCCCACCTCCCGGGCGACGCCGAGGCACTGCCGGCCTGGTTCTGCCCTGAGAGAGGCGGGCAGGCTAGGCTCGGCCCGCCCAGTCTCATCGCGCTGCCCACCTTAGAGAGGCAGGCCCTCTGCGACCCCCGACCTCAGACCCCGACCCAGCCCAGCCGGCAAGTGTCCTGCTGACCCTGGAGCAGCCCCGCCGCCGTGACCGACCCTTTCCGGCTCCCGGCCCCCCGGCCCCGGCTCTCGGCCGCGCGCCGGCACTCACCGCGCGGGTGCGGCCCGAACGCCACCAGCACAAAGTAGTCCGCGAGCCGCGCCATGGCGAGGGGCGCGGGCGGGCTCCGCGGCTCGGGGACGCGAGGGCGGAGCGCTCATGGCCCGGCCTCGGCCCTGGCCCGCGCACCCCGGACGCCCCTGGCCCGCTCCGCGGCGGCGGCGGCCAGGGTTCCCGCCGCCATCTTCCCAGCCAGCCGGCCCGCCCGGCCGCGCCGTGCGCCTGCGCGGTCTCGCCCCGCCCCCCTATGGGCGGGGCCTGTAACGATGCGCCCCCACTGGTCCAGCGGAGCGGGCTCGGTTCCCGGGGGCGGAGCTCTGCCTCACCGCCCCCTCACCGCCCCAGAGCGGTGACAGCGACGGCGGCTCCCGCGGGTCAGCGGCAGGCGCCGCCGGGGTCCGAGGGCGCCTCGCTGTGGCGGCTCCCACGAGGGACGGAGAGGGGTCCTGCCCTATCCCTGGGAGCTCTTCCCCGGCGCTGTCAGTCTGGAGAAAGGCTGGAGCGCCCGGCCCTGCCCGCAGATCTCCCACGCTGGGGGAATGCCCACCCAGGCCCTGCCCTTGGGGTTCCCAGCCTGAGGAGTGCTCGGGCCGCCCTTAGAAGCCCCATCTAAGAGGGCTGAAACGCTTAGCACATGACCTTAAGAAAGGCGCGCTGCACGGCCTGCTGTAAAGTCCAACGTTTTAGGCAGTGAGGGGTCTGGGGCCCAGGTTCGGTGCTTTGGAGAAGGCTACACCACCCTCAGGGCAGGGGCCGGCCAGGGCCTCCCCCGCAGTGGTGCAGGGTTGGACAAGGGGGACACAGTCTAGGGCAGGACATGCTAGGAGAGGAGCTGGGGAGGTAGAGGGGAGCCTCAGAGCTGCCCCACGGACATGCTGGGAGAGGGAATCAGGGTTGAGCTTGTTTTTAGATGAGGTTGGCTGCTGCAAGAACCTCCGAAGGAACAAACTGCTGACGTCCATGTTCCACCCCTTGCAGGGGCCAGCCAGAGACGAGCTGAGGGAGGGGGCTGTAGGCCCAGGCACAGCCTCCTCTGCTTCTGTCGGGTCCTGGATACACAGTCTGAGAAACCGTCCTTTTTGCGCCTGCTGTCTTGAGTGGGTTTTAGTCATTTACACCGAAAAAGTTCTTCACCACCACGTTAGCACCCCACTCTGCTTGTGCACGGGCAGGCAGTGCCCTTGGCAAGTCCTCTGGCCTGACACCTGAGCCAGGACTGGCTCTCCCCCAGAGGGTATGGGGACCCTGAACCCCATTCTCCCCTACCCTCATGCCCTTCTTGCAAGGAATCCATTCCTTGCAGCCCTCTCAGAGGCACCTTAGGGTCAAGGGTAAGTTTGGGGTTACTTCTAGACCATGATACCCCCATCAAGTTCCTTGCTATTGAGTTTCTTGCCCACCACACTGTCCGTGTCACCCTCAGAGGTGCTCACTCCTGCCTGCTTCCTCCCCTTCCCAGGGACTGAGCCTCCTCTCCGCCCAACAGGGAGCGACTCTCTCCAGTCCTGTTCCCATCCTTTTACCTCCACCCAGTGTGGCTCCAATGTCAAAGCTATGGAGGGGAGGCCTGGTGGCATCACCACACCCCAAGCCTCTCCCTTCATGCTCACTTCCCCCTCCACAGCTACCACAGAGGCTCTACCCTCCTGCCCCCCTCCCCATAGCTGTTTTCTCTCAGTGCCCCAACCTCAACCCCTCCCTCTCTTGCATCCGTGCCATCAGGATGAAATTCAGTCTCTCCCACCTTAAAACACTCAAGCAAAACCTCCTGAGATGCTGTCTGCCCAGCCAAGTGCCACCCTAGCTTTTCTTGCCCCAGGAATTTCTCTAAAGCGTTCCTCCAACGTCACCACCACCACCTGGCTTCCGTGGCCCAGCCCGCGTGCACCAGGAGAAACTCTGGTTTACTTCTAGCGTGTTTCCATGGGTGGGTGGTACTCTGGGAGCCAGCCCATCGCCCCCCAGAAGCAGCCCCTCCACTGAGGATAAATGAAAGAAGCCCTTGGATTTCCCTTCGGAGGGCACGTGGACAGTGACAGACAACAACTGTCATGAGCTGTGCAGTGCAGGGGGCTGTAGGGCCACGGGGGGTCCCTGATCCAAGCAGGAGGGATAGGGGTAAAATAAGCTACCAAGCTGAGGCCTGAGGACATCCTGTCTGTGGGCTGTTGGGGAGATGGGACCCCAGGTCCACGGCAGCAGCAAGTGTTCTGAGGCTTACCTCCACCTGTTGTAGAGACAGGCAATTTTGATTTATTTTTTGTTTACTAGAGGGGTGAGTAACATGATCACATGTATTTTGGAAAGATGGTACTGGCAGAACTGTGGATGGCAGATTGAGGGACAATGGGATGCTGGTGGGAGAAGCAGCAGCTGCAGAACTGGGTAGGCCCCTGAGGTCCTTTGCGTGCCCCCCTGATTTGTGGCTTCAGAGCTGGAGTGCTGGGTCCCATCCCCTCTCTGTGGGTGATGCTCACCACCTCCTCCCCTCCTTGCCTCCCAGAGCCTTGCCATCTCTGAAACTCCCAAAATTGTGTTCCAGGTCTGCCTTCTCTTCCTGCAGGCCCAGGACACTGGAGGCCAGCCAGACACCTCTGCCAGGATGTCCCCCAGGCAGCTCCCTGCATCAGCGAACAGAAGGGTTGACGCTCCCCATCTGCCCCTCTGCTGTGCTGTTTCTCTGACCCATCCACTCTGTCCTGCCCCCTGCCCCCACACCCTTCCTGCCAGCCCTCCAGCACCCACCCTCCCTGCTGAACTTCACTTCTAATGTAAATGTGATCACATCACCCACTCTTGTCCCTGGTGAAAATAAACAAATAGAAACTCAAGTACCTGCTGATGCTTCCCTGCCTTTTTCAGGATGTAAGTCAACACTTGTGGCTGTGTTCAACACTTGTGGGTTTATTCATCCAGCAAATGTCTATTGAGGTTCTGTGACTTGTGCGGCAGGAGGGACGGAGACTGACCAGGTCTCTGATGATGACCTGACAGAGGGAACAAGCCTGGGGCAGGGTAAGGCAGAAGAGGAAACACAAATGGACCTAGAGATGCTCAGATGATCACAGAAGTGTCTGTAAGGGGGTGATGAGATAATTGTTCCTGCTGACATCGAGTCCACAATCAGTTGACAGTTCATCGGCTTTGTGGGGAGCAGTTTGCTCCAACTGGTAACACAAACACAGGCTCACCTTCAGCCAGAATTTCCGCTTCTGGGAAAGCATCCTATACAGACTCATCTATGAGCTTACACTGACGGGTTCTTGCTCTTGGAAAGCCTGGAAATCATCTACTTGCTCACTAATAAAGATCAGCTAATTAAGTCACAGGACACCTACATGTTGGTGTAGGGCCAACCATAAGAATGGCGGTCTCTTAAGTTCACACATGTTTTTACTGTTACATGCATATATGTGAGTACCAAATATACACAGAGGACGCCCTCTCAACAACACACACTAGTGCACCCAAGAGAAATGGGGCGCCAGCCTGGACTTGGGAGAGGAATTCACAGTGGGGGGCTGTGAGGGGTTCTCAGTTCTTATTTAAATTTCTTGTAAAAACCACTTAATACTTCAGTAATGGGGAGAAAGGGCAGAGTTTTTATGAATACATCTGCTAGGGGAGAGGTCTCAAAATGCCCCCCCCCAATCCATGCAGGCACTGAGGGGTGAGACGCTCAGGGACTAGCTGGTGCAGAGGTGGTGGTGTGGTTGACCCCACCCCCCAGCACTCACTACTTCAGCCTGGAAGTTTTGGCCCCTCCAGGCTCCGGGACAGTGTTCCCCACCAGAAGGAGCAGAAGCAAGGCTGGCATCTCCGGGTCTCTGGCCTGCCGCCCGGCGGGGAATGGCCCCTCCGCCCGCGCTCCCTTCCCTGCACGCACAGAGCTGGCAGCAGGGCCGTAGCCCACCCCGCGGCCCGCCCTCTGAGTCGGGGTCCGGGGAGGGCGCCCCGCCCAGCCCGCGCGTCTAGCTCCGCCTCCCTGGAAGACTATTTAGCCTCGGAGGTGCCCGGGTTCCGGCCCCAGCAGGACCCCGACGGACAGCCGATGAGGAAGTCCCCGCTCCACCAGTAAGAGACACGCCCGCCGAATTCGCACCCGAGACCCTCGCCAACGAACCAGGCTCCAGCCCGCCCGTCCGAGCGCTGAGGGCGCCCCGAGGAGGAGGTGGCTCAGCCTAGGGCGCCCCGACACCTGCCCAGCTCACTGCCTCCCGCAACCCCGCCCACCATGGCCTGGCACCTGACGGTCACCCTCGGTTGCATCAGCTTCCTCTACCTGCAGTTCCCAGGCACACTGTCCCTCGGCCTGGGCGGGAGCCGGCTGCCGGCGCGACCCAGGTGAGCCGGGCTCAGATCAGCCTGACCCCTGGTCCACGTGGCAGGAAACCCTCCCTCTCCCCAGTACCCCCAGCCCCATCTTGGGGAAACCCACCACCTGCTGCTAGGGCTTACCCCCCTAAACCCAGGGCCAGCCCCCATGCCTTAAGCAACCCATGAGCAGGGCCGGAGGCTTCTCTTCCTTTGCCTCCCCTCCTGAGGCATGCCCACTCCCCTACTGGCAGAGTAGCCCCCTCAAAAGGAAAGGTCAGCTACGGGAGGGGAGGCTGGAGGGGTCCCCAGGCCTGCCCACCTCCCACCACCCCAAAGGACTGAGGGAAGTCACTTGAGTCCTGAGCATAAGGACCTACTGAGGCCAGGGCTGCCCCTTGCCCAGGGAGGCAGAGGTGAATGGACATGTGACCTAGGCCGCAGGTCCTGAGCTCAGTGGGCTCCCCCTGGCCTGCTGAGTAATGTGGGGGCTCTGGGCTTCCCCTGGCGCTGCTCCAGGCTGTTGGGGAAGATGTGGGTTTCCCCTACCAGTGACCCCAGGCCTGTGTGGGAGGAAAAGTGGGTGGATTTATGGGCCTGTGAAAGGCTGGGCCATCAGGTTTACTTCCTTCATCTCCCTCTGCAGGGAGCCCCCAGCCCGGACTTCTTCCAGTGGCTTGCAGCCCCGTTACCCTGGAACCCGGCCTGTGATCTGGAAGTTGCACCGGGCCCTCCAGCCACAGAAGAGTGCCAGCCTGGCCCCTGCTATGGGTCAGGCTCTCCGAAATGGCCCTCGCCAACACTTGGGTGCCCACAGGCCCCGAGCCCAGCTCCTGCGTGTGGGCTGTGTGCTGGGCACCTGCCAAGTGCAGAATCTCAGTCACCGCCTGTGGCAGCTTGTCAGGTCTGCTGGCCTGCAGGACTCCCCCCCTGTGGACCCCAGCAGTCCCCACAGCTATGGCTGAGGTGGGTCAGGCCATACCCCAGCCTGCCCCGGCTGGGATGCTGCACCCAATCCCAGAACTGCAGCTCAGCCCCCAGCCCAGAACCAGCCCTCAGAGCACCTGCAAACAGCAGTAACTAGAACATTGTACAGGCAGGCCCCTGAGGACACCCCATCCCACCCCACCCCACATCTACCAGGTTCTGCAACAGGCAACCTTGAATGGCTCTGGACACAGAAGCCCATGAACATGTGTGGACCTAGGCAGTCTGTATACCCAGGGGGTCTGCACCCTTGGGGTATAACACTCAGGGGACAGGGCCAAGCAGAGGCAGCCAGCAGCATTAGATGCCAAAAAGGGCTTGAGAGGGGAGGTGTCTGTGCAAGGATGTAGAGCACAAGCCAGGGGCTTGAACCCCTGTGGGCACGTCCGGGGAAGCAGGAGAGAAGGGGTGAGTTGGCCTGGCCTGGCCTCTTCACTGATGGTCCTAACATCAAAGGGTTAAAGCTGAGCTGCCCTGCTCCCTCTGGGCCCAAGGTCACAATGGTGACCCCTGCCTGGGTCCCCTGTGGGGTTCAAGAGGTGTTCTGGGCCAAGGCAGGGCTGGGGTAGGGGGGAAATCTCCCAGCCCAAGTAGGTCAGTTAAGTCAGGTCCATCACCACCTCAAGGGGGTGGGGGCTCCACAGGCTCCCTGAGCCCCATCCTGCCCTGCGTGGGGACTCCATGGGACCGGGTGTGGGGACGACAGAGCAGAAGACTGAGCAGGTTTGCCAGGAGCCTGTGCAGGGGGAACTGGCCTCAAACCATCAGAAGGATGGGCAACCAACAGTCCACAGCCAGTAGGCAGAGTTCTCAGGGTGTGTCTGCCCTAGGGGAGGCTTTTCTGTGCGGTGATACCCGAGCCTCTGTTGGTCCCGCAGTACTGGCACCCCACACCGCATAGGCCTGGCCCAGGTGCAGAGAGGTGGTTATTTAACCAACATTCATGCAGCACTGAATGAGTCCGCCTCTCAACCGCCCTGTGGGGAGGGCACTCTCCTTACTCCAACTCTGGAGGCAGATGCTGCAGCCACAGAGGTCAGGGCTGTGCCTATGGTCACTACCGTGCCCGCCCACAGAGCCCACACTCTGGATCACTAGCAGGCCTGCCCCTCAGACCCCTGAAGCCCCCCAGGGTGGGAGTCTCCTGGAAGCACCCATCTGGGCGTCCACCCTTGTGTTTGCTCTTCCAGCTCAGGGATCAGCTGGCCAGGTAAAGGCACCTCCCCTCCACTAGGCCCCGTGGGAGCTGTTCAGGCTGGTCCCTGCCCTATTGGAGGCCTCCGTGCACAGGGAGCTGAACTGAGGACTGCAGGGGTCCCCAGGGGAAGGCACTGAGAGTGCCCAGGTCCTGAGTGCACAGGAGGTATGTGTGTACCTGGGGAGCTGGAACGGGCATGTGTTAGTAGGGGATAGAGAGGCCAGCAGGCTGGGCCTCCGAGCCATGTGCCTGTGTGAGGGATGTCAGTAGAGGCAGGCAGGGAGGATAGGCAATGGGCAGGGCAAGGGGGACTGGGGACCAAGGAGGAGGAGGGCTCCAGGAGAGTCGGAGCTCAGCTCTGCCAAGACCCTCCCAGACTCCGGCCCCGGGGCAAAGTCCTCTGAGGTCTGGTCCTCCACACAGGATGCTCCCTCTGCCAGGAGCACTGCTCCGCACAGCAGGCACTCTCCACGTGGCAACACAGGCTGCCGGACCCAGGACTGCACTGCCCGGTCCCCTCGCTGAGATGCTCCCTGAGCCTTGGGCCATCTTTCCTTACAGTCACCTGCTATGGTCACAGCACTGCACCTGGTGTCCACATAGTCCCTGAACTCCAGGCTGAGTCCAAGCTGCCCACCTCACACCCCACTTACAGGTCTGGTGGCAGCCCCCCAACTCCTCCCCCACCCTGCTACCCTCCCATTGTTCCTGCTCCTGCCAGAACCTCCTCTTCCTCCTCACCACATCTCTCACATCTGGATCCTGTGAGCCGGCTGTTCGCTCCTCCTCTTGGTCCAAGCCACCACTTGCTTTGGGGCTATGATTCCTGCCTGCTCCCTAGAGACCCCGCTCCATCCTTGCAGCAACATCAGAGGCCTAACACTGAATAAAATACATCCCTCCCCACCCCAGGGGCTGACATTCCAGTGGGAGGGGGCAAAAGGAAACCAACCTCAGAGTAAAGTGAATAAGGGGTGCACAGCACGTGGGAAGCAGCTGATGCTATGGGCTCACAGGGGCCAGGAGCCCTTGGCCATTTCAAGTGGGGGACCCCAGCACCCCCCCCCGCCGCCGCCGCCAGTTATTCTCAGTGCAGGCAGGAGGAGCCTTGTGGGGAACCCAACACCTCGCCCCTTGCCCACTGCCCTCTCCCATCCCAGCCTTTCCCTGGAGCCCAGGCCTCTTCCCAGTGAGACGAGAGCTTCAGCTCCAGGCAGGCACGTCGTCAATGTGGTCCCCGCCGCGTCCCCACTGCCCTGACCTGGCTGCTCATGACTCTGCTATGCATTCACCTCTGCCCTCACTCCAGGAGCCCGACAAAGACCACTCCCACCCGCCGACCAGACTTCAGGCGGCCTCCTCTGAGCCTGCTGCTCCTGAGTCCTGCCCCAGACAAGTGGGAACCCCACCCTTGATCTCACCGCCTGGGCTGCCTTCGGGCAGAATCCTGCCAGGTTGGCTTAACAAGAGTCCCTACGCTGGATGTCTCCTCTATCAATTCTCTGTCCTGACACCCCACCCCTGCGCCTTGCTTGGTGCCTGTAAATCCCCAGCTGTCTTTGCCGTGTTCAGAGTGGAGCCTGACCTCTCCCCTCCAGCTAGTCTTGAATAAAGTCTTCCATCCCATTTTAACAAGTGTCAGAATGATTTTCCTGAAACAAGCCCAGCTCAGCCCCGCATCCCAGGTGTTGTGGGTGATAGGGTGGGCCCGGGGTCCGCACCGCCTATGGAGGGGCCCACTGTGGGCATGGAGCGGTTTAAAGCTTACGGGGCAAGAGTGGGAGTCTGGCTACAGGGCGGCCTCGACCTCTCAGTCAGGTCAGTTGTCCAGAGGCTGAGGTCAGGGAGGGGGGCTTGGCCACTGGGGCTGCCCCTACACTGACACATTAACTCGCTGAGCCAGGAGGAGGGTGGATGGTCACTCATTACCAAGGGCCAAGGCCAAGGGGCTGGGTGGTGTCCGGTCACTTATGTAACCTGTGGGCATATATAGGGGCACACGAGCCTGTGGAAGTCCTGCCCACTCACCAGCTCTGCCCCGTCCCAGGATGAAGGTGGTTGTGGTGAGTAGCCGGACCCACACAGGAGCTGCCCGGGGACCGCTCCCTGTGGAGCGGAGCTGCACCACGCCCCTCCCGAGGGTTCCCGCCCTCGGGAGGGGCCAAAGGTCTCCCCCTTCCTGCCATGGTCTAGCTGGGGCAAGGGTCATCAGCCTAACCCCTGGGCTCCGCGTGGACCCAGGTCTCCAGGAGGAGATGCCGGGTGGGGTGCGGTGCTCCCGCGCAGCATCCCCGTACGTCACTGGGAAGCCGGTATCCCGCACATCTGCTCTGCAGAGTAGGGCGCCAGGAGTGGGAAGCCTTCCAAGGCCCCTGCGCCTGTGCTGGGGAGGGGCTGTGCCCTGGGGCGTCTCACCTCGCTGCATCCACGTTGCAGAGTCCTGTGCCCCGGGGGATGGCCTCACTCCCTCTTGGAGCTGGCATCACGGTGTAATGGGTTCAATCCCCCACCCAACCAGGGCCCAGACCCTTCCCTGGTCTACCGGCCTGATGTGGACCCAGATGTGGCCAAAGACAAGGGCAGCTTCCGAAACTATACGGTAGGACCCTGTCCCCCAGCTCCTGGGGAGGGTAGCACCTGTCCCCTCACACAGCTCCAGGGGCCACCCTTGGGGAGGCCCCGTGTGCACCTGGGGCCCAGCCTGGGAGGGAGGAGATAGCAGCTCCCTGGGGTGAAGGGCAGGCGCTGGCGAGCTGCCTGGCTGACTGTCCGGCTTGCAGTCTGGGCCGCTCCTGGACCGTGTTCTCGCCACCTACAAGCTGATGCACACGCGGCAGACTGTGGACTTCGTCAGGAAAAAGGTAGCTGGTGGGCTCCTAGCCCTAATTCTCCCAGTGCCAACCCCGCGGCCACACTGACCTTCTCTTCCTGGCCAGCATGCCCAGTTTGGGGGCTTCTCCTATAAGAAAATGACCATCATGGAGGCTGTGGACATGCTGGATGGGCTGGTGGATGAGTCGGACCCCGACGTGGACTTCCCTAACTCCTTCCACGCCTTTCAGACGGCTGAAGGCATCCGGAAGGCCCATCCTGACAAGGGTGTGCTCCCCACCTGCCCCAGCTGTGGGGATGGGGTCAAGTAGGGGTCTGTCCCTTTCCCGGTAGGCCCTGCCCACCCCGCCCACCAGCCTGCCCTGTTCCTCTCTCTCCCAGACTGGTTCCACCTCGTTGGGCTCCTGCACGACCTAGGGAAGGTCCTGGCTCTGGCAGGGGAGCCCCAGGTGAGGAGAGGTTGGGGAGTGGGTTCAGCACGGTGGGGCTCAGGGCAGTCTCAGCTATGGGCTCTGGATATCCACTTGGTGGGCAGCCAGTCACGCCCACCCACGGCTGCCTGTCCTCCCCAGTGGGCAGTTGTTGGAGACACCTTCCCAGTTGGCTGCCGTCCCCAGGCCTCTGTGGTTTTCTGTGACTCCACCTTCCAGGATAACCCTGACCTCCAGGATCCTCTGTACAGGTGTGCCTCCCTTGCTGTTGGTCCTCCCTCTCCCCAGTGAGCTCCTGAGCCCCCCTCACCCTCCATCTCTCCCTGCAGCACGGAGCTTGGCATGTACCAGCCCCACTGTGGGCTCGAGAATGTCCTCATGTCGTGGGGCCATGACGGTGAGGCCATTTAGTGAGTGGGGTGGGACAATGGTTGGGGACCACGGTTGGGGACCACCTCTCTGGGTGCCTGGTGGTGACACCCTCTTTCTCACAGAGTACATGTACCAGATGATGAAGTTCAACAAATTCTCCCTCCCACCAGAGGTAGGTGGTAGGGAGGAACCAAACCAAGAGCCCAGCCCAGCCTGGTCCACCCCAGTCCCGTCCAGCCCAGTTCAGTCTACCCTAGCCCAGTCTAGTCCAGCTCAGCCTAGTCTGGCCCAGCCCAGCCCAGTCCAGTCCAGCTCAGCCTGGCCCAGCCCAGACCAGCTCAACCCAGCCCAGTATGGTCTGGCTCAGCCTGGCTTAGTCCAGCCCAGCCCAGCCCGGCCCGGCCCAGCCCACCTGGAACGTGTGGGGTGTGGTTTCCTCTTGCCCCAGGCCTTCTACATGATCAGATTCCACTCCTTCTACCCGTGGCACACGGGTGGCGACTACCGGCAGCTGTGCAGTGCGCGGGACCTGGCCATGCTGCCCTGGGTGCGGGAGTTCAAGTAGGGCTGTACCTGGGGGGGATGGGGGGGAGGGAACGGGGGACGGGGACAAGAAGGGTGCATGGAGGGGTTTCACGAGGCACCACACCTCCCCCAATGCAGCAAGTTCGATCTCTACACCAAGTGCCCTGACCTGCCTGACGTGGACGATCTCCGGCCCTACTACCAGGGGCTCATCGATAAGTACTGCCCTGGCGTCCTGCGCTGGTGACCGGCCTGCCCGCCCTGTGCAGGCCTGGCCGGGCATCTGATGATGGTCCCCGTCAGGCACAGTGATGGCCTGCCTGGCCTTTCCAGGGGCCCCCACTGTGCCCACCTATGGGCTGCACTCCCTGACCTGGTGGCAATAAAGACCTTGAGGCAGCCTGTGAGTCGGAGCCTCACTGAGGCGGACACTCAGTCCGTGTGCGGCCTCTTGGATACACGTCCTGCTGTTGCTGCCGCCATAAGCATCTCACTAGTCCTCTGAGCTCTGGCATCAGAACCTGGGTTCACCTTGCTCACCTCCACATTCTTGAAACAGTCCCTGAGCCCTCTGGGCTTGGTCTCCTTAAACAAAACACAACATCTGTGAGCTAGAAGAACACACTACAGAAACATAAAATGAACACACAACCCTGAAGAGCCCCCCAGGCTGGTTTTCTGGGTGCCCCAAGGTGCGGCCTCACCTTGGCTGGACAGTCACCTCCTCCCTGTGGCTTCATCCCCCAGGAGTAACCCTCAGCGCTGCAGGGAGCGCCAGCCGCTGCCACCCCAGCGTTTATCTCTGAAGAAAGTGGGTTGTTGGTCTGGGAGTTTCCTGTGGGAGTTCACGGATTGCAGCCCCTCAGTACCCAGCAGTGTTTTCTCTGTATTTCCTGCTAATTAGTAAAAGAATTCAGAGGCTTACTCAGTTTCAGGTTTGGCTTGTTGGGGATGGAAGCTGGCTTTAGTAGGAGGTACAGCTGGGGAGTGTGTGTGTCTGTGTGTGCGTGTGTGTGCATGTGTGTGTGTGTGGCCTCAGGGTAGTCTAAGGGTGTCCTTCCCCATTGGCGTAAGAACAGCCGCTTCCCTCGTAGAACCTGGCGGGTGGTAAAGTGTGAATCTGCCAGTGCAGTTTGGATACTGTTCGTGCAGGAGAGGCAAATAAATGCTCTTGTCTTTCTCTCAACTTACCAATTTGCAAGAGCTGGCTCCCCAGCATCCTTCAAACATGATCAAGTTGTCTGCTTCTGTATCAAGAACGCAGAGATGTTAGCTACTTGTGCTTCACCTCAGTGAACTGATATCTTTCTGGTGCTCAGTCAGGGTTGGGGAGGGGCTTGCAGGTGGGCTCCTGGGTCCTTCTGACACCGTCTCGGGGTTGTCTTGCCATCTGGTGTAACAAGATGCCCAGACTGTTAACATCCTGTGTCTACTGTGACAGATTACCACAAACATGGTGACTTGTTTTAAGAAACAATAGAAATGTGCTGTCAAGTTCTGGAAGCCAGGAGTCTGAGATCCAGGTGTGAGCAGGGACAGGCGCCCTCTAGAGGCTCTGGGAGGGTCTTCTATAGCTTTTCCAGAGGCAGGTGGCCACCAGGATCCCCGGGCTGGTGGCTGTGTGTCTTTGCTCTGTCTTCTTTACGTGACTTCTCTGTGTGTCAGTCTCCCTCTGCCTCTCTCTTATGAAGACGCTTGTGAAGTGTTTAGGGCCCTCCCGGGTTATCCAGGGTGATCTCCTCATCACAAGAGCCTTAGTTATATCTGCAAGATGCTTTTGCACAGTAAGGTTACATTTGGCCGTTTTTCAGCTTACCACAAAGGCTGCCCTAGACGTGGAATCGGCCATTTCTCCAGCAAACCTTGGTTTCTCCAAGTGGGAAATTGTATTTTGAATCCTCGTGCTGAGGCTGAAGACCCAATCACTTGAATGTCCACCTCCATTGCCCACTGCCCTGACCCTGCCTTGCCCGGCTGCTGCATGGCCCCGCCCTCCAGTCCTGCCCAAACCCCTCCTGGCCCTACCCTTGTGCCGCCATCAGGAGAGGGCTGGCTCAGGTATGCTAGAAGGCTTTGCCCAAGATCCTCCCCGCTCACTGTGCTTCCTTCTGGAGCATCACTGCCTACCCTGGGCTTCCTCGTACCATCCCCAGGCAGCCTCCCCAGCTGCAGCCCCTTCAGCTTTTGAGCCCAGGCAGGGCAGGTGCAGGCTGCCAAGGGGGGTCTCTCCCTAGAGCTGCTTGTGGGGTGCAGGGGGTGCTAGAGAGGCAGGTCTCTGAGGATGCTGCGGGGGAAGAGAACCGGGAGCCCAAAGCTGGGGGCGAGGCCCGGCAGTCTGCCATCCCAGAGGAGCCTCCTCCATGCAGAGCAGGAGTGGCCACCTCCCCCCACCCCTGAGCCTCTCTGTGGCCCTGCAGACCCTAACCTGGCCACCTGCAGAAGGGCCCCAAGGTTTGGGGGAGTGGGGGCCAGGGCCTCCATATTTCTGTCTACCCAGGGGACTGCCAGGCCTTACGGGGTCGGGGGCGCAGGCACTGGGGCCACTGAGGAGCCCGCAGAAAGAAGGGGGCTCGGCTTTGCCCTGATGCCCGCTCGCTGCACACAGCCCCTCCTCCAGCCCCTCCTGTGCCAACTGTGGCCTTCCAGCACCCTTCTAATGAGTTATATTTCTCTTGAAATGAGCCAGTTTCCTTCAAGAAAGTGGTTGCAAGCAACGAGAGTCCAAGAGGAACCTAGGACTTGTTATCAGGCCCATTTGGGGCCGAACATTGCGAACGCCCTGCGAGGGTTGGAGGCGGCTCTTGGCCTGCAGGGGCAGAGCTGCTGCTTACAGGCTCTGCAGCCCTGGACAGGTCATGGGGACCACTGGGGGCAGGCACCAGGGGAGGAGGGCTGCTTCTAGGGGCACAGATGGCCCACGGGAGTACAACCAGTTCAGGTCCCTAAACTTCAGGCTCAAGGCTTGGACTGAAACAGGAAGGTCTGTGATTGTGCCCAGACCACAGCTCCTGGAGTGTGGCCAGCAGTGGCCTGGCTGCCCCTGAAGGCCTGGGTCCGCAGGGGGCCTGTGCGGTCACTGCTGTTCTCACAATAGGCCAACAAAATGGTCAGTATCACTCAATATAGAGAAAATGTTTGGTGTCACTACTAGAGAAATGCAAATCAAAACTACAATAAAAAGTAAAATAAAATAATGTAAAATACTCGTCCCTTTTCCAACAAAACATCTTGCTGAGGCCGGACTGTCTTAATATATTTTGACCAAAGCATATTGTAACATTGACCAGAAGTGGATATAAGAAGCCAGACATTAAAGAGATTTTGCAAAAACATAAAATTATGCCACTCTTCTCACTCATTTTTATCTTGAAAAATAGTTACCTTTCAATTAAAAATTTATTATGATAACACATAGTGAGTTCATTTTTACATTTAAATAAAATTAATAAGCAAATATTTAAAGATATTCTCAGTGTGATTTCCAATGTGGTAAACATTGACAGAAAGAATCCTAATAAACAAAATCTGTTTGGGGTCCTCAGTAATTTTTAAGAATGTACAGGGGTCCTGAGACCAGATGGCCTGGTGACTTCCTTTTGCAGAAACCGCAAAGCTGGCCCCGGGGGCTCCATGCAGGCAGAAGTGGAGGCCACGTGTAGCTTTCTCACCAAACTCCAGGGCTACCAGCATGGCCACCCCAGAGCCCAAGGGGAGCAGGTGGCCACTCCCAAAGGGATCTCCCATGTAGTGAGCGGCAATTTGTCACCACTGACCCACTTGTGTGTGGACCTGCCACCCACCCCATGCTCCCTTCAGCACTGCCGTCCACTGACTCACAAACGCCCTTCACTGAGGGGCCTGTGCAGCGCTGCCTCTGCTTAAAGGAGAGGCTGGTGTTCGCAGGACCCCCTACACCCCATGACCCCAAACCAATGATCTGAGGGAGTGAGTGGTGCAGAGACCACTGAAGACCCGGCCCTGGTGCCAGCTCAGAGACACTGCCCTTGGGAGTCAGGCTGCGGAAAATGCCCGGCGGGGAGCCCCGAACAGTCCGGTGTCTGTAGGGGAGCGGCTCTCACTCTTACACCTGCCACCCCAGGCGAGGCTGTGGCTGCCTGTCCCAGTGACCGGGTGATGCCGCATGTGGACTGTGGCTCCTGAGGAAGCAGGGCCTCCTCCCAGAGACACAGCAGCATCTCCTCTGAGTGGGACACAGTTTAGAGCACCTCTGCCACTGGACGCGCAGGTGTGGCTGGCGTGGACCCCCACCGGGAAAGGGCTGCTGGCGGGCGGCTGAGAGGCGGGAGGATGCGGAACAAGCTCCAGGAGACCCCGGGATGCTCGAAAACCACCAGGCCCAGCGGCCAGGGTCAGTGGAAGACACAGTGCCCTCTGCAGATGGGCCCAAGGGCTCAGACTGTCACCAAGCAGGACCCTCTGGGGCCTTTCCAGGACAGGCCCCCCTTGGCCCCCATGTCCTCTGCCTGCCTCTGGTTTCTAGAAAAACTTTAGCCTCATAGGCCTCCCTGAGTTCCAAATAGTACACTTAATCAGAGAAGTGAGAAAACACAGAAAGAAAGGAAAACAGTCCAGCAAGACAAAATAATAATAGTTTAGCTATTAAACAAAGTCAAGGACCTGTAGCTCCTCCTCAGGGTCTGTGGATCATACTCTGAGCCCCATCCTTTGAGCTACTTTGCAGGTGCTGAAACCCCCACCAGGCGGAGGAAGTTAACTGTGCTGCCCACCAGCCCGGAGACCCCAGACCAGCTGGAACCAGAAGGCTGATGATGCTGACGCCCCAAGACCTCACTACCCACCAATCAGAGAGTGTTCTCCAGCTGATCACACAGCCCACAACTCCTGCCCTCACCCTGTCTTTAAAAACTTTTCCCTGAAAGCCTTCGGGGAGTTCCGGCCTTCTGAGCGCCAGCTGCTTGGACTCCTAGCTGGGCACCTGCAGGAAACGCTGTGCTTTCCTTCACCACAACCAGGTCGCAGATTGGCTTAATTTTCCAAGCTAGTTTTGGTAACAAGGTGCCTCTAAACGGTGCGGGTGGAGGAGGCCCTAAACACCAGCTGGGGATTATTGCAGGAACAAGCACAACAGGCATCTTCTCCTTTGTTGTCCTTCAAACATGAGTCAATTTTTTGTCTCTTTTGGTGGCTAACCTCACAGTTCACTGTGGGAATCGTGGAATTTTGAGACTGGGCTGTGCTGAGCTCGAAGGGGTGGGTGTGGAAGAGGAGTAGACCTGGGGGCCTCCGGCCTTGGCATGAGCCAGGGTTAGGGTCAGGGAGACATAGTGACTGCCTTGTGTCAGTGGAACACCGTGTGAGTGTGAATCAGAAAGATGGGTTCATCAGGGGCCAGGCACCTGGAGTGGGCATCAGGTTTTCCAGTGTTGGGACTCCTCCCATGGAGGGGATCTGCCCTTCCAGGAGTCTGGGTGGGAGGCAAGAAGGAGAGAGCCCTGGCACTCACCAGCAGCAATGGGACCATGTTCTAGCCACACTGGACTCTGCATCTGAAGCTGGGAGTCAGTCTGCCCTGGATCCAGGCACCCTGTGTCCTCACCAGGCTGGGCTGTGGCACAGCTTTGCCCCTGGTCAATCTTAGGAAGTTTATTCCTGGTATAGGGACATTCAAGAGAATCATTGGCTCACTGCATTTGTACAGCTATTTATTTATGGGTTTTTTTTTTTTTTTGAAGCTTGGAAAGTTTGTTAGGTTAGATAACTGAGCAGTTAAAAAATAAATTCAAGTTAAATTTGTAAAGCAGTTAAAATATTTTAGGCATTTAAAATTTATAAGTGGAGCCCTTGAGAGTTATTGCTAAAACCGGCTAGATTCAAATAGAAGAGAGAAAATAAAAGTACATGGATTGGGAGACTTACCATTGTTAAGACGATACAGTTGACCCTGAACAATGCCAATTTGAACTGCAAGGGTCCACTTATATGTGGATTTTCCCCACTAGCTACCACCACCGTACTACACAATCCTTGGCTGGTTGAATCCATGGATGCAGAACCTTGGATGTGGATGGCCAACTCTAAGCT
The DNA here is from genome assembly GCF_036321535.1 of Camelus dromedarius. Classification (NCBI taxonomy): domain Eukaryota; kingdom Metazoa; phylum Chordata; class Mammalia; order Artiodactyla; family Camelidae; genus Camelus; species Camelus dromedarius. The sequence goes on along the minus strand of NC_087446.1, from coordinate 305,899 downwards.
TATACTTGGATTTTTGACTGCATGGAGGTCGGCACCACTAACCTTGGCATTGCTCAAGGGTCAACTGTACTATCAAAGTGATCTACAGATTCGATGCAATCTTTGTCAAAATCCCAATGGGACTTTTTTGCAGAAATAAAAGAAAAATCCATTCTAAAATCTCAAGGGACCCCAAATAGTCAAAAAGTCTTGAAAAAGAATAATAAAGCTGGCAGACTCAGACTTCCCAACTTCAAAACTTACTACAAAGCTACAGTAATCCAAACAGTGTGACGCTGGCATAAAGACAGATGTACAGACCCATGGACCAGAACAGACATTCCGTAACAGAGCCCTTACATATGCAGTCAGTTGATTTTCAGCACGAGTGCCAAGACCATTCAATGGGGGAAAGAAATGTCTTTTCAACAAATGGTGCTGGGAAAATGGATATCTCCATGCAAAAGAATGAAATTGGACTTTTACTTCACATTATATGCAAAAATAAACTCAAAATGGATCAATGACCTAAGTGTAAGAGCTGAAACTATAAAACTCTTAGAAGAAAATATAAGAGGAAATCTTCACGACCTTAGATTTGGCAATGATTTCTTGGATATGCCACCAAAAGCACAGACAATAAAAAAAAATTAATTGGACTTTATAAACACTAAAAACTTTTGTGTGTCAAAGGACACTATAAAGAGATGGATGTTGTCAAAAAAGGGAAAATAACAAGTGTCAGTAAGGATGTGAAGAAACAGGAGCCCTGGGACACTGCTGGAGGGAATGTGAAAGGGTGCAGCTGCTGTGGAAAAGTTAGGTGGCCCCTCAAAAAGTTAACCATAAAATCTCCTTATGAGCCTGCAATTCCACTCCTAGATATGTATCCCAAAGAAGTGCAAGCAGGGACTCAAACAGATACTTGTGCACCCATGTGCACAGCAGCACTGCTCACAACAGCCAAGAGGGGAAAACTGAAATGTCTATTGATGGATCAATGGATGAACAAAATGCGGTATCAACATATAATGGAATACTATTCAGCCATAAAAAGGAACGAAGTTCTGGCACCTGCTACTATACGGACATACTCTGAAAACGTTATGCTAAGCAAAAGAAGCCAGACATAAAAGGGCACAAATTGTATGATTCTATTTACATATAGTGTCCAGAATAGGTAACTCCATGGGGACAAAAAGTAGATTAGTTGTTGCCTAGGGCATGGGAAGGAGCAGGGCGGAAGATGCCTGCTACATGGAACAGGCATTCTTCTCGAGTTGATAAAAAGGCTTTACAATTGATTACGGTGATGGATGCACAACCCTGTATCTGCTGAATTGTGCCCTGTGAGTGGGTGAATTGTAGGCATATGAATTATATCTCAGGAAGGCTGTTACAGAAAACAAAACAATAACCCCAAAGGCAGATTCATACACTAAGCTCAAAAGCTTAAGAAAAAGAACAGGTTTTAACGTTTTATTATATTACCATCCTTTCTCTGTATTCCAGGTGGTTTGTTCCAGGAATCCCTGTCCAGATACCAAAATCTGTGGATGCTCAAGTACATAGTATACAATGGAATAGTGCTTGCATAAGCCTACACACACCCTCCTATATGCCCTAAATCACTTCTAGGCTACCTGTAATACCTAATACAACGCAAATGCTGTGCAACTAGTTGCTGGTTGTGCAGCAGATTCAAGTTTTGCTTTTTGGAACTTCATGGAATTTTTTTCGATTCTTTTCAATCTGCAGTTGGTGGAGTTTGTGGCTGTAGATGCTGAGGAAAGATGGCCAGCTATACAGGCTTGAGCAAAAAAGTCAGCTTGTAGATGATTTAATCATGTGTGAGAGCATCGGAAGGCTCAGTCATAGGTCCCCTTGAGCCGTGTGTGACTGTGGGCACAGGCTGAGCATGCAGCTCCAGCCACTTGGGTCAGTCAGAGGAGCTGGGCACCTTGAAGGGCCGTCCAGGGGTCTGTAAGGTGAAGCATGAGGGGTGGGGGCTGAAGACAGAGCCAGGCACAGGGAGGGCCGTGACCTCCTGATTGACAACTGATCCCCAAACAGAAACCTGGACAGTGCATTCAACTCTTGTTCCCAGGAAATAGTCAGAATACAGGTGGTCAGATGCATCCTCCCTCTTCTGCCCCTGGCCCAGGGCCTCCATTCCATGCTCCTCTCCCCACGCATACCCCATTCCGCTCTGCCAGGGGCCTGACAAGCTTCCTGACATGGTGCCCATGCCCGCCCTTCCCACCTCCCCTCCCCTCCTCCTTCACCCCTGCCTAAGCAAGGTCCAGTGGGCTGACCCTTCAGTCCCCTGAGATGAGGAAGCGGGAGCAGGAGAGTGGGAAGGGGCTGGGTTCTGGGGAATCCTCCAGCCCTCACAGGCTCCACAATCTAGCCCTGGCCTCGCAGCCTTGATGTGTGGAGCTGACAGGTCAGCCAGGCTGTGCCAGGCTGAGGCTGAGGGCCTCAGGCAGCGCTGGGCCAGGGCTTTGTATTCACTTTATAGACGGGAACGTGGAGGACTAGACAGCTAAGGCACCCACGAAGCCAGGCCAGCTATCAGCCGGACAGCATCTGGGCTGTGTCCACCACCCAAGGCAGGGCAGGCCCACTGTCCTCAGGCCTCCCCAGTGGGAAGGAAAAGTCAGGCACATGGTCAAGCACAAATTGCCTTTATTGGCTCACGGATCCAAATGATGGGACAGGCTGGTGTGGACATGACCTCAGGGCCGTCTTTCCACCTCTTCCTCAGCAGGTCAGCCTCATCCCTTGTGCAGGGGCTGGGGCCAGGGCCATCAGACTCGGACCCCTACAGTAGGGGCAGAGGGAAAGAGCCTCCCACAGGCCTGCTGACCACGTCCTGGGAAGGACCCCGAGCCACGTCACACACGGCCCTCCTGAGCCATCGATCAGGTGAGAAGGTGACCTCGGACAGAATGTGGCTGGCGTGGGGGGACAGGTGGGCCCTGGGAGCAGAAGGGCAGCACCCCAACCTGGGTCTGTGTGGCGGTTGGCTAAGGCACGGTGGCTGGGCCGTATCCTGCTGCAGAAGGCCAGAGAGGAGCTGGGACCCCGACCCCCTCAAGATGTGCAGCTGATAGGACGCAACTACTTTTTCCGTCGGGGGGTCTGGGAACCACTGCTGTCGTTGGGGGCTGAGGCAGCTTGTTTGCTGGCAGTGTCCTCCCTGGGGGCTGGCCTGTGCTTCTCCTCCCTGGCCAGAGGCGGGGCCCAGGGGCCCAGTAGGGCCTGCATGACCCTAATGCCTGCCACGGTCAGGAGGAGCCCCCAGAGGATAGTGGGGGCCTCCAGGGGAGATAGCTGTTTCCGTACCCAGTGGAGGGCCTGGGTCAGGGTGTTGCTGGAGCTGCGGGCCCGAGGTGGGCTCTTGTCCTGTGGAGGCAGGATTGAGGAAAGTTCAGGGGGCCACCCTGTGGCCACCCTGCCATCTGCCCCAGCCTGGCTAACACCTTTCTACCTGAAGGCCGAATTGCCTGAGTAGCATGTCCAGCGTCGGGTCCCCCAGGGACACAGGTGGGAAAAATTCCTCCACCCACTGGCGGCGCCACCACTGTCTGCAACAGCACAGGGCGCTCAGGCGGCGGCGGCGCACAGGCCCAGCATCCCACGGGCCCCAGTACCCGGCTTGGCACCCGGCCTTACCCCTGCTCCCCAGGCTGCGAGAACCAGTACTTATAGCGCTGAGCTCGCACATAGGTTGGTGGCTGCTTGTGGAAGGGGTACCCAGATGCGTGGTTCTGGATGAGGCGGATCACTGCGGGGGGTGGGGACGGTACTCAGCATTTGGTGGCTGCCGCGGCCCCACCCCACCAAGGCCCTGCCCCAGCCCCTTGCCCATCAAGGCCCCACCCCTCCAACCCAGCCTCACCAGGCTCCTTGCCCTGCAGCAGGCGAAGGACCAGGCTCGTGAACCAGGGACTGTGCGTGTGGGGGCCCAGGGCCGCGAACCACATCTGCCAATCAAGGCGCGGCTGGTGGGGTGTCACGATGGGGGGCGGCCGGCTCACGTTTCCGGGCTTGTACATGAACTCAATCTCCTGCCGGGTAGAGTCACCTTAACACAGCCAGTAGGACGTGGTTCCCCACTCTCCCCAACTCTGTGGAGCCAGCCTGGTGCCTTTCACAGGGGACCGGGGGTGCCCTCACCGTCCAGTGATGTCCGTCATAGCTGCCCTCCAGCACCACCTCAGGCCGCCCACCCAGACCAGTCATTCGGCGGAAGAGACCATAGGAGTTGGCCAGCTGCAGGTGCTCCACGGCGCCAAACAGGCGGTGGGCTCCAGTCCAGAGACGTCCATGGGTTGAGGGCTCCATGTAGGAGTATGGCACCTGGAGACAGGTACGCAGAGGCTCAGCAAAGACCTTCCAGTCCTCTCCCAACCCCTCCCCCTCCCCTGAAGGGCTACCCACCAGGCTGATCATGAACAGAGCCACCGTGGCGGTGCCAAAGATGGACAGCTGGACTGCAGCACAGAACTTCTGCAGCCATCCTTGCACCTGGGTCCACCTGGGGGGCAGGGGACCGAAGTGCAGTCAGGCCTGCCCTGCACAGCCCTATCCCACCCCCTCAGACAGTATACCTCCAGAAGGCAGTCAGCAGTTCCCAGGCAAGGGAGGCTGCCCCCAGCCACATGGTGGGTAGGGTCACCGTCTTTAGCCACTGGGAGAACTGGTGGAAGGTGAAGGCTGTGAAAGGAAGAGGGTGTGAGGGGGGCTGGAGGGTGTGAGGAAGGTGGTCCAGCCCCTGCCTTCTGAGGTTATCTCTGGCACTCACTTGTTTTGGAGTGAACAGTGTGCTGCTCCCAGTCGACCTCCAGGCCAAAGTAGTGTACCATGCCGTAGGCCAGCAGCCCGTAGACTGCCAATTCCAGGAGCAGGGACAGCATGGCCAGCAGAGCCTTGGGCCAGGCTGGAGGGCAAGACAGTCATCGGTCGGCTGGGAACAGGGCTGGAGGGTCCATATATGGCCGGGGGCTGGGGTCACTTGGGGGTGTTGGCACCACCCTGGCGGGCAGCAGGTGTGAGGATGGCTAGCTGCCTGGGACAGGCTGACACTCACAGGTGGGCGTCCTCCTGCGGCGGCTGTTACCCAACTTCGCAGGCAGGTGAGCATCATCCAGGAGGGCAGTGGTGAGCACCAGGGTGAGCAGGTTGAAGAAGTTATAGTTGCCCGTGATGATAATCAGGACTTGCAGCAAGACCTGGGGAGGGGCTGGACTCAGGGTTCCCAGGGCCGCCCCCTTCCTGGGCCCTTCAGAGCCTGCTTCCAGGCCCCTCTGCGCCCCACACCCGGGTCTCTCCTTCAGGCCCCTGTGCCCTCCTCATCACCTCCTGGCCTCTGCTGTTCCCACTCCAACTGTTCTCGCCCCCTGCTCGCACCTTCCTTGGCTCCTCACCAAGCTCAGCATGCCTCGTGTGGCCCTTCCCCACCTGCCCCTGCTAACTTAAGGTGAACAGCCTCCAGCGAGGCTGCAGCCTTGCCCCACAGGCACAGCTTCGCACCTCAAGCTAATGTGTTCCTCTGCCCATGAAGCCTTTCTGAAACTGCTGGCACCAGACACCCCATCCCCGCTCTCTGGGCCCTCTGAGCAGTGCAGAAGAAGGCCATGTCTCTCTGATGGCTGAGGACCCCACCCACCTGGGAGTAAAAGGCAGCCAAGCGCAGGCGGCGAACAGGAGCGAAGAACAGAGGGGGCACTGCGATCTCGATGAGGAAGGTGGCCACCACGCAGAGCCTGTGCAGCCAGATAGGCAGGTGGTGGGCGAACCAGGAGGCTGGTGTGGGCAGGCACTGCGTCTCATAGTGGTAGGTGAGGGCTGCAGGTAACAGGCAGGTGATCAGAGCTGGGCAGAGCCCCCAAGATGGCCCCATGTCCAGGCAGGGACCCTCACCGGTGAGCCCCCACCATGCGGGGCAACGGCTGGTCAGCTTGACCACGCCCGATGCAAACATGAGACGAAACAGCAGCCAGCGTACGAGCCAGAAGGGTAGGCCTTCGTGGGGTGAGGCCCCTGCCACCCTGCCCTGGGGAGCCTGCTTGTGGTGGGGGGGCTGCCTCAGAGGGGCCACTAGCACAGCCAGGAACCCAGTCTCCAGCAGCAGGGAATCCCTGTGGGGAGAAAGAGTAGCACAAAGGGCCCCTCCCCATCAAGACTGCTCCCCCCGGGGGTCCTCCCAGAGAGACAAGCACCCCACCCATCCCACCCACCCAGCCTCCTGAAGCCCCACACCCAACAGTCACTCACCACTGGAAATAAAGAAACACCTGGCCCACCTGCAGGGAGAAGGGCTGTCAGGGAGCAGGGGGTGTGTGTCTGCAGAGGCAGGCAAGGCAGAGATGGGGTGGGGTGGAGGATGGATGGGCCTGGACTGAGTTGGTGACAAGGGTCCCAGAGGGGCACTTGCCTGGCAGGCAGACAGGTAGGCGGCCCAGAGCAGCAGGTAGGTGAGGAGGTGGCGCAGCTGGGGCAGCAGCAGTGCACCCAGGGCCAGCAGGGTGCCCAGCAGGCTCAGAAGCTCCAGGCCCTGGGCTGTGTCCAGCCCCAGCAGTGGCGCCTCCCAGAGCAGTGTCGGGGTCTCCCACAGCTGCTGCCAGCGTCCCTTTCCCTGCGGCCTCAGGGTCCTCCGTGCAGGGAGGATGCCCTCAGGACCATATAGGCCTGTGGGAGGGCATGTCAGGGCTAGGCCCTGGACACTGCCCACCAAGGTTAGACCGCCCCCACCTCCCCCTGAGACCTAGGTCATGACAGGCAGACTGCAGACTCTGCCCCCCCCCCCCACCCCCCGATCAAGGCCTGCAGACTCTCCAGATCCACTCAGGCCAGAACCAGCTAACATCCCAACCAAGGTCAGGCCCCAGAAGGCCTGCTCGACTCCGCAGGTCAGGGTCTGCCACCAGCACATCCCTGTTCCCCTTTCCTTCAGGTCAGAGCCTTCTCTCTCACCAGCCTACTAGGTCTGGCCCACCCCCACCTCAGGTCACCCCCGCCGCAGGTCAGAACCCGGAACCCTACTGGAGACGGACCATTGCACACCTTCCCACCGCCCACACCCTCGCGGCCTGCAGAACACGAACCGCAGCCCCCTACCCCAAGCATCAGGGCCTGGACCTCACCCCTCTACCCCGGGACAGCGGAGTGTCCGGTGGGGAGATGAGGGGTCATATGGCGCAGGCTGGGGGTGTGCCGCCCGCGCCCTCACCTGGGATCTGCGTGTAGAGGGAAGCGAAGGCAAACATGAAGACGGCAGCCATGCCCTGGAGAAAGAGCTGCCGTGGGAGCCGGGAGCCCGCCATGTCCGCTACGCGGCGGGCTGGACTGGAGCCCGGGGTCACGCCCGGCCCCGCCCCGCTCCGCGGCGGCAACTGCAAACCCCGCCCATCCGTCCCCACGCCGGCACACGCCCCGCCCCCACACGTGCCCCGCCCCCCCCCCCCCCGCTGAGGTCACTTCCGTCGCGCTTCGGCCGCTGTACGTCAGAGGTGTGCGCGGGTCGCCCTGAGCTACATCGTTTCCTGGGCGGGAACAGCAAAATGGCGCCAGAACTAGTGGCGGGCTGAGGCTACTGGCCCCCTCCAAGCCGGAGCTGTGGTCCCCGGGCCAACCCGGCCCCTCCCGGACATGGAGGACGTGGAGGCGCGCTTCGCCCATCTCCTACAGCCCATTCGGGACCTCACCAAGAACTGGGAGGTGGACGTGGCGGCCCAGCTGGGCGAATATCTGGAGGAGGTGAGGGCGGCCCCCGGGGAGTGGCGCGGGGCGCGAGCTGCCGGGCATCCCCGCCGCCTCCTGGTGTGTGTCCGTCCGGCGCTCTAACCGCACTCGTCCTCAGGCTCGTTTCTTTTATCCATTTCTGCCCCGAGAAGACATCCCTTATTAGATTAAGCTGGAACTGTCATTACAGGTCCAGTGAGCACTGAAATTGATTTAGTGGGTGGTGACCAGCACTTTTCTATAATAGAGTAGAATAGAATTTGTGTGCATGTTTGGGTGTGTGAGAGATCTGGATCATGATATAAGAGATTTCTTATCTTAGATTTTCAAACCAGTTTCAGGCTACTGCCATGTTCATCGCATCACCATTAATCTTTTCTCCATATTTGACAACTATGTCTAGACCTCGTTAAGGAGCTGTCCGCCGCATTTCTGTACTTCACTTTTACTCCTCAGCGCACTTGTGTTGCTCTTGCTTAGATCAGTAATGACCTCCCTCTTACCAAATCCAAGGGTCACCACAAGTGTCATCCTAGCAGCATTTGTTGGGCTGACCACACCCTCTTTTTTGAAACAGGTTTTGGTATTCTGATTTTCTTCTAATTTCATTGCTGACTGTTTCTCTCCAGTCTCAGTGTTGAGCTCCTCAGGGTGTGGCCTGAGCCATCTCTCTACACACTTCCCCTAAACAATCTAATTTATTTCCATGACTTTAGGTATCTCGTGTATGAGGACAACTCCTAAATTGGTTTATTTTCCCCCTGCCCTCCTCCCATTTATATTTACATTCCAGGCCTTTTCTCTGAATCTGTTTTGTGTTTACAGCTACATCTTGACGTTCCACTTAGATGTCACACAAGCATCTCAGACTTAATATGCTTAAAGGAAAGCTCTTTATTTTCCTGCTCAAATCCCAGTGTTCCTGATCCTGGTACATGGCACCACTGTTAACCAAGGGAAAGCTAAGAAAAGCACACTCCACACCAGTTCACCCATGAGTTCTGTCAGTTATGCCATCAGAATTTCACTTGAATTCACCCGTTTTCCTTTTTCTCTGGTTCAGGCCACCCTCTGGCTCAGATTCATGTAAAAACCTTCCTTCCCAGACTCCCTACTGTTGTTTTTGGCCCTATGCAATTCATGCTCCACCCAGCTACAAGTATTATTCTTTAAAGTTAAAATCAGACTACAGCACTGCCCTGGCTAAAACCTCTCAGTGGCTTTCCACTGCTCTCAGAATAAAATCCAAACTTCCTTCTCTGGGAGTGAGGGGAACAGCTCAGTGGTGGATTAGCTCTGCACGAGGTCCTGAGTTCAATCCCCGGTACCTTCATTAAAAATAAACAAGTAAATCAACCTAATACCCACCACCCCCAAATAAAAAACAAACCTCCCTTCTCTGAATCTGGCATTGCTCACTGCTTTCGCCTTGTCTTAGGCTCTTCACCTGTTCTTTCCAGCCAGTTAGTCTGCAACACCCAAGCTCATTCTTTGCTGAGGGTTTTTATATTTTTTGCCTTTGCTGGGGAATATTCTTCGCCAGTTCTTTTTATGACTGATTCCTTGTTGTCCTGTATGTTTCAGTGTAAATGCCAGCTGACCACTGTGTCTAAAATAGTTCTCTCTGGTAGTGCCTTCTGTATTTTAGAATGCTCATTACAGGCTGTTCTGTACCTTGTTTGTGGTCTGTTTCCACGCCAGCATGTAAATTCTGGGAGGACAGGGACCATGTTCATGCGCTCTTCCCTTTGCTTAATAGAACGCCTAGCACATAGTAGGTGCAGAATAAATGTTTGTTAAAAGAACAGTTGATCTGATGATGGGCCTTACATGCTTGAACGTACAATCTCCTGAGAGAATGCAGAGAACTGTGCCAGGTGGGGCTACTGCAAATTCAGGCTTCCACATGGAGCAGGGTGCTTGGGGGTGCCTGGTAAACCTACTTCCTTTCTTGGTCAGCTCCCCTCCTGCTTCGTAGGTCTGCTTTTCCAAACCTTCTCTGCCCTGTGAAGCCCTGGTTTCCCTGCCTCTGGTTTTGTTTTCCTCCTCCTTTCATTTTACACACAGCTACCAGAATACTTTTCTTCTTTTTTTAAAAACACATTTTATGTTGTAGTTCTCTCTCATCCATTTATTGACTCATAATTGTTGACTGTTGTGTGCTAAGAACCATCAAACACTGAGGAAACAGTGGCAAGCGAACAGCAGTCCCTGCTTCATTCTTGTGGGAAGTTGGATCTAATGCAGTAACCACCCAGAGTTGTAAACATAACATGCATTCAGTGCTCACTCAAGCACTGTTTTATGTGCTTTGTGTATATAAAGTCATTTCATCCTCACGAGAGCCCTGTTAGTACAGATACCGGTTCTACAGAGGGGTAGAGAGGTTAAATGCTCAAAGTCCTGGCTAGCAGGTGCCAGAGCAGAGCCCACCCTCCTCCCCACTCGTGTGTCTTTGTGTAACCACAAACTGCTGAGAGGTTTGAAAAGAAAGTTGAGGGTTCCATGAGGAGTTTGACTGGGGGACCTAACTTTGGTTTCCTTTTTTTTGTGCCTGTGACCTAACTTTGGGATGAAAGATGTGGCCTTGTAGCGAGCTGAAAAGTGTTCTATGGTTCTGGGGCGGAACGTGCTTGGCACCGGGGAGGGCCGAGGACTGGAGGGGAGTCTTGTCAGATGGGGGTTCTGTTTAGGGTTAGGGTTTTTTTCTAAGAGTGGCTGAAGCCTGTTAGGGTTCTGAGTGGGGTGAGGTAATCTACCTCAGATCTTAAGACAAGCGCTAGCTGGCGTGTGAGGAGGTGAGTGGAAGGCAGGAGAATCCAGTTAGTGCTGGCGGCAGGCCAGAGGTGAGGCTGGCTGAGCGAGAGTCCGGGCACTGTGGAGAGGAGCCGGCTGGCAGGATGAAGCGGAACATGGGATCGGCGTGACCTGGGCAGAGGTTGGACAGGGACTGTGAGAGAAGGCGAGATGGAGCTAAGAGCCCAGGTCTCTAGTGGGTGGCTGGGCGGGCGGGCAGTGGACAGCTAGAGAGCAGTGTGAACCTGTTGAGTGAGAGTTCCGATTAAGACATCCCAGTGGAGTTTGAAGAAGGCAGTTGGACGTAAGGGTTGGGCTTCAGTGGGAGGTCCAACCCGGAGTGTGCATTTAGGAGTCGTTACAAGGTGAATGGAATGTGAGGTCCTGGGAGCGTTGGAGGAAAGGGCCACCTCCTCAGCTCAGAGCCCGGGAGGCCTGGCTTCCCTCTCCTTCTGTCCCCTCCCTGCACGTCCACACATCCAGGATGCTCTGCACTCCCCCGGACCGGTGTGCTCCTGTTTCCTCTCCTTCCCAGACTGACCTCGCAGACTCCCTCTGTCCTCAGGAACGTGTGCCAGAGTGGGGCCCCAGCCCCGCCTCTCTCCCAGCACGCCCTTTGCTTTGGACGTGTTTGCGTGATACTTGTTTTCCTAACTAGTTGAGTCCTGTGTCTGCTGAGTGCCTTTGTGTGGTGGCCGCTCTTCCCGAAAGGCCTTTCCCTCCCCCTGCCCCGGGAGCAGGCTCTCCCGTCTGTCTCAGCCCCGACACCACCACTTTGTTCATCACACTGTGACTGGACTAGAGGCTGGAGTTACCCTAACATTGCTCACAGTCCCCTGGGGGAGGAGAGACCCCCAACAGTGTGACAGGACCACCCAGATAGGGCAGCAAGGCCCAAGGCATGTCCGAGGGAGACTGAAGAGTTTATAGTGGGCATGGCTGGGAGTGGGTGTTCCAGGCAGATGGAGATCAAAGGTGAAGAGCTTGAAAACCATGTTGGGCCTTCAAAGTATTGACCCCGAGAAGAGTAGGGGAGGGGCCAGGCTGTGGGGAAGACCCTGAGTTACAGGTGGAGATAAAGTCTGGGGACAGTGGCATCTCAGTGGCGATACCTAGTGGGCAGCAGCTGATGAGAGAGCTGGTCTAGATGGGCTTGGAAACTGTTGGCATACAGTCGGTGGACACAGACATTTAATGGGTGGTTACAAATGGGACTCGGGAGGCTGGGAGAGTTGGATGCTGCAGAGAACAAAGGGCTCACTTGAAAGCATTTCCTGAGTTTTTTGCTCAGAGGATTGAGATCCCAGTGTTTTATCTCTGTCTGCCTCACCCTAGAGGCTCCCCAGTCCTTCTCCCAGGGTGGGGGTCTTCCTGCCAGTCTGCCCAACTTGGCCTCAACTAGGAGGGAAGCGGTATGGAGCACCTCCAGAGAGGAGCTGGTGTGTAGCTCTGGTTGTTTGTGGATGATGCACTCTAGGGGCCTCCCTCTTCCAAAACACCAGGTCTCGGAGATCACAGGAAGTAGGGGAAATCATGGAGATCTGTCTTTCTGTCCCCCAAAGTGGACAACTCATGAGTCCCAAACAGCCAGAGCTGTCAGTCTGAGGGCTGCTCTTGGGACCCGTCAGGGAGAGGTATGTGTAGACTCGCTTCCCACCACCCTGCTCTTGTGTCTTGCAGCTGGACCAGATCTGCATCTCTTTTGATGAAGGCAAAACCACAATGAACTTCATTGAGGCCGCACTGCTGATCCAGGGCTCCGCCTGTGTTTACAGTAAGAAGGTGGGTCCCACTTGCCCTTGGTCTTGGCATTTTAGTATCCAATGGGACCGAGGTCTGTGGTCCTGCTGGGGCAGGTGACAGGCTCCCCATCTCTGACCTGCCTCCTCTATGATTCCTTGCGACCTTTTAATGCCAAAGAACAAGCTTGAATTTAAAATCGCAGGGCTCACTTCCAGACACCCAGCAGTGTACAGGAGAGCCTCATACAACAAAGGCTCACCCAGTCCAAGGTGGCAGGAGTCCGCACTCTGTTGTAGAGTAAGGAAAAGCAGAACCACTGGGGAAAACCAGTGTTTGGGACACGCCCACGAGAAGGAAAGGTCGGAGGAAGGTAACTCAAGAAAAGTCCAGTTGTGGAAGTCACAGTAACAGGGAATCTCAAGGCTGAAGAAAAAAGACCAAAAAGGTTGAAGTTAATTTGATCCATACAGTAAGGACTTCCAGGTATCTGTGGGGTCTGCAGTGAGAAAGTCGCCAGGGAGTTTAGTGAATGGAGAGCCAGACTGCTGGAGATGGGGGGTAATGAGAGATGAGAAAGGACACAGTAAATGTGGGTTCCTCTTGAGAAATTTTACTGAAAGGGAGGGAAGAGATTGGGTGGTAACTAAAGCAGTGGCTCTCCACCCAGGCTCCAGTTGGGATGGCTACCAGGGCCTGGACCGCACCCAACAGAGTAAAGCAGATCCAGAATCCTGGGGGTGGGGGGCACACAGGCAGGTAGCAGGATTTCTTGAAATATCCTCAGTGACGGCCAGGAGCGAAAACCACAGAGCTAGGGGTGGCTGGCCTGGGTTGGGGGGACAGGGAAGGGGAGCAGGGAGAGGAAAATGGGTGAGACAGAGTCCCAGGGTCAGGGACCTGGGCTGACCGGCTTGCCTTGAAGAGGGAAAGACACCTCCTCTCAAGACACAGGGGAGACGAATGTCTATGTAGCAAAGTTGGGCACCGGCTCTGGGGGTTCATGCCAAAGGTCCTGGTCTTCATGATGGAGAATGTAAGTCAACTACTGACCATCAGTGACTGGACAGAAATTTGGAGAGTGAAGTTTGGCAAAAGTTCAACATTTTTTTTTTGCTGAGGGGAATGCAAAATAAAAGGTTAATGGAAAGCATTGCTAGTCTGGGGAAGAGCCCATGCACCATGCTGTCTGCACGGGGACCAGTGGCCACATTTATGAGACTTCCTTCCAGCAGTGCTCAGCTGCCCCGAGTATGAGAGCGAGGATTGTGGACCACAGTGCTGGTCCAAAACTGGCATCTAGTTGGGGGGTGGGGACTAAAAGGTGCCCAGGAGGGGAGAGTTCAGGAGTGTACTGAGGAGCTCGGTAGTGGGGTCCCAACCAGACAGGAGGGAAGGTAGCCCATGTGTGTGGGGTGGAGTGGACCTACCTCGGCACCAGGAGACATCAAGACAGCCTGAGATTTCGTTGGTGTTTGTCCTGCATAATTCCATGAAGTCAGATTCCTGTATCTTGTGCTTGTCTTAAGGAGGAGTGTCTACAACTAACTTTGAAAGCAGAAAACGTAAGGTGAACTGATAGACAAGTATGTGGTGAAACAAGTGTAGTGACACGTTAGCATGGGGTCTGCAAGGCGTGTGTGAGGTGTGCAGGCCGTAGTCAGCACTGACCAGTGGGCTTTCTGGGGGGATGGAAGTATGATCTGTGCTGTCATGTATGTGTGCTCCTGAGCCCCTGAGACATGGCCAGTGTGACGGAAGAGTCTTGAGTTTTACTCACTTTAAATTAAACTTGAATCGATAAAGCCACACGTGGCTGAGGCTGCTGTGTTCGGTAGTGCAGCGCTGGACTCCTGCACCCCCGGGCGCAGGTCCCTGGGCTCCCACAGACCGAGGTTACCTTGTTTCCGAGTCTCAGTTGACCCTCGTGCACAGTGAGAATAGCAAGAGCTGGTGACTCGGACAGATGAGATGAGACGAAGCAGAGGCCCGTGTGTGTGGCAGACACCTGCAGAAGCGCATGTGTATTGTTTCTGGCGCGTGGGATCTGTGGGTCAGGTTTTGCTCGCTGTTGTGTTAGGCATGTCAGCCTGGAGGGAGTAGCCCAGAGGCAGCCCTTATCCCTGCCCTACTGGTGAGTGCTTTGTGGTCAGGATCTGGAAAATCCCAACCCTCACCCTGACAGTGGGGCATCCCAGACTGTGGCTGGAGCTGTGCTGGGGCCAGTGGAGACTCACAGGTGCCCCTGGGAGGGGGAGGCGGTGGGCTGAGCCTGCAGGGGCAGTGCATGGGGTGCTGGCTGGGGGCAGCACGGATGCAGGCTGCAGGCAGGCTGGTTGGGGTGCCTAGAGGGAGGGCACACAGGGCTGCGTTTGGAGCGGGGTGGGTGCCACGCACTGCAGTGGCCACGCCTGCTGCTGCTGTGTGGTGTGAGGGGACAGAGGAGGAGCAGCAGGGAGCTTCGGCCCTCAGGTAGTTCTGATGAAATGTACTGGTTCAATTGAAGAAGTGCTTTTGGCAGCCAGATTGGGTGGAATTGTGCTGGAGGTTTTGGAGAGGGCCCTGAGCATTTTGGGTGGGACCCTCTGTTCTGCGTCCTCAAGTCTTACTTATGGTTGGCAGGTGGAATACCTCTACTCGCTGGTCTACCAGGCTCTCGATTTCATCTCCGGCAAGAAGTGAGTACTAGAAGCACACGGCAGGAGATGGGGCCTGCGTGTCTGCTGTGTGTGGGGCGGGGAGGTCCTGCAGCCTCAGTGATGCTCACATGCTGACTCTCTCTCAGGCGGGCCAAGCAGCTCTCCTCTGCCCGGGAAGACGGGGCCGACGGGGATGGCAGCTCTAGGGCCCCCAGGGAGGAGGATGAGGTGAGATTTTTGGGGTGCGTGGCGTTGGCCGCTGCACCTGCTGAGCACACCCCTGAGCTCTTGGTCTCCCCACAGTTCCTGTTGCTGGATGACCTCCCCGACTCCCGCACTAACGTGGATCTGAGGGGTGATCAGGCCCCCAGTGTGAGTGCCCCTCCCCTGTGGGTGGGGGCCACACTTAGCTGATGGGGGTGTTGGAAGGTGGTGTTGTGCACATGGGCTCCCTGCCCAGATCCACGGCCCACCTGTTCTCGGCCTCTGTGCAGGACACCCTCATCGTCCCCCTCCTGCCTATGGCCCTGGTAGCCCCGGATGAGATGGAGAAGAACAGTAACCCCCTATACAGGTGGGGGCCTGAGCCCAGTGGGCGGGGGCTGGGGTATGCTGGGAGGGGGCTCTACTGCCTGTGTTTCTGCTAGCACAGCTGTCATGGGGAGGTCCTGGCCAGCCGGAAGGATTTCAGGATGAATACGTGCACCCCCCACCCCGGAGGAGCCTTCATGTTGGAGCCAGGGGGCATGTCCCCTATGGAGGCCCTGCTGCCGAGGGACCAGAAGTGTGAGGCTTGGGCACCAGGGGCCTGGTGGGAAGGCAGGGTCTTTGGGGTGGGCTATTTGTCAGGTACCCTGTGCTCACCAGCTCTGGATCTGGGAGTCCCTCCCTCACCGGGCACCCACTCTGAAGACAGGGCCCCTTTGCCCATCTTTGCCCACAGCCAGTTCCGTCCCAGGGTGCCTGAGTCCTGCACCTGCGCTGTGCTCCCCTCCCCAGCCCTGGCTCTGCCGGGCCCCTGGGAGGGGCCTTCTGCAGGGGAGTTGGGCCTACCCCGTTCAATCCCCCGTCTTTCCTAGTGGCTGGGAGAGCTGAGGAGCAGCCAATGGAAGTCTCTGTGTGCAGAAGTCTGGCCCCTGTACTCAGCGTCTCCCAGGAGCCAGGTGAGGAGAGAGCTCCCTGGTGGACTTGTGGGTGGGAGTAGGGGGACTCTGCTTGGGGTTGCACTCAGGCAGCCCAGCCTGCCCACCTCTGCCCCCTTGTTGAGGGTGAGGCATTGGGGCAGGCCTCTGAGGTTTGGACCCACCCCCTCCTCTCCAGGCAGACATAGGTGGCAGCATTTAAAGAGGAAAATTTCTAACGCATAAAATGAACCAAATGAGACGCAGCAGCAGATGAGAGTGTAACATGCTCTGCTGTTCTCTCTGGTTCTGACAGATGCAGCTGAGGGGGAGGCAGCTCCCCATTTGCTGTCTGGTCTTCAGGCTCCCTGGGACTGACCAGTTTCTTGCTTCCCTGCCCAGGCACCTCTCTGGAAGGCCCAGTGCCTGGATATAGGGATGACGAAGAGGATGCAGAGGGGGCGGCAGTGCTCCCCGAGGCCGTGGCCCCCGAGGTCCCTATGGAGCCCCAGGAGCCCAGGAGTCCAGAGCAGGTGGGACCCACAGTGAGGCCTGCCAAGCTTCAGCCCTCAGCCAGGCCAGCCCTGGCGGGGGGCAGCCACGCTTATCCAGGAAAGGCAATCCCATGGTCTCTGCCCCACTCTGCCTCTCTGGTCCTTGCACACCAGGGCAGTGGGTGTGTCCTTCAGCCACCCTGGACTGGTCCTGCACCCAGCCCTTTTGAGCGGTGGCTTTCATGTCCCTCCCTTCTCTGAGCAGCTGCTGCTTCTCATGCCCTCTGGTGCTCTTGGCTGCTCCTCTGAGTGGCAGCTGGCCTTGAGCTGACGCCCCTGAGGTCAGGCTGGCCGGCACCAAGGGGCCTGCCTCCCTCTCCCCCCGAGGGTCAGCTCTGTGCCCTAGCCTAGAGCTAAGAAATCTTTTTGTTCGTTATAAGAAAAAACCTTGTTACGCTCAGGAGAAACTATTAACATTTGATAACTTTGGTTAGTAGATGCATAGATGTTTATCATATTTTTTTTTTTTGTATTTTTTTTGAGAAAAAGTACCCCATGATCACTAATTTACTAGTTTGTGTGTTCTCTTAACGTTTTTCCTAGAATTTTTGCTTTAGTTTTGTCACTGAACTACTTGAACTTCCTGCCCCACCCCCAGGGTCCCTGCAGGGTTCTTGGTGTCTGGCCCAGAGCAGAGCTGCTATGGGGGGGGGGGGTTTGCTGGAGCCTCAGGTGGAGGAGAGAGGGGAATCCAGGCATTTCTCTGCAGGGCATCACCCAGCCCAGGAAGTGCCTGCTGCGGGAGCCTGCCTCCCGGCTGAAGGTGAGGGGTCGTGGGGTCTGGACCCCAGGGAGGGCATGCGTGCTTGAGGCCCACAACCCACCGCCTCACTGCTGCCAGCGCTCTTGGATGCCAGGCTCCTAGCCTGAGGCCCTGCGCCTGGCTTGTGAGGAATATTCCTTGCCTCATAATTGAACTTCGCTTGGGCATCTCTCTCCCTGTGTGTCCAGACTGGGGGAGGGTTCCTGTCTACCATATTCTCGTGTCTGCTTGTGCTCTGTGCTCAGGAGACCCCAGACCCCTGGCAGGGCCTGGACCCCTTCGACTCCCTGGACTCGAAGCCCTTCAGGAAAGGTAACTGGGGGAGGGGCACTCCCTTTGGGCACCCGAGTGGGGCTCACTTGGCCTGCATGGAGGCTGGGGCTCCTAGGGCATGTGGGCACAGTGGCCTGCCCTGGGCCATGGTTGTGCTCTAAGACTGTCTGCCTGCCCCCAGGTAGGCCCTACTCCGTGCCCCCCTGTGTGGAGGCGGCTCCGGGACAGAAGCGCAAGAGGAAGGGCACGGCCAAGCTGCAGGACTTCCACCAGTGGTACCTGGCTGCCTGTGCGTGGGGCTGTGGGCCTGGGCCTGGGCCAGGGCTGAGGGTCCAGGTGTGGCTTGCGGGCCATTGGCTTAACTCCTGCTGACCCAGTCCTCTTGTAGATGCTGACCACGCTGACAGCAGGAGTCCCCGGCGGAAGGGCCCCTCCTTTGCAGGTGAGGTGGGGGCCTTCTGTGTGCTCTCCTGGGGGATGAGGGCCCCACACTCTGCCCCCTCCCCTCAGCCCAGGAATACCCGAGGCCCTGGGTGGACTAGGGTGGACCCAGGCGGGTTGTGGGAGCCCCCTCTCACAAGGCCTTTGTGTGCAGACATGGAGGATCTGTACTGGAGGCACGTGAAGGAGCAACTGGAGACCCTGCGGAAGCTGCAGAGGAGGGAGGCAAGTACTGGCCACTGTCTAGACCACACTTGGCCCCACTGGTGGGAGACAGCAGTGCCTCTCAGATGCTCTCTCTGTACAGGTGGCTGAGCGGTGGCCGCCAAGGACCGAGGAGGGGCTATGGCCTGCGGAGGAGGACCGCCTGGAGGACTCCTTAGAGGATCTGGGAGTGGCAGGTGGGCACCTACTGGGGCAGGCCAGGTCGGGACTCAGCACCTGCTGCCGGCTGACCGGCTTCCTGCTGGGGTCCTCTGCTCCCAACAGGTGACTTTCTAGAGCCTGAGGAGTATGCAGAGCCTGAGGGGGCAAAGCCCGAGGAAGATGGAGACCTAGGTAGGTCTGGGAGTGGGCTGCTGGCTGGCGGGCCATGAGGGGCTCTGAAAACGGGAGGAAGGAGAGGTTGTGGCTCACAGCTGCCCACTGTCCAGAAGCAGAAGCCATGCCGGCGTCCCTGAGCTATGAGGAACTGGTCCGAAGGAATGTGGTAGGCCCAGGTGGGAGCTGTGGGGAGTGGGGAGAGGGGCCCCTGCACAGAAGGCGATACAGCCCCTGGCCCGCCCCTAGGAGCTCTTCATCACCACGTCTCAGAAGTTTGTCCAGGAGACAGAGCTGAGCCAGCGCATCAGGGAGTGGGAAGACACCATCCAGCCCCTGCTCCAGGAGCAGGTGAGGTGTGCTGGTTGGGCCTCTGGCTGAGAACAGGAGCATCCCACTGCCTGGTGGGCTAGCCCCAGGACTGTGCCCCTCCCTTTTGCAGGAGCAGCACATGCCTTTTGACATCCACACCTATGGGGACCAGGTGGTCTCAAGGTTCAGGCAACTCAACCAGTGGTGTCCCTTTGCGGAGTTGGTGGCCGGGCAGCCTGCCTTCGAGGTGTGTCGCTCCATGCTGGCCTCCCTGCAGCTGGTGAGTGGCCTAGGAGCCTGTGTGTGGGGAGGGTGGTCCCTGGTCTCTGCTGATATGTTGTCCCTCCAGGCCAACGACCACACGGTGGAGATCACCCAGCAGCCGGGGCTGGAGGCAGCTGTGGACACCATGTCCCTGAGACTGCTCACATACCAGCGGGCCCACAAGCGCTTCCAGACGTATGCCGCCCCCTCCATGGCCCAGCCCTGAGCAGGGAGCACTGAGACCAGGAGTGGGCCCTGGAGCCCTGTCTGCCACGGTGCTGGGCATGCATCTGCTCACCTCGCCTTGCTTCCTGGCTGGCCCAGCCTAATAAAGTGTTGCCATCCCACCAATCCCTTAAAAAACCTTTACAAAACTGTTCTGTGTGGAGGAAAGGGCTGGCCATCTCCTGCACCTCAGGGAGCAACCAGGTCCTGAGCCCCTTTTCTGCACTGGCCTCTGAAAGCTGCTGGTACAGACCACACGCACACACTACTGGGTCACATCCCTTTAATGACCCTGCTCAGTGCAGGACGCTGCGGAAGGCAGCCATGTGGCGCCGCACGCTGTCTGCAATCTGCTCAGCTGACCTGGCCCTGCTGTAATAGTCTGTGAAGAGGCCGTCAGGGCTGAGCAAATAGATGGCGATGGAGTGGTCCACAATGTAATCCTGGTCCTCGTCCTTGGGGCCAGCGCTGTAGTACACGCGGTAGCTGCGGCTGACCTCGGCAATCTGCTCAGCTGAGCCAGTCAGGCCCAGCAGCCTTGGGTGGAAGTCCTGCACGTAGCGGGCCATGGCGGCCACGTCATCCCGCTCAGGGTCCACGGTGATAAAGAGGGGCTGCACGGGGGGCAGGCCAGGCTCTGTCTCCAGCTGCCTCACCACCTGCACCAGCTTCTCCAGCTCATCTGGGCAGATGTCGGGGCAGTGAGTGAAGCCAAAGTACATTAGCACCCACTGGCCCCGGAAGTCGGCTTTGCAGCGAGCCTGGCCCCAGTGGTCCAGCAGGCTGAAGTCACCCTGGCCCACAGCAGCCTGATGCAGTGCCTCTGTCCGCTGTCGCTGCCGCCGCTGCTCCTTTTCTGCCCTTGCAGCCAGCCAGGCCCCACCTAGCCCAGCCCCAAACAAGGCTGTGATCAGCAGCCTAGTTCGTAGCCCAGGACCCTGGGGCCGGCCCTGCCTGCCAGCCTCCACAGGGCCCTGCCTTGACAGGAGCCGGCACCTCACATGTGGGGCCTTGCCTCCTGGGGTCCTGGGGAGGGCAGGAGGCTTGAGCTGAGAGAGCCCGTGCCAAGCCTTGGGTGCCCGAGCCAGCAGCAGCATGGACCTGGTGCTCCTGGAAAAGAGCAAAGGTTTTGGAACCAGGAGGTGCCTCGGCCTCCTGGGTCATCCTCCATCATTCTGGGGAGACTCGCCACCATCTGAAGGACCAACCCCACACGGGCTCAGCTGGGCTCAGAAGTGCTTCACCTCTGAAACTTCGCACTCTGGCCTAGGTGTTATCAAATGTCCCTGCCTGTTCCTCTTGTCCTCCAGCCTGAGACCCTCATCCATCTCATCCCACCTGGCCCCTGCCCCCTGGTCCTGCTGCTGGCTGGCCTGCCCCTGCAGCTCTAACCAGCCTAGCCCAGCGCTGCCTGTGTCTGAGTGAGCTGACTGAAAGCATTCCAAGTGCATGCTTGTTGGGATTCCTGAGCATATTAGTCTGTGTGCAATAAACTCCCATTTCTTGACAGGAAGTGGGTGAGTCTCTGGCTTCAATCCCCAAAGACTGACTCCGACCCTTCTGCAGCCTTTCTCTTGAGGACCGCTCCAACCATGGAGCTTTGGTTCCCTCCCCAGGCTCAGCCGAAACCCCCCGTCACCCGCACCCAGTCTGCAGTTACCTCCTGATGCCGCTCCGCCGCCGCCCCTTCCACCCTGAACCTTTCTGGGTGGTGGTCACCTGGAAGGGAAACAAGGTTTCCACTTGTCTGGAGCCTACCTTGTCCACAGCCGGGTATCCGACAGCAGCTCTGGGCTGGCGGCCCACGCTCTGCTGTTGCTTCGGTGACCTCCGACCCTTTCTCAGGGTCCTCTGGAGGTTTGCTAGGAGGAGGTCTTAGGACTCCGCCTTACCTGCTCCGCTGCTGCTGGAAGGGCCTTCTCGAAGACTACTAAATGTCCGGCCTCTGCCCGGTCCAAAGGTTCCTGGGCTTGGGCTCTGGGCTGGATGACCTTGGACACGTCCCTTAGTGTCTACATCAGCTTCCTCCTTTGCAAAGTGCGCTGTAAGCGGTGCATGAAATGGGCCTGCAAGCGAAGGCAGCCTGTGGACGTTTCCAGGGCCCCTCTCCTCCAGAAGGCCCCTCTTCTCAAGGAGCCCCCTCCAGAGCGCCCTCCAGGAACGCGCCGCGCTGGGTGGCCTTCCAGGTCCTCCGGACGCCGGCGTCGATGCCGCGTGCCTGTGGATGAGACCCAGGAAGCAGAGCTTGGCGCCCGCCCTGCTCGGTCCCTGGGCGTATGCGTTAACGGCGTCGCGCTCGCGCAGACGAGCGTGGAGCCAGCGGGCGCCGGGCCGTGCGCATGCGCCAAAGGTGCAGGACTCCCCCCGTCAGAAGTCACGTGCCGGAGGGCGGTGCGAGGAAGCCCCGCCCATCCTCGGCGGCCACGCCTCGCCCGGCGCGGTCTGCACTCGCCCGGGGTTTCCACCTTCTTGCTCCCGGCCCCCGTGGAGCCGCACGGGCACCCGCACCAATGAGCGCCTCTCGGGGTTCGTTGCCGCGTGTCGGCCAGCTCGCGGGCGCGGGGGGCTGGGGGTGAAAAGCTGGGCTCAGGAAGGGAGGGGCATGGGCTACTGGACGGACGGAGGTCTCTGGGCGTAGGGCTGAGCCAGAGCGGGTGCCCCTCTACCAGTCCCCTCACCGAGCCTGGTGACGGGTGACTGGGTCCGCAGGCCCGGGGGCCTCCGCACAGCAGCGCCTTCTCCACTCCAGGGAGTGGCCTACGCTGGGGTTGTCCTTGGCGGTCAGAGCAACCGCCCCGCGCCAACCTGCGGAGACACGGCTCAGCGTGGACCCGCCCATTATCTTGCGTGTCGTCAGACTCCAGTCCTTGATGCATCCTTGGTTGCCAGTTCCCGTGGAGTGAGGGGATCACAGAAGGCTTGGGAGGGGACGGGAGAGACCTGAAGCAGGCAGTGTGCTTGACTTAAGCGGTGGGGGTCAGGAAAGCCTTGTACCTGGCCCGGGCGGGAGGGTTTCCCCAGACCAGATCAGCCTTGCTCAGATAAAGCTGAAGAAGGAGGAATGCCAGCACGGAGTCCAGTCCCAGCAGAGGCAGGGTGAGACAGGGCTGCTGGGAGGACTAAAAGGTTCGTGGGGACCAGGCTGCCCAAGTTATGAAGGGGAGTTTGGGGCCACATGAGATCCACACCATCAGAGAGGACACAACCACACGGCGACCCCTACGGAGAGGCCACACTGGCTCCAGAAGGCACTGGTGCTTGCCTGCTCCCACGCCTGTGGCTGAATAGGGACGACTGCGGTTTCCCTGAACTTCCTGTCTACCACCAGAGCAGACAGGCTGTCTGTCGCCTTCTCACTGAGGATGGGGGCTGTGGGGGAGGCTACGGGTCTGGAGATGATGGAGATCCTGGAGCTTCCCAGGAGATGTGGAGGATGCTGAATCTCCGGTCTGTCATGAGGGGTCAGGGATCCAGAGCATGGGGTAAAGTTCCCTATGTGATGGGATGACAGGTTGTGCATCAGTCAGGTCACCCTCTTGAGTGGGTGATCAGGTATCCTGTGATGAGCATACACTGACCCTGGGTTTGGGTCAAATCACCGGTGATTGTGTGTGTTCACAGCTTGGGGTCTTTAACATGCAGGAGGTGGAGTCTGGGGTGAGGTCACCTGTGATGAGTGGCAGGCTGTCGACAGTGTCTGTTACATCTCTTGCTTCATACAGGATTCCATCTGCAAGAACCAGCTTCCTGCTCTGACCCACAATACAGCAGCTACTTGCCCCGGCAGCCCTTGCATCTGGCCAGCCCCCCCCCCCCCCCCCCGCATAAGGGCTCTTGGTGACCTTCAGTGGCCTCTGATCAGTAACCTCATCACTGACCCCGACTGAAAACTCATCAGCAACCTTGACAAAATGTTCAAAATCATGACCAGTGACTTAGGAATGATTCTGATAAGTCCTCACTAATGACTCGTCCAGAATATTGATCAATGTCCTGTGGCTCATTAATGATTAATCAGAGGCCTGTCAGTATTTTACAAAGTCCCTATTAATGACTTCAATCAAATTTCCATTGATGATCTTGATCAAAGTCCTAGGCGCCATGAATAACTGGTCAATATCCTCACTAATG
Source organism: Camelus dromedarius (assembly GCF_036321535.1). Lineage (NCBI taxonomy): Eukaryota > Metazoa > Chordata > Mammalia > Artiodactyla > Camelidae > Camelus > Camelus dromedarius. The sequence goes on along the minus strand of NC_087446.1, from coordinate 282,372 downwards.
ATCTTCTAGAGAGTCTGGCCAATGTATCCATCAATAACCCAGGTCAATGACCCATCAGTGGCCCACCTGTACCTGCTCTGGGCTCTAGGTGACACTAAATCCAGAAATATCCAAGGTGCTCCCCATGTGCCCCAGACCATGTCCACTGATCATTGGTACATGCTGGACAGGGATGCTGAGTACACCTGCATAGTCACATCCCCACCCCCACATTTCTCCTCACCTTCCCTGGTTAGAACTTCAACTGGAGTTAAATATTTACTAAGCAGTGTAGTGGGTATTCAACTGGAGAGGGAACTGAAAACAGATTGTCCTGGTTTGGGATGGGGGTGTCAGTGGGGGAGGAGGCAAGTACCTCTCGCTTGAGGCACAAGTCTGGGGGTGGAGGGGTAGCAGTACCGGCTCTTCCTTTGGGAGTCCTGCCTGCGGAATCTAGGAGGGAGAGCTGGAAGACTTGTTCCTGTTCTTGGGGGTTGATGGGAAGGGAGATTCAGGTTCTGTCCTGGGGTCCTGTTTGGGCCAGGCTTGAATTGGGCTGCTGACCTCTTTGAGGTCAGAGTTTCTGGTCTTGAGAGGAGGCATCTTTTAACCTTGCAGCCACAGGCAGGCAGGGCAGGTGCCAAGACTCTGCCTCAGGGCACGTTTGTCCCCGAGCTATAGGCACCAGGCCACTCCAGCTGCTGCCCAGACTTGCCCAGGACGGGTCAGCGCTGCAGTCTCCACCAGATCCATGCCTCGCAGGCGGTTGGCAAGATCATGGCCCCTAGGCGTGGGTACAGTGGTGTAGGCAGCACAAGGAGGGAGGGCGTTCCCCCTGCAGTAGGTTATCCTGAGTGGCAGTGGCAGTGGTGGGGCGCTATGGCGTCGCCGGGGGCAGGCAGTCTCTGGGCCTGACCTTTGGGTCGGAGTCAGGGGCGGCCAGCCGTCGCCACGCATGGATTTGCGCGCCCTGTGCCTTCCAGGACGGCACTCACGAAACCCCTGACTTCAGTAGGCAGTTGCTTGGGCTCCGGCTCCCTCCCTGGGAGAGTTCAGCAGATTCAACTGGGGCAGGTGGGGACAGGGGTCCGCAACTACTCCGGGCTGCGACACACTTGGAACCTGTCGCCGCCCTGTGTCCGTGTCACTGCAGCCAGGCTCACTTGTCCCGACCCGGTTCCCGTTTTTCTCTCGTGTAGTCCCCTCAGTCCTGTGTCTGTGTCGCCCGTGTGCATGTCTCCATGTCTGGCTCCCACATCTCGGTCTCACAACTGACCCCGGTCCGTACCTGTCCTGCACAGAGGCCCTAGCCCGTCTTCTTTCGAATCCTAGCGGGTTCCTCTCTGTCTTGCCGGCGGCCACAGCGTGGGAGCGGCGGGATGGCGCCTCCGGCCAGATCCACGGAGGGGCGGGGCCTCGCGGACAGGCGGGGCTCTGGGCCAATCACCGCCTTGGAGGGGCGGGTATCCCGACCAATCACGAGGGCCCGCTTGCGGCCTCTCTTGCCCGCCCGCCGCGCCGCAAGCAGAGGGAAGGCGACACGCTGCTGGCTCCCGAATCTTTTAAGAAAAACATTTGTGGGGCCGCGCCCGCCCGGCCGATCAGTCATTCACGTCCATCAGCATAGGGGCCAGGTAGTCTGAGTGACGGATCCCGAAGCTCCATCCGCGAGGCTTCCGGTGCTGCGGATCCAGGAGACGTCGCTGGCCTGGCACAGCCGGCCGGCCCCGGGCTCCCGGACCCCAACCTAGCTGAGACCCGCGACCCCGCCCCGGCTCCCCTTCCCCCCCGCCCTGACCCTTCAGTCTGAACTACAGACCACCTGGTCCACGTTGTAGGCCGCGGGCCCGGGATTCAAGGTGTTGCCTTGGGGGAGCGATGTCCGCGCCAGCATCGAGAACTGGGGGGCCCGGGGCTTGTAGACCCCAGGGTTCACCGCGTGGTAGGCGCAGGGTCCTGGGGTCTGCAGGAGGGCGGGAGGGCGGGAGTGGTGCTGTGTCCGGCCTCCAGGCCCGCCGACCACTGACACCTCGCCACGCGGTGCGGGAAGTCCCTCTCCCACCTTGCTGAGGTCCTCGCAGAAGCTGCCCACCGCGCTGCGCCCGTAGATGGAGTAAGTCGGGGCCGAGATTTTACCGACGACACGGGGGCCCAGGAGTGAGGGCACAGTGTAGGTCCCGGGGCCTGGAGGAGCCAGCGAGGGTGGATCTCTGCGGACCAGTAGGTCTCCCCACCGCTGCCAGTGCTGAGTGGACCTTTCTGGATTTACCTGGGGTCTGCGGCTCCGCGCGGAAGCCCCAGTTTCGGGGAGCGATGGTGTGCCGAGGTGCGCTGGGGTACGCCGCATTCCCCGCTCGCTCCGGAAAGTACCTGCCTGTGGGGCGGACCGAGGGGTGGGCCAGAACTGGGTTGGGGGCCCGGGCTCGGGTCCAGGGATTAGGGGGAATTCCAGCCACGATCTGTCAAATCCCGTTGGGCTTGAATTCTTCTGAGATCCGGATATGGGGGGACCGAATTTGGAGTGTTAGGGTGCCCAAAGGGGACTCGGGGCCCAGGTGGGGGGGTTTCCCGAGTGGGCGTCCCTGGAGGCGGCCTGGAGTTGGGGAGGTGGGAGTTCCAGGGTCCTGACCGGGTCCCGGAGTGAGGAAGGGCGCTGAGTGGCGCGGGCGGCCGTAGATGGAGTAGGCGGGGGCGCTGTCGCGGCCGCGCACCGTCATGCGAGCGGGCACCAGGTAGCCGGGCCCTGGGCCGCACGAAGTCTGCTGCGTGGGGAGGCGCGCGCCGAAGGTGAAGGCGGGAGCGCGGGGCCGCGACGGATCGTGCAGGATGTAGCCTGCGGGGCGCCGCAGCATGACCCGGCGCCGGCCACTCCACTCCCGGCAGCCCCGCCCGCCCCTGCCCCGGCCTGCCGCTGGTACCGGTGTTGGGTGGCAGCTTGTACTTGGGTCCCGGGCCGCTGTAGAGAGCTGCGATGGGGCCGCGGGGCAGGTGTGGCCGCCACGGGCCGACCCAGACGTCCGAGCCCATGGCACGGTGGGAGTGCTGGCGGCCTGCAACACCTGCGGACACAAGGTGGCGGCGCCGGCCCCTCCACCCCGACTCGCTACTCGCGGGGACGCACTCCCCATCCCCTCCCTCTTCGCCCGACTCCGGGGCGGGCCCACGCGTATCCCAGGCGCCAGGAAAACAAACGGTAGCTTCCCCGGCTCGGGGGTAGGGGTGTAGGGGAGTGGGGGGCGCGGGGCAGGGACAGAGATTTGAGGCCATCTCCCAACCCCCACCCCCAAAATGAATTCAGTGGGCGTGTATGTGCGCGCGCCAAATTCGGACTCAACCCTGCTGGAGAGGAATTCTCTGGAGTTCTGGAGAAACAGGATATTTGAGGGACTTCTGGGGAGGTTACCGGGGTGAGGGGGCGGCGTGGGGGACCTGGTGCCCGAGGTAAACCCCGAAGATGATGCACTGACCTGCTCCTGTGTCTCCCGGCTAGGAAGGCAGGGTGGAGTGCCTGGATTCCCGCCCCTGCCCTGCCCAACTCCTAGACCCCATTGTGTCCAGGTCCCGCCTCCTGGCAACCAGAGTGCACCACCACCCTGGCCCTGCCCTCCACCCGCCCCCTCCCCGCCCCCTCCCCGCCCTGCCTCCCCTCCTTGGAGTCCGCAGTGGCAGACATCCTGCAGGCTAGGCCATGGACCAGAACTCCGTCCTCACCGTTTCACGGGCTTCACTAGACCCATTCCAGAAATGGACAGATCTGCAGACAGAAGCTAGTGGGAGAATAAAGAAATCAAGCTCAGTTTAATTATTATGTGTAGAGAGAGAACTTTGCATCTATTTAAGCCCATGGAATAGTTGCAGAAAATAACCATGTACCAGGCCACAAAAAAGCCCATTCAGGTTGAATAAAGAGCTATATATAACAGGACACATTATCTGATCACAATCCAAAACAATTCTAAGCAAACAGTAAAATATTTTTTAAAAAGTTAATTACTTGGAAATTAACAGATTCTCTTTGAAAATGCCCTGGATCAAAGAGAAACTCAAATGTGAAGTTACAAATTATACATAAAACTGCAAAGGCAGATCCCTTCACACCCAGCTTTAGAAGACATAGCTAAAGCTGTGTTCAGAGGAAAACATATAGCCATAAATGACTTCATTATTAATGAAGAAAAATTTTAAATAAAGACACTTAGCATTTATCTTACAAACATTAGAAAAAAGAACAGTCAAGTAACCTAAAAGAATGGATCTATTCTGCCAACTTGGCCACTTGCCTACCTCCCCCTGGAAAAGAAGGGCCAGGAGGACTGCCCAGTGATCTGGTGGGAATTCCTAGCCTGTGACCAGAGCTCTCAGCCAGTGCTCCTATGGAGTGAGAACCAAGACCAGGGTTGCTGGGAGCCCCTGTGGTCTGGAGCCTCCAAGGGGCCTCCTAGGGTTGAAAGGGAGAAGCCTGCAAGGGTGCTTTGGTAGAGAGTCTTAAAACAATACTCAAAGTGTTCCAAAGTTGACCTGCTTTTTAGCATCCTCATGAGCCCAGCAGCTCTAAAGAACGTTAGACATAAAATATTCCTCCCTTCAAATCTTTATTGTTTTAAACAATACTGTGGTCACTACTGAGTTTTAGTAGCATATGCGTATGTTTCCAATTAGCAACTTGTATTATCCTTTCCCCTTCAGTGAACATATTGTGTATAGAAGTTAATTTAGAGGACTTCAGCTTGATGGTTGGCAGACAAGCTTTCCTTGGGAGGGTAACCGTGTCATGCTTGGGTATCACGAGTGGTCTTCAGAGCTCAGGCCTGGGCAGTTAAGGTCTCCTCTCCCTGTTACAACACATATTTCTCCCTTTAAGTAGTAGATTTGAGATGAAAAATGATACCAGAGCAATTGTAACAGGAAGAAACAGAACTTGAGTTCTCTTAACTCTTTTTTTTCTACCTGACCACTGAGAGTCTTTGCGTCTAACATCTAAAATAGTGAAGTAGGGCAAACTGCAAAGTAATTGTTTTGTTGAAAGGTTTTGTTGGTGCAAACTTTATTTCATGTGTGAATTATTTGACTGAATTTGAATATTTTTAAGATTGAAAATTATTATTTAGAAGCCACAAATTTAATGGCTAGTTAGAAGTAAAGAATAAGTCAATAAAGTAATCATTATTGCTGCTTATTCCATGATTATTACTGACAATCATACTGCTCTATAGAAGAGCGGGTGCTAACAAAAGATCTACTCAGGGGCCAGATTCTTCAGGTCGGTGCAAACATTTCGTATTTCGGCATATTTTGCTTAATTGCCTGCCTCGAAAGTGCATTCTCTTAGAATGCTGGCCAGTGAGGGAAGGAACTGTCTCCTTTGTTCACTGTCATGTCCCATGAGGTGGCAAACATTTTGTGAATAAGTAAATGAATTTACACTTTCTCCAGTGGATTATGAATGTTTCTATTTCTGAAACCCTAGCCAATGAAAGTTAAGTTCAACCTTTTATATAATGGTAGCCAAGTAGGATTTATAAAGCCTGTGTTATATGGCAGGCATTATTCTGAATACTGATTTACCAAAATTATTTTGTTTAATCTTCACACCAAAGCTCTGAGTCAAGTGCTATTATTTATTCCAGTTTTACAGGCAAAGAAACTGAGGCACGAAGGGCTACATGTTTAGAAAGTGGTGGGGCTGAGATTCGGATTTGGACTGTGGCTCCCACCACAGAATCTCTAAACCTTGGCCATTCTGAGATGAAAACAGATTATTGTTCTGCTGAGATTTCATTTCAGTGGTTTTAGAGGAATAGATTGTTTCATGTATTTATTGGCCACATGTATTACGGTGAACTGCCTGTTTGTGTGTTTTGGCCAATTTTTCTATTGGCTTTGTGGTATTTTCTTATTGATTTGTAAGATATTTTTATGTTACATATGTTAACTTTTTGGGGATCATATGTTTTCTGGATTTTTTATTTTCCTTTCTATTTTGTTATTGGTAATCTTTTGCTTGTCAAAAGAATTCCATCTTTATAAGGTCTAGTATGTTTAAACTATATTGATTTCCGATAGAGTAAGTACCTTTTCTTGTGCCTTCCTTCCCCAAAATTTCTTGGTTAATTGTATGCATTTTTTTCTAGGTGAATTTCTGAATCATTTGAAATTGACTGGGATTGCACTGATTGTATAGATTAATTGGGGCAATGACTGGCTGGTTTATAGTTTTGAGTTTACCAATTTAGGAACAGGTTGTATTTTTTCTAGGTCCAAGTTGGAGCTGTTGTGACTTGGACTAAAACAGTGACGGTGAAGACAGAGAAGGAAGTGGCTGGAGATATGTTTCAGAGGTAGAACTGAGCTGCTCTGGTGACATGTTGGACATCAGAGAGGAGGGCAGGTAGGAATCACCTCTTGTTTTTTGGCTTGGTCACTGTGTGCCTGTTACCAATTCATGTTCTCATGTGGCAGCTGCTCTTATGCACCAGCTCTGACTTGCAGCCTCTTTCCTCATCAGCAGCTGCACATTTTTTGTGGAAGCCTTGCCCCTCCAAGGAGCTGTAAGCCTCACTGTGCAGCAGGGAGCAGGGCTCTTCCAGATTCCCCATCCCTTCAGCCCCACAGGTAGTACCAACTGCCGGCACTGGATGCTTCTGTAACCCTTGGAGTCTCTCTTACCTACTTAGTAGGTAACCTCCTTTTACTCGTTAACAATTCCATATATATATATATATATATATATATATATATATATATATATATATATATATTTTTTTTTTTTTTTCCTTTTCACATTGCCAGTGTGGTTTTTATCTTCTGCCTGGAGCCTGATTCATGGATGTGGATGGAGATGTCATTTTCTGAGGTGAGGATGACAGGGCCAGGCTGTTTTGGTGGGTGTGTCAGTCAGGGCTCAGTGCAGAAAACAGAAACAACTCTTATGTTTTTAAGGCAGAAATGGATTTATACCATGGGATATTATAAAATTATTCGATGAGCTGATGGTGTAGGGACTGAGAGGGATGGTGAGGGGCCATTGAGCTGAAGAAGAGACTTGGTAGCTGCGACGTGAGGCCAGGAACCCGGGGTGGTGACACTTAGCTCCTGCTGCCTGCACTGCACCCTCTCTTAGCAGCTGTCTCCACTGCCTCATTTGTCTGCAGGCAAATGAGAAGACATGCTGCCTTCTCGACCTCACAAGGCTGTGCCTAACTCAACAACTCCACTCAGAAGTTCAGCTTCAAGTGAGAATGAAAAATTTAGTTTTTAGGTTCTAAAGTACAGAATGGGGGAGGAGGTAGAGCTCAGTGGTAAAGCGCGTGCTAAATGCACGAAGTCCTGGGGTTCAATCCCCAGTACGTCCATTAAAAAAATAACCCAAATTACCTCCCTCCTTCACCCTGACAAAAAAATAAAGTACGGAGAGACAGAAGCGCGGGGCTTGGTGGAGGGGTCCAGGCGGAGGTGGCCTGGGAGGCATCAGCCGTCCTGGGGATTATGGGGTCATCAAATCCAGCCGCGCGGCGGGTTGGAGCAGAGCCACCACTCCTGTGGTGCTGTCCGCGGCCGCTTCCACGTTCTGCTACAACGGCAGAGTTGGGTAGTAGCAACCGAGACCTCGTGACCTGCAAAGACAAAAAACGTCACTATCTGGCCCTTTACAAAAAACCTTTGCTGACCTCTGCCTTGGAGGGCGGAGCGCGAGGGCGCCGCAGCAGAGGCCGAGGGATTTGGCAGAAGGGAGCGCTCCGACGTGTGAATCATCTGGAAGTTCCAGTCTCCCGGGCTCGGCTGACTGCTTCGCGAGCTGCAGGTGCTGGGGTGCTCGGGCAGCACAGCTCCTCAAGGCTCCACCGCCCCGTGGGCGACTCTCGCGTTCGCCACCAGAGTGAATGCCGCAGACACATCCCAACCGCCTTACAGTGAAACTCCCGCATGATGAATTACCTGACGTGGTTATTTAAAAGTGCCATTTGCAAGAAACGACACTTAGATCTGCATCCGGGTTCCTGGTGTACTTTCTCTTTATGTCGCCAGGGCCATCTCGCTGGCTTGCCCTCGGCTTACGTAATGATGGTTAGGCGTCGTTCATAGGGAAATGCGTTGCCACCGTGTGACAGGGACTGTCCCCAAGGCTTGGCAGGGACCTGGCTCAGGCAGGTCTGGCCGGGCCCACACAGCGTCTTTTTGTAAGATAGGGGGGAGCCAGCAACCAGCGAGATGGAAGGAAGACCAAGAGTGGCGGCACTAGGAGGACCGCGTGGAGAGTTTCAGGAGGGCTGAGGGGTCGCTGTTTAATGTCTGGAGAAGCTGAGGAAGGCCAGTCTGCCGAGGCTGGTGACATGGAGCTGTTGATGAGGAAAAAACCACGGTGAAAAGAAACAGCGCGGCCTGCGCCCCTGCACACTGAAACCCCATCCCCAAACAGCCCCTGACATGGTCTAATACGATATATAACATGCAAGCAGTTAACTTCCAGTATCTGAACCACAGCGGGGAACGGTGGTGCCAGAAACTGAGCTGGTGCCTCGGAGACCCAAGAGCAGGAAAGCCCCCAAAGCACGGAGGAAAAATACAGGGGAAGCCGTGAGGGAAAAGATAAACAGCTTGAGGAGGTATGTACCTGGCTAAACACAGGCGTTCTAGAAGGAGAAGAGGAAAAACTGGTGCTTCAGTCAACACCAGACGAGAACTCTTCTCGGCTGAAGCCAGACTGGAGTCTGTTACCTGAGGTGCTTTCTGGACCCCGGGGCGGCCTGATGGGAAAGGCAACTGTTCAGCTACAAGACAAAGATATCTTACAAGCTTCTAGGAAGAAAACCCAAATTACCTACAAAAGGAAACATCAGAGTGGAAGCTGGAGGATGGCAAGATAGCAAGAAAGGTCTCCTGCAGGGAAAGACACACGCAGGGTCCTTCCCCAGGAGAGCCTCCACCTACCTGCGTGGGAGGGGTGCTGGGGTGATGGGATCTCAGAGAGCAGAGCATCAGTGCCCGAGAGGAAAATCCAGGAAGAGTAGAAACAAACAGCAAATATACCAGAGCCAGACTCTGCAATGGAGGGAGAGAGGAGACGTTGTGGAGCCATGAATCTCCCCCACTTCACAAACAGGTTCTAATAAAAATTAAACCATTTCAGTGAAACCTAGATGCTGAGGGAGAGGGAGACGGTAGTTCTAATTTTAGTTTTATGAGGAATTGCTATACTGTTTCCAGAGTGGCTCCACCAATTTACATTCCCACCAGCAGCGTACAAGTGTTCCCTTTTCTCCACATCCTCGCCTACACTTGTTATTGCTTAGCTCTTTGTTAATAGCCATTCTGACACGTGTGAGATGATATCTCACTGTGCTTTTGATTTACATTTCCCTGATGATTAATGATGTTGAGCATCTTTTCAGGTGCCTGTTGGCCATCCTTATGTGTTTTTTGGAAAAAAAAGTCTATTCAGGTCTTCTATTTTTTTTTTCTTTTTCTCTTTTTTAAACTAAATTGTCACTGATTTACAATATTATATTAGTTTTGAGTGTACAGCTTAGTGGTTCAGTACTTTCCTGCCAATTTTTAAATTAGGTTGTTTGGTTTTTTGATAATGAGTTGTGCAAGCTATTTATATATTTTGGATATTAACCCCTTATCAGTCATACTATTTGCAAATGTTGTCTCCTTCAGTAGGTTGTCTTTCTCTTTTGTTGATGGTTTCCTTTGCTGTGCAAAAGTGTTTAACTTTAATTAGGTCCCATTTGTTTATTTTTGCTTTTGTTTCCATTGCCTTAGGAGACAGATCTAAAAAATGTTGCTATGATTTATGTCAAAGAGTATTCTGCCCATATTTCCTAGGAATTTTATGGTTTCTGGTCTTACATTTAGATCTTTAATTCATTTTGAGTTTATTTTTGTATGCGATGTGAGAAAATGCTCTAATTTCATTCTTTTACATGTAGCTCTCTAGTTTTCCCAGTACCACTTATTGAAGAGATTGTCTTTTCCTCATTGTATATTCTTGCCTCCTTTGTCATAAGGTAACTGACTATAAGTGCATGAGTTTATTTCTGAGCTGTTTATTCTATTCCATTGACCAATGTGTCTGTTTTTGTGCCAGTAACATACTGTTTTGATTACTGTAGCTTTGTAGCATAGTCTGAAGTCTGGGAGCATGATTCCTCCAGCTCTGTTCTTCTTTTTCAAGATTGTTTTGGCTATTTGAGGTCTTTCGTGTTTGCATACAAGTGTTAGAATTATTTGTTCTAGTTCTGTGAAAAATGCCTTTGGTGTTTTGATAGGGATTGAGCTGAATCTGTAGAGTGCCTTGGGTAGTTCAGTCATTTTAACAATATTAATTCTTCTAATCCATGAACACAGTGTATCTTTCCATTTGTTTGTGTTGTCTTCAATTTCTTTCATCAGTGTCTTATAGTTTTTTGAGTACAGGTTTTTTACATCCTTGGTTACATTTATTCCTAGGTATTTTATTCTTTTTGATGCAATGGCAAATGGGATTACTTTCTTAATTTCTCTTTCAGATAGTTCATTGCTATTGTAAAGAAACAAAACAGATTTCTGTGTATTAATTTTGTATCCTGCAACTTTACTGAGTTCACTGATGAATTCTAATAGTTTTTTTGGTGGTGTCTTTAGGATTTTCTATGCATAGTTTCATGTCATATGCATATGACAGTTTCACTTCTTCCTTTCCAATTTCGATTCCTTTTATTTATTTTTCTTGTCTATTTGCTGTTGCTAGAATTTCAATACTATGTTCAATAAGAGTAGTGAGAGTGGGCATCCCAAGTGGACATCAGTCTTGTGCCTGATCTTAGAGGAAGTGCTTTCAGTCTTTCACCATTGAGTGTGATGTTAGCTGTGGGCTTATGATATATGGCCTTTATTATGTTGAGGTATGTTTCCTCTATACCCATTTTGCAGAGCGTTTTAATCATAAGTGGACGTTGGATTTTGTCAAAAGCTTTTTTTCTTTTCTCTCTCTTTTTTTTTTTAAATTGAAGTATAGTCAGTTGATGATGTGTCAATTTCTAGTGTACAGCATAATATTTCAGTCATACATATACATACATATATTCCTTTTCATATTCTTTTTTATTATAGGTTATTATAAGGTACTGAATATAGTTCCCTGTGCTATACAGTAGAAACTTGTTGTTTATCTATTTTTATATATAGTAGTTAGTATCTGCAAATCTTTTTTTAAACTTTTTTAAAAAATATATTTTTATTGAAGTACAGTCAGTTTACAATGTTGTGTCAATTTCTAGTGTACAGCAAAATACTTCAGTCACATAGGAACATACATACATTTGTTCTCATATTCTTCTTCACCATAGGTTACTACAAGGTATTGAATATGGTTCCCTGTGTTATACAGTAGAAACTTGTTGTTTATCTACTTTATATATGTTAATTAGCATCTGCAAATCTCAAACTCCCGATTTATCCCTTCCCACTCCTCTCCCCACTGGTAACCATAAGTTTGTTTTCTATGTCTGTGAGTCTGTTTCTGTTTTGTAAGTTACTTTGTGTCTTCAAAAGCTTTTTTTGCATCTATCGAGATAATCATAGGGTCTTTATTCTTCAGTTTGTTAATGTGCTGCATCACGCTGACTGATCTGTGATGTTGAACAGTCCTTGCATCCTTGTGATAAGTCCACTTGATCATGGTATATGATCCTTTTACTATATTTTTTGAGTTTGGTTTGCTGTATTTTGTTGAAGACTTTGGCATCTATGTTCATCTGTAATACTGGCCTGTAATTTTCTTTTTTGTGTGATTTTTTTTCTGGTTTTGGTATCAAGGTGATGCTGGCCTCGCAGAATGAGTTTAGAAGTGTTCCTTCCTTTGCAATATTTGGAATAGTTTGAGAATAGGTGTTAACTCTTCTTTAAATGTTTTGTAGAATTCACCTGTGAAGCCAGAACCTTTTTTTTTTGTTTCTGTCCATTTTCTGCTTTTAACTATTCTTCCTTTCTTTTAGCTACCTAAAAAAATTATTTGTTAGTTTATCAGACGCTCTTATGCCCATTTTAGATCTCCTTGGGCTGATCCACCTGTAGGGACACTTGGCAGCCACCTCCTGTAGCCACTGGCTAGAGGCACCTTGCTCCTCACCTCTGTGCATTTATGTGCAGCTGTTTGTATAGACGTAAGCCTCCATTTCTCTGGGATAAATGCCCAGGAGTGCTATCGCTGGGTATATGGTAAGTATATGTTTGTTTTTTTTAAAGAAGTTGCCAGACTTTTCCAGAGTGGTTGTACCATTTTACATTCTCACCATGTGACTTGCTTTTTTAAATCACCATCATGCTAGGGGAGGGTATAGCTCAAATGGTACAGTGTGTGCTTAGCATGCAAGAGGTCCTGGGTTCAATGCCCAGTACCGCCTCTAAAAATAAATAAGCAAATAAACCTCCCCCTCCTAAACAGAAAAAGAAAAAACTCACTGTCATGCTGCTGAGATTCACCCACACTCTTGCTGTATCTGTATTTTCACTGTTTATAGCAGAAAATACCAGCCAGTGAGATGAGGCACAGTGGGGTGTCACAAATGAATTACAGATGTGCCTTGAGCTAATAATGGACGTCTGTTTTCTGCGGAGGTAAATTATAATCTAGTTTTTAAATAGTTACTTAAAAGTTTACTCGGTTTAGTTTACTCTTGAACAATTTCTGAGGCTCCTCCATAAACTCGTCATTATTTTGGAAGAAGTGGTGCATAGCACCCACCCCCAGAGGGCGCTCTGTACACGCCACGCCCCCCCCCCCCAGACTTCCCTACTGTTTGCTCAGTTTGCCTAATTATTAGCCAGGATTTGTTTATCATTGGTGAACTTTTCTGTAATATTTATCAAGGATGAAATTTAGGTTTTTAAAAAAATTTACTTTGTTCTATTTGTCACAAATTTAAGAACAAATACATATGGTTTGTATGACTTCTACCTTCAACGCTACCACTGCTGTCATGGGAGGCACCCTCCTCTTCTCCATCTGCTCTGTACTCAGTGCTTCTAAATAAAATATAATTAATTTTATTTGTTTTCTCAACTGTTACTTCTTGATTACTTGTTTAGTTATTACATATTGGTTGTTGATGTTAAGCATTAGCCTATTGATTATTAATGGGATTTCTCAGTTGTTGACCGCGAGGGTAGACGTTCCTTCCCTCTTCAGGTGGCTTAGCTGAGAACAGACCCGTCGGACTGACCGTGTCTCATCAAGACCTTGGCTGCCGTCGGTGTCCAGTGCCAGGACTGTCACGTGCAGCCTTTGTTCTTGGTAGGCACTCTCCTGGGCGCTGTTCCTGGGCCTGGATGTACTTTGACTCATTTCTGGTTACTTGGAGAAGCTAGCTATGCCTAGTCCCTCTTTGGGGAGCCTGCAGATGTGTAACGTGACGCGTGCTTCTGGTCACCCTGGCTGTTGCGACCTTACATGGTGTCTTCAGAACATCTACGACTGGCCTGTGCTGCAGAATGATGATAGTTTGGGGACTGTGTGTTAATTTTTATCATTTTAACCATCTGTAAGGGTACAGTTCAGTGGCACTTAATACATTCACAATGCTATGTGCCCATCACCATAGTCTACACCCCAAACTGTCATCGTTGCTAAGATAAACTCTGTCCCCACTAAACAGTAAGTCCTCATTCCCCTCCCCCAGCCCTTTGTAACCTCTGATCTACTTTCAGTCTCTATGAATTTGACTACATTAGGTACCTTGTATGAGGGAAGTCATGCAATATTTGCCCTTTTGTGTCTGGCTTATTTCATTGAGCATGAGGTTTCCAAGTTTCATCCATGTTGTAGAGTGTGTCAGGATTTCCTTCCTTTAATGGCTGATCCAGTGTGTGCATAGATCACAATTTATTTATCCATTTGTTGAACATTTGGGCTGTTTCTTCCTTTTGACTATTCTGAATAATGCTGCTATGAACGTGTGTATACATATATTTACGTACCTGTTTTTATTCTTTTAGATGTGTATCTAAAATTGCTGGATTATATAGTAATTTCATGTTTAGCTTTTTCAAACTCTGCCAAATTGTTTTCCACAGTGCTTGAACAATTTTACATTCCCACCAGCAATATATGAGAGTTCTAGTTTACACACATCCTCACCAATAATTTTTTTTAAAATTGTTAACTTATTTAGCTTTATTTTTTGGTATTAACTGATTACTTAACTATTCTAAGATCATGAGGGTGTAAACAAAAGTATTTGGCTTATAGCCTCCTTAATGGCCCTTTGTTTTCCTATTCATGGCTCACTCACCAACACTTTAATTTTCTATTTTTTTAATTTATAGTCACCCTAGTGGATGTGAAGTGGCATCTCATTGTGGCTTTGATTTGCATTTCCCTAATGATGCTGAGCATCTTTTCACATGAGTGCTGGTCATTTGCATTTCTTCTCTGGAGAAATGTCCATTCAGGTCCTTTGCCCATTAAAAAAGGGGGGGGGTTGTTTGTCTTTTTGTTTGTTTGTTTTTGAGTTGGAAGAGTTCTTTATACATTTAAAAATATTTTATTTATTTATTTTTTGTTTGGGAGGGAGGTAATCAGGTTTATTTATTTACTTATTTATTTTAATGGAGGTACTGGGGATTGAACCCAGGACCTCATGCATGCGAAGCATGTGCTCTGCCACTGAGCTAGGACCCCCCCCCCCACTCTTTATACATTTTGGATGTTAGACCCTTATCAGAAACACAATTTGAAAATACTTTCTCCTGTTCTGCAAGTTGTTTTGTTACTTTTTAAAATAATGTCCTTTGATGCACAAAATTTTACATTTAGTTGGTCTAATTTCTATTTTTTCTTTTATTGCTCATTTTTGTTGATGTCATATCTAAGGATCCACTGCCAAGAATACGGGTCGTGAAGGTTTACCCCTGTGTTTTCTTCTAAGAGTTTCATGGCTTTAGGTTTCATATTTAGGTTGCTGATCCATATTGATTTCATTTTTATGTACAGTGTGAGGTACGGGTCCAACTTCATTCTTTTGCATGTTGATATCTAGTTGTCCTGGCACCATTTATTGGTGATGCTATTCTTTCTCCATTGAATGGTCTTGGCACCCTTGTTGAAAATCAGTTTTTGCCATAGATGTATGGGTTTACTTCTTTCAGTAATATTCCGTTGGTTTTTATGTCCATCCTTATGCCAGTACCACACTGTTTTGAACTACTAGTAAGTTTTGAACTTGGGAAGTGTGACTCCTCCCATTTTGTTCCTTTTCAACACTGTTTTGGCTATTCAGGGCCCCTTGCAATTCCATATGAACTTCAGGATTGGCTTTGCCATTTCTACAAAAATGTCCATTTTGATAGAACTTGCTTAAGTCTGAAGATTGCTTTGAATAGAATTAACATCTTAATGATATTGTCTTCCAATCCACGAATATGGGATGTCTTTCCATTTATTTATGCCTTTAGTTTCTTTCAGCAGTGTTTTATAGTTTTCAGCATACAAGCCTTTTATGTCCTTGATTTGATGTATTCCCAAGTATTTAATTCTTTTAAATAATATTGTTAAGTGGAATTACTTTCTTAGTTTTCTTTTTAGATTGTTCATTGCTGGTGTATACAAACAACTGATTTTTATATGTTGATCTTGTATTTTGTAATTTTGCTGAATTTATTAACTCTAACTGCTTTCTTATTGATTCCTTGGGATAATCTATGTATAAGATCATGTCATCTGTAAATAGAGTTAGTTTTACCTCTTCCTTTAGTATTTGTATGCCTTTTTATTTCTTTTTCCTCACTAATAGCTCTGGTTAGAACCTCCAGTACAATGTCGAGTAACAGCAGTGAACATGGACATTCTTTCCTTATTCTTGATTTACGAGGAATGAACATTTTCAATCTTTCACCATTATGTTAGCCACAAGTTTTCCTTAAATGCCCTTTATGGTGTTGAAGTGGTTCCCCTTGATTTCTAGTTTGCTGAGTGTTGTTGTTGTTGTTTTTGTTGTTTTTTAAATCAGGAAAGGGTATTGGATTTTGTAGTTGTCTTTCTCTGTTGTTTGAGATGATCATGTGCTTCCCCTCTTTGTTCTGTTAATGTACTCTAGTACATGAACACTGTCTAATAATGAATGTATTCTAATCAATGTATTACATTGATTGATTTTTCTTATGTTGAAGCATTTTTGCATTCCTGGGATAAATCCCATCTGGTCATGGTATATATAGTCCTTTTAATACGCTGTTGGATTTAGTTTGCTAGTATTTTGTTGATTTTTGCATCTGTATTCTTAAGGGATATTGGTTTATAATTTTCTTTTCTTGTGATATTTTCACCTGGCTTTGATATCAAGGGGGGTAATGCTGGCCTCACAAAATGAATTAGGAAGTGTTCCCACCTTGTAAATTTTTTGGAAGAGTTTCAGAAAAATTGGTTTTAATACTTTAAATGTTTGGTAAAATTCACCAGTGAAGTTATCTGGCCCAGGAATTTTCTTTGTTGGGAGGTTTCTTGTTTTTTTTTTTTTTGTATTTATCTGGGGCATTGTTTTATTTATTCTAGGATTTACATTTCAAGTGCCTTTCGCCTTTGATAAGAAATTCTGAAAAGAGAATCCACTTTCATAGAGCCAGATAAACTCAAACATTGATCAGAGCTAGACCATATAAAAGACATTTTAGGATATTTATAGAATTCACATGCTCTTTTCTAAAAGTCCAGGAACACTGGCTTCTTGGTGGGCCTAGTTTACTTTTATCTTAGTTCCTCTAGAACCTGGCTGATCTTATGTTGCGTACAGTTTATAATTTAAACATATCCTAAGCTTTGTATTTCAAACTCAAAGCATGATTCAAACATAGTAAACTGTGTGAATCAGTTCTGAAATTTAACTTTCCTACTAACAGATTGCAGTTCTTTGAAATCTGAGATTCTTTGAGCTATGGACATTATAGCAGTGGGAAGTGAGTTATAGTCTTACATTCTGATTAATTCATACATCTTAAAAATAATTTGATATAATTATTTGACATACAACAAACTGCACATATTTAAAGTGTAATTTGATATGTTTTGAAATACGTGTTGCAGAATGTTTCATTCAGTCCAAAGTAACTTCTCATTTTTCTTTTGATACCATCTTTGACTTATGGGCTTGCTGGGAAGTTTTAAATTACTAATTCAAGCTCTTTACTTGTTATAAGATCTGTTGAGATTTTTTATTTCTTCCGTGTCTGTTTTGGTAGTTTGTGTGTTTCCAGGAATTTGTCCATTTCATCTATGTCATCTAATTTGTTGGTATATAATTGTTCATAGTATTTTCTTATAATCCTTTTCCTTTTCCTGTAAAATCAAGAGTAATGTTCCCATTTTTGTTTCTGGTTTTAGATACAGGTGACCCTTGAACAACATAGATGTGTACTGCACAGGTCCATTTATAAGCAGATTTTTTCCAATAAATATTTTGGAAAAAATTTTGGAGATTTATGACACTATTTAAAAACTCACAGATGAACTACATAGCCTAGAAATATAAAAAAATAAGAAAAAATTATGTCATGAATGCATAAAATATATGTAGATATTTGTCTATCTGTAAATAGGTATAGGGAGAGTGATATTCTACATAAAATTAGTAATGTTACTTTTCTTACTGTTTTATAACTTTGCTTTTAAAGAATTACATTACCATATAGTATTCCTCTCTCTCTCTCGTATTGGGAGAAATTGTTTGTCAGCCTGACCTCACAGGTAAGTGGCTTTCAAGCCTGTAACAAGATTCCCAGTGCTGCGTTATGAACATGACTGATGTTGCAAGCCTTAGAGGTTTTATAACGACTCGTTCATCAGTGTACAGACTGGGCTGCCGTGAGCAGTGGTGTCGATGACACTAGATGGCCATGAAGCGGTTGTATGACTGCTGCTTCATCATCAGTGCATGAACTGTTACACCCGTAAGTAAGTGTGAATTTATTTTCATATTATCTTCTCATTCGTCATGTCTAGCTTTAGTAATATGTGTAACACCGACAGTGTTTTGTATCGTCTAACACAATACTGATGTAAGTACTGACAGAAACGACTCATCTTGTAAGCAGATGATGACACAACTCATGATAAACTAATGATATTGATACAGTACAGAATTCTGGATGTATTTTGTCTTCCTTAGGGTTTTCTGTATAATATTTTCTGTAGATACTTTATTGTAAGAATACAGTATATAATATATAGCATAAAAGATGTGTTCATTGACTTTGTCTTATTGGTAAGGCTTCCGGTGAATAGTAGGCTATCAGTAGTTGTCTTCTGTTTTGGGGGAGTCAAAATTACGTGTGGAATTTTGATTGCACAGAGGTGAGTTCCCCTAACCCCCGTGTTGTTTGAGTGTCAACTGCATTTTTGTCTTTTCCGTTTTTTTCTTGGTCAGTCTAGCTAAAAGTTTGTTAATTTTGTTGATCTTTGCAAAGAAACAACTTTGGTTTCATTGATTATATATATTTTTAATTCTACATGATTTGTAGAGTCAATGTTTGTTTAGATTCACTCACTTTCTTACCATTCTCACTGCTGTGGTTGCCCATCTGTCGTTACATCAGTCTTAATCCTTTCATCTGGTATGATTTTCTTTATGCTGAAATACATAGTTTAGAATTTCCTTTAGTGAAGATTCTTAGTGTTTGTCTGAAAATGTTTTTATGTTGCCTCATTTTTGAAAGATATTTCTTTTAAGTATAGAATTTTAGGTTGGTAATTATTGTCTTTCAGCACATCGAAAGTTTCGTTGCATCATCTTCTGGCCTCCATTTTTCTGTCATTGAGAAGTCAGCTGTAAGGCTGTCATTCCTTTTAGGTAACCTGCCTTTTTCTGTGGTTGCTTTGATTTTCTGTCTTTTGTGATTTCTGTGTTTCACTTGTTTTGTGTCTTGGTATTCATTTCCTTTTATTTCTGCTTGAGATGCATTGAGTCTTTTGAATCTCTGAATTGTAATTCATCAGTTGTCATCTTTACAACATTAGGTTTTCTAATCCCCGAATGTTGTAAATAGTGGCAGCAACTTAGAACTAAAAAAATTTAAACTTACATTTGAACTGAATTTAGTAACTGGTCTCAAGATTTAGGCAGTGACTATTCTTCTTGGAATAGAGGTGACTCTTCATTATACTTTCTCTCTTTCTTCTCTCTCCCTTTTTATACTTTGTCATTATTTAAATATTTTATTTTTTGCCTCTTCTAAGACTCCCTGTTAATAGTTGTATTGAGCTTTTCAGCCATATTATTAATAACTATTTAAATTCATTTTCAATACCACACTTTAAAGTCATGAGCATGTTTTCCTAATCATTCCCATATTGTTGAATGCTTACATGTTCTAATTTTTTTCCATTATAAATCATATTGCATTGTCCTTTTTAAAAACGTTTTTGCATAAGCCTTTTCCCACATCAGCCAGATTCCTTAAGCGGTATTCCCTGTTGGATGTAATTATTAAATCTGAGATTTATATTTTTTAAGCCTTAAACATTATTCTAGATTTGTTAACATATATATAAAAATAATATATGCTTTTAGCATAAATATGATTATATATTATAGTCCTTGTTTTATATCATTTCTGATTATGTATTTCCTACCTTTAAAAAATTCCAATAGAGAAACTCTACATTAGGCGGGGTTTGCTGCTGTCTACTGTCTTATTTATATCAGCTGTTCACTTGTATTTAGCACTCCACGTGGAATTACGTCTTCATTTCACTAGGCTTTTCCTCCAGTATATGTTTCAGGAAGGGCACAGTGGGGGCCAGGGTACCGCCCAGCTTTGTTGGGGTTCAGTGACCAGGCAGTGGGGGTTCTTTTTCTTGTGGGTGCTGCAGTGGACCAGCTCATATGTGGATGGATTTCCCCACCTCCCAGGCCCCCAGTGTCCATTGGTGTTGGCTGCTGGCAGGCAGGTGACTGCCTCCACTCCTGCTCTGCTTGTGTTGTCTCTGAGGAAACAGTATCTTCAGGTACATAGGCACAGGTCCCTCTCTCTTCCTTGTATAGACTGGAACAGGATTCCTGCCTCAGCAGGCAATCGGAAAAGGAGCTCTAAGGAGGCCACTAAAGTTTGGACGTTCCCAGGACCCACTTTCTTGATTTTAATTTTTACCTCGATGGGAATTTGTGATATTTATGCCATCATAGCATAACCAGGACAATTACTTATGTCTCACAGTTTCCGTGGGTGATCCTGTGTGCTTCTGAAGTTCTGTCACCTTTCCGTCAGTGCCACATTTTTACTCTCTCTGGAAAGTTAAGACGGCAGAAGTCCCACTATTTCAGGAGGTAACATGTCTCTAGTCACCTTCCCAGTAGTGAGTTTCTCCATGCGGGGCTGAGGTTGCCCTCAGTCTGGGTTTTGACAAGGTAAGGTGTTTTCTCTCCGTAGAGAAGGGGACTAGACCCTTCCTTGGTCACCTGTGTGTCTCTAGGACCCATCACGGTCCTTGCACCTTGTGAAGTTGGTTAGGGTGATCTCCCCACCAGGATGTCCTAAGCTATCTCAAGTGGACACTTCTGCTCTCTGACAGCAGCCTGGCACTCAGACAGGTGATGCTGCAGGGAGACACATGGCCAATGGGGAGGTGCATCTCCATCCTCTCAAGGTCTTTGGATCCCAAACTTAACCAGGAGGCAGAGCCTGGGACAGGGACAGAATCAGGGCAGTGTCCAGAAAGCTGGCCTCCAGCTTGAGGTCCACCTTAAGGCAGGGCCCCTTCCATCCTTTACTGCCATCTGATACACTGGGCAGGGGGTGTTGGGAGGAGCAGGTAGGTGAGATACCTGAGGATAAGCAGAGCCCAGGCTGGGAGCCAGGGGTGTGCCTTGGCCAGCCTGCTGCCTGCGTCAGGGAGCACCTGTGTCCCAGAAGAAGAAACAAGCATGTGTTGTGGGGGGCCTGCCTCTGTCCCAGGAACTCCAGGCTCTTTTTCATGTCTGGGCCCTATCTGGCATCTGTCCCAAGACTGACTTACTCCTCAGATTAAGTGAGAAGAAGATGCAGGAGACAGGGCTTGTCCCTGGGAAACCAAGCACTGAGAGGAGGCCAGGCGTATGCACCCCCAGAAGCATCTGCACACAGGCCTGGAGGGGCCCGAGTCCTGGCGAGGAGGAGTTTGGATGAGGGAAGGCCGAGAACTGAGATGAGACACCCAGGATGACTCCCAGGCTTTCCGAAGGGCCCAGTGACGGCAATGGGAGCCGGCCGGGTTCCCCACCGGTGTGAGTGGCACCTGGCAGTCAAGACTTTCCAGAGGGCACAGGGGGAGGCCCAAGAGGCCAGGCCAATGAGGAGGGAAAAACAACTTTTGGATTTTCTTTATTTCGTTCATTTTTCACTCTCGATATCTCTGCTGAACTCGGGGTAAGAAGGTCCAGGGGCTGCTGGACGAGGGTGTGGGAGGCTCAGCCTTGGCCGCTCGGGCTCTGCTGTGGACCCTGGGAGGGGAACAGTGTTAGCCTCCACGTCACGCATGTGGTGACGGGAGGGCACAACTTCCTCAGCAGCCCATCCCTGTGCTGGGGCGGACAGATGCCCCTGACCCCTGCACGCCCTCCTCAGGGAGACCAGCCCCCTCCTCTCCTGTTAGCTCACAGTGGAATGGTCTCCTCAGGTTTCTGGTAATTTCATCAGGGCCGCATCATGTTGCTGAAACTACAGAGAACATCTTCCTGTGGGTAACTCTTCCCTGCCGGAGCCCCCTGAGGCTGGACCCGAGCTCAGAGGAGGGACACGGGGCGTGGGGGACGAGCTTGGGGGTGTGAGGTCTGTTAGGCAGAAGCCAGTTGGCTGGGATGCCCGAACAGTATTGAGAAACACTGCCATTTGCCACTAGAACCTACGGAAAAAGAGAAGGGGCAGGAGCTTGGTGGGGGGCCTGAGCTCCTGGAGCTGCTGTCGACTGTGTTGTCTCCTGACACCTCCAGCGGGGGGCCTCCTGACAAACCCCCAAGCCCAGGCACAGACACAGAGACCCACCCCTCCCAGGACAGCAGAGCACTGCCCCAGCCCAGGTCCACCTTAACTGGGCAGCCCTCTGGGCGGGGCAGGGTGCGTCACTGATGCCATCTGCATGGAAAGAGCCCAGGCCTGAAGCAGGAGTGGTGCACTCAGCGCTCGCGGCCTCCAGTCTCTTGCCTGGCTCCTCACGCTGGGTCAGTGGCCCAGACCATGATCCAGGGTGCCTCAGAGGCTGACGGCCCCAGCTGGGGCTGGGACGGGGACGGGGACGACGACTGGGATGGCGCCGTGCTGACCCTGCTGGCGCTGGCTGTGGTGGCCGCCACCGCACTGGCCTTGCACTGGTTTGGCTCTGGGCAGGACCAGGAGGCAGCAGGACCAGCATCCACAGCCCCTCGGACCCAGACTTCTCAGGTGGGAGGAACTGGGCCAGCCCTGCCCCCAAAGTCCAAGGTCAGTGGTGGCATCAAGGGGCCCAGCTCAGGGCAGGGGAAGTCAGAGCCTCCAGGATGTGGCCAGGGGAGCCTGGCGGCAGCAAGGGCACAAAATCAGGAGCTCCTGGGAGGTAGAGGTCTGGCTGCCACAGCCGCACCTCCACCCAACACACGTGGTGAGGTGACCAGTGGAGGGGCCTTGGGACAGCAGCATGGTAATGCCACCCCGGAAGCCCCCCGAGGAAAAGGAAGGGAGCCTCGCAGGCCAGGTGCTGCCCTCCTGGGTAGGAGCAAAGCACAGGGGGCATCTACACCCCTCCTGATACACTTCACCCCTCAGAGTCCTGACAGAGAAGTGGAGGTGCAGGTGAAGGCAGGAGGCATCCGAGCCAAGTCACCAGCTCACCAGGCCCCAGTCCACACAGTGGAACAGGACACCAGGCCCTGGCAACAAGGTGTAGGGTCACCTGGCTCACTGGGGAGGGGCCCGGGCAGCTGGCGGTGGCAGGTGGGCCACAGCTCAGGAGGCAGAGCCTGCCTGGGCACTGTGGTGAGCGTGTGGGATGCTGTGGATGCAGCCGGTAGCCTCCCTGCAGGCTCCCAGGGGCTCCCTTTCCTCCGGGAGCTGCCCCCATCACACACTGCACAGACTGGGCCCCTGAAGGATGTCTTAGAGAGGGGGCGTGGGAAGAGCAGACCTCAGCCAGCCCCAGTCCTAGTTCTGGACTCAGAAGCCAAAGCTGGTGAGAGCAGGGAGGCTGGGACCCTGGCCCCCAGGGAGTCTCAGGGGTCCCCAGCCTCCATGGAATGCTGGCCCTGGGCACGGAGGGAGGTGGTCATGAGGAGCTTCAGCCAGGCCCCAGGCTCCATTGGCCCATCACCAGAGGGGCCACAGTGGGGACGCCCACTCTTGTCCCAAGGGCAGGGGACCACAGAGGCCTGCAACGTGGGAGAAGCTGGGGCTAATGGCGCTGGAGACGACGCTGTCTTCAGTTCAGGGCCTGGAGGGACAAACAAGCGAGGAGGCCACAGCATCGAAGGGAGAGGATCCCTGCAAGGTCAGGTGGCTGGTGGTTCCGACAGAGCTAAGCTAGCTCCAGACATCCGCAGCTGCACCCCTTTGCGGGGCCCCTCAGTCTTGCCCCCTCCATGCATCTCTAAACCCCTCCCACCCTCAGCTTCCCCATCCACAGCACATCCCCACCAAGGTCTCTTAGCTGTATCCCCAACTCTTCTGACCTTGTCTCCTTCAGACTCTTTGCCCCTCAGAGTTAACCAGAGTCCTGCAGAGGATGAAAATCTCAGAGCAGTGCCAGCCCCTCCCCCAACTGCAGCGCCCACTCCAGCCCCAGCCCCTCCCACAGGTGCAGCCTCTCCCCCAGCCCCAGCTGCAGCCCCAGCTGCAGCCCCTGCCCCCGCACCAGCCCCAGCTGCAGCCCCTGCCCCAGCCCCAGCTCCAGCCCCAGCCACAGCCCCTGCACCTGCTGGTGGGTCAAGGCTAGCATCTCGGGAACCCAGTGTTCTCTGCAAGGGCAACCAGGAGGGGCAGTTCTCAACTAGCTGGGGAAACCTTATTTCAATGGTTCTTAGGAGTCACCCCTTCCCCAGGCAAGAGAGGCCCCAAAGGAGAGCCCCAAGGGCAGCTCTGGAGAGACCTAGAGATCCTAGCACTTCCACATCCTCTGAGAACAAAGAGTCTGATTCTCCCCTTGAAGAGGCTGTCCACAGCTGTGAGGACAGGCCAGGCTCAGCCGGACTGGTCACAGGGCCAGGCACAGGGGGCCTGGCTGAGGTTGGAGGTCAACCACAGCAGAGCAGTGCGGAGACCAAGGAGTCTCCCACCACAGTCCCTCCCTCAGGCCCAAGAGGGGATAGAGCTGAGGAGGACTGTCCAGACTTGCTGCTGCCCAGAGCCACAATGCCCAGGGCCCCCTCATGGCCACCTGCACAGACCCAGGCTGGGCCTGTACCATCCCCTGCTACAAGGCCTGTCCCCCGGCCGTGGAAACGCAGCATGTGCGAAATATCCGAGAACTCTGAGCAGGAGGTCAGCCAGGTGGCCTCAGGGCAACACCAAGCACAAGCACCAGGGGAGAGGCCCAGCCCAGCAGGCAGCAGAGAGGTCCTCATGGAGAAGCAGAAGGAGGCCCAAAAACTCATGGTGTTTCTGCAGAGGCCTGGGGGCTGGGGGGTGGTGGAGGGGCCCCAGAAGCCCAGGTCCTCCGCAGGGGACCCAGCTTCCACCGCGGCAGTGGCTCTGCCACGGTGGCGGGACCTGGGCAGCTGCCTGGATGTGTTGGCCTTCGCCCAGCAGCATGGGGCGCCCGGCCTGGCCCAGGAGACCTACGCCTTGATGAGTGACAATCTGCTGCACGTGCTGGGAGACCCGAGCCTCTACCGGCAGCTGAGTGGGGCTGACCGGGAGCGCATCCTGAGCCTTCGCACTGGCCGGGGCCAGGCTGTGCTGGGGGCCCTCGTGCTGCCCAGCCTCTACCAGGTGAGCCGCTCGGGACTCACAAGGCACCCTTGTGCTGCCGAGGCTCCTGCGGTGGGGCCTGTGCCCCCGCCTCTCCACACATACCTGCACGTGTTCCACCCCAGAGAGAACACCTGGCGGCCCCTGACCCAGGTTCCCCCAGAGGTCCCGCTTCGGGGCTGCGGTCTCTGCACCCTGCACAACTACCTGTTCTTGGCGGGGGGCATCCGTGGATCAGGCGCCAAGGCCGTCTGCTCCAACGAGGTCTTCTGCTACAACCCTCTGACCAACATCTGGAGCCAGGTGCGGCCCATGCAGCAGGCCCGTGCCCAGCTCAAACTGGTGGCACTGGACGGGCTGCTCTACGCCATTGGGGGCGAGTGCCTGTACAGCATGGAGCGCTACGACCCGCGCACAGACGCCTGGACTTCCCGCGCGCCCCTCCCCGCAGGCACCTTCCCGGTGGTTCATGAGGCTGTGGCCTGCCGTGGGGACATCTATGTCACTGGGGGCCATCTCTTCTACCGCTTGCTCAGATACAGCCCCGCGAAGGACGTGTGGGACGAGTGCCCCTACAGTGCCAGCCACCGGCGGTCCAGTGACATGGTGGCCCTGGGGGGCTTCCTGTACCGCTTCGACCTGCTGCGGGGTGTGGGCGCTGCGGTGATGCGTTATAACACGGTGACGGGCTCCTGGAGCCGGGCTGCCTCTCTGCCCCTGCCCGACCCGGCCCCGCTTCGCTGCGCTGTGCTGGGCAACACCATCTACTGCCTCAACCACCAGGTCACGGCCACCTTCACAGTCTTTGAGGGGACTGCCCAGTTCCAGGCCAAGGAGCTACAGCCTTTTCCCCTGAGGACCAAAGGGGTCCTCTGCCCATTCATCCTGACTCTGCCCCCGGCAGACCCGCTGCAGACAGAGCTCTGAGTGTTTGCGGGAGGAACCTGACTTCAGTGCTGCTCTCCAGGGAGACACTGGGGCCTCGGGGGATCTCAGGGCAGGTGGGGCCCAGGGAGGAGGCTGGGATCCAGAACTTTCTGCTGTTGTTTCTGGGACAACTTTCGTTTTCTGTTCTAATCAGCCTCCTGACGCCTTTCCCCTCCCCTCTCTTGAGCCCTCTCCGTGTCTAAGCCCAGGCTCCCTGCACCTGGGAGCTGGTCCTTGGTTCCCTACACTGGTTCCTCACCTCCCACCAAACCCAGGCTGTTTCCTGCCTTTGTGACTTCCTTCCCTCCCTGGTTACACAGCACCTCAGCTGGCTCACACACTCCTCCAGGCAGAGCTCTTCTCTCACAGTACCATCCCACTGCCTGGAAATAATCTGCACGTGGGACTCCTTGGGCTCCGAGAGCCTGATGTGTCCCCGGGGGCCAGAACTTGGCTCACCAAGGAGCTTGGGGACCCCTGAGCCGAGGGAAGGAGATGACTGGGAACACATTCGTGTTCTGTCCCTGGGGCTACAGGCCAGGCAAGGAGCCCTCACGGGGTGGGAAGGGGGAACAAGGAGCAAAGAAGTCCCCAGGAAAACATCCTTGCCTCTGGGACTGCCTGCCTGTCCCGAGGCCTCTGGGACCCTGCTTTGCTCTCCCCTGGAAGCAAAGCCCTCCTTTGTCTGACCTCAAGGGCCTCGAACCCTTGTCTGTGAAAGCATCCTGCTGCCCAGAGCCCAGCCCAGACTGGCCAGGACTACTCAGCTCATGCCCCTACGCAGCCTTGTGGGGTCTCTGCCACCTGCTTAGCCCCTCCAGAAGCCTGCTCCACTTCCCACCAGTCCTTTTCCTAGGTGAGGCCTGGGTTTTGCCCTCACTCTGTCCCTTCTTAGCTGAGTGGACTTGGATGAGACATCTAACATCCCTTCTCTTGTCTGTGAATCGGGGCTGGTGGACACCTGCCTCTCAGGAGAGTTGTGAAAACACAGGGACATACTGAGCACCCAGCAGCGCGCCCAGGACACAGAACTGAATACATAATGTTCCCTCTCACCCGCTTTGGAACTCCCTGTAGGAAGGTAAATAAATCCGACTGAAACCGCTGCCTGTCCCACCCTCTGACCTGGTTTGTCCCCAGCTGGCTTCTTTTTTGCCCTTTATTCTGTTCGGCACCACTGGCACTAAGTACATTTAATTCCTCAAGAGCATCTTGCACTTCTCATGTGTTGTTCACAAGGACTGATGTGCAGCTGGTGGGACAGAAAGGGTCCTCGGGCTGTGCTTGAAAATAGGTTTACTGAGAAGTAAGTTCTGCGCCAAAGGCCGTGCACTGGGGTCGCCCTCCCTCTGTGAAGCTTCTGTGCGCTGTGGTGCGGCTGGGTGGCGAGTGGGGGCTACTGCTTGCGCTTGGTCTCACTGAGCAGCTCCTGCCAGTTCTTCTCCATCTCCTCCTTGCAGTTGAGGAAGGCGTCCTCCAGCCGCCGCATGGACTCCGCCAGCGTGGGGTTGGTGCGCATCACCACCATGTCGTAGGCCATCCACGTGGCCTGCACTGCAACAATCAGAGAGGCCCTGGTCAGGCCGCGGGGCGGCTGCAGCCCTGGGCCCCCATGGAGGGCTGGGTGCCTCCAGTCGTGTCCAGGGTCCTGGGGTCCAGAACCCCTGAATCGCCCAATTACTCTAAGGAGAGAAAGCTGGTAGGCCATGCGTTATACAGGCCTCAAAAAAAAAAAAACCAAAAATAAAAACAAACTCTATTAAAACTCCTCTCTACACAGAGCATTAATGAAACCTCCTTAATCTCACACAAGTCTCTACTTCACCAACCCACAACACTACAAGGCTGAAGCCCAGACTGACAGTAAGTGTGAGGAAAAATTAGAGCAAACATACCTATCTGCAGCTCACAATTAGTGGTTACAGGATGATCCCCCAAGAAGTCATAACACCCCCCCCCCCCCCCCGTACACAGGTAGGGCTGACCACTCCCACTCCTGCAAGGCCCTGAGCCTCGGGTTATCTCATGCCGATTGGCCTGGGATGCCTGCCCACCTCCACCTGGGCACCTCTGTGCTTTCATTAAGGCCAGTCCAGGGACTCTTCCTGAGGAAGTTTGCTGTGTTCCATGTTAGGCGTCCTTTGGTGCCCACCGCTACACTGTGACCCACTTTCTCACTCATTCCCTTTGAGAAGAACTTGAGGGCAATGCTCCCTGGGCCTACAGGGGGACATGTGCTTCCTGTACAAATCCAGTGGTTGTGTGCAGAAGCCCCACCTCCACACCTTCTCTCCGCGGCTCCCGCGCCACTGGCATGGTTCCCCCTTTAGAACCATGAAGAACAGGGTCGTCTCTCCGGGCAGTAAGTATATCTGCTTGAACTGCTTACGCCTGGCTGGCTACTCTGGGAAACTATGTCCTTAAGGAAACTAAGCAAAAAAGAGACAAAACGATCACTAATAAATGTACATGTATGTCTGCAGACAACCGAGGTCAGCAGCATGGCAGACTTGAAGATTTACAGAAAGTGGCATCTGTTTGGTTAGAGAAAATTGTCGGAAAAGACCTGTGCCATACACCCCAACAGATAGAGGGCACATGACTATACAGCCAGCACAAGAGTTCTCCAGTTTTTAGAAGCATGAGCGTCATCTGGAACACTCGTTAAAATGCAGACTGCTGGCCCCTCCCAGAACTCAAAGAGGTTCTTGTGTAGCAGGTTGGGAATGCTGCCCAGGAACCTGCATCTTAATAAGTAACCCAGATAATTCTGGTGCAGGAAGCCTGCAGACCACCTGGATAGCAGGTGGAGCCCGGACCCGGAAGTGAGAGCACTGTGCTTCCCAGCTCCCCACCTGCTGGGAGTGTAACCTGGAATAAGTGGCTAAACTTACTAACCTCAGTCTCCTCATACGTAAAGGACAGACAATGTCCTGATTCCATGGCTTTCTGTGAAGATTGAGCGGATGATATATGTAAACGGCCATGCACATATTAGGTGCTCAGAAATAAGAAACTCTTACTAAAAAATAAATGAGGTATTCAGGGCAAGGAATTAGGGTGGGTTTAAAAAAAAAAACAAACAGCTCACAGAAATGAATGTCATATAGTCCGTCCTACACAGCAGCTGGAATTCTAGCCCTGAGTTTCCTGAGGCCAAAGCAGAGAAGGAAACATGCTTAGTTATACGACTCAGTGACCATAAAATAAAAACAAATCCATTGTTCCGTTGTTTAAGACCCAAGAATTTTCCTATAGGCATAGCCTATGGGAGGTATGCAATATAGCTGAAAATGCCCTTGACAAATCCCTGCTCTAAATACAAGGAGACTCTTCTATGTCTATAGTGTAACCACTGGTGAAAGAACCTGGTGGCATAGCAGCAGAGCACAGCTCAGAGAAGGCGGTTCAACGAGCACCGAAACACGGCACCAAGGCACAGCTCTCCCATGACCTGATCCAAGGGAGAAAACCAGAATACACACAGAATAGGACGGATGCACATTTAGAAAACTCTACAGAAATACATGCCTCCTGAGGTTTTCGTTCATCTAGTGTTTACTGAGCACCTGCTCTGTGTTGGCAGTTGCTAAGACAGCCCTGCCATCTGTCTGCTACAGGATGGACACATCCTGCCCTCATGAAGTGTCTCTGCCAGCTGCAGTGGGAGGCGACAGATCATAAACACACAAGACGACTGCAGGTTGTGAACAGTGCTGTGAAGGAAATAAGCAGTGTATGTTGTGACAGAGAAATGTGGTAGGAGAAGCCTTATTTTAGAGCAGGTGGCGAGGGCAAGACTTCTCAAAGGGCTTTAGGGAAGGCCTGCACAGTAGCAAAGCCAAGGGCATAATCTCCAGAGGGACCTGAACAGCAGATATTCTGAGATGCTAATTAGGACTCACCCCACACACTTTGTGGCTTTACCTGCTGGGTAGGGCCAGGTCTGCACACAGAAAGAAATTTTAAAAAATGGTCAAGATGTGCACCTAAATGCCGGGTTCAGTAAAGAATGAAGATAAAGTGTTCCAAAAATCTGTATGGGAGAGGGGAGGACTATGGGATGCAATAAAGTGGATTTATTTTGAGCCTAAAAGGGGGAAGCAGAGAAAAAGGAATGAAAAGAAGGCCAGCTGACCAGGGATAAAGAGATGAAGATAAGCCAGCCTGGAGTTTCCAGCCCACAGACAAACTCACATCACTTGCAAAACAGAATAATCAACGTTGTAAAACGCAAATGGTGACGTTCTATCTTCTCAAGTCTCGGGTCCCAGGTCCTTTCACAGAGGAGTTCTGCCAGACATTGAAAGAACAGTTAATTCTTATCTAATATAAGTGATTTCAGAAACTAGAGAAAGAGAGAAGACTGATAAGCTCGCTGTATGGACTGGTGTAACTTTTTAAGAAAAGGATTTTATAGAAGCATTCTATTTACACTGTAGAAGATTTGAGAACAGAGATAAGCAAAAATAAAAACATAACTTTCCCTGAGCTGGTTTATTTTGAAATCAGACAAAGAGTATATGAAAAAATTATAGGTCTGCCTAACATGAATATAGATGTAAAATCCTAAATATGATATTATCTAATCAAGTCTAACAATGTGTTAAAATAATGTTATGATCAAGTAGAGTTTGTAAAGAAATTCAAGGATAGCTGAGTGTCAGAAAATCAGTAATAATTAACCACAATAAAAGGGGGGAAATCATAGGAATATCTCAGTTAATGCAAAAAAAAAAAAAAAAAAAGGCAGTTAATAATGCCCATACCTATTTTTGACTTTAGAAAATCAAAACTCTCACAAATTAGGAATAGAAGGAGACATTTTAACTTAGTAAAGGTGATATACCAAAAACTAATAGCAAACATTATACTTAATGGAGAAACCGTGGCTATACTCCTTTTAAGATTGGGATCGAAACAGATTTTCCGGTCAAGATGGCGGAGGGGTAGGACCATGAGCTCACCTCGCCTCATGACTACAATTAAACCACAACTGACTGCTAAACAACCATTGAAAAAAAGACTGGAACCTAGCGAAAAAGATCTTCTGCAACTGGAAGCATAAAGAGGGAACCATAGCAGGACGGTAGGAGGGGTATGCTTGAGATAAAATTGGGCCCCATACCCCTTGGGTGGGCGACCCACAAGCTGAAGAATAGTTAAGTCGCAGAGACCCTCCCATAGGAGAGTTCTGAGCCCCACGTCAGGCTCCCCAGTCCGGGGTTCTGGCATTGGGAGAAGGAAACCCCAGGACATCTGGTTTTGAAGGCCAGTGGGGTTTGGCTCCGGGAGCCCAACAGGACTGGGGGAAACAGAGACTTCACTTGCTTGGGAAGCATACATGGAAACTCATGTGCTCCAAGTCCAAGGGCAGAGGCAGTGATTTCATAGGAACCTGGGCCAGGTCTGCCTGCCTATTTTGGGGGGTTTCCTGGGGACGCGGGGGATGGCTACAGCGCACCCAGGGGACATAAAAGCTGGTGGCAGACATTCCAGGAGTGTTCATGTACATGAGCTTTCCTGCAGAGCCCCACCCATCAGCAGACTTCCTGAGCCACAGAGGCCTCTAGACACGGCCCTTCTCACCAGAGGTCCAGGACCAAGCTCCATCCAGCAGTGTGCAGGCCCCGGCTTCTCCTGCCAGGAAACCTGCATAAGCCTCTAGTCCAGCCTCACCCACCAGGGGCAGATGCCAGAAACAAGAAAACAGCAATCCCAAAGCCTGTGGAAAGAATCCACAAACACAGGCCAGACTCTACATTAGGACCAGCTGGACCCTGGCCCTTGGGTGATAGGAGAGGAGTGTACTGCTGGGACGCATAGGACCTCTCCCACAGAGGGCCACCTCTCCAAGGTCAAGAAATGTAACTAACCTACCTAAAAATACAAATAGAAAGATAAACAATATGAGGCAGCAGAGGAATATCTTCCAGGCCAAGGCGCGAGATAAAATCCCAGAAGTGGTGTAAAATGATTATAAATCAATAAAAAATGTTAAAAAAAAATCCCAGAAGAAGAAATACGTGATGAGGAGATAAGCAATTTATCTGAGAAAGATAAATGATGGCAAAGATTTTCAGAGAGTTCAAGAGGAGTATAGATGCAGAGAGTGAAGTTTTTAGCAAAGAGCTGGAAAATATAAAGAATACCTAAACTTAGTTGAGCTTTACAAATGTTAGTCACTATATATAAAAATAGATTTAAAAAACTTTTTTTGTATAGCACAGGGAACTATGCTTAATGTCTTATAAGAACCTTTAATGGAAAAAAATATGAAAACAAATATATGTATGTATATGCAAGACTGGGACATTGTGCTGTACACCAGAAATTGATACATTGTGATTGACTGTACTTCAATTAAAAACAAAACAAAAAAAGAATACCCAAACAGAATTGAAGAATAAAATCATTTAAATGAATAATACACTAGAAGGAACCAAGAATAGATTAAATGAGGCAGAAGAACGGATCAGTGAACTAGAACACAGACTAGTGAAAATCACTAGTACAGAATAGAAAAAAGAAAAAAGAATGAAAAGAAATGAGGATAGTTACAAGAACTCTGGAACAACATGAAGTGTACTAATATTTGCATTACAGGGGTCCCAGAAAGAGATGAAAGAGAGAAAAGACCTGAGAAAATTTTCAGAGAGATAATAACCGAAAACTTCACCAACTTGGGAAAATAAACAGTCACCCAAGTCCAGGAAGCGCAGAGTTCCACACAGGATCAACTCAAAGAGGAACACACTCAGGCAAACAATAATCAAATGGACAAAAATTAAGGGTAAGGAAAAAATATTAAAATTGGCAAGAGAAAAGCAACAAATAACATACAAGGGAACTCCCATAAGGTTATCAGCTGATTTTTCAGCAGAAACTCTACAGGCCAGAAGGGAGTGGCACGATTTATTTAAAGTGATGAAAGGGAAAAACCTACAACCAAGAATACTCTATTCAGTAAGGCTCTCTTTCAGATTTGATGGAGAAATCAAAAGCTTCACAGATAAACAAAAGCTAAAAGAATTCAGCACCACCAAATCAGCTTTACAACAAGTGTTAAAGGGACTTCTCTAGTCATCAAACTGTAAGAGAACAAAAAGAAGAAAGAGAGAGAGAGAAAAAAAAAAAAGACCTACAAAAGACTGCTTTGGCAGTTCGGGGTCTTTTATGGTTCCATATAAATTTTGGAATTGTTTGTTCTAGTTCTGTGAAAAATGTCATGAGTGTTTTGACAGGGGTTGCATTGGATCTGTGGATTGCTTTGGGTAATACAGCCATTTTGATAGTGTTGAGTCTTCCAATCCAAGAGCACAAGATATCTTTCCATTTCTTTGTATCATCTTCAATTTTCTTCATCAATGTTTTACAGTTTCCTGAGTATAGGTAACCTCCTTGGTTAAGTTTATTTCTAGGTATATTATTGTCTTTGATGTAATGGAAATGTTTATGCCAGTTATAAAATTCTGGTTTTTGAAGTGGGAAAAAAAAGTGAATGAACGGCTGCAAATGGCAAAATATCCTTCTTTCTTATGGGTGAGTTGCATTCCATTACATATATATGCTGCATCTTCTTTATCCATTCATCTATTGATGTGCACTGATGATGCTTCCATATCTTGGTAATTATAACAACTGTTGTTGTTAATAGCGGGGTGTATGTATCTTTTTGAATTATTATTTTGTGGTTGGCTTTATTCCTTTGATAACGATGTAAGTTTAAAAAGCTAAAGCTCTAAATGTTCTTAGAAACAATGAACAGTACATATATGTCAATTTTAAAAAATATGTGCAGTATATTGTGTATATGTATTTACATGCGATATATATTTATATGTGCAAATTGTAACAATTCTACCTAATAAAACTGAAAAATGAAAAAAAAGAAAATAATTATACACCTAACCAAGTTACCACCCAGTTATAAACATAGACATATTCTTAAGCATTTATGAATTCAAGAAACACAATGTCTATAGCTATAGTTACTAGGGTAAATGTTTGAATTATTTGAATACAGAACGTGAATCTCAACAACCATAGGAATTATGACTACAGAATAGAATGTAAATATTGTAAATGCTGTGAATGTAAACATTACTTGTACTTGACAATATACAAATAATAATATAATGAATGACGGTTGTGTCTTAGTCTCTTCATTTCTAAAATAGGGATAATAAGAGTTCCTATAATCTCATAAAATTTTTGTGAGGATTAAGTAAACTAATTCACATAGTGCTCAGAATAGCACCTAACTAGAATAGAATAGTAATCTAGCAATTACTAAGTACCGAATGAACATTACTGATTAGTATTATTAGGTCCTGAATAAAGATAAAAAAGATATAACTGAAGAAATAACACTAGATTCCTTATTGTTTTCCCACAAACTTCCTTAATTTTGGAACAATCTTATAGGAGCTAGTGTATTTTTTATCTTGAAGAAATATTTATTTTAAGTGAAGAATTTCTTCATTTCAATTCAATTTAAATTCTTAAGTAAAATTAATGGTAGTACTCTTTATTTTAAAAGTAATTTGTATGATAGCCAATAGGCTCATGAAAAATGCTTAATATCACTAATTATCAGAGAAATGCAAATCAAAACTACAATGAGGTATCACCTCACAACAGTCGGAATGGCCAGCATTCTGAAGTCCACAAACAATAAATGCTGGAGAGGGTGTGGAGAAAAGGAAACCCTCCTACACTGTTGGTGGGAATGTAGTTTGGTGCAGCCGTTATGGAAAACAGTATGGAGATTCCTCAAAAAACTAAACATAGACTTAATATGATCTAGCAATTCTGCTCCTGGGCATATATCCAGAGGGAACCTTAATTCAGTAAGATACATGCATCCCCATGTTCACAGCAGCACTATATACAAGCCAAGACATGGAAGCAAACTGAATGTCCAGTGACAGATGACTCAGATGACTGGATAAAGAAGCTGTGGTACATTTATAAAATGGACTACTACTCAGCCAAAAAAAAGAATAAAATAATGCCATTTGTAGCAACATGGATGGACCTGGAGATTGTCATACTAAGTGAAGTAAGCCAGAAGGAGAAATAAAAATACCATGTGATATCACTTACATGTGGAATCTCAAAAAAAAAAAAAAGACAAATGAACTTATTTACAAAACAGAAACAGACTTACAGATAGACAACAAACTTAGGGTTATCAGGGAGGAAGGGGGTGGGAAGGGATAGACTGGGAGTTCGAGATGTGCAGACAGTAACATATATAAAATAGATAAACAACAAGTTTATACTGTATAGCACAGGGAACTATATTCAATATCTTATAGTAACTTACAGTGAAAAAGAATATGAAAATGAATATATCAATGTTCATGTATGACTGAACATTATGTTATACACCAGGAATTGACACAATATTGACGCAAACTGACTATACTTCAATAAAATATATATATAAAAAATAAATTAAAAAGTAACCTGTATGATTCAATTTTAATTAAACTGTATCTTTCAAAAAAAATTATCCCTCCATGTATCCATGCACAGGTCCATCATTCTATTTCTGCAGAGAGAGACTTGGAAGAGTGTTCACCAATGTTAACGGCTAACTCTGAGTGACTGGATTGTGCTGATTTGAAACTTTCTTTGTAACTTTCTATTTTAATTTTACTTTGATTGGATTTTAAGAACAATGTACAAGTAACACTTCTTTAAAAATCATTATTTAATAATTATCAATTAAACAATTACATAATGATGTTTATTAAATATAAACAAGATAATTATTCATTATAATAATTTAATAGTTACTCTTTATTTTAAAATGCTAATAATCACACCTGGAAAATTCTGCTGTATACAATAATAATCTAATAAATTAATAAATATTGATAAAAATGGATGATTTGGGAGGAAAATGAAATATCCACATTGACATAATCTTAAAGCAATAACCAAAGATGAAATTGAAAAAGTTATCAGGAGTTATTCCCAGTAGTCTTACCATTAAATGTTCAATAAAGAATTGTCTCCAAATACTGCACATATAATTTCAGAATGTAGAAAAAGAAGACTCTAGAGGTTGAGTAGACCTGGACAGTTTAAACTCTCTAAGCTCTAATTTTCTCATCTATAAAGTGGAAATAACAGTGTCTTTCACTCATAAATCTATTACGAAGATTAAATGAGATAATGTGTGTAAAGCACACGGTAAAAAGACCAACACCTGGGAGCCGACACACAAGCTGTTAGGGACAATATCAGAGTGACACTCAATGCCCGGACAGCTGCAGCCTTCCTACACCCTGGCATTAATTATTCAATAAATAAAACAGAAAACCTCCCATTTATAATGAGAACAGAAACACAGAAGTTAATGTATTAAAGCAATCTGGAGAGGCTCCCTTTGGTAGCACATATACTAAAATTGGAATGATACAGAAAAGATCAGCAAGGGCCCTGGGCAAGGATGACATGCAAACTTGTGAAGTGTTTCACATTTATGTAGTGAACAGTATGACGACTATAGTTAGGAAGACTGCGTTACATATTTGAAAGCTACTAAGGGAGTAATCTTAAAAGTTCTCATCACAAGGGAAAAATAACTTGTAGCCAGGTGAGGTGATGGATATTAACTAAACTTCTTATGATATCATTTCACAATATATACATATATCAAATCATTATGTTACACAACCTAAACTTATACAATATTCTATGTCAATTATATTTCAGTAAAATTGGAAAAAATAAAACTGAAGGCAAAAAAAATCTGGAGAAAAATATTGCAAAACCCTTTGAGACATGTTAAAGAACATCTGAATAACTGGATTCACAGACATGGAAAACAAACTTATGGTTACCAGAGGGGGAAAGGGGTGGGGAGAGATAATTGGGTGTTTGGGATTTGCAGATAAAACTTCTATATATAAAATAGATAAACAGCAAGATCGTACTGTATAGCACAGGGAACTATATTCAATACCATGTATTAGCCTATAATGAAAAAGAGTATGAACAGGAATATATAAATATTATGTACAATTGAATCACTGTGCTATATACACCAGAAATTCACACAATGTTGTAAATCGACTATACTTCAATTAAAAACAAAGAACATCTGAATAATTGGAGAGAAATACCATATTCCTGCATGAGAGTACTTAAAAAGATATTATTCTTTCCATATAAATGTATAGGTTTAACACAATTCCAAACAAAATATTAAATGAATCTATTATTTATCTGGGAGAATAAACATGTGAGAAAAGCTAAAAAGAGAAAAAAGAAAGAAAAAGGAATAATGAAGGGGGACTTACTGATTGATAATGAACTAATGTTGATATGCCATAAAACCTCACATATTATGAAATAGGTTAGCTATCTCTGCTCTACTATATGCACAAAGTTCACGAGTAGTTTAGAAATCACTTCCAAACTAATAGGATAAGATGGGATAGATTTTGGGGGGAAAAAGTTGGAATCTCTCCTTGTCCTGAGGAATTTTACATTCTCAAGGCTCATTCCCACACAAGGCATACTACAGCTAAACTTGTACTAGGAAAATCATCCTAGGTCATGTTTTGACTTAAGTTCAAGAGCATGGAAAGAGAAACTTGAGGCCTTGGAGTCAAGAGGATTTTACCTTTTTATAATCGCTTAAAATAGGCATATATTTATGTATATATAAATATGCACACTTATTTGCTGGTTGATGATTATAATAGTTGATGACTGCTTCTTTGGTGATTTTCCCTGCCCTGTGTGGTCACTGGAAAAATTGGCAAAAGCCTTCCCAGGGGCAACAGAGAGCAAGGACTCACATGTTGGGCCTCACTTTAAATTCAGTCTGAAGGGTCAGGGTGTGAGATTCATGTTACTTCTGTCAACAATATTTGTCCTAACTTGTTCTAGGACTGTGAAGAAATAAATAGTTCTGCTGCTTACACATCAGGTAGAAAAATATTTTACTGTTTCCAACCATTAGATCTGAGTCCATGAGCCTAAAAACATATAATTTGCTTAAGAAATTACAAAAGCTAAATTTTACAAATTATTTTAATACTATTTAATCTGTAGATGCTTATATGTTCAATAAAACATTTACCAGCTGATAAACTGCTAAAGAAAAATTTTTAAAAATTTATATTACCCCCCAAATTAGGCAACTGTGCAGAACATTTATATAAAAATATAATTATAAAAAAGAGGAAAATATGTACAACTAAAACTAAGAAAAAAATAAGCTAAAGGGAAAGTAATGGACCTTACGCCAAATCAAGGAATGTGACATGGAAGAGCCTGGGGAGGGGATGTGGAATCATGCACGACAGAAGCCTCATTCATGCCAAGGAGATGTAGGCTGTTTGTTTTATTTGTTTTATTTTGTGGGAAAGAAAGTGCACAAGCCTAACATGTGTAGCTGCTTAAATACAATAGTTGCATGTATTAGACAACTTCAAGTTTACTGAGAAAACTTTAAAAGACAAATTTTAAAAATTGTCAAAGCTGAGTCTTTTATGACTTGTTTCAATAAAAACACCTGTCAACCTTGCCTCTAATGTGAGAGAGCAGAGAGAGCATTTTAAAAATAACAATATTACCTTAGTAATATCATCTTAGCAATATTAACTTCATTATGATTACTTAATAACTTACTTAACTATTACCTGAATTATTGTTGGAATATTTGCCAAAAAGAAAACCTCTAGTGGATCTAAATAAAAATGTAGTACGCAGCCTGGTTCCTTTGGCACACCAGATAGTTTAGAATTAAATGATTAAAAGAAAACACAGGTAGAAGTAAATATTTCACTGATCTTGGATTATGGAAAGATTTTCTAGGCATCACAGCAATGGTAATAAATCAGAAAGGAAAATATTGATACATTTTTACTACATAAGACTTCTGTTTACCAAAGCTTCATGTACATCATCAAAAGGAAAATTATAAACTGGGAAAAACATTTACTACAATTTTAAGCAAGGACCTTATGGTCTTACAAATCAATAAGAGATTCTATCACAGAAACCTGCTATTCCTTTCTTGTTTTCAGTGCCATGCCCAAGTTAAGGCTAGCCCCTTTTCAGCCTTTAGTTCTGCAAAAACTTTCTAATATGTCTTCCTGCCTCTAGCCTTCCCTCTCCAACCATCTCTCACACTGTTACCAGAGGTATCTTTCTTAAATACAAGCATCTTCCTTGAAATCCCAAATGGCTCCCTTTCACCTAGACAAGAAAGGTAAATCTCCTTAGCTTGGCACTGAAGACCATTCCTCTCACCTCTTCAGCCTCTTCTTTCTTTGGCCTGCCACCTTGTGACTCTCATGCGCTAATGTGGCTTCTTGACTGTGCCAGTCTCTCCACAGGCACACAGCCTTGGCTATCTCTCCTGCTGGACTGCCCTTCCTCTCTACCCAAAGGCCCCTACCTCACCTGTCCAGTCTCTGCTTCCTTCCCAGACTTGGTGTACACCATTATTAGCATTTGCCAGATTATAATTTTATTATAAAATTAAAATGTGTACATTTTAATTTATATATTTAAATTACAATTAGTTATCTTGATATCTGTTTCTGGCTCCCACTCACTTCTTCCAATGAAGGAGCATCTCTATTCAACTGTGTATTCCTAGAATAGCATATAGTAGGTGCACAGTAAATACTATTACATAAGAGAATATTTAATTAGATCGAAGGAATTATATAACTTATAGTATAAAATGAATTATATAACTTTTTTAAAAAGGTAGTTAAAATATATATAAAAACTTTCAAGTACATAGGCCCCCAAATTGCAAACATTTCTAAGTAGAAATTTTCTGAAGACTGTTGCAATAAGTGGAGATTATTTATAAACCAATAATGTCGTTAAAAACAGTTTGTTTTCATTTGAGTAGAGTATGCAGGCTATCTAAAATTTGTTTTACATTATGATTTTCTCTAGCAAAACTTGGGTTCACAAATTATAAGAATTATACATATTCTGAACTAGTAAAGAACAAATTTTAAAAATTATAATGGTATCACTACCACTGCAGTTACCACTTAGTGGAAACGTGCTGAATAAAATAACATACTAACATTCTTTTCTTAAAATGGAGAAATGTGTTCAACTCTATTGCTGCCTTATTCCACTGAGCCACTGAGCTATACCCCCCATTTCAGCACCTCACCAGTCTTAGCACTATTACTCTAAACTCTTTTTATTTAAATGACTCACAGAAAGAAGGTTCCAAGTCTGTTCACAGGTGTTATAGTAACATCATTGGTCATTTGCTGAGTACCTGAGCTTGGGTATGGCACTGTGTACCCCATTACAAAAGAAGTCACTATTTCTACCCTCAAGAAGATAACAGTCCATTTGCAGAAATAAGATGCAAACACACATAAAATAATCAAAAAAATAATTCAAGGAAACATTCAATGATCAGTGTAAAACTTTATGGTACAGTAGTTACCTAGTATAGAAGTTGAAAAGTGGTCGGGGAAGGCCTTGTTAAGAAGGCACTTGGTTTGAGCTCACAAGTGAAGCAAAGATTTGAACTATTGGAAAGAAGGGTAAAGGCACTCTGCTTAGGAAAACATCCTACCTGAGATTTTTTCCATCTCTTCCAATAGCTTTTCCAAGTCTTTATTTAGGTCTGACAGCATTTTCAGCATGTTGTCATAGTTTCTTTCCCCAGGGTCAGAATCAGCCATCTAGACAGTGCACAAAAACATGCAGTGAGACAGACCAGTGTTTCAATTCCAGCTCCACTACTCACAGCTCGGTAGCCCATGCCAGAAAACTTAGGTCATCTTTAATTCCTTATCTTTTCTTCCTGACCTAAGGGATCACTGGAACTTGCCAATTTTAATTATTTTTGGAATAAATATTTAATCATCTATGCATCAGGTAGGCCCAGTGCTTGAGAGCCACCAGTGAACTGAACCTTACCCCTGTGGAGCTCATAGCCCGGCCCAGCTCTTTAAAGTCTCTCCTATCAGTCCCTTCCTCCCTCTCTCCAAGGCTGCTGCTTTAATTGCGGTCCATTCCATTATCCATCATTGATTACAGATTTACTGAGCATCTGTTATGTACCAGATACCTACTAAGGCTCTGTGGATATTGCAGTATATCTGTGGGCCCAGACAGACTGGATGCTGTCATGGAGCTTCTGTTCCAGGGGGAGAGACAGATAATGTCAGTTTGTGGTCACTGCCACAAAGAAAATAAAAAGGGTGGCATAATAAAGAGGCTCTTTCATGAGGAGGAGTGGTTTGGCTTGTAAAGTCAGAGAGGTCCTTTCTAAAGACATGACATTTGAACTGCCACTTGAATGACAAAAGGGAGTTGTCCTGTGAAGATCTAGGGGAAGTTCTAGACAGAGGAATGGCTCAAGGAAAGTTGGGTGTAGCCATGGTGTGCTGTAAGGAATAGCAGAAAGTGTAGAATGGGGTTGAGGAGAAGAGTGGTATAAGAATTGATCAGCTAAGTAGGCAAGAACTTTGGTTTTATTTTGAGTGTAAGGGAAAGCCACTGGAGGTTGAGAGAGCAGGGGATTATGTGATTGTGTTTTTAGATAATAACTTCAGCTGCTGTTTGGGAAATGTACTGTTGCAGAAAGTTGAGGGGAGGAAAGAGTGAGAAGACCATTTAGGAGACTACTAGAGCAGTCTAGGGATAACAGTGGCTTGGACTTGGGTAATAACATCAATAGTGAGGAGTGGAAGGGTTTGGGCTGTATTTTGGAAGATAAGCCAAGAGAATTGGATAGAGGACTTGATGTATCAAAGTTTGCAGGGGCTAATTATGGGAAGAGAAAAATCAAAATGACTCCTACTTTTGTTGAGAACAACTCAATGGATGATGGTGTTGTTAACTGAAATGGGGAAGACCAGAAGAGGAGCAAATTAGACAGTAAACAGGTTCTCTATTTTAAACATGTTAACATGAGATGCCCACTGGTCCTCCAATTGGAGATATAAATAGGCAGTTGAATACATGGACCTGGAGTTCAGAAGAGTTGGAGCAGAAAATACAAAGTTTGAAACTAATGGTAAAGGCTCTCTTCATCTTTCACTTGGACTACTGCCATAGACTCCTAACTGGTCTCCCTGCTTGTAGCTTCCTCTTGCCCAATCCATTTTCCAGTTCACCCCCAGAGTGACCTTTCCTAACATGCAAATCTAACTATGTCACACTGTTTGAAACACTTCAATAGCTCCTATTTCTTTTAGGATAAAATATAGTATCTTTACTACAGATATGAGATCCTTCATAACCTAACTCTTGACTGCTCCTCTTCTTAACTAGTTCTGAGTTGTGGCCAAATAATTGAAAGCCTTGAGAGATCCAAAATTTAATGAGACATTACCTAAACTCTACAAGAGTTGTGTATTTCCAAGAGGTATAATGAAAAGATATCCATTAAAATAACATGAAACTCTGTTAAAGTTAAGAAATCTCTACAGTTTTCTTACAAAAGAGTTAAAGAAGTACAAAATGGAATAAAATAATTCTATCATGTGGGTGGCTATAAAAATCTGTGTGAAGGCAAAGAAATAGATAATGACATAATTCATACCTAAGTTGTGTGGACTACTTGCTCAATTCATTAAGTTATAAAGTTCCACTTACATTCTTTTATTCATACATTCAACACATATTTATT
This sequence comes from Camelus dromedarius, assembly GCF_036321535.1. Lineage (NCBI taxonomy): Eukaryota > Metazoa > Chordata > Mammalia > Artiodactyla > Camelidae > Camelus > Camelus dromedarius. The sequence goes on along the minus strand of NC_087446.1, from coordinate 239,930 downwards.
GAGAACTATTTAAGATTCTGAAGACAGAGCAGTGAACAAAACAGATGAAAATCCTTGGTCTCGTGGAATTTATATTCTAGTGGGGAGAGGAGGCAATAAACAAGATTAATAAGTGAAATAAACATAAGGAAGGGATAAGCACTAAAGGAAAAAAGTGAACCAGGATGGAAGGTGGGAGAGAGTGTACAGTGGCTGCAATTTAGATAAGCGTGTAGGGAAGGCCTTACTGAAGTGATTTTGTGGAGGAAGTGAGAGAATGAGCCATTTGGATATCTGGGGAAAGTGCATCCCACGCAGAGGAAATAGTAAGAACAATGGCCCTGAGCTAGGAGCCTGCTGGATGAGCTGGAGGGAGAGCAATGAGTGGTATAGTTGGTATAGAGTTAAGGAAGAGTTGCAGAAGATAAGGTCAAAGTGTGGTGGGTGGAATTGTTGTGGGTCTTACAGGCCACTGAAAAGATTTTGGCTTTTTCTTTGAGTGAGATGGGATCCTGGAGAGTGATAATCTGATTTACATGTTAATAAGTCACTAGACTGAGAGTAGTTTATATGGAAATGGTGGAGGCAGGGAGACTAGTTAGGAGAGGCCACTGGACTAGTAACAGCTCCCATCAGCATGGGAATGATGGAAGTGGTGTGAAGGAGTTTGGTTCAGGGCATATTCTGAGGCCAGGGCTGATGAAGTCAGTGTGAAGTCAGGGAAAATGCTAAGGTATTTGGCTGGGCAACCAGAAATGCTGGTACCATTAACTGAGATGGGGAATGCTGGAAGAAGCAAGTTTGTGTGGGAAAGAAAGAACTCAGTTTTGAACATACTAAGTTTAAGATGCTTATGAGGCATCCAAGTGGGAATGTTGAGTAGGCAGCTGAATAAATGAATTCAGGGGAGAGGGTAGGCTAGAGATAGAAATTTGGGAGTCATCAGCATACAGATGATATTTAAAGACATGAGAATGGGTGGGATCCAGGGAGAAAACGCAGATGGAGAAGAGGCCCAACATCAAGATTGGGGAGAGGAAAAGAAACCAGCCAAAGAGACTGAGGAAGAGGGACCAGAGAGGCAGAAGGAGAACCAGGACAGTCATGTTCTGGAAGTCAAGTGCAGGCTCTCAGAGAGTCACTGAACCCCAGTCAATGTCCTCTGATCATTATGAAATCTCAGCAAGCTGAGAACACAACTCTAAAAATTATAAGAGAAGGAAACTCCAAAAATTGTGTGGGACAATATAGGTGTTTCCTTAAAGCTGAGAAGGCAGGGAATTAAGATAGGAAACTTTAAGTGCATAAAAACTGGAATTACAGGTCTCCTCCACTAGCCAAATGTAAAACTCTTCATAAGCCAAAATGGCATAAAGCAAAGAAGCAATTACCTTAGGATACATCTTGCTAACAGATGCACAAAATAAATCAGGAAAAAGCACAGATGCTTACAGACATAGTTCAAAACTATGGCAGCTTGATGCTAAGATGCTGAGTGTAGTTCCTGGGGAAGGAGCTTGGTGGTGCCACTCTCACTGCTTGGGGTGTTGGCTGCCTCTATAAGCTTACTGCAAAACAAATGCTGGATGCTATTTTCATTTGTCACTTTTTTTCATAAGTGAAAATCCTCTTCAGATTTCTTTTGGTTAGTGAAAATAGGTACTAATGTAGATCTTTTGTAAAAGCAAAGGGATGTAAAGTGAACTTTTGAAAAGCAGGGGACACCTGGTATTATAGGCATTTGAATGTTTAAGAGATCATTCAGTAGCAGATCAGCTTTGTCATTCTAGTTAAAAATGTGAAATTAATTATGGGTTGTAATTTGAGGTCAAAATCTTAGTAAGTTTATAAAGACTTTTAGGACATTTAAGAGAAATTGAGGTTTACCATATTTATAAGTTTGGCTTGTGATATTTATAAGAATTGTTTAAGAAGGTGGGAAGGTTTGTTACTAAGACAACTTAAGTACTTAAAGAAATGGAATACATCAAGTTTCTAATTAAGAGTTTAAGTTTGTAAATGGAACAAAAACATTAAGTTACTATTAAAATTTGCTAAACCTAGAATAAGACTGAGTTTAAAATAAGATAATACTATTTAGAATGAATAATCCAATACATAATCTTACTTAGGATAAAATTTACAAACTAAACTTAAATGCTCAAGGAAGACTAGAATTTTAATTAGTAACTTTAATAAAATAAATATTAATTTTTAAAACCAAAGTAACATTCAAATAGTCTTTCCTCTGTTTAAATAATGCCTTTAAAGGCATCAAAGCTCACACTTAGTTATCTAGCCATATCATCATATACACCCTAAATTTAAGTCATATTAATATTTAATTTGATAAATTTAAGTGCCTACCATACACCACACAGTACTACCAAAACTATGGATTAAAAAATAAATACACAGTCCCTGCCATCAAGGAAATCAGTCTGGTAAAAAGAAACTTGTAAAGCAAGATCCTTTGAATTTCAATAGCCATTCATCCAAATATCCCTACTCAGCTTCTAACCAAAGCCTTCTCATATAAAAAGGGCCATTATAGCCACATCACTGAGAACTCTGAAAACACCATGCTCTCTCTTGCCTCCATGCCTTTACGTGTATCATTATTCTACTGCCTAAACTGTCCTTCCCTTGCTCTTTCTTGCTTTTTAATTTAAGACTCAGCTCAAGGCTCACTTTTTTGAGAAGTCTTTCCTTCCTAACATTTCCCACCAGCCAACCCTAAAGGTAGACCTGCATCTCTTTTATGATCCCACAGCTCCTCTACCTACATCCAGCCAGACACTGTTTTAAGAAGGTAAATCTCTGTAAGAATCACTGAAGGAAAGTACAAGGATTATTCCAATTTACAGATGAGGAAACAAGGCTCAGAAAAGTTAACTAACTTGCCCAAGGTCAGACAGCAAATATACACATACCTGGCAATATGGCTCCAGTTTGTGCTCTCACACACATAGGTATTCAATAAATTGTTGATAAATATGTGAGTGGAAAGAACTGATGAAATGTAGCAAGCAACTGGAGAAAAGTTCTGTGTACCCTGAAAGCCTGGGCTAGAATCTAGGCCCTGCTACTTACTGACTATGAGACCCTGGAAAGTTATCCAATCTCTTTAAGCCTCAGTTTCCTCTTCCATAAAATGGAAATGATAGCTCCTTTGCAGGTTATTGTGAAGACATACATAGGTACACATATAGCAGACACCCCAAAACTACCAAACTAAGTAGTTGGCATGACTGTATGTTAAACACTAGGTACAGAATAGTTGCCCAGAAAATATTTTACTATAATTAGGTGAGAAAGACATACAAATCCAATAATATAAAAGCTAACTGTATTTCATGCTTAATATATGCCAGGAATTGTGTAAATTCTCAACAAGGACTGACTGATTTCATTCTCACAACAATGCTATGAAGCAAGTGCTATTACTCTCCCCATTGTACAGATGAGAAACCGAGGATTACAAACGAATCCAACCAAAGTCACACAACTAAACAATAGCAGAGTTGGATTCAAACCCAGTCCTATTTGATTCTAGAGACGGAGCTCCATAGCACTGCATTTTCTCCCAACTGCCTCAGACAATACAGTGGGTGGTTTTGAGCCTGACTGTCAGGATGGATGGAGCAAAGAAGCAAAATGGGGGTGGATGGGTGGGGAGGCTACCGAGTTCAATTTGGGCAACTTGAGTGCATGGTGCCTATGGGGTATCCAAGCACCACAAACAGTTTAGAAAAACTGGATTAGAGCCCTGGAGAGAGGCTAAACTGACAATAAAGATTTGATGGTGGTTTAAATTATGGGAAGAGATGAAATCATTCACAGTGAAGGAGAAGAAAAAATGGACTAGGAAGAAGCCCTTAAAAGCATCAGCACTTAAACATAGAAGGAAGCAAGAACATAAAAGTCACTAATAAGCAGTTAGAAATGCAGGGAACTGGAGAGTGTGTACTTGAAGCCAGCAGAAGAGAGGAGGGATGGGCCAATTAATTCATTCAGTCAACAAATATTTACTGAATGTCAGGCACTGTTTTAGAAGTTTATCAGTATTTCAATAAACAAAACAGACAATAACTTGTCCTTGTGGACTTTACATTTTAGTCAAGGGAGACAGGCAATAAACACATAAATTTATAAAATGTCAGGTGGTAACATGTGCTATAGGGAAAGCAGAGTAAGGACGGCTGCAGAGTAATGAAGTAGGAGGAGCCACTCCATATATGGTGAAATATGAAAGTCCGTCTGAGAAGGTAAATTTTGAAATAAAATCAAAGAAAGTGACTGTGTGAGCCCTATAGATAACTGTACAAAGGGAACAGGATAAAAAAAAAAAGGCCTTGAGGGTAAGTGTGCCTAGGTGTGGTTGAGGAAGAACAAGAAGGCTAGTAACGCTGGAATGGAGGGCAGGATGTTAGGAGACGAGGCAGAGAGGCTGGGGAGGATACTGCAGTTTAGGTAGGACTTTGGCTTTTGTTCCAAGTGAGATGAAAAGATATTAGAGGAATCTGACAGATGTGACATGATTTGAACTATGATTTAAAGGGATCACTCTGGCTGCAATGTTGAGAATAGACTGGGGTAGAGAGGGTGGAGCAGAGAGGAGGCTGTTGCAAAATTCCAGGTAAGGAATGATGGGGCTTGGACCATAGTGTTAGAAATCAAAATAATAAGAAGTGACTGGATTCTGTACATGTTTTGAAAAAGGAGGCAACAGTATTTGTTGACATCCAAGTGGGAATATGAATCTGAAGTGTGGTGAAAAGCCTGGCTGAACTTTCATATTCAGGAGTTGTTGGGAGTATAGATGACATTTGAAGCCATGGGACTAGTTGAGGTCACCTAGAAAGTGAAGGTAGATGGAAAAGAGGTCTGAGTTCTCCAACGTCTGGAGTTTGGGGAGATGAGGAGGAACTAGCAAAGAAGACTGAAATGAAGCAGCCAGTGAGGTAGAAGGATCAATGTCTTGGAAACAAAGTGAAGAAAGTAAATAAAGAGTCGTCAATTGTGTCTCATATCAAATAGCATAAAGAATAAAAAATGACCACTGGATTTGACAATTGGGAGGATACTGATCTTAACAGGAACTGTTTTCACATGGAGTAGCAGGGACAAAAAGCCTGGCTGAAATGTGTTTAAAGAGAAGGGAGGAAGAGAAGTAGAAACTTGTGAGTTTTCATTCCAAGGGAAGCACAGAAATGGGCCAGTAGCTGGAATGTAATGTGAAGTCACAGATGCCTTTTAAGTTGGTAGATGTTACACAGTGTCAAATATTACAAAAGAGCCCAGTGAATCCAGTACATTTGATTTGGGTGTCACTGGTCATCAGTGAACCTTGTTTCTGCAAAGCAGTAAAAAGTAGCAATAAGATTTCCATGAATAAAGAACTGATGGATCATTAGACGAAACAGAGTATGCAGAATTAAATGAAAAGGGTAGAAAAAATAGGAGTTAGTGAGAAGGTGATATGGAGTAAAAGTTTTTTGTTTTTTGAATTTACAAAGGCAGAGACTTGTCTGCCTTTAGTCCATGTGGAAAGGGCCAGTTGAACAGAAAAGGCTAAAGAATCAGGAGAAAGGGTAGCTGATGGTACAGGGACTGGTCCCAGACAGGAAAATGGTCACCCTACCCTATGAAGGGAAGGGAAGGTAAAAAGGTAAGGGTGGAGTAAGGTAGATAGGGGTCCGGTAGTCCACGTTCAAGTTTGAGATCTCTAGCTCACCCGGGAATGGCAATGAAGAGGTTTTTCCCTAAGAACAGAATTCTTGGTTCGAGGGAAAGGATAAAAGTTTGGCCTAGAGGCATTTAGACATGCAGCAGAGAAGCAGTGGTCATGTGGCTGAGGCTGCATGGCTGCACAGTGTCCTCAGGACCTAGGGTGGCCCAGAGAAAATGGATGGAATATAGAAAATGGCCTGGGAGTTGAAACACATACATGGTGGATGAAGGAGTAAGGAGTGTATAAGATGATGGTGGACAAAAGCAGAGGCATAGAGGGACCTGTATTTCAGGGGCAGGTAGACAGGGGGATAAAGCAGGAGACAGCTAGAAGGATGGAGGAGGTAGCAAGAGTAACTTTGGACCTCAGAGGAGGGACAGGTCTGGAAAGCAGATCCAGGGAAAGTGTGTGAGCAGAAGTAGAGGAAGAAGACCGTGGGATTAAAGCGCATGGCATTCCTTCCTGATGAGGTTGCCTAGGACGACAGCAGGACTTGGATGGAGAGGCCTGGGTCAGCACCAAAGCATAAGGGACTGAGGGTAATGGCTGACTATGGGGGTTAGGTGGGCACAGAGAGGGTGGGGGTGTGAGGGACTGGGTGGGGGATCACCTTAGAGTGTAAAATTTTCAGAGAATGGGGTCCTGGGGACTGAGGAATCCAGAGGCTTGAGGAATGCAAGGGCCTGGGGCCCTGTTTGTGGTCTGAGGGTCTTGCCCAGTGTGTGAAGTGTTTTAATGGAGTCTGAGATCCTTCCTGGAATAGGAAATGTGAGAGGATGAGAGGGGCACTTGGATCAGAGAGAGAGAGTGTGTGTGTGTGTGTGTGTGTGTGGTGTGAACAGCACTGCATGGAACCTGTGTGATGCATGGGGTAGGAGTCTTGGAGTTAAAATGAGGGTCTGGGTCCACTCCTGGTGTGCAGATGTGATGTGTGAGGTGAGGTGGGGGGGGTGAGGGGGTAGAGTTCATGGTGTGCAATCTGAGGGGTCTGGAGGAGATAGGAGTGAAGGGAGTCGAGATGAGGAGATAGGGGTGAGGAGATGGTGTGAGGAGATGGGGTGAGGGGAGCAGGGTGAGGAGATGGGGGTGAGGAGATGGGGGTGAGGAGATGGGGTGAGGAGATGGGGTTGAGGAGATGGGGTGATGGGAGTGGGGTGAGGAGATGGGGTGATGGGAGTGGGGTGAGGAGATGGGGTGATGGGAGTGGGGTGAGGAGATGGGGTGAGGAGATGGGGGTGAGGGGAGTAGGGTGAGGAGATGGGGTGAGGAGATGGGGTGAGGAGATGGGGGTGAGGGGAGTGGGGTGAGGAGATGGGGTGAGGAGATGGGGTGATGGGAGTGGGGTGAGGAGATGGGGTGATGGGAGTGGGGTGAGGAGATGGGGTGAGGAGATGGGGGTGAGGGGAGTAGGGTGAGGAGATGGGGTGATGGGAGTGGGGTGAGGGGAGAGGCGTGAGGACATGGGGTGAGGAGATGGGGGTGAGGACATGGGGGTTAGGGGTCTGTGGGTGGAGTCGGTAGTCGCCACGCCTCGGGTCCGGTGTGAGGCGGTGGGCGCCTCCCGGAGACGCCGTGGCTCAGGGGTCAGGAAGCCAAGGGAGGGTGGGGCCCTCAGGCCGGCCTCGCTCACCTCCCGCCCGCGCCCGGGTCCCGCTGGGCCGCCCTCCACCTCCTGAGGCATGAGGCGGCTCCTCGGAGTGACGCCCCGCCCCTTTCCGTTGCCGGGCCCGCCCCTGGAGCTGGGCTCTCGCCCTCATTGGCTGGTCTCCCGAGCGGAAGGGGCGGGGCCTCACGGGGTCCAGCTCTTGGGATTCCTCGGCCGCAGCCCGCCGGAGGGCTGGGGCCGGGAGCGGCCCGTGTCGAGGGCTGGTACGGCTTAGGTGAGGGGCGCACGCCTCCCCCGTCCCACCCCCGCCCTCACTGTAGTTTGGCTGCCTTGCTCCGTGAACGTAAGTCCTTGCGCGCCTGTCTGTCCGCTTGACCACAGTGTCCGCATTGTCCAGGACAATCCCTGGCACAGTTTAAGTGCTAGGAAACATTTGTTGAGCGAGTAGTTTGATGCCCCAATATTTGTCTCACAGCTACCATGCGTGGTCCACATTGCCGTAACTCTCTCGCTGAGGAGGATGCAGAGGTTCAAGGAGATGAGGCAGGGACCCAGATACATGCATCTTTGAGGCATTTTCACAAATTTTTCTTACAGGCATGTCAAACCCAGCATTTAAAAATCTTAATCACCCAACTACGCAAATAGAAAACGTGAATTATCTTTGATGCCTCCCTATCAGGTTTGTCAGTCCCACCTTTGACATTCTTAGCTTCCTGATTCTCCAGTCCTCAGTTTAAGTCCTGTCATTTCTTACAACTCTGCCACCACTATAAGCAGGACCCTCTGATAGGTCTTCCCGTGGCTATCCTTACTGTACCCTACTTTGTTCCAATCTTCTGGTTAGCCAGAGTGATCCCATGAAAACTTAGAACAGATTATATCACCCTCTGCTCAAACCCCAGTGGCTTCTTACCCCATCATTCAGGGAAGCCAGAGGCTGGCCTATGAGGCCCTTGCTGCCCTCCTCCACCTGTCCCCTCCTGCTCTTCCTCGACTCCACGCCAGCCACAGGCCCTCCGGTACTGTTCCTCCACCACAGCAGGCTCCTCCCACCAGGAAGCACTGGCTTTTGCTGTCCCCTTGGCCAGGAGTACTCTGCCCTCAGGTATCAACATGGGTTGCACCCTCATTTCCTGCAGGGCTTTGCCACCCTGTCTGAAATTGCCACCCCCATCCATTGCTCCCTCCCCTTTCTTCCTTTTCTCCTTAGCACTTAATACTGTCTGACATACTATGTAATTTACTCATTCTTCTTGGTTATTGCCTGTCTCCCTCACTAGATGCTAGGCCCCACAGGGGGGGACTGTCTTTGCCAGTTTGGTTCACGGATGTATCCCAGTGTGTAGCACACTGTAGCGCTCAAAATGGGTTATTCAAAACATCCTGGTTTCCCTGCCAGCTGCTCTGTGCCCTGATCCATGCGTGCCTCACCTGGTAGTGAATTCCACGTGGGCAGGTGATGCCGTGTTCACCACAGAATCCCCAGCACAGAGCCCAGTCAGTGGTGGGTGCTTAAGAAACACTGTTTTATGGTAAAAGTATCATAACCTGGGACTGCATTTACCTAACGTCGTGGTTCTCAGCACCTAGCAGAGTCCTGAGCTCTAGATTCAGTCAAGGATGCAGCAACAGTAACTGAGTGCCTGCTTACACTTTACATAATATTTTTGGTTAACTTTTAATATTATTTTAATAGAAAAGCCGACCTTGCTCCAGTTTATCTTGTGTGCCCTTTCATAGACATGACCACCTGGCCACCAGACCTCAGACCTGGGACGGCAGTTCCTTCCTATGCCTGGGAGGGGGCTGGGGGCCTTCACAGAGCTGTGCTCCAGCCCGGAGGAGGTGGGTGGGCCCCACTCTCCAGCAGACAAACAGAAGTGGCCCCAGGGAATAGGTGAATGTTCTGAAGCAAGAATTTCTTCCAAGTGTACACGTGAGTGTGGAGAGAAGAGACACATTTCAAACCAGATCAGAAGCTTCTCACAAATAGTCTCCCTGCCTCAGCCCTTCCCACCTCCCTGGCCTGAGCTAGAGCAGGGGGAGGGCTTCCTAGTTCCCAGACAAAACACAGGTACTTAAATGGTAAAATAAAATTATACAGCCTTATTTTTATTAGCATCTAGCAAGAAAAAAAATCAAGACTCCCTCCCTGCTCCAGTCGTACTTCCACCACCTGAGCCCTCAGGGAGCAGTGTCTGCCCAGGGAGCATCTGCTACCAGAGATGTCCCTGGAGCCTGGGCACCAGGGCACGGCCACCCCTTGTGTCTGCAGTCCCACTGCAGGTCCCTTCCCCCATGATGCGGGGACAAAAGGGTAGCTGGCATTTCTCCAGCCCTCAGCGGTCAGCCTTGGGAACTTGGAAAAGATCAGCGATGTCCAGCAGAGCTTGGCGGATGTGGTTCCCAAAGCGCTGGGCGTTCTGTGGGGGCCAAGAGCTCAGACCAACCTCTGGACAGGCCCTTGCCGCTCTGTTCCCACAAGCAAGGATTCTTCCCCAGCCAGACGGGGCCCTGGGGGGTGCCCCTCCTCAGGCTGAGCAGGGGCAGGAGAGACTCACCGTCTCTGAACTTGAGAACTTGCTGGAGACATGGAAGAAGATGGTGTTCTCACCGGCGATCATGTAGGAAACCCCGTAGCCATCGTCTGCTACCTGAGGACAGCAAGAGGGGTGAAGAGGTAAACAAGACCCTAAAAGATCTGAGGTCCAAGCTAATGCTGTCCTTCTTCTGCTTGCCCCCGAAACAGTGTGCGAACCCAGGATCCAGGAGCTCACGTCCCCTCAGGAGGCCAAGATCACTGCCTCTCTCCTGGGGCAGGGGGGGAGGTCTCTAACTCCCTGACAAACTAGCCCACATGAACGTCCTGGTGGGTGAGCTGGACTCCATAAGCCCACTTCAGCAGCCCCAGGGAGGGTCACTCCAGCAGGGATGTTGACATGGGTGGGATCCTAGCCACTTTTCTTCCTGGGGTTGACAGGTACCTGTTTCCTTCCTTCCAGGGTAGGTCCAGGGCTGTGTTCTCACCTCCGGTCTGACCTTCTCAAGGCCCTGCACTCTCCACTGGAACCCCTAGCCCTGGGTCCTGCCCACCCATCGCCCTTCAGGGGCACTTACAGGGCCAAAGCCACCGCCAGCAGCCAGGTGATTGGGGTACTTGTTTGGGTCAAACATGCGGATCTGGAATTGAGCGATCTGGCTGGTGGAGAGACGCCAGGGTTCTGAGAGCACCTGTGACAGGGGGGCCCTAGCAATCAGATGCCACGCACTCAGTGCACCCCTGCAGACAGGTGGTGACCAAGCACCTACGTGAGCCAGGTACAGTCCTGGAGGAGGATGCAGAAGGGACGGAACACAGGACCTTCCTGACTGCTGCTCCTGGTCCCCCCAGTCTGTTCTTACCATCACGGCATCTGCACAAAACCCTCAATCCTGTGACCCGCCCCTCCCCTCCTGTTCCCCGCCAACCCCACACCCCTGCCTCAGTGCCAGCGTTGGCACTCGAGGTTCCCTCCACCCAGACGCTCTGATTCCTCCTAGCCTCTGCACTTTTCTCACAAGCACTGTCACCATCTGACACATCACACATTTGTCTGCCCACCCCACCATGAGAACACCAGTTCCACGAGGGGCAGGCTCCTGCCCAGTGCCAGTTCCACAGGCCTTGGTGGGGTGTAGAGCGGGAAAGCTGGCCCCAGCCATCCAGGGCAACTTCAGGAGAGCCGGCCAGACAGAAAACAGGCTGAGACCCATCAGGAGAGGTCATGAGGACAGAGGACACACCCACCAACACCGACCTCAGCCAGGAAAGGGGAGCTGACCCCCAGGTACTTGGAGACCACATAAAGGCAGAAGAGGTGCCGGTCAATCCCAGCCCCCGTCATTGCCAGGCGGTACATATTCTGGTGCTTCTCGGCAGCCTTCCGGAACAGATCTTGGAGGTCTGCTTTCTGGGGGCAGAAATGGAACAGTGAAGAGTAACCCTGACTCTCGAGGCGGCAGGAGACCGAGGGGTCACTTCCCTACGAGGCCATGGGGGGCTCACCATGTGGCGCCCCTCCACCATGGCCTGAACGAAGGCTGTGGACTCGCGGGTACAGGAACGTACAGTCTCAGTCCGTCCCTCCCGGAACATTCTAGTCATCGAGGCTTCATAGGTCAGGCAGAACTTGCCCCTATCCTGGGGAACACAGAAGGGGAATTTCACAGGTGAACCCTGGTGCCACCTGCCTGCTCAGCAGCCCCAGGGCTCCTACCCGGAAGTGTGCCAGCTGCAGGGCGATCTGCACAAAGGCATCGGGGCTGGTCCGGCACTTCTTGATGAGGCCTTTGCCGAAGGGCAAGAACTGGAAGCAGTACAGCTCCACATCGTCCGCCAGCGCCTTGGCCACCTGGTAGGAACTCTCGATGACCGCCTGGCACTGCCAAGAGATGGAGGGGTCAGCTGAGGGCAGAGCTCTCCAGCAGGACTCCTGGGTCACGTCCAGCAGGACTCCTGGGTCATGTCCAGGAGGCCTAAGAGTCAGCGATGGAGGAAGGCAAGGCTGGGCAGGCCTAGGTGTGCCCGACATCCTCAGGAGGAGGACACACAAAGGACAAGCCAGGGGCATCAGCACAGAGACCAGGTTGGGCTTTGTCAGGGAGGGAGGCACTGACAGGTGTTCAAGACACGAGCTCACACCTCACATCTTTCTCCAACCCCCGGGTGGCCCTGGGGTCTCTGTTTTCCCTGTGGCCAGTGTGGGCCATGGGGCACTCCTGTCCCCTCCCCTAAGAACAAGGCCACAGAACATCTCAGATACTTGTCACTTTCGCACACCCGTCCCTGCCCTTTCTTGGCCTGCACACCTGCTCAGGGATGTCCCACTGCAGCCGCTGAGGGGGTGCCAGCAAAGGGTTTGGTTTACCCAGACAGTGCCCAGTCTCTGCGTAGCCCAGGTGGAAGGCGTCAGTGCCCACAACAAACTGTAGGGAAAAGGTCGGGCTGAGAGGCCATCCTGCCACCTCCACCCCTGGCGCCACCCTGAGTCTGCCTTGCGGGGACCCATCTGGGCCTGTTACCTCCCAGAGGTGCCCTATGATAGGGGCATCTGCCCACGCGTGTTCTGTGTTGAGGCCCAGCTGACCGTTCTTGAAGGCAATAAGTGTGAAGGACTTGTCGAACCACCTGTGGGAGGAGATGGGCAGTGACGCAGAGGCCAGCGGGGGAGCCCGAGGGGCCGTGTGGGAGACCTGGGGCTGCTGTACCTGTTGCAGCAGTTGCCATGCAGCAGGGCCTTGCCATACAGGCTGAGGCTGGCCTCGTCTTCGGGGTCATAGCCATGAGACTCCTCGTCCAAAGCAACAAAGAAAGCGGCGCGCTCGATGGCATCCAGCGCGGCCTTGTTCTTGCCAGAGCTGAAGAAGGCCTGGCGTGCCTGCGCCCACTCCACCCTGAGGGCATGAGGGCAGAGAGCAGTGGGGTCACTGTGGGCTTGAGGGCACCTCCTGTGACCTGGCAGGGCCTGGAGCTGGGGTGAGATGGGGCTACTGGGCTGTTCTGTAGGGGTCCCACTCTCATACCCACCTAGCCACCTCCAGTCACAGCAGCCACCCCGCCACCGTTACCACCAGCACCCCTCACAGCCGCAGGCCCTTGTTTACACAGGACGTTGGGGCCACCACGCCCTCCCTTGGTCATGCCTCTGGCCCTGAGTTCCAGGGTGGCAGGCAGGGCCGAACTCCTCTCCTCACAGCAGCCCAAACCTCAGCCAGGACCATCCCTGCCTGCAGGCCCCAGTACCTTCCCCCAGCAGTGAGGGCCGCCAGTCTCTCCTCCCCAGGCTGAGGTGGGGAGGGGTCGTCCAGGATCCTCTGGAACTGCATCTCCAGGTCTCGAGGCTTGAGCAGGTGGGAGCCTTCGTAGAGCCACACCTTGAAGAAGCGGCCCTTGTGGTAGACAGCAACATGCCTGCTGTCCGTGAGGTGCTGCAGCACGTCTGTGACAGGCCAGTGGGTGGGCTGAGGCAGGAAGGCAGGGAGCACCCTCCTCCTGCTGCCACTCCACCCTGCACCGGCCCACCAGCCTCGCACTCAGTGGCCCGTGTAGACCCTGCTGTGTCAGGCCTCCTGGCCTCCTTCCCCGGAGGAATCTGCTGGCACTAAGCCAGGCCCTGGGCTGGGCGCTTCCGTATTTCTCATTTAATGCCAACAACAGTCCTGTGAGGCATTTCACAGAAGAGGAAACCAAAACTCTAGGAAATAACACAGGCTGTCCCAGCATCAGACATGCGGGCTGCAGCTCAGCCTGCCTGGGACGAGCCCACCCCTCCTCCCAACAGGCTCCTGGAAGGGCAGGCTCAGCCAGGGCAGCGGCAGGCCTCCTGCTGCTCTTCACCCCAGCCTACCTTCCCCGCACTGGGAGCCTCTGCAGGGAAGGGGCTCTGTTCAGGGCCTCTCGGGGTCCTGGCACCGGCCCTGTGCCTCTAAGTAGTATGTATCTACTATTGGTCAAAAACTGACTTTTTTGCAGTTACACGACCCTGAGACATCAAGGATGCCTGGTGACCAGCAGGCAGTAGGGCACCTAGCCCTGGTGGGCCCACAGCTGGGAGGGAGGGGCTCCATCCCAAGGGCTCCCTACAGGTGCCTGGCCATGGTCGTACCTGCGTCCTTCCCTGGGATCCGGGTGGTGTTGAACATCCTCTCCATCTGGTAGGAGCACATGGGCACGATGCCAAGCGCCATCACCTGGGAGGAAGGCCCAGCTCAGACCCCGGCCTCCTCTCCGGGCCACACCCTCAACCCAACCCGACTCACAGGCTTGATCTCTTCACGGTCCAGTTTACGGCGATACATGATCATGGCATGGACGGCGTTTCCCAGGCGGGCCGCCTGCACATCTGTGTTCTTGACAAGCACTAAGTCCTACAGTGACAGAGCAGGGCCTGCAGGGTGGCTGTGACAGGGGTGCACAGTGGCACCTCTCTGTCCCCTTTCCGCAGTCTGTCCTGTACACTCTGTGAGGGTGAACTGCCAGAGATGAAAGGCACAGCTGATCACGTCACCCCCCGCCCCAGCTTCAACCTGAGTTGCTTTTCTAAACCCGGTGTGTTTGTTGATGTTTTGTTTATTTTCCTTTGAGAAAGGCGTTCCATTACTACAAAATAGCTTAAAGCCTCTGGTGGACAAGGTACGGGTACGTTTCTGGAAGGGCAGCTTTGTGGAGGAGGGGAAGGCCAGCACGCAACTGAAAATGGGCTCTAGAAGCAGGAGTGGAAGGAGGTGCGGAGGCCTGTGGCTGGGCAGCAGGGAGGCCCAGCTGGTTGCGCACAGCCTTACACTGGGAGCAGGAGAAAGCCTGTCACGTGGGTCGGGGACCAACAGGGACCTCCTGAGCTCTGAGAAGTAGCCCTGTGTTTGTACAGTGACACGGAGACGAGCTTAAGGAAGTTTCCTAGTAATGACGTCAGGACAGCTGGGAAGCCGTGACTGGAAAGCCAGCGAGGGAAGCAAGGAAGGGAGGGACAGAGCCTGGACTGGGCATGGCAGTGAGCCTGAGTTGCTCTGGGAGTGACAGTGTCAGGCTTTGGAGTCTACTGGGTTCTCCACATTCTCAGTACCGCCATCATCTATAAGCTGCTTTCTGAGTATTCTTCCAGGATATGCCCCGCTCCATCTCCCCTTTCTTTCAGGCCTCATCCCAGGACCCCTACTTGCCCGCAGAAACCACCACCAGGGCTCTGGGATGTCCTCCAGTTCCTCTGCCCTAAGACCAGGGCCGTGGACAGAGCTGAGCACACAGGAGCCCCACTTCTTACCATGACGTAATAGTTGCTGTTCACCATGAGGGGGGTCCTGCCTCGAAGGTAGACATACTCTTCCCACCAGTCACTCACCTGTGGGTGGGTGGGAGGTTAGAGCTGGGTCGGAGTGGGGTTGTGGGCAGCCAGGACCCAGGGTGGGTGAGGGTCAGCCCATGAGGTGGAACTCACATAGTTAGTTGCCCACCACGACTTGAGTACCAGGTACTTCTGCAGCCTGGGGGCAGTCTTCTCCTGGAATTCCTTGGCCAGCACCTCCATTCGGCAATATTCCTCATCATCCAATAAGTGTTGCACAGACTCTAGGTACTGTCCAGCCAAGTCATTGTCCGTGTGAGGGCCAGTCAGCAACACTTGCCTCAGTCCTGACCCTCTTCCAGACCCAGCCCCAAGGATCTCTCTCAAGCCCACTCTTCGTAGGGGACAGTCCCTTGTGTTTGGACAAGTCCTCTGAGTTCAACCTGCCCTGCCCACTGGGATGCCTGACCAGGCCCTCACCCGATGAACTGTGGCCGGCACGCTGGGCACGGGAAGCTTGGGCAGAGAAGCCTGGAAGCTGTAGAGCATGGGTCGCCGACTGGATAGAAGGCGGACACAGATCTGAGGGTACAGAACCGAGAATGTCAAAGTGGAAGCTGGAGGAAAGAATGGAAACTAGCAACCACTTGAGAAGCTGCCCTAGACTCTTGGAACCAGGACAAACCCTGCCAGCCACCAGTGCCCTGCCTGGCTGTCCCCTCCAGCTCAGAACCCAAAGTAAGGCCCTGGGTGGTCTCAAACCAGATGCCTGAACCCCTCCGTCAGCTTCTGCTCACAGCCCAGACTTTGGTGAAGCAGCTGGTCTTGCCATGCATCTCAAACATCCAACCGTGGTAGGAAAGCAGCAGTTTCAGGGTTTGCCGGAAGAAGAAGATGCCCATCATCCAGACCCCCGTGGAGAAGACAGCCATGCTGAGAAGTGCCCGGGTCTGTGGGGTCCGGTAGGGGCCACATCTGTCAGAGAAGGGGAGGGGACTGCAGGGGGTCCGCTCAAGAACAGCCCTGGGGAAATTCGGAGTCTGCTGTCCTGATGGATGTGAGCCATCTCGCGGGAGGCAACAAGGAGAAAAGCCTCCCTGGACTCGCATCTGAGCTGCTGAGTGCATCACACATGAACTTACAGAAGTGGGACTGAGATGATGGTTGCCCTCAGGTGAGGGCTGCCCCATGACCTCCCATGGCCGTGGTCCCATACCTGCCCATCAGGAACCCTGACCATGGAGCCCACCCAATCCTCTCATGGCCCGGCTTCTTACCTCTCAGGAAGACATCTCTGGATATAACAGACTAGCCCTCTGGAAATATCCACGTTGCAGTAGGAGGAACCCACTGTCGTTATGACGACGACCAGCCAGCTGGTGGGGCTGCCAGGATACACGCCCCTGAGGATGCCATTCTGTGGGCCAGAAACAAGCAAGCTCACAGAGCAAGGACTGGGATAAGCAGCGCCTATGAGGTCTGCCTGGTTTTACTCCTCCTTCATGTCTGGTGTCCCCCCTCCACACTACCATACCTGCAGCACCTGGTTACTCAGTGTCCCACTGCCACTTCCTGTACACCTGTCTCCCCTCCACACCTTGAGCACCCCTCTGGTTTCTGCACTGCTGGAGCCTGTCACTCAGCAGAACTGCCAACCAAGGTGGGGGTGGAGGACCCCGAAATGGGCAGTGGCTCACACCTGGCTTCTGCATCCCTGGAAGGCTCTATTCTGCACCTGCTGAGAGGAACAGACCAGAACCACCTGCGCCAACCTTGATGCGAATCAGGCGTTTCTTCCAGGAGTTGATGCCGGACAGGTAGATCTGTTTCAGGGCCTCCCGACTGAGCCGGAAGTCGACCCCTTCTGGGGTCACGGTGAACTGGAAGGCCACAGCCTGGTGCGCTTCCGCCATCCTGGGGGTTGGTGGGCACCTGGGAGGCGGCAGGAGGGTGCGCGGGCGGGCTCATCCGGCCCCCGCCGAAGCCCACCCCACCCCCGCCGCCGTCTACATCCCTGCCTGCCCCTCACCCTGCCGAGCCAGGTCATCGGCCAGCCCCAGCAGTGCCGAGGCCCCACCCTTGGACCCTGAGCTTGGCCAACTGCCGCAGAATCTTCATGCAGTGGTGCAGGGGTCAGGGAGGGGCTCAGGGCCATGAAAACTTAAGGAGTCCTGAGAACAGTGAAAAGTAGCCTGGGGGTGGGGGCAAGAGGAGTACCGGAATAGGAGCTGATCTGGTCTCGAGTGAGGCGGGGCCTGGGTATCCCTAGCCCCACCACGTGGGACCCTGGCACCATCCTTGACACCCCCCTCCTCCCCACACCCTCCCCTCCGCACCCCAGCGGCCCTGTACCACCCCCAACTCCACTCACGGCTTGAGTTTGCTCCTGTCTGCTTGTGGGGCCAGTAGCTCTGGCCCGTGTCCCCACGTCCTTCAGGCCTGGCCACCTCTGCCCCGCCCTCACCAGGAACCTGATATCCACTCCCAAATTTGGGTTGAGAGAACAGATGTGGGGCAGCAACCAGAATCTACCCCCCTTGGTGGTGGGAATCAGGAGTTGGGGGCTGGGTTTCTGCAAGCTGAATATCACTCAAAGGTCTGGGAACCTGGTGGGGGGCCCAACAGGTCTCACGTGAGGATGGTGGCAGTAGAGCTAAAAATAGCCAAATGTAGGGAAAAGGTCATCAGTGTGTCAGCTGTGCCTTCTGTTCCCTGATCTCCAGTGCTCAGGGTTGGGCATGCCCACCCAAGGGCCCTCTTTGTAATCTATTTCTCCCCAGGCCCCCACCCAAGTCCTCCTAGAATTTGTCACTCCTAAGCTGGAGCCAGGGAGGGGGAGAGCAGGGGCTCCAACTGGCAGAATGAACACTTTCAAGCCCAGATCACCCAACAGCCATGCTTTTCAGGAGAGGAAACAGGCTCCACGCAGTGGTCACTTTGTTAATCTGTGTGCACTCTTTGGTTGGTACTTTGTGCTGTACTGAGTAGGGCTGGGAGAGTGTGAAGGAAGAAGCTAGTTTATTGTCTTAAGGTACACAGCTGTCCAGTTGCCTGCAGTGGGACCACGAAGGAGTCAGCCTCTTTAACCCCAGTCTCACTCAGGGGCTCAGCCCAATCCCCAGGGCCTCCCTTTTGTCCCTCCAAGGTCCTGCCCTGGAGACTCTGGGAGAAATCCAAGGAGTGGGGGGTGGAGAGTCAGGACGAGGAGTGGAAGTTGGTCAGCTGTCCCTTCTGCTGGAAGTAGAACTGGAACCGAGACTGGGCATACTCCTAGGGAAGGAAACCCACCCCACAGACTGGTGAGAAAGCTTAGGACTAGTACCCCACAGCCCCTCAGTCTGCCCACAGCCACCTGGGACTGCCCACAGATCTGGAGGACCCGAGGCTCCTGCTGCTCCCCACCCCCCCAACTCACCCACCTGGGTTACTTACCATGTAACCAAATTCTATAGTGGACATGGATGCCTGGAGGATGGACCAGAGACCCCAAAAGAAATGAGATGCCAGAGCATACCTGACGGGGGCAGGAAAAGGGGGGTTCAGAGCACATTTGGCATTGCCTGAACCCCTTCCCCGAGGCTGGTCAAGCCTCAAAACCCTAACTTCTCTCCCATCGCCCTAACCTCTACCTTGTCCTGACTCTTCCCACTTTTAAACTCTTCTTCCTTGTCAGCCTCTGACCTGATCCTCGCTTCCTGCTCCCACTGTGCACTGTCACCTCTCCTGCAGCCCAGCGAGTCTACCTGCCTCTTCCTCAGCCCCTCTTTCCTCCGCAACCTGCTCTACCCCTGCCCGATCCGTCTTTCCTCACCGATTAACCTCTACCAGCAAATCTGCCTCCAGTTTCTTCTGCTCCTCTGGGGAGATGGTCTCACCTTTCTTTACCTCTGCCAGGTAGTGGCGAATAAAATGGAGCTGAGATGAGCAGACAAGAGTCAGGAAATGGGGAGACTGAGGAGCATTTCCCAGTAAACACCCTTTCCCACCATTCCTTCCAGACTTCACCTTCCTTCTCCCTCACAGGACAGGTCCAGCTCCCCAGCTCCTGGCCCACATACCTGCTGTCCCCGGGTGGGGTAGTTTGCAGGCTGCACTTTGTAGAAAGGCCATTCCTCGTGAGTATAATCGTAAACCCACTCACAAAAATGATTCCCAATGTCAAAGCCCCTGGGGAAATAAGGTGGACATTCAATCCCTAAATATGCTGGGCAGCTGGGATGCAGCGATGAAGGTCTGGTCTGCTTTTCCAGGGCACTGTGGGAACGGACCCACAGGAGGCCATCCTCTCACCCTCACCTGTAGTTATAACTGCTGTACTCGAAGTCAACTAGCATGAGGCTGTCGGCACTTTCTGGTTCTGAGAGCAGTAAGATGTTCCCTGGGGGAATGTGGTGAGGTTCTGGTCACTCCGGGGCCCTCTGGTCCCCCTCACCTTAGGTTGGGAGACTCAGATGCCTTCTCCTACCTTCCTGGATATCATTGTGGCAGAAGACCACTGGTGATGGGGTGGAGTCTAGCAACTTCCTGCAGGAGAACAGGGGCATGGGTCTTGAGCAGGGGTGACGAAAGGAGGGTCAGAGCCACTCTCGTGGGCTCAGCTTTGACCCCAGCCCTCAGGAATCCTGGGGAGGACTCCACTAGGTGGCTGGAGCTACCTCCTGTGCTCTTCCGTCCCTCTCCCCGCCAACCCCGTCCTGCCTGCCCTCACCTGAGGTTGCCCATCTCATCCTTCAAGCTGTACATCTCCAGCAGGTTCATCTGGGAGAGGCCAGTGGGGGGCAGGTCCTGGATCTGCTTTAAGTACCTGAGGCCCAAAGAATAGGGTACACTCCCTCTGCTGTCCCTCCCCACCCCTCTCCTGTCTACCCCAGGCCAGGCTGTCCCACCCGTCCTGTTACTGCATGACTGGTCTGGCAGTCGTTTGGAAGCCTGTCCTATGAGAGAACAGGACAGACACTGGGACACCTGATCCACTCAACTGGAGGCTTGTACAGAGTCATGGACGCATTCAGCCACAGGCTAGCAGAGTAGCTGCCAGCATGTAGGTTCAGCCTGTGTGCAGGAGCCCCGACGAGGCCCCTGACTCACCGCTCCATGGTCCCAAATAGCCAGTGGGGCTCCTTAGTGAAAGGCATCTCCATGCCGTGGAACCGGGCCATCTTCGTGGCAATGGCTGCAGACAACACCGGCTCTCGAAGCTCGTGGGTCTTCAGTGGCCGGCTCTGCACCCAGGAACCTATCAGAGTGTGAGGGGACTGGGGCAGGAGGGGGAAGGGTAGGGGGACGGGGGGGTGCAATCAAGGGCTTGGGGAAAATCCCCTACCTAGGGTGAGGGATGTGAAGGCAGACACTGGGAAGGGGGGTAGGGGCTGGGGAAGGAGGTGCTTCGGGGAGGTCAGGGCCGGGCTGAGCTCGTACTGGGATGTACTGTTCCAGCCGGCCCTCTGGAAAGACTCCGTAGAGCTGGGGCCCCAGCGACCGCTCTGCAAGGATGGCGAACATCACACTTTCAAGGACTAAGGAGTCCACGCCCTGAAGGAAGATGGACAGCGAAGGGGCCACAGTCACGAGGGGCCAGAGGCAAAGTGGCGCCAACACACAGAAGGGTCTGCTTTCTCCCCCCACCACAGCGGGGACTTCCTGTCCTATAGCCTAAGGCTCCAGGGCTCAGGCTTTAGTGTCGTAATGGGCAAAACACTAAGCCCCTGAGCCTCAGTGTCCTCAACCGCGCAGCGGGGACAATACCACCTGCCACACTTAAGTGAGACGTCTAGGGCCACTGGCCACTGCGGCGCTCACTCCCTCCTCACCTGCAGGATGGCCCCATACAGCCGCAGTAGCACCTCCCGGGGCTCCTCGCCGACGCTGGGCAGGTGGTCCGGCAGCGAGCAGCGGAAGAGCAGGTTACTGAGGCCTCCGCTGCGGACCCACAGCACGGCGCCCTCAGCCCGCGGTCCGCTCCAGCAGCCCCGCGTCCAGCCCCCGCGCCCTGGGCTCCCCTGCCACTCACGGCCCCGCCACACCCCCCGGCCACAGGAACGCAGAGTGTCCCGAGGGTCGGACCTGGCCCTGACCCCGACCCCGGCCCGCGCACAGGAGGGTCTGACCCCTGACCTCCCACCTCACGGGGTCAACCCTCAGCTCCTCCGGCCGCACTCGGCGCCAGGCCCCGCCCAGGTACTCCCGGCACCACTGGTAGGCTCGGCGCTCGGCGTCTCGCGACCGCACCGAGCCGCGCCGTCGGTTCGGGGCCGTGTCGGGGCATTTCGACGGCCGCAAGCTGTCCTTGGACAAGCAGCCTCCGACAGCCCCGCCTTCGGCCACAGCGCTCCCATCGGCCGCCATGGCGCGGGCTCAGCCGCGCCCAACGCCTTGCCGCGCTCGGCTCCTTCCGGTTGCGCTCGGCTCCGCTTCCGGCCAGCCTGCGCTTCTCGGGTCGTACTCGGGTCTCTCAGGCTCTATTCGGCTCTTTGCGGCTCTGCTCTGCTCTCTAGGAGACCCTGTTCCGGGTGCTATTTCCGAAGGCTGTGTCCCGCCCCTGCTCGGAGAGAAGACCAATGGCCTCTCTCTATGGGTGGGGCCGCTCGAAAGACACGTCGCTGTTTGGACTGTAACCCGGAAACAGGAAATAGTGCAGGCCAATCAGAAGCGCCGTGAGCGGTCAGGCTCGCGGCACAGCCCCGTGTCACGTGGGCGGGTGGCCAGTCCGCTGCCGGGTGTCTGGGGGAAAGTGCCGGTGAGGCAAAGTGGGCCTTCGCTAGGGTCGCGGAGCGGACTAGACAACGCAGGCAGGGCGGCAGAAGCCCTCTCACTGGACAGATTTGGCCCCCGGAACAGTCGGAAGGCAGACTGTTGAGTGTGTGGCGAGTCCTGAGTGTGAGTCACACCGGGGAGGGGAGAGTGTGTGTGACTCACATCTAGGGGTGGAGAATGTAGGTGCCAAATTTGTTGATGAGTAACCTTAAATCCCGAATCACCGCTGAGACTCCCTTGCCAGTTGAAGTGCACCTCTGAGAGGAGGCTCTTGTTACCCTGCTTGAAACTAATGTCTCCAAGCCCCGCTCCACTACCCCTCTGGCCTCCAGACATAAAATCGGTTACAAAATCTACTCAGGAGGAGAGGCTCACACCCTGGAGCAGACCCCTGGGGCTGCATCACGTCTCCTCGTCCCACTGCGGCAGTGTGAAATGCCTCCTTGCGTTTCTTCTGCTCCAAGCTAGAGTGGCAACCGGGAAGACTTGACCCACGGGCGTCTGTGGGAGCGCGTGTTGGACCACAGTGTTCTTTGGGGTAAAATAGATGCGCAGCTGACGAGTGGTGTTTGATTTGAATAATAAGAAAGAAACCAATTATTAGTGATCAGAAGGTGAAAGTCAGTTGCTGCAGCAGAAAATCATGATCGCTCATTCTTTACTTAAATTTGAGCCAGTTCTGAGACCTGGACTGGAGCCCACTGGTTGAAAGGGAGGCTTGATCCCCTACAGAAAGGATCCTGCAATGCCACCATAAGCACATAAAAAATATTTCTCCAGTCCTTCCCCAAGGGACCTATTGCCTCTTGACAAAGTAAGGAATTTAACTTTGAAAAAGAGACTACCCAGATCTTTCAAGGGCTGTTAGGTATAAGATATGAACTGATGGTGTGTGCCAGGGTGCGTGAAACATCATGAGCCACTGGTTTGGGTAGGGGCTATGGAAGTCAGATGATAAATGGAGTCCTGACCCAAGTCTTGTGGTCACTTCTCTGGTCCCAGTGCATACTTTGGATAATTATACCCAGCAGTGGGCAGAGCCTGCATATTGCTCCCTGACTTGTGGAATAAAAATCATAGCAGGAAGCGTGGGAGCCTCTGAAGCTCCGCATCCCCTCCAATAGTGGGATCCATGTGGGGTTGCAGAGACTGCTCACTTGCAAAGATATAAATCCCCGTTATTTCCTCTTCAGTTCACCTGTGTGGCCCCTGCAACATCCAGATGGATTCAAGAAAATGATGGTGGACTAGCACAAACTTAGCTAAGTAGCACCCCAATCAGCAGCTGTGTCAGTTGAGACATCTGTGCTGAAACTGGTAATGCACTTCTGACACTTGATAATGCAATTGATGTGAACATGCTTTTCAGTTTCCAGTAGTAAAGTACATTTCCGAGAGCAGTTTACTTTCATGTGGGAAGGGCAGCCAAACATACACATTGTCTTGCTTCAAGGCTGTTTTAACTCGTGCTTTCTGTCGCAGTGCACTCCACTGAGACCTTGAACACCTGGACATTCTGCATAACATTGATGACATCATGCTAACTGGACACGGTGAAGAAGGAAATGACAAATCACTGTCCCAGGTAAGACAGTGCATGTTGGAGGATGAGAGATAAACCCTCAGAAGTTCTGGAGCCTGTCATCAGTGAAGTTTCCAGGGGTACAATGTTGTAGGGCAAAGCAGGGCACCACCTCTAAGGTAAGGACACATGATTGCATCTTGCATCCCTATCATGAAGAACGAGGCCTATCACTTGATGCACCTCTGGATTTTGGCATCAGCATGTACCACACTCAGGAGTGCTGTTCTGACCCATTTATCGGGTGACTTGGAAGACTGCCAGTTTTGAGTGGGGCGCAGAGAAAAGGAAGGCTCTGGTGAAGATCCTGATTGGAGGATGGGTTCCCCTGCCACATGGCAGAACCAGTGGGTTATGGTGGGCTTATTTGTGGTAAACAGGGACCCTGTGTGGCACCTTTGGCAGGTTCCAACAGGAGATTTGCAGTGCAGACACTGGGATTCTGAAGCAAGACCATGCCTGCTGCAATGAAGAACTACTCAGCAATGGAAAGCAGCTTCTGGCACAAGACTGGTCCGAAGTAGAGACTGACTGCCTGATTATGGGGCATCAAATGACCCTGTGACCCCATCTGCCTGTCCTGAGCTAGGTATTGGCAGGTCCACCAAACAAATAGGTTAAGCAGGCTCAGTAGCAATTCACTGCACAATGAAACAGGATTAGACCTGAGCCTGTCCAGGGAGTACTGGTCATTTGTAGAGGCTACTGTGGCCCCCACATTGCCTACTTTGTTGTACCAATGCTTCTCTCTTAGCAGACAGCAAGAAAAATTTAGGTCTGGCTCACAGGTGGGTCAGCTTGATGTGTTGATAAGAGCTGAAAATGAACTGCTGCTGCACTACCATCCATTCAGGGTGGCTCTGAAGGACAGTAATGAGGACAGTTCCTCCAGGGAGCAGAGCTTCAGGCAGCACACTTGGATACCCACTTTATGGGGAAGAGCAGGGAGGAGTGGACAGAACAGGGGCCTAAGGAAGATGTGCACTGAACTTCTGGGTCGAGACAGATGTCTTGCTGCTTAGTCAGGGATCTGGGAAGAGCAAGAGGGAATATTGGAGGCAGGGAGGTCTGGGAAAGAAGAGGGACCTATAGGAGTGGTCACAAGTGTGTGCATCTTTGTGCCTCATGTTAATACCCATTGCAAAGAGGTCACTGAGCAGCAAAGTGAATGGATGCAGCCAGCTTCTGTCCTTGGCTACCCTTATGCTTGTAAGGTGGACCCATGAATGGAGTTGCCATGGTGGCAGTCTATGCCCACCAACATGGACTCTCTTACCAAGGCTTATCTAACTGCCTATGAATCTTACTGCCTATGAATGTCTGACCTGTTAGCAGCCAAGATTAGTGCTGAGCTCCTGATATGGTGCCATTCCTAGATGACTCAGTGACAGGTTGGTTACAGCAGATCCTTTCCACCCAGGAGAGATTCATCCTTGCTGGAATTGACACCTGCTCTGGATATGCGTTTGCCTTCCTTATCCACAAGGTCTCAGAGTAGCATCACTGTCAGGCAGCTGAGAGGATGCTCAATTTACCAACACAAGATCATGTATAGCACATATATGTATATATGTGTACATGTATAACCTCGGGCCAAGAAACTTGTTTTACGGTGAAGCGCACAACAATGTGTGGATTGCCACAGGACCACTGCTTCTCCAATATCCTGTATTACCTACAAGCAGCCTGTCTCATGGAAGGAAGGAATGTCCTCACAAAGACTTAGCTAACGTGCCAGCTCTAGGGCAGTATCCGGAGAAGCTGGAGTATATACACAACTCAAAGCCTAGCGTATGGTTCCCCAGGAGATAAAATACATGGATCCAGGAACAAAGTCACAAGTCCAAGAACCCAGGGGTTGGTATTAGCTATCCCCCGCAATTGTTCTCAGTAACCCACGTATACAAGTTTCACATTCTGTCTCTGTAACATTAAGCTCTGCTGAATTAGACCTCCTGGCTCCCTGGTGGGGAGCACTTCCATGAGGGGACTTCCACTGATTCTAGGGGAGGACGCCTCCACTGAGCCTGAATCTGCAAATTCCAGCAGGTCATTTTGAGCTCCTCATGGAGAACCAGCAGGCAAAGGAGAAGGGGATAATAGATCCTGTTTATTATGAGTAGATAGGGTTGCTACTACTTCATAAGGCAATCAGGAGTTGGTCTGGCCTGGAGAGTTTACGTGGTTCTGTCTGGTTGCTTCCATGCCACGTGGTGACAGCAGCCACAGCCTGCCAAAGGCAAGACAACCAAGGGCTCAGAACCCTCAGGGATGAAGGTCTGAGTCATCCATCCAGGAAAGCCATATAGACCAGCTGAAATGCTGGCTGGTGGTGAGGGAAATCTAGAGGAGGAGGTAACCACTATCAGTTACAGCCTCAGGAGCAGGTGCAGCAGTGGGGACTCTGTTTGTTCTACTAATGCTCTTGTGTTAAGGCTTTTGTAAATGTGACCTTCGAGACTTTGGCTCAAAAAATCATGGCAACGTGGACTTAGTGTAGTACCTGAGTAGATCTATTGGGTGCAAGGTCTGGTGTCTTGACTGATGCCCTCAGCACACCTTTAACTGCAATGGACTTACAGAGCTGCATCTCTGGCACCTGCTGTGTATCTTTGCATTTTCTGCCCAGGCCTTCTCTGACACAGCAGGAGCCCACTTGGTCTGCTTACCAGCACAGTCTAGGTCCCTGGGGGCAACCTCAGGGACTGGAGACCGGCGTCGGTGGATGAGTAGTTGGACAATCCTAGGAGGCACTCTGTACACTTATCAGGAGGTCGTGGTGAAGTCAAGGTGCTGTTAGCCAGAGCAGAAACCTCAGGACCGTGCTATGTTTTGATTCCTCCATTTCTGTCTCACTCTTCCCCTACTCCATTTATGTTTCCTGGAATCACTTCCTGAACAAACCACTAATACCTAAGTCTTTGGGACTGAAGTCACTGTCACTGGGCTGAAATTGTTGTGTTGGTAAGGCTGCACTCTCTCTGGAGGCTCTAAGGGAGGATCCACTCCTTGCCGCTCTGGTAGATGCGGGCTTTACTTAGCATGTGTCTGCGTCACTCGTCTCTGGCTCCATGGCCGTCATTGCTTCCATCTCTCCTGTCTGTGCAATCTCCCTCATTCTCTCTTATAAAGATGCTGCGATGGTATTTAGGGCCAACCCGGATAATCCAGGATAATCTCTTCATTGCAGAATCCTTGATTTAATCAAATCTGCACAGATCCTTTTTCCAAATAGGGTAACACTTACAGGTTCCAAGCGTTAGAACATGGATATCTCTTGAGAGACCATTTTTTTCAGCCTACCAGAGTCACGAATTCTTTCTCTCACAGCTTTCAGCTTATCAATCCATTGTGTCCCAGTCCTTGAATATTGCAGTCAAACAGTTCTGAGTCCAGCCTAATTTTTCTCCTTGGACAGAATTTAATTTTTCTGACTAAATACTTGAAGAAGTATGGTATATGCATGAGGGAATGATTTATTTATTTATTCACTTAAAATGATAATAAGCCCTCAGATGTTAGCATAAATAACTATTTTATAAAATAAAAATTTGATGAGAATAGTGGCCTTCTTTTTACATTTTTGCAAGTTTCTTTATTGCCTGCTTAGTTGGAGACAGCTGGTCCCCATAGCTGCTTCTGCAGTCAGTCTCTTCCAATGTATTGTTTTAGTTGAAACATGAAGAAAATCCAGCCTCACTCAGATTTCTAGTTGGAAACCTTTTCAATTGGTTTTTTTTAGATAAATGTGGATCTTTGTTGATAGTACACCAAGACTTGATGAGAGACAGTTTCTTAAAGGTTAGTTGCAGTTTGGACTTTGAAACCATATCAGTGAACTTTTTCATGCTCTGTTGCATTAAAGTCCATTGGTCTGTCTTGTGTGTTGAGTGGGTCTTTTAGTCATGCATAATTTTGAAGCATCATGCATTCGTTGGTCATTTGGATGATGCTGGTTCACTGAGTTATGTAGATCTTACAAATTTTGACAGATTTTATTATATATTTTAAAAATCACACTTGTTAATGCCACCACCAATCTAATCAGAAAAACATAAAAATTTTGGGAAACTTTAAGCTCATGATGATGGACACAGGTTTTCCAAAAACCTAATTTTTGCTTAAAAGCAAAAATTTTATCATTGGCAGCAAATACTATCAGTTGTTTTCCTTGAAGTAACATGCCCACTTTATTCATTTTGGAGAGTGTTTGCCAAATACCCAAGTCAGAATAACCATAGTTTGTCAGTTTTCTTTCAAGTAAAAATAGTTTCATGGAGTGATGTCAGCAAGAAGGCAGAGTGAGAAATTCCCTGTCTCTCCCCTTCAATTTACAGCCAATAAAACATTCACAATGCCAAAAAAGGTACCTCTGTCCAGCACACCAGGATGCTGGAGAATTCTACACTTCTGTGCATCTAAAGGTGGATGGACTGGAACCCTTAGAGTGGTGGAGCTGGGGGAATAGTGGAGGCAGTGCCTATAATCCTGAATTCCCAGCTGCAGCAGCTGAGCCTGCAGCCTCAGATAACTTGGTAGTAGCAGGGGAGGTGGCACACACAACTCCATACTTCCAGTGACAGTGGCAGTCACAGGTAACTGGCAGCAGTGGCAGTGAAGCCTGAGATTCCATCTCTTCAGCTTCAGAGGTGCCCCTGGCTCTACCTGCAGCATTCCCCCTACCTGCAACAGCAGATCCTGTGAACCATACAACAGACATGGCAGAGACAGCTGTGCAACACTGGCTACTTCCCACCTAATCCCTCCCCAATGATGGCAGAGCTGGAGCCCAGGGGATCCCAGACCCAATGGAAGAGCCCACTATCCTGGTGCCCAAGGCAGCAACACCAGCCACACTGGCAGCAGCAAGGTACCAGTCACGCCAGGGCTACAAGAAGCAATAACGAGGGCACAGGGGTGATGATCCTGACAGAGGTGGTGGTGGGTGGAAAGTACTGACTCTCAAACATAGCCAGAGGCAGTTCAGAATCAAACAGAAAGGTGGCCATTACTTCAGATGCGCCAGCAAAGAAACAACTCATCAAGCACTATGAAGAACCACAGTAACATGGTACAAAAATAAAATGATAATTCTCCAGAAACCAAATTTAAAGGCATGGAATACTGTGATCTGCCTGATAGAGCATTCAAAGTAGCAGTCACGGTGAAAGAGAATGTGACAATTAATATATGTATGTTCATGTATAACTGAAAAATTGTGCTCTATACTGGAAATTGGCACAACATTGTAAACTGACAATAACTCAATAAAAAAAATAAATAAAAGCTAAGAAAAAAAAAGCTGTCATGAAGAAACTCAACCAGCTACAAGAAAACTTAGGCAGTTCAGTGAGCTCAGGATACAATTAATGAACAGAAGGAAGACTTTGCCAAAGAGATTGAAACTAAAGAAGAACCAAACAGAAATTCTCAACAAATAAGATAAAGGATGCAGTAGAAAGCATTGGAAATAGAGCAGACCATATGGAAGAGAGAATTAACAAGCTCAAAAACAGAAGTCTAGAAGTAACACAAGTAGAAGAGACAAGAGGAATAAGATATTTTAAAAATGAGGAAACTTGGTGAGAGCTGTCCAACTTTCAGGAAGGATAACATTAGTGTAATGGGTATGTCCCACCAAGAGAAGAAAGGGAGAAGGGAGCAGAGAGTTTCTTTAACAATAACAACTGAGAACTTCCCAAACCTGAGGGAGAAACTGGATATACAAGTCCATGAAGCTAAGATAATAGCTAATTACCTCAATGCAAAAGGTCCTTCTCCAAGACACATTATATTAATATTGCCAAAAGTCAATGACAAAGCATGTTAAAGGCAGCCAGGGGAAAAATAGTGGTAACTCCCAATAGATTATCAGCAGATTTCTCAGCAGAAACTCTACAGGCCAGGAGGGAGTGGAATGACATTCTCAAAATACTGAAAGATAAAAACTGTCACCCGGGAATACTTTATCCAGCAAAGTTATCATTCAGATATGAAGGAAATTAAGACTTTCCCAGACAAACAAACCCAAAGAAGTTAATTAACACTAGACCTGTCTTACAAGAACTGTTAAAAGGAACTCTTTTACCAGAAATAAAAAGAGAAGTGTACACAAAACTTTGAGCAAGGTGATAAATAGACAGAATCAGAAAATCACAAATCTTTATCAGAATAGATTTTTAAACACTTTATTATAAAATAAAGGTTAAAGGGAGAAAAAGAAAAAAAACAATGACAGTTACTTCAATTTGGTAAAAAACAAAAACTCAGCATAAAAAAGGGATAATTTGAGGCAATAAAAGAAAAACAGAAAAGGGAAGAGGAAAATGATGGAAACCATAGAGGTAAATGAGGATAAGATGCTATCAACTGAAAAAGGACTATTTTATCTACGAGACGTTTTATACAAACCTTATGGCAATCACAAAACAAATATGTAGAACAGAGATATGAAACAAACAAAAGAAATGGAGAAAAAAATCATAGAAAACCACTAAACCAAAACAGCAGACAGAAACACAAGAAAAAAAGAAACAATGGAGAAATAGAGCAACCAGAAAACAAAAGAGAAAATGGCAATACTAAGTCTTCATCTATCAATAACCACCCTTAAAGTAAATGGATTGAATTCAGCAGTCAAAAGACACAGAGTGGCTGGATGGATTGAAAAACAAGACTGAATTCTGTGCTGCCTCCTGGAGGCTCACCTCAGCTCTAAAGGCACACATAGGCTCAAAGTGAAGGGATGGAAGATGATACTCCAAGCAAATGGCAGCCAAAATAAAGTGGGTGTAGCCATACTCATATCAGACAAAGTAGACTTCAAGCCAAAAAAGTAACAAGAGACAAAAACAAACAGCATATAATGATAAAAAAGACAGCTCATCAAGAAGACATAACATGATTTTTATATATACACACACACACACACACACACACAAGCACCTAACAGAGGAGCATAAAAATTTATTTATCTATCTATCTATCTATCTATCTATTTATTTATTTATTTATTTATTTATTTATTTATTTATTTATTTATTTATTTATTTATTTATTTATTTATTTATAAATTAACAGACCTAAAGGGATGGAGAAACTGACAGCTACACAGTAATAGTAGGGGACTTTAACACCCACTGACATCAATGGATAGATCACCTATACAGAAAGTCCATAAGGAAAGAGTGGTCTTAAATGAAACATTGGACGAGATGGATTTGATAGATTTGTACAGAACATTCCATTCAAATGCAGTAGAATACACATTCTTCTCAAGTACATATGTAATTTTCTCAAGGATAGACCATATGTTGAGACACAAAACAAGTCTCAATAAATTCAAGAAGCTTGAAATAATACCAAGCAATTTTCCAATCCAATGGTATGAAACTAGAAGTCAACTACAAGAAGAAAGCTGGAAAAATCTCAAATATGTGGAGACTGAATAATATGCTACTGAACAACTATTGGATCAATGAAAAAAAATCAAAAGAGAAATAAAAAAAAATCTGAAGACAAATGAAAATGAAAATACAACATACCAAAATCTGTGGGGACAGCAAAAGTGTAGTTTATGGCAATACAGGCCTACCTCAAGAAGTGAGAAAAATCTCAAATAAACAATCTAACCTTGCACTTAAATGAATGAGAAAAAGAGCAAACAAAGCCCAAAGTCAGTAGAAGGAAGGAAATAATAAAGATCAGAGTAGAAATAAATGAAATAGAGACTAAGAAGACAATAGAAAAGATCAATGAAAATAAGAGGTGGCTCTTTGAAAAGATAAATAAAATTAACAGAAATTTAGCTACATTCACTAAGAAGAAAAGAGACAAAACCAATAAACTCAAATGAAAAAGGAGAAATAATGGATACCTCAGAAAAACAAAGGATTTCAAGAGAATATTATGAATATATACCCCAACAAATTGGACAACCTAGAAGAAGTTACTGCAATCATACAACCTTCTGAGACTGAATCATGGAGAAATAGAAAGTCTGGACAGGCCTCTCACTAGTACAGAAATTTAAAAGGTGATCAACAAGCTCCCAAACTCAAAAGTCCAGGGCCAGATGGCCTCATAGGCAAATGCTACCAGACATTCAAAGAAGATTTAATACCTATCTACAGATTCACTGCAATCTCTATCAATATCCCAAGGACTTTTTTTCACAGAAAATTTATATGGAACCACAAAAAACTCTGAATAGCCAAAGCAATCTTGAGAAAAAACAAACAAACCTGGAACTCCCTGATTTCAAACCATATTACAGAACCATAGTAATTAGAACAGCATGGTACTAGGGGAAAAAAAGATACATAGATGAATGAAAAAGAGTTGAGAGCCTAGAAAGAAACCTGTACATCTATGGTCAATTAAGTTATGACAAAGGAGCAAAGAACACACAGTGTAGAAAGGATAGTCTCTTCAATAAATGGTGTTAGAAAAACCAGGCAGCCACATACTACTCAAATACCACTCAGCCAAGAAAGATGAAATCTTGTCATTTGTGACAAGCTGTATGGACATTGAGAATATTATGCTAAATGAAATAAATCAGACAGAAAAAGGTAAATACAGTATGATTTCACTCATATGTGGAATATAAAAAACAAGCAAAAAAAGAAAAAACCAAAATAAATAAACAAAACAAAACAAACAAAAATAAAGATGTAAATACAGGGAACAGAATAGTGGTTACCAGAGGAGGAGGGGCGGGAAGGTGAAAAGGTAGAGGATTGTCTGCACTGGGATGGATGGAAACTAAATTCCTAGTGGTGAGCGTGCTGTAGGGCACACAGAAGTAGAAATATAATGTAAGCTATAAGGATTAAGAAATATAATGTACACATGAAACTTATATAATGTTATAAACCAATGTTACCTCAATAATAAATGAAAGTTTAAAAAGTAAAAACTGTGTTTCATGGAGAAAGTGACCAGTTCAGCTGCCAGCTGGAAGAATTGTGTAAGTAGTTGTGACAACCACTGGACTTCAGTATGCAGTGCTTTCTGTCACCACACTATTAGAGTTGTTAGGTGTCAAGACTTAATTAATTTTAATAAATTTTATTGCTTTATCAAGTAAGTGAAACTGATTAGCAAGTGAAACTTACCCCTGCCATGAGCATGTAGCAGTGATTTTGATTACTATTTGGTACCACTGCTTTGATTTGTGTTAAGGAACCAGCAGTTTTACCAACCATTGCTCTTGCACCATTAATGCAAATGTCAGTCCAATAGGAAAGCAAATAACATCTTAGTATTACACAGATAATTTTGACCTTGCTGAACTTTGGAGACTCCAGGAATCCACAGATCACATTTTGAGGACCACTGCTGTAGTATATCATAGGAATCATAGGATATGTGTGTTTTCAGTTTTACTAAATATTGCTAAATTTCTCTCCAAACTGGTTATCCCAATTTCTACTCTGTAACAGTAGGATAATATTTGGCCATAAGTCACTAAGACCAAGAATAACAGTGACTTAAGTAAAAGAGAAAATTTGGTGATGCTGTGTGTGGTTGAACCCATAGGATATAGTAAGTGGAGGCCCTGGAATTACACAGTGCCCAGGTTTAGAGTGGCCAGCCCTGGGCTTCGATGGTGGCTCTGTTCCTTGAAACCCTTAATGATCCAGGTTTCTTTTATCTTGTTCTGCCTTTGTGTCCTCCATTCCCAAGGTTACTTCATGATTCAAGATGACTGCTCCAACAAGTGCTTCCAGCTTTCAGGGATAAGAAGGTCTGAGTCGGACAATCACACGCCTCTTGCCTGCAGTCTCTTAAAGGAAATATCTAGAAACAGCCACATGCTACTAGCTACATGGGAGGCTGAAAAATGTATTTTATTTTAGAGGGCTAAATGGCTGATTAAAAATCCGGATTCTACAATTATGTGGGACAGTGAGCAGTTTCCGCTACAGCCCACTTCTTTGGTCGTTCACAGGTCCATGCATTCTTTTTTCCCGTGTATGGAACACCCTCACTTTATCCCTAGGGAGATCATTCGCAGAGGTTTCACGTAGCTTAAAGTTCAGGTTCCTTGAGTTATGCATTTTGTTCCAAAAGGTCTAGCTGTAGATCCTTGTGGACCAGTGATTTAAATAAATGAAAAGATACATTTTTGCTTCCCAATATAACCAATGTACAACTTTATAAATTTAGTGGTTTATAAACTGAAAAATGTTTTAGGTGTCCCAAGCATACAAGAGAGTAAGAGTAGGATAAGTTCAAGAAAAACCCCTATTAAGAAAAGGCAACACAGGCAACATGTAAAGTCTGGTCCACGACACTTTCCAAATCCTACTGAGCAGAAATAGTGAAGGCCCTTCCCTGGCAGGAGAGAAAGTTCCTTGTTTTGGCAGCCCCCAGCCATGTTCTCTGGGAAATTTTCCCTTTCCCATTCTGCTTCATATCCATATCTGAAGATGGCACTGAAGTGCGTGCCCTTCTGGGACTGTGCAGCCTTTTCTGTGGGACTGAATGCTTACTGGCTTTTTTGTAGGGGTTACTTTAGGAGGCAAATGGTCACAGGCAAGTGGTCCCAGGCAAACTAGGATTGCTGTTCTTCACAAAATTTCACTAATGATTAATTCTAGATTCTTAACGTGAGTTGGGAAGGGTTCCTTCCTGCTATTTTCTGAAGTGTTTCTTCTAGAATACGTACAGCTTCTTCCTTTAATGTTTTTTAGAATTCACCAGTAAAGCAATCTGGGTCTAAAGCTTTCTTTGTAGGTAAGTTTTAAGCTGAGAATTCAGTTTCTTTAATACCTATGGGTCCATTTGGATTTTCCCCTTCTTCCTGTTCCAGCTTTGATAATTTGTGTCTTTTGAAGAATTTGTTCATTTAATCTAAGTTGTCAAATTTATTGGCAAAAATTAGTTTATAGTAATTTTTATTATCCTTTTTGTATCTATTGAATCTAAAGTAGTGTCCCTTATTTCATTTCTGACGCTGGTAATTTATGCCTACTCACTTTTTTCCTTAATTAGTGTAACTAGAGGTTTGTCAACTTTATGGAATTTTTCAAAGAACCAGCTTTTGGTTTTATTGATTTCCCTCAATTGCTTTTATGTTTTCTGTTTCACTGATTTCTCTTCTTTCCTTCTAGTTCATTGGTTCTTCTCCCTTCCAGCCTTTACATTTAGCCTAGTTTTTGTCTTTATATTAAAGTCCATTTCTTGAGACAGCCTACAGTTGGGTCTCACTTTTTTATACAGTCTGACAATATCTGCATTGTAATTTAAGTGTTTAAAACATTTCCATTTAATGTAATTATTGACATTTTTGTTTTAAATCTACCATCTTGCTATTTGTTTTATATTTGTCCCATCTTACCTTTATTTAATTCCTCCTCTTTTTTGCTCTCTTTTGTATTAAACAAACATGTTTAAGAATTCCATGTTATCTTCACTCTTAGCTAATTGGCTTATATCTCTGTAATTGTTAACGCATATTCTCCAGGGTTTGCAGTATACACTTTCAGGCTATCATGCCACCTTAGCATACTACCTCACATATAAACACCTCACAGCAGTGGGTCTCCAGTTCTCCCGCCCTGTGCTGCTGTCGCTGTGTGTTCTGTTCACACACAACGTTTTAGACTCTATAACACACCGCTGATCTAAGAAGTGGATACAGTCTATTGTATTTTAAAGAAATTCAAACATGAGAAAAAGTCTTTTAGGATTACTCTCAGTCCTCTTTATTTCTTTTGGTAGACCCAGGTTCTCTTCAGGTATGTTTTTATTCATTCTAAAGAACTTATTTTAATGTTTTTTTGTATTGTGTATATGCTAGTGAAAAATTATCTCAGATTTTCCTTTTGTACAACAAAGGAAACTATAAACAAAAGGAAAAGACGACCTACAGAATGGGATAAAATATTTGCAAATGATGTGACTAACAAGGGCTTAATTTCCAGAATATATAAACAGCTCATACAGCTTAATATCAAAAACAAACAACCCAATCAAAAAATGAGCAGAAGATCCAAACAAACATTTCTCCAATGAAGGCATACATTGGCCAATAGGTACATGAAAAATGCGTAACATCACTAATCATCAGAGAAATACAGATCAAAGCAGCAATGAGATATCACTTCATACCAGTCAAAATAACCATCATTAAAAACTCCACAAACACGAATCAAACTTACAAGCTTTTGCACAGCAAAGGAAACCATAAGCAAAACATAAAGACAACCTACAGAATAGGAGAAAATATTTGCAAAAGATAAGGCTGACAAGGGCTTAATTTCCAGAATATATAAACAAATCATACAACTTAATAAGAAAAAAACAAACAACCTAATCCAAAAATGGGCAGAAGACCTGAACAAGCAATTCTCCAATGAAGACGTACGAATAGCCAATGTGAACATGAAAAAATGCTCAGTATCACTAATTATCAGAGAAATGCAAATCAAAACTACAATGAGGTCACAACAGTCAGAATGGCCATAATTCAGAAGTCCACAAATGATAAATACTGGAGAGGGTGTGGAGAAAAGGGGACCCTCCTACACTGTTGGTGGGAATGTAGTTTGGTGCAGACATTATGGAAAACAGTATGGAGATTCCTCAAAAAACTAAAAATAGGCTTACCATATGATCCAGCAGTCCCATTCCTGGGCATATGTCTGGAGGGAACCTTAATTCAAAAAAAAAACACAAGTACCCCAATGTTCATAGTAGCAATATTTACAATAACCAAGACATGGAAGCAATCTAAATGTCCATTTACAGATGATTGGATAAAGAAGTTGTGGTATATTTATACAATGGAATACTACTCAGCCATAAAAAATAATGTCATTTGCAGCAACATGGAT
Organism: Camelus dromedarius; assembly: GCF_036321535.1. Classification (NCBI taxonomy): domain Eukaryota; kingdom Metazoa; phylum Chordata; class Mammalia; order Artiodactyla; family Camelidae; genus Camelus; species Camelus dromedarius. The sequence continues at coordinate 203,608 of NC_087446.1, read as the reverse complement.
GAACCTGGAGAATATCATTCTAAGTCAAATAAGTCAGAAAGAGGAAGAAAAATACCACATGATATCACTTATACGTGGAATCTAAAAAAATGACACAAATGATTTTACTTACAAAACAGAAACAGACTCATAGGTGCAGAAAACAAACTTATGGTTACCAAGGAGGAAAAGGGGTATGGACGGATAAAGTGGGAGTTTGGGATTTGCAGATATGCACTTCTATACATAAAGTAGATAAACAGGGTCCTACTGTACAGCACAGGGAACTATATTCAATGCCTTATAATAACCTATGATGAAAAAGAATATGAGAAGGAATATATGTATGTAGAACTGAATCACTATGTTGTACACCAGATATTAACACAACATTGTAGACAGACTATACTGCAATTTAAAAAGCAGATTATAAGCAATTAAAGGCAGAATTGGTGAGCTAAAAGATAAATATCAGAATAAATTATCCTGAATATTACCTGGAAAGACATAGAGATGGAAAATGTAAAAGGTCAGGGGCTATGGAGGCTAGAACAAGAAGGTCCAGCGTAAGTCTTATTGGGGTCCCAGAAGGAGGAGAGATGGAATGGAGCAGAGACAACATTTGAAGAGATAATTTCTAAACTGAGGAAAGAGAATTCATATAAAGAAGAATCTCAGTGAACCTTGGCAGAACAAGTAAATACACCACACCTAGGTATACTGTATTGAAACTTCAGAACACCAAAGACAAGGAAAGAAGTCCTAAATGTAGTTGGAGAAGAAAAGGTAATTACCTTTAAAGGAGTGGCAGACTGAGAGGTGGCTTCTCATACCAACAAGGGAGTTCAGAGGAAGACAGTGGATGATGATGGAAATGAACTACCTGACATAGTAGTCCATATCTAGTAAAAATACCTTTCAGGAGTCAGGACAAAAAAATAAAGGCATTTTTAGACAAACTGAGAGTTTACCTCCCCACGCTCTCAATAAAGAAAATTCTGAAGAATGCACTTCGGACCAAAGGACACTTTTAAGGTATTTAGATTTCAAAGATTGTTGTTATTTCCTAATGACAATCCCTTAAAAAAAAAAAAAGCTTCAACTCTGATTCATTATCATAATAGTTTTTCTCATTGGTAGAAATCTGTTTTCTGAAAGATATAACTATTTGTGAGAATTCTTTCTTAAACTAAAAGAAGGATATTTTTTACTGTCCTTTCCTGTAAGGCATAACAGTATTGCAAATCCCATGGCTTTGGATCCCTTATTGGAACAGAGATGAGAATATACTATTTCTTTTAACACTGGATTATGTTGGTTTGCTGATGGAAACAATCCAGAAGAGAAGCTGATGATTCCAAAAAGGGGGCTAATTTCAAGCAAGGAACTTGATTTGGTCATGAGAAAAGTTGGAAGATCAATAGGCTGGAGATCTGTGGTGGTTTTATAACACAGCCTCCAAATTCTTTGACACGCCTCCCTTGAAAGTTGGTCTCCATGGCTGCTCTCTTGAATATGGATGGGATTGTGACTGCTTTAGCCAACAGATATGACAAAAGTGATGCCATGTGACTTCCAAGGCTAGATCAGAGAAGGCCATGCATCTGCCCCCTGACCTTCCTAGGACACTCACTCTGGGGGAAGCCTGCCATTCTGTAAGAAGCCCAGCTACCCTGAGACTTCTATGCTGGAGAGGCCAGGTGTAGGTGCTGGTTGACAGCCTCAGCTGAGCTCCCAGACAACGGTCAGTGACAACTGCCAACCTTATGAGTGAGCCATCTTGGATGTCCAGCCCAGCTTACCTCTGGCTATAAACAAACTGCATGAGAAACTCCTGACAAGAACTTCCCACTGGAGTCCTTCCTGAATTTATAACCTAAAAACTATAAGTAAAGTGGTTGTTTTATTCCTCTAAATTTGATGGTAATTTAGTACACAGCAGTAGTACCTGGAACAAGTTTCTTACGGAGTCAAATAATTGCGGATGTCATGGTAATAAGAAAGCAAGAAAAATCAGAAGTGATGGTCAGAGAATTGCGAGCTTAAAATCAAGATTCAAGAGGTAGTGAAGCTACTAGTTATGACAGAATTCCCAATAAAGTACGGCTCATAAGCTTTTCATTTTTTGTTTCAGCTATTGGCATTTAAAATTCTGTGTTTGTGACTTCTATGCTGTGTGAGTGAAATAAAAGACAGATAGTTTGCATTTGTTTATTTTCTAATCTATGAGAAAATTGTCAGAAAGTGTCCCCTGACTTTCTAGGATTGATCTGTGGTCAAGACTGCTAAGACTGTGTTGCTGTTCCAATTTTCCATTGTAGGTCCAGCCAATTTTGTGTTTTGTACTAACTGTACCATTAGTGGACCACATACCATCAGATTGTTGGCTGGTCAGAAGTCAAGAGTGTTGGATGGGTCACTTATGTGGATGTTCATGTTAACCAGTTTGATGACAAGACTCAGGATTGAAAGGAAATCTGGGAAGTTTTGGTCAAAACTGTTTGTGAATTCTGGGAAGAGATCTGGAGTTTTGTGGGGAAAATCAAAGAGTGGTTAGTACATCCAGACTCCTTGAACCCCAGAAATGAAGAATGTTCTTAGTGTTACTAAAATTGTAAAGACAAATGATGAAAAGGATTTAATGCCCCAGACCTGGTAGAGCCTATAAGCCCTCATTCACTCATTCACATATTTGCTGACCACCTACTGTGTGCCAGGCACTGGGCTTGGAACTTGGAAGTTTAAAGAGAGATAAAATACTGTCTCTGTTCTCTTGCAGCTCTCAGTCATTGAGAGGGAAACATACATTTATAAATGTCATTCTTAGAAAAACACTGTAATTGAGATAAAATATAAATTGTTGTTGGGCCACAAAAGAGGGCATCATCTGCCCCTGGCCATAGGCCTTTTCTCTCGGCTGGAATGATTGCCATCCAAAGAATGATGTCACCTTTCCCATCTTGCATGAGCTCCTTCTGCCCTGTGGTTTCCAAGCATCAATCACTCAAAAGCCTAATCCTTTCTTCAGAAATAATTTTCTACAGAAATAAATGGACAAAGAAATATCAGGGCATATAATTTCCATCAAGAAAAAAAGAATAATTTTACTGCCACCTTGTTGAAACTCCAGCATCCCTCTTTAGCCAAATCTTCTCCACAGTCTCCCTATCCTGCTCCTCCTAACTTTCTTTAATAACCATACTGGGAGTGGGTGGGTTATAGCTCATGCTTAGCATGTGCAAGGTCCTGGGTTCAATCCCCAGTACCTCCATTAAAAAGTAGATAAACTTAATTACCTCCCCCCCCAAAACGAACAAAACCAAAAAACAAACAAATAACCGTACTCACAACCCTGATCTGTCCTTCCCCCAGTGCAATATCAGATAACCCTCACCGAATGTGACTCCTCGAGCTGGATTTCAACCATTTCTCTCCCTATGCAGCTCCACTTCAAGCCAGAACACGTTGATACTCTAAAAAGTGCCAGTAACATAGCTGGTGCTTAAGAAATAGTTTTCCAGTTGAATGAACATAGGCTCAGGGTTATAACTTCACTCAGTGCCCATGAATACCTCAATCCAGCCTGCGCAGCCTGTAATAGGTACTGAAAGTTCAGTTTTGGCCTCAGTCAGCATAGTCTGTATGGCCAACTCCGAGTCCAGCCCGATCAGCATCCCGTGGTCAGATACCTCTGTCCAGCACTGCTCAGCACTCGCTGGGGAATCAGCGCCTCCAGCTCCGATCAGCACCTGCAGGAGAAACAGCTCCTCCAGTCCCAATCAGCTCGTTTTAGGGCGAAATTTCCGTAGACCCAATCAGCACCCTTTGTGGGACAGCTCCGACCAGCCCTGATCAGCACCCAGACGTGGACAGCTCCTCATCCTCTGCCCAGTCTCCGTATGACTGACTCAGACCCAGACTTGGGACCTCAGCTCTTCTGTTCTGATTACTTGGGACGTCAGCGCAGCTCCTGGAGCAGCCGCACCCACCCCTCCACTAGCCCCCCTGCCCCCCCAAAAAAACTCAGTTAACCAGAGGTCTGCTGACCGACTTCCCCACGGCACAAACTGATCCCCCATTCTTACAATCCACTTTTCACCTGCCCCCACCCCGAAAAAACCAAACCGCACACCCGATCATTCCCCAACCAGAGCCTCTCAGTCAAACCATCTTGTCTCCTCCAACCAGCTTCCCCGCCATCCCCTCCGCCTTCCTCCCGGGTCCGCCCTCCTCCCCTCCCCCCGGATCCTCCCTCTTCCGGGGTCCTCCCCTCCCTTCCCCCAGCTCGCGCTGCCGCGGTGTCCTGGCGTCGAGGTGTGCCGGCGGCGGGGTGTCGCAGGGCGTGTCACGAGGTGACTCGGGGCGGGCCGAGGGCGGGCAGGAGGGAGCGACAAGGGCGTGCGGGGCTGTCGCTCTGGGCACCCCTCCCCCCGCCGCAGTCGGCAGGCCTCTCCCCGGAGAAGATGGCGGATCGGGCGGAGATGTTTTCTCTTTCCACCTTTCACTCGCTATCGCCGCCAGGCTGCAGGTACGCAACTGGGCGCCCCGGGCCTTGGCAGGCCCTTTCCTTCCTGCAGTCCCCTCTCTGACCCAGTGCCCAGACTCCTCCGACCCGAACCTGCCACCTCACCCCTATCGCCTACTGGGTACCCAAGCCCCAGGCCTCACTCTAGTCCTGACTCCTGCTCCCCATCCCCCACCCCTGGGATCCTGTCATCTCCATTTTTGTCCTCCTTTTGTGCCCCCTCCTCCAGCCCCAATGACCCTCCACCCCCGATTCCTGCTGAGACTCAGTGCCGCACCCAGCCTGGACAGCCAACCCTTCAAGGGTGGAGGTTGTGGACTGAGCATCTGAGGGGCAGCCTGCCTGGGCAGGATGCTGAGCACACCCTCTGTGCTTGGCAGTGTCCTTTTGGCCTTGTTGGGTTTCTTTGGTGGAGGCCTGGCCTGGCCTGTCGGGCTCAGGGAGGGAGAGAATTGAAATCAAGCCTGGAGCCTGTGGGAAGGGACTAAGGTGGGGAGAGGCCTGGGCCTCCGGGTGTAGGCCTGCCTTGGGTGGGAGTGGGGGACAGAGTGGCCAGACTCTGCTCCTAGAACATGCTCAACCCCTCCTCCTCCTTCTACTGCTGCAGCTTCAACTTCCCCTCCCCCTTCTCTGCTTAGCCTGACTCCCCTGAGGCTGAGGCTGTGACCCAGAGGGGCCTGGAGCCAAGCACAGAGGGAGGAGAGACTGCTCGCTCCGTGAGGGAGGAGGCCTGGGAGGAGGGTGGGAGGGACAGGCAGCTCTTCTGGGCTGATCATGGCTCAGATGGTGGGGGAATCCATTGGAGAGTAGAGTCTGAAGTCCCAGATAACGGCAGGATGCAGATCTGGGAGTCAGGGCTATGGAGGTCACAGGGCCCAGGATCTGGGGGGTGGTCTCTCTGGCCCCTCCTCAGGACCATCTCCCAGATGGGGAGTCCAGAGTTGGTGACTCAGTCAGGAGCCCAGTCCTTGCTCTCTTACCCTGGTCTCTTCATCAGACCTCCCCAGGACATAAGCCTGGAAGAATTTGATGATGAAGATCTGTCTGAGATCACCGATGACTGTGGTTTGGGCCTCAGCTATGACTCGGACCACTGCGAAAAGGTGGGAAAGGGGCTGGGGGGCATAGAACTCTCTTAAGGGAGAGTCTCACTTGGGCTCTGCTTAACGTTCTCTTCGGGTTTTAAGGCGGGTCTAAGCTTACCCTTGGAACAAGAAATCCTCTGATTGCCTCCTCTCTCTTGGCCTCTTGACCTGGGTTCTTCCTTGATATCAAACCTCCGTTTTTCTAACAGACTATAGGCCCTCCATTGAGGGCCTTCCCCAGCAGTCCTCACCTGACCCCCATCACTAGGCTAGCTTGGGGGAGGGAAGATGTGCCTATGCTTTGGTGCCCTCTGTCCTCAGGTCACTTCCCAGAAAGATCTGACCCCTTCCAACTGCCATCTCAGTTTGTCTCCTCCTCAGCCCTTTCCCCACCTCTCAAGCCTCCATCTGTCTGCCTCGTGTCTCCACCCCTGAAATATTTTCTGCCCCCATCTCCTGCTTCTCCTCCTCCCTATCTCTCCATGTTTGTTTTCATTCAAGAACATTCCTGAGCAACTCCCAAGTGGCAAGGGCTGAGGGCTTCCTGGTGCCTCGGGGGAAAGCAGGACCAGTGTGGCCCTTACCCTCTGGAGCTTATAATCTAGTAGAGGAGAAAGACATGTGACAGGCAGTGGCTTCCTGGGTGTCAACGACTAGATTCCAACGGGGGGACACAGGTGCAAAAGGAGAAATCACCCGAGAATGAGGCCATCAGGGGATTTTCCAGTGGAAATGGTGCACAACCATGCCCTTCAGGAACAGCAGCAGGAGCTGGCAGATGAGGGAGGTAGGAGAGAATGGAGGAAAGGAACTGCTGGCAAGGGATTATCTGGTCAAAGTTCCTAACCTGAGGTTGGTGCGGGCTTGGTGAGTCTTGGGTGCTAGCTGTCTTTCTTTCAGGCATCCATTCGATATTTACTGAGCTTCCAGTGTGGGCCAGGTTCTGTTCTCGGTGGGGGGCAGGGTACACCCATGTACAGTATGTACATGGCCCTATCCTGGTGGAGCTTGCAGCTTGGTAAGGAAGACAGAACCAAAACTCTATGGTAGTTATGAGTTGTGTTAAAATGCTATGATGTAAAGAGTGCTTGTGTCATATGTGATGGGGTTTGGGGGTGAGATGAGGCTGACAGGTGGGTTGGGGTCACTTTGGGAATCTCTGTCACCCAGACTTAAGAGTTTGGGCTCTTAGTTACCAAAAACTGGAATGATCCTTATGTATCCTAAGCCGATTTAAAAAAAAAAAAAAAAGCTGTTGGTGGAAAGCAGAGTGAACTCTGCTCCCCTTTCCTGCCACCTGGGATCCCCAGTCACTGTCCTACTCTGGCCCAGCTCTGTCCTCTTCTTCTTTCCTGCAGGACAGCCTCTCCCTGGGGCGTTCGGAGCAGCCGCACCCCATCTGCTCCTTCCAGGATGACTTCCAAGAGTTTGAGATGATCGATGACAATGAAGAGGAGGAGGAAGAGGAAGAGGAGGATGAAGAGGAAGAGGAGGAGGAAGGAGAGGGAGAGGGCAAGGAGGGAGGAGGCCCTGGCTCAGAGGACACTACTCAGGAGCCCCTGATTCCCTCCCCCTCACTGGAAGAGCCCCACAAGCATCGGCCAACCACACTCCACCTGACAACATTGGGAGCCCAGGTGAGCATCCAGACTCACAGCATCCTGGGGCTAAACTGGGGTTCCTTAGCATCCAGGACTCTGGTCCCCATGGCCGCCTGTCCCCTCTTACCCCTGAGAACTGGGACCCCTCCTCAACGCTGCTTTCCTAACCTCCACCTCTCAGGACTCCTTGAACAACAATGGAGGGTTTGCTCCGGAGCCTCCAGGCTCCTGGCAGGAGACAGTGCTGTGCCCACCCCCCCAGGAGCCCCTCAAAGGTGAGTTAGGCCACGGGTTGGGGGTGCACAAGAAGCAAGAGGGTAGGAGTAGTGGGGAGTGGCCTGGCTGATGCACCTCCTACTCTGCAGAACCGCCCGCCCCGATCCCACCCACGGACCTGAGCCCCTGTGGGGCGCAGTCACCTTTGCGCCCAGGTTGCGACTGCGAAGGAAACCAGCCCGCAGGGCCCCTGGCGCAAGGTGGGGCCTCGCCCTCCTCAGATCCGGGCATAGAGGCCGACCTGGGGAGCTCTAGCGGAGGCCGCGGGGGCCGGCGCAGCAGCCAAGAGCTGTCGTCGCCGGGCTCCGACTCCGAGGACGCAGAGGGCGCGCGCCTGGGGCGCATGATTTCGTCCATCTCAGAGACGGAGCTGGAGCGGAGCAGCGACGACGGCAGCAGCAGCAGCGGCCGCTCCTCGCACCTCACCAACTCCATTGAGGAGGCCTCATCTCCCGCCTCGGAGCCTGAGCCTGAGCCTGAGCCTGAGCCTGAGCCTGAGCCTCCGTGCGAGCCCCCGCGTCGCCCTGCCTTTCTGCCCGTGGGCCCCGATGACACCAACAGCGAGTACGAGTCAGGGTCTGAGTCTGAGCCAGACCTCAGCGAGGATGCCGACTCGCCCTGGCTGCTCAGCAACCTTGTGAGCCGCATGATCTCCGAGGGCTCCTCGCCCATCCTCTGCCCAGGCCAGTGCCTGTCTCCCGCTTCGCGTTCTGCCGCGGAGCCTGCAACGCCGGCCGGTGGGACCCCTGAGGCCCCCGAGGCGGCTGCCGGGCCAGGCGGCGTGGAGCTGGTGGACATGGAGACGCTGTGTGGGCCGCCGCCCCCTGCGCCCTCTGCACCTCGGCCCGGCCCTGCGCAGCCCGGGCCCTGCCTCTTCCTCAGCAACCCCACGCGAGACACCATCACGCCGCTGTGGGCCGCTCCAGGACGCGCTGCCCGCCCAGGCAGCGCTTGCTCCGCCGCCTGCTCGGAGGAGGACGAAGAGGATGAGGAGGACGAGGATGAGGCTGGGGATAAGGCAGCGCCCCCTGGGGGCAGAGGCTCGGGCCCTGCGGCGCTGGACGCCTCGCTGGTGTACGATGCAGTGAAGTACACGCTGGTGGTGGACGAGCACACGCAGCTGGAACTGGTGAGCCTGCGGCGCTGCGCTGGCCTGGGTGACGACAGTGAGGAGGACAGTGGTGGCGAGGCCAGCGAGGAAGAGGCAGGGGCTGCACTGCTGAGTGGTGGCCAGGGCCCTGGGGACGCCTCCCCAGACAGCCCCGACCTCACCTTCTCCAAGAAGTTCCTCAATGTCTTTGTCAACAGCACCTCTCGATCTTCCAGTGAGTGGGGGGTGGGGAAAGGGGGTGGTCCCAGGGGAATAAGCTGCCTCCTAAGCCCCAGGGCCCATGCAGATCCCCAGAGTGCCCAAGGCAGCCCGAGGGTCTGCGGGTGGTCAGGGCTGGGCATTGCCCTCTTCTCCAGGACCTAGGCCTGGGGCTTTCCCCAGACCCCCGTGGGGTGGGGAGGGCTGCTTTGCCTCCAACCCCTAATAAGCTGGTTCTCCCTCCCTCCCCACCTGAGGACAACCCACACCATACTGTCGGGGGCCGGGGGAACTGGCCAGGCCATCAGGTACTTTCTTTCCTCCTCCTCCCTTCCCCTGAGTCTCTGTCTCCTGTTTCTGTCTCTCAGGCACTGAGTCTTTTGGCCTTTTTTCCTGCCTGGTCAATGGGGAGGAGAGAGAGCAAACCCACCGGGCCGTCTTCAGGTATAGCCTCTCCCCCTTGCCATTGCCACTGGTGACCCTCCTGAGTCTGCAGATGTTATAGGACACTGCTGGCCTCCTGAGCCAGCCAGTCCTGCCCCTGCCCCAGTGACCTCCCACCTCTGACCTGATCTCAGGTTCATCCCTCGCCATCCGGACGAGCTGGAGCTGGATGTGGATGACCCGGTGCTGGTGGAGGCTGAGGAGGATGACTTCTGGTTCCGTGGCTTCAACATGCGCACAGGGGAGCGTGGTGTCTTCCCGGCCTTTTATGCCCACGCAGTGCCCGGCCCTGCCAAGGACCTGCTGGGTGAGGCCCCATCCCCAGGGAGTCTCTCGTCACCCCAGACTTCCTCTCGCTCACCTGACCTAGCCCCTTGTGACCCTCCCCCAGGGAGCAAGCGGGGCCCCTGCTGGGTGGAGCGCTTCGACGTGCAGTTCCTGGGCTCCGTGGAGGTGCCCTGTCACCAGGGTAATGGCATCCTGTGTGCAGCCATGCAGAAGGTCAGTCTAGAGGTGGGGACCCCAGCCCCCAGGCTGGCACAACCTTGAAGACCCCAGGCCTCTGCCCTCTTCCACAGAGGGTTCAGAGGATGCCTTGGGGACCTCAGATGCCTGGCCCTCCAGCCGTGATTCAGAGGCCTGGGCAGGCAAACCCAGGACAGTGCTTAGCAGCTGTCCCCCACCACCTCCCAATGGCCCTTCCTCCCCTTTAACTTGTCCTATTCCTACCTGAACATCAAGACCAGCTCTCCCAGACACCTCCCTGGGAGTCATTTGCTCATTCACTGATTCACACAGTGGACACTGAGTGAGCGCTGTCCATCTGCTGGTCCTGTGACTGAGCAGGAGAGCAGTAGGGGTGCAAGACAGCCCTGTATCCGGAAGCCCCTACTCAGCTCCAGAGACATGCAGTGAGGAGGCCTGGGTCGGTGGGAGGAATGGAAAGAAGGTGAGGCAGGCTGTCCCAGGACTGAGGAATGGCCAAGACCACGCTCCCATCTTTCAGAGCCAGTGCAAGAAGTCTTCAGATCTAATCTAAAATGTTCCCCCAGGAGGAAAAGACATCCTTGTAAGCCCTTGAGACCCCCTTCTTCCCTGGCTTCTTCTCCAGATTGCCACTGCCCGGAAACTGACAGTCCACCTACGTCCTCCTGCTTCCTGTGACCTTGAGATTTCTCTTCGGGGGGTCAAGCTGAGTCTAAGCGGAGGACCCGAGGTGGGAGTGTGAGGACCTGAGGACAGGGGAGGCTGGGGGGTGTAAGGCAGGAGGGTCTGACTGAGGGACATCTGGCAGGGGTGGCTGGAATGGCCCTGGGCCAACTCCACCTAACCTGGTGCACTCCTGCCTCTCCCCTTCTAGTTCCAACACTGCAGCCACTTCTTCCAGATGAAAAACATCTCGTTCTGCGGCTGCCACCCCCGCAACAGCTGGTGAGAGCCTGAGCCACCCCATAGTCCCCGAGGGCTGCCCGCACACAGTCCCGCCTTCCACCCCCCACACCCATTTAGCTCCATGAGTTGAGCCCCCACATGGCACCCACTCTGCTGGGCTCAGGAGACACGGATCAGACAGACACACAGACAAGTAGTGCTGGAAGTACCTGTAGGGGATCTGGTGGACGTCTGTATGGGGCTGCAGTGGCGGGGCCACTCAAGAGGCAACTGAAGAGCACTCTACAAGCCTTGAAAGACAAGTAGGTGATAGGGTGGGTCTTCCTGGCTGGGAGCCAGCTGAGCCAAAGCTGTGGGCAAGGGACACTAGGGTCTTGGGGAGCAGCTGGAATAAAGCTTGAAGGACACTGGGGTGCCTGTGCCCTCCTGACTATTCCAGGGAGCTTGTACTTAATCCCACTGATGGTGGGGTCGCAGTATGACAGGTTGACAAACTGGCTCTGGCTGCTGGGCAGAGTGGAAGGACCCAGGTGCTGCGTCCTGCAGGCATTCAGGAGGAGGGGCAGGCAGGACCTGGGTCGATAGGATGTGGTTGATTGGCTGACCTGGAGGGAGAATCAAGGGTGACCCGGGTGTTAGGAAGATAGGAACCCACATACCAAGAGAAGAGGTATGTGAGTGGCCGGTCAGGCTGGTGGTACAGTATCCAATCGCAGACGCATTGAGACTGACGTGGCCGTTGTTACGTGGGTCTGAATGTGGAAAGGAGACCTTGGGGGAGGAATGTTTCCAAGCAGGTGGGTAACTTTGGCCATGAAGCAAATAGGAAGCCAGACAGAGTGAGAAGAGACTGGGCTGAAAGGGGAGAGGCCTGACCACTGTGTGCCCAGCCAGACTCCTGTGCACGGATCCCAGTGCCCCAGATGAAGGAGAGAGAAGGAGCTACCCAGCGAGGGAGACAGAGGCACACAGAGGCTCAAAGTGCCCGGTGGTATTTGGAGAAGTGGGTCCTCAAGGGAGGCAGGATGTGGGAAGGACAAGCTGCTGCTGGGCCTGGCCTGTGACTGATGCCAAGGCCAGCACATGTGTCACCTGGACGTTGTGGCAAGAGAGTGAGGAGGGCTGTGTCTGCTGGCCGGCGGTGATATCAACCCTCAGCGGGGTCAGAGTCCTGTTTGGTGGCTTCTCCATTGACAAGGGAGGTGGTTTGAGGGGTCCTCTGTATAGCTGCCGCTCTGAGGGATGGAGGGCTAGGGTAGAGGGCCAAGGCTTAGTCCGGACGGTGGGCCCGGGGTGGGGCTGGGCAGGCTCATGGTGTCATGTGACATGACAAGGAAGAGTCAGCCAGGATGTGGTGTCCAAAAGACAGGGGAGAGGCCTGGCTCTGTGGTCCAGGCTCGGGGGAGGGCGAGGATAGGGGAGGCACAGAGATGGGTGGCAGTAGCTGGGGAGAAGGAAGATGCAGCTGGACACCCCTGTGGTGGAGAAGTTCACGTAGGTCATTAACTCTTCACAGATGCCCAGCACTGTGTTTGGACAGGGACCCAAAAGGGGGACTCAAATCTTCAAATCCCATGAGCCTCACATTTCCCTCACCCCAGCTCTCTCCTCGAGCCCTCTGTCCCTGCCTCTTCTCCCCAGTCACTGGGGGCTGAGGTGTGAGTCCGCCTTGGCGTCCCTCCGTGCCAACTCTCCCTGCCGCCCCTGCAGCTATTTTGGCTTCATCACCAAACACCCGCTGCTGAGCCGCTTTGCCTGCCACGTCTTCGTCTCCCAGGAGTCGATGAGGCCCGTGGCCCAAAGTGTGGGGTGAGTGGGTCCGGAGGGTAGGTATAGGATTAGGGTTGGGCCAGTGCGAGCAATGGCTAGACTGGTGGGGCAGGGAGCAGAACCCATGCAGCAGTGACCTGGGGGGTGAGCAAGCTGGGAGGATGCGGGGATGAGGTTTGGGGAGACTTGGGGACAGGGGAGGTGGGAGAGGAGGAAGGTCAGGTGAGAGTGATGGAGGTGGAAGGTTGGGAAGGTGGTAGTTGGAACACTGGGGCAGGAGCATTGGGGGATCCTGGGGATGGAAAGAGCACAGTTGCATTGCCCGTGGGGGTGGGGGTGAGGGTGGGGGTGGGAAGGCAGCATCGAGGCCAAGGTAAGGGAAGTGGTCTGTGCTGTGGACATGGTTGCTGGGCCAGGAGTGCTGAGTGAAGCTGGGGGGTGATGTGGGCAGGCCCAGGTTGGGGGGCTTGGGGGCTTTGGGGGCTGAGGACTCTCTCTCCCCCAGCCGCGCCTTCCTGGAGTACTACCAGGAGCACCTGGAGTATGCCTGCCCCACCGAGGACATCTACCTGGAGTAGCCGTCCTGCTACTGGGAGCAGCTGGGGCTGGAGGTGTCTCAATAGGCCACCGCAGCTTTGGCAAGGACTGGACTGGGGGCACGTGGGATCTGACGTCCAGGGAGTCTCCTGGCTGTGCTGGGAACTCTCCTTGCTCCCCCGGGGCTGCTGGAGAGTGGAGCCTGCGCCTCCGCTTCCCCTGATCCATTCTCTCTCTGTGTCACCTGGTCTGCCCTTGGCCTCCCTCCTCTCTCCTCCTGTCTGTCTCTGCCCTCTCTGTGCCTGCAAACCCTCTCCCTCTGCTCTTTACTTTGGGGTCAGAACTGGGAGGGGTGTGTGGCGGAAGCTCCCAGGTGATTCCCCCCTCCCACTCTCCCCCTGTGATTTATAAAGGAATTTTAATTTTTATAGTGAATATCAAGGAATCTTCCCATCCTTGACCATAGGAACCAAGAGAGGGACCCCATACTGCCCCCCACAGAGGTCAGGGGAAGCGGGAAGGAGTTCCTCAGAAGGGCCCTGGGGGGACTAGGAGCCGTTCCTGATGCTCACCCCAAGCCCCAGACGCTGCTAGGAGGAGGTGCCCCGGGCCCCGGCCACACCAGCACCTGCTTTGCCGCTGCAAACACTCCCCGCAGTCCAGCACCTCAATAAACTCTCTGCTTGGTGTGACCCTGGCTGTTTCTGGGGTTGGGGGAGCAGGTGCAGGGCCAGGTGCCGCCCATGGCACGGGGACCAAGTCGTGAGGAGGTTCACCCTTTCAGTGCTCTCCAAAACCATGTCGGGAATTCTCCCCAAATGCTCTTGGTTGGTCAGCGAGGAAGCTGAGACCAGAGAGAAGCGGTCATGGGATGTGTGTTCCTTCCACCTGTGCGGGAGTGGGTGTGCAAGGGGGTCTGAGGGTGTGCGTGCTCATGACTGTACGTGCGCGCTTGTGAGTGTGTGTGAGACAGCAGGGGTCAATCTGCTTCAATCTTAAGCCTGAAATTTTCCGAATTTTCCACAGAAAGCCAGAGGAAAAAAGGTGGCTATTTTTCACTATGCCCTAGGTGATTATAGATGCTACCTCCTGGAGAAAGGGCTTTCCTGCTCTCCTGTCCCTGAATGAGCCCCAGCTCTCAGGTGCTGAGGTCAGCATGCAGTCAGTGCCTTCCTGAGGGTGGGCCTGGGCCCCTAACCCTGAGCCCAGGATGAGAGCAACACCAGGAAGACAACAGGTGAGGCTACGAAACAGGAGTGAACAGCTGCAAGTTCAGACAGATTCATTCCCTGAAGACTGAAAACTGCTGTCTGTAAAAAGCACACACTCTGCTCTAGTCAAGGGCAACCAGCAAATGGAAGTACAGTGACAGCGTTAGGAGTCAGTGAATGCCCCACACCTTCAGCATTTGGGAAGCCCCTGCTCAGGCCAGGGCTCCAGACCAGCGGCACGCCAGCACCCGGGAACGTGGCAACCACGCGGCAAGAAGACCAAGTGGAGCATCTGTGGGAGAACGCTCCTACTGACTGAAATTGAAAGAGGCATGGATGTGTTTGTTGGAAGCTTGTACCTTCTCTGCAGCTGGGCGTGGGGCGTGCCCTCCGACCCCACGGCTGCAACACTCGCCTTCTGCTCTCTGTCCGGAGGGAATGCCCCACGCCCCCCAGGCCCATCTCGGGGAAGGCGCCATTTGCTCAGCCAGCCTGAGTCCCTGCTGGGCTCAGTCCCTCCCCCACTCATCTTCCCACTTCTTTGTATCATTGACTTTTCCCTTCCTGCTGGCCCTTTAGGACAGCTGTTGGACATGCTTGGGCTTCCTTCACCTGGAACAGCTCCTGCTCTGTAGGGCCTCCCCACACCTGCCCACTTCCTCCACCTCTCTGGCCCCTTCCTGCACCTCGCTGAATGTTCTTTCTCAGACCTCGTGGTCTCCAGCTGCGCTGCGCTCCAGACCCCCACTCTGGCTCTGTCCTGGGCTCTCCCTCGCTGGCTTCCTTCCTCCCCGAGGACTCACCTTCCCTGTGCCGAGGGTCCCAGTGGCCTGCCTCTCACCTTCAGTGGCACTCCCTGGACCAGCCACTGGCCTGGTGCTTTGTGAGTTTTCGTAAATATAGTGACCCTCACAAGGGCCCTGGGGTGCAGAGGAACAAAACACAGACACAGAACTTACGTAAACCTTTCCCCCACCTGCCCCTATTCTGTGTTCTGTGTTTTACGCTTTTTTCCACTTTCCTGAGCTGGAGTCCTGGAGTCACCCTAGACTGCCCCCTGCTGTCACCTTCATCCCCACCCCGTCACCCCTACATCTGCCTGTCCCCCTCCCTGCCTCTACCTGGATCAAACCACCTTGAGTTGTTGCCTGGATCTTTATGCAACAAACAGCCTCCTCCAGGCTCCCTGCCTCCACCTGTGTCTGCAAATCCACCTGCACCTGCAACCAGACCAGGATTTTTAAACAGAAACCTGAGCAGGCCCCTCGCCCTCAGATTCTGCTGTGGTTCCCTGTTGAATTTCAGCCTGCCCCATCCCTGCCCCTCTCCAGCCCCGTCTTCCCTCTACCCCATTTCTGCCCTTGGAAACTGGGCTTCCTGAGGGCATCCACTACTCTTCTCTGCATGTTGCTGTGTGACCTCCTGTCCTTCTGGATGCCATGGGCCCTGGGCCCTGCCTGCCCCCCTGCAGAGGCTGCCGACCGTGAGTCCGAGCGCAGGACGTGGCTAATGACCTCATACTCCCAGAGCCTGGTGCAGCACCTGGTAAGCCTCCCATGCCAGGACTCTGAGTTCTGGAAATCCAGCCAAGGATAGTATCCTAAATGAAAAGCTCTGTACACGTTCTTGTTTAAGGTGTTGAAAGCATAAATACAATCTAAACATTGACCACTAGGGTTAACTAAATTAAGGTATATTTACCTAGTTGTAATATTGGGCAGATATGAAAAAGTGTGCTTACAAATGTTTAGCAATAATACAGAAAATATTTGTCATGCTGTTAAGGAAAAAATATGCAGAATCTGTGCTAGAAACTATGTTGAAAAAGACTGAAAGGTTGACACAACATTGTGAACTGACTACTTCAATAAAAAAAAAGTCAAAAAACAAAATAAAACGAAAGACTGAAAGGGAACACAAAGGCTCAGCCATTGTCGCTGGAGGTGGGGCTGAGGGTTTCTCTTCCTTTTTCTCTGCAATGAACAGTTCTTAATTGTTTCAAGCATTATATGTTGCTTACTAGGGACCTCCAAATGCAAATAGAAACAGCCACAGAAAACCTAAAAATAAAAAAGTAAAGATATATTAATTAAGCACAAACAAAAGAAGTTATTTTGGCCACTATAAAAATACCTGTCTCATAGGGTTACTAGAAACTTCACTGAGCTCACCTGTCAGGCTGAGGGCAGCACTCCGGTGAGTAAGCGCTCGTTACTTTTATAAACACCACGTGAAGTAGAATTTCTCTATTTTATTTCTTAAGTATTATTTTTCCACTATAAAGAGTAGACATGATCATTATAGAAAATTTGGAAACTACAGGAGAAAGAAAGAAAGGTAAAAAAGCCTTACGTATTTTTAACTTAAAGACAACTATTGCTAATATTTTGATGTATTTTTTCCAGTCTCCTTTCTATATGTGGGTTAGATTTTATTATGTTTGAGGCCAGAAAAAAGATTGGGAGAATCAAGGAAGAATTTAAAGCAAAAAGATAAAGGCAAAGTGGCCAAGATCATTACAAAATAAAGAATGGTGGTCTCAGCACGGAGTCTAGTTATGAGAAAACAGACCAAGAAATTCATGATGCAAAATGTTTGAGTGGCAAGAAAAGGGGAAAAACATAATCACAGATACAAAAATATAATCATAAGGTAAGACAAATACATGTATCCCGGAGCTTACATTCTGTATGTGGAGAGTGCCATTCTTTCTGGTCGTCAGTAGGACCATTTCAGCCAGTTCGGTAAGTCTTGCGATGGGTGTGGTGCAAAGCATTCGGCTCTAAGACCAGTCTAATCAGTCAGGGCGCTTCTTGTGCGGCAGGAGGTCTGGAGGCTGGTGTGGCTGCTAGAAGGTGACATCAAGGACCACAGGCTCCTCCCTGCATCCTGCATCCTGAGTGTGTGGTCTTTGTCTTCATGATGGCCTGAGGGCTGCTGTAACTCCAAGCATTGTGCTCAGTTCCAGGCAGGAGGATGTGCAAGAGCAGAGGGGCAGGCGGCTGGTTTTGCAAAAGCCTCACTGTGTGCTGGAGTGAGGAGTGGGCAGGAGTGCAGCAGGGAGGGAGCAAAAGCCAGCCTGAGGCTCATCCCAGAGGCTGGGAGCTTTTCTGAGAAGCTAGGGTGCGAATTCCTCCCAGAGGCTGAGGAGCAGAAAAATTTACCACTGGCTCCTGGCCCCCACTGGCTAAGGGCCACCCCAGGAGCGTTCATCCCCTGCCCTTCAGAGCAGCTCAGGTGTGGGCTGAGTGCAAAGTGAAGAAGCAGGTCCCCTAAGGACCACCCCGTCAGCTGCAGCTAAGGTCAGAGGACCCACCCAGGCTTCTGACCCTTTAAAGCTGAGCAGCCATCCTGACATCCTCGCAAGAGGCACAGTGAGCAAACCCACCAACAGGGTTCCGGGCCCCCCTGGGTGAGGGTGATGGGGAAGTACATGGCAACCCCAAAGGGGGACGTGAAGGAACATTGCCTTGGTGCTGAGCAGAGCAATGGTACCAGGCCTCCCACCCTCAAGACAGCCACTGTGAGCTGACCTCACCTGGTTTGCAGGTGTGAACGCAGGTGTGGCGGGATGTGTGCAGGTGTGAGGTGTGTGTGGGACAGGAGTTGATGCATAGCATGGAGTCTCTCCCCAGGTGTGCCCCCCATCTCCTGCCTGGGTTGGGTTTTATGGGATAGTCAAAAAACCCAGCATACAGGCAGGCCTTTTCTCGAGTCCTGGTTTCTGTCCTGTGTCAGCACTGACAGAACCCTGTCAGCTGCACCGGGTGCCTCCGCCTTACACCTGTGAGTGGAGTCTTCTTCTACATAGAGCTTTGTCTGGAGGAAGATAAAACAATTTAGCCTAAAAACTGCCTCAGCCATCATTTGGGCTGATGACAGAAGAACAACTTTGATTTTATTTCTTATTTCTTTTGTGCAAATTGGGAGCAGATAAGAGTAGCCAGCCAAGGCATCTAACCTACGGGAGGTAGCCTGGCTCCTGCTTCTGCAGAACTGGCTCATCGCACGGGGCAGCCCTAACCCTGGAGACAGACAGAACCCTAGCCCTGGAGAGCAGGAGCCCCTGTGCTCCCCTGGGGGTCCTGCATGAGCTCACACCGAGAGGACACTGACCGCCCCGAGGTGTCTCAGCCTTGCCCTTGTGGTCAGCTCCTGGGAGGGGAGTGGAGCCAGCAGCCTCAGCCCCACCAGCCACTAGGACCTCACCCTGTCCTTCCTCAGTGACCCCCATCCTGCTCACATGGCAGGTGTCTCAGGGCAGGTGACGTGTCCCAGGCAGGGATGGCGAAGGAAAGGAGGGTCTTGTTGTTCAGGAGGGCACATGCCCAGAGTGGGCAGCAGGATGGGCACAGGTGGACCCCCTAAGGGCGGCGCCTCGGGGTCTCCAGGAACCAGTCCCCCATCCTCCACCCCAAACACACAGCATATTACACTGAACCTGTCTGTGGCAGCACCGTCCCCTGGAGGGCAGGGATGTCCCATCCCTCCCAGCCCCAGTCCACATTTGCTGGGATCAGGAGAGTGGGGTTAGTTTTTAACCTCCTTCTGTATCAGTGAGCATTCTGTGGTCGCAACCAAGCTATAGAAACCAACTCTGGGAAACTTAGCTAAAAGGAAATGTATTGGGAGGGTGCTGGGGACTCCCGGGTGGAAAAGAAGGCACAAAGAGGCATGTGGCTGCTCCGGCACGGTGTGGGTGGGGGTGGCAGCAACTCCCTCGTGGTGGAGCTGGCCCCTCCCCCACTCTCTGGGCCCCCACCCCCTGAAGATCCACCTCTGGGCAGGAACAGGCATAGGAACAGACCCTCCAGGCTGGAGGGGGGCTATGATCCCCAACAGGGAAGCAGGTGCCCCTGGGGAGGGCAGGCCCTGGACCCCACATCAAAGCGGCCGTTCACTCCACGTTGCTGTCGTGTTTGCAAAATGATGAGAAAAGGCTTCCACTCTTGGGAGGAATCCTGGGCCCGCCACACCCAAACTGCTCCCTCCCTTCAGGCCCGTCACGAGTCAGCTCGCTCTGACCACACCCGCCCCGAGTGCTCCCCTACTGGGCTCTTCCTGCTCGCTGTGGGGGGAGCCAGGCTGCCAAGGAGGACGCAGCTTGTGCTGCAGGAGGCCACGCTTCCGCCCCCAGGGCTGCAGCCACCTGAGGAAGGGTCTTCCCACGAAGGAGCCGAGGAGGCTGGGGGCACAAATAAATACACTTCCCCCTCTGTTACTGCTCCCCTCCGCCCACAACACCAGGCCTGGGGCCAAGATGGGGTCAGGACTCTCCAGACACTGGACAGGCACTGTCCAGGTGCCATGAGGGCCAGGGTTGAGTTAAACGCTCAGAGTTAAAATGTATGATTCTCGTGAGCACACACCCACCTGGTAGCGAGGCCCATCTCAGAATGAGCTGCAGACCCTGTCTAGGGCACCCTAACAAGGACGTGTTACTTTCGTGATGAAAAATATCCGGAGAAGAGAATTTTATTCCATGGAAACAGCTCCTTTTGCTCCCCCTTCTGGTCACTCAGGGGAGACGCAAGCACCTGAGCAGGGAGGAGAGTCAGGAGGGAAGGGAGGGGAGGGGAAGGGAGGGGAGGGAGGACCGTCTCCCTGCGGCACTGGGGGTGGGGGTGGGGGGCTCAGGATGTCTCCTCTTCCTCCCTACACACCTGAGGGGAAACCACTGCCCCGACAAGTGTGCTGTTCCGTTCATTCCAAACACATGTAGCTCCTTCCAGAGGAGACGGGGCTCCTTGAGGAAGTTGCTTGGTGGGAGTGGATGTTCTTAGGCTCACAGAAGGGCTGCTTTTTAAATCAACAGCAGCAGAGAAGGGACACTGCAGACAGCATTTGGAGCCGCAAGTGTGTGTATGAATACGTGTGTGTGCCTGTCAGGTGTATGTGCCTGTCAGGTGTATATGCCTGTTTGCGGGCACGTGTGCACGAATGTAGGAGTGTGTATACACACCAGGGCCCGCATGAGGAGGGTGTATCGCACTAAAGCACTAAAATGAGAACAAGCTTTTCTGCTCTCAAAGCATCATAACCAAACCAAAAGTGGAAGGGGAGAGGAGAACCTTGCATGCAGAGGGTGGTATGATTGCCCCTCCTCAGGTCTCAGCATAAGGGAAGCAGCATTGACTGGTTCAATGATCTCTCCCCCACTCACCCCATGATTATGCTTTTGTAGGACCAAGGACTCTTCCTCTGTGGCATTTATCAGGGTTAAATTTTTTTCTTCCAGTTTTACTGAGATATAATTGACACAATCATGATTAAATTTTAATTTCTATTGAAGTATAAAAAAACATGGCATCAAAAAGTGCACAGATCTTAAGTATGTAGCTTGACAGCTTTATACATACATGTGCACCATGTTTCCACCTCTCTTTCAAGACAGAGAACTTTTGTAGGACCTGGCAGTTCCCTATTGTCTTTCCCAGGCAATACCCTCTTAGCCAAACCCAAGAGGCAGAGGTCATGAGCACACTGAACTCCATGCAGTCTGAGAGGTCAGGGCTGATGCTAACCTCCTATGCTAGACACTCAGCATCATGAGAGCAGGGAAGCGGCCCCTCTGCTGACCTGTGCCCCAGCACTATGCACAGCCTTCGGTGGTAAATAAAGGCCTGTGGAACGAATACAGTGATGCTCACCATCCGCAACAGACCTGGACAAGGTGCCTGCAGGTTGTGCCTAAGCGTGGGCATTCATTTCATTCTTGCTGGAGTGTATGATCGTTGGATGTGATGCAGAGATCAGGCACCTGCTTCTGTTCTTCTCTGTCCTCATCCTGAAACCAAGGCACCTTGATGCAACTACCAGCTACAGGCCGCAAGGGGCAGTCTCCCCTTATGCCAGTGTCAGTGCTGAAGAGGCCCCCAAGGAAACCACTGCCCTATGGGGCAGCTCCAAGACACAGCAGGATTTGGGGTATGGTTAGTCTCCAAACCAGACTAGAAGTAATGGGAGAGTCACAGAAGAGGCCTCAGCACACTGTATCTGACACATAGGCTCACTCAGGAAGCCCATGCACACATACTCATGCCCTTTGCAAGTCATTCCAGGAAGAATGCTTTTGGCTGCAAGTAATAAGACAATGCAATGGCAGTGGCTTAAACAGGTTGGTTTATTTCCTTACATCGTGAGCTCTGGGGGTACATAACTGGAGACTCTGGCTGCATGATGTCTGGTCAGGGCCAGTGATGCCACAGCACCGTCCTCACCAACCAGAGGATGAATGCTGAAGAGGACCCAGGGATCCAGTGGGCTGCCCCGATCTTTCACTGACCAGGACCCTTGGTCACGTGCTGCTCCTGGACCAATCACTGGACTGTGGCTCAGACTGGCTACTACCCTCCTAGGACTAGGAGAGGCTGTACCTTGGAGGTCAAGGGGCCTCTGCACATCAGTGAAAAAGCAGGGGTCCATTAGTAGGAAGGGGACAGCTGTTTGGTCAACCATGAGGAGCGGATACCCATTTCGGGGTCTTGAGCGACCAGACAGCACTCTTTTCATTCAACCCATGCTGAGGGAGCACGTGGGGTGTGACGGCTGCTCTGGGAGCAGGTGATCTGACATTGGCACACACACAGGGTAACCCCACAAGGGCTATGTTTGCCATGCAGACGCAGGTGGGTGGGCAGTCAGGAGGCCCTAGGCAGAGCCAATGAGCACCTTGGCCTGACAATCGGCAGCCAGGCCAGCTGCCAGGGCTAGGAGGGAAGGGGTGTGGGGTGGGCATGGTAGCCGCTCCAAGGAGTCTGGGGTCTAGTCTGAGCTTGATGGTAAGTCTGCAGTTTTGAGCAGGAATGGAGCCAAACCTGATGTGTTTTCAAGAGATTACTTTGCTGGGTGTAGGCTGGCTCCTGCGGGTGAAGCCAGGAGACTGGAAATGCGTGTGTACCTTGGAAACGCAGAGCTTTGGAGGGGGTGCAGGGGTGCCGGGGGGGGGGCCTTAGGAGCTGCTGACGTGCCCTCCTCAGAGCTGGCAGGGCCCCCTGCCCACTTCACCATGCAGAATGTGCATCTCAGGTGGCGGGAGGGTATAGCTCAAGTGGTAGAGCGCATGCTTAGCATATACAAGGTTCTGAATTCAATCCCTAGTACCTCCTCTAAAAATAAGTAAATAAAACCTAATTATCTGCCCCTCCCCCAAAACAACATGCATCTCTTCACCCACCTTCAGACAGCTTTCTGATAAGAACCAGTGTGGTCCAGTTCCTGCGCTTCTTCCCGACGAAAACCTGGTTCTTATGGGCACTTTGTGTCTTTGGGGTCTGCTGTCCACCTTGCCCTCACCACCCCCAACCCCTGTTCCTGGTACTAGAAGCACCTAGCACTGCTCCCAGGAATGGACATACCCACACTTGCCACCACACTTTTCTGCACTGACACGAACAATCAGCAGGGGGACGGGGTTAGAATTCCAGCCCAAACTCTCACTGCTGGGTGACCCCAGACAGGTCGCATGACCTCTCCATGCCTCAGGTTCCCCGCATGTAACAGGCAGAGCCGCACCTAGCTCAGGGCTAGCACAAGGATCACATGAATTGTCACACAGACCAGTGTCAGCTGGTGTTATTAGCTCTCAGGTACAAACCACCTGCACACATCCACAGCACACCAATGAACCAATTCCTGGGCAGGGTGAGGGGCCCTGGGCTGGCCTCTACCAGGGCTCTCAGGGTGGGGGCTCAGGGCAGTGGCAGCAAGTTGGCCTAGGGGTGCAGCTGGGCTGACAGCAGATCTGCAGGGCAGGGTCCTCACCCCGGGCTATCTGGCTGGGGCTGAAGGTCACAGCAGCATCAAACTGGGCCTTGAGCAGCTGAAGTTGCTTCAGTGCCTGCAGGGTCTCTGGGGCAACCTCAGCCACACCCCCGAGAAGGTTGTAGTTCTCACCAGGGTCCTCAGACAGGTCAAAGAGCAGTGGGGGCTCATGAGCAGTCAGAGGGCTAGAAGCGTGGCAGGCAGGGTCCGCAGTGGTGTCGCTGTGGACAGAGCCTGGGGAGGGAGGCTCGTCTGTGCACAGGGCTCGGGGAGAGGAGGGCCACCAGCAGGGCTCAGGGAGAGGAAGTTACCCTGGGTGAAGAAGTGTGCCTTGTACTTCCCGCTCCGCACAGCAAAGACCCCGCGGACCTCGTCTGGGTAGGCCGGGTAGAAGAAGACGGTCTGCCGAGGGCTCTAGGTGCAAACATGGGGGTCTGCCCATACCCAAAGACACCAGCTCTGCGCGGGCTCTGGATGTGCAGTGGCTGTCTGCCCCGCCTCCCCGCAGGAACCCCAGGGGCGGCGGCACTTGGATGTTGCTCAACAGAGAGTCCATCCTGGCCCCAGGGACTTCAGTGCTGCCCATACTCACTCCTGGGAAGGGTAAGTGGGCAGGGGGCAGGGTAGGGGACTGGGGTCCTGTGGTTGCTGGCCCTACCTTGCCTGTGCCCAGCAGCAGGGGGCTGAGGTCAACGCCATCCAAGGTGACGTTGGGCAGTGGGGCCCCAGCCAGGGCTGCCAGGGTGGGCAGTAAGTCCAGGGAGCTGGCCAGCTCGTGGGTCACTCCTGGGGGTAGAGGGCTGTAAAGTCACTCCGGTTTCCATCAGGGAAGGGGAGGTGGGGCCAGGAGTCCTGGATGAGAAGGCCTGAAGACTGACCGGGAGCGATGTGGCCTGGCCAGAATGCCAAGGCAGGCTCTCGGACACCCCCCTCGAAAGTGGTTCCCTTTCCGCATCGGAGGAGGCCAGAGCAGCCACCATGGGACATCCGCATGGTCTCAGGTCTGGGACACACAAGGGGATAGTCAGCAAGTGAGCAGCCCAGGGTGACCCCAGCCTCAGGCTTCAAAGTTGCACAGTTTGCCCAGAAATGGCCAGCATGTGCCTGTCTCCTCTCTGTCCTACCAGAACCAGCACCTCCATGTACTCGTGGCCCCCAGCCTCCCACACGCACGCATCCGTGCATTACCATAACGTGGCCAGCATCTCTTGAAACCCCCTTCTCCCGCTACGTCCTTGGCTAGCAGTCAGGATAGGAAGACCCTGGGGCCCAGGGCGGGATCAGCCAGCCTTCCTCTGCCCCCTCTGGAGTACCCATTGTCTGCAGTGAAGAAGACCAGCGTTTCTCCGAGCAGTCCCAGGTCCCCCACAGCCGTCATCAGGGCCCCCACAGCAGCGTCCAGCTCCATCAGGGAGTCCCCAAATGGCCCTCGGCCTGAGTGCCCAGAAAAGCTCTGCCCACTGAACTGGGGGTAGTGGGTGTGCTGGGGATGGAGACTAGAGTTAGCATCGGGTAGGGTCCCAGGCAGCCCAGGGCGGGGCCAGGGTCACTCACGTGGGAGGCGTAGTACAGAAGGAACGGGCGTCCCTGGCGCTGGGCGTCGGCCATGAGGTCACGGGCAAAGGCCACGTAGTGGGCCTCCAGTCCTGGCAACCAAGGCGGCTGTGCCTCCACCGAAAGGTTGGCCAACAGCGGGACAGGGACCAGGCCCTGGTCACAGCTGCCATCGCAGGGGGTAGCCGGAGGGAAGCAGGTCAGGTTCTGGCAAGGGCCCTGGGGGAGCAGCTCCTTCAGGGGTCTGGGCTGTGGGGTGGGGCTGTGGGGTCAAGGGAAGGGCCCTAGTGGTTCCTACCTGGTCATGGGAGTATGGGATGCCCAGGAATCGATGGAAGCCCTGGTGGGGGGGCAGAAAGGCCCCCTCAGGCCCCACCCCAAGGTGCCACTTGCCGACCATCCCTGTGAGGTAGCCCCGGGCAGCCAGGACCTCAGCCAGGGTCACCTCCTCCAAAGGCAGGCCCCCTCGGGAGCCAGGCTCCAGAACTCCAGGGTACAGGCCCATCCGAACTGGGAGTCGGCCGGTCAGGAGGGCAGCCCTACAGGAGAAGACACAGAATGTGTGAGACAGAGCAAAACTGACTGAGAGACACAAGGAGGAGGAGGAGAGAGGACAAAGACAGAGAAAGGTGAACTCCTTAGAGAGAGGCAGACTCTCTCTGCCTTCCCCACTGTAACGGGGAGTGAATCTAGGAAGAACCAGGTGGGCAGGGGTGGGCGACGGGGGTGAGGGCTCCCGGCCCTTGCTCACCGGGAGGGTGTGCACAGAGACACAGGCACGTAGAAGTCCGTGAACCGCAGACCCCCTGCAGCCAGCTGGTCCAGATTGGGGGTAGTGGAACTGGGGTGCCCATAGGAGCCCAAGTCCCCATAGCCCAGGTCATCAGCAAAGATCAGCACGATGTTAGGTGGGCTGGCAGCAGCCAGGCCCGCGGCCGAGGCCAGAATGAGGGTCCACAGAGTCACCATGGCACACGGCACAGACAGCCCTGTAACAAGAGACCCTCGGGAGGGAGTGCAAACTGGGTCCAGCAAGCTCTACCCCGGAGACCCCAGACCAAAATATTTCCCCGACCGAGGCAACTCCTTATCCTGAAGTCTCAGCTAACTCGGCACTCGGGGACCC
Organism: Camelus dromedarius; assembly: GCF_036321535.1. NCBI lineage: Eukaryota > Metazoa > Chordata > Mammalia > Artiodactyla > Camelidae > Camelus > Camelus dromedarius. The sequence goes on along the minus strand of NC_087446.1, from coordinate 178,036 downwards.
TTGACCTCAACAGAATCCAGGAGCCCACAGCCTGAGATCCAACTCCCTGGAGACCTTCAAGGACCAAGACATCTTCAGAATCTCGAGCGGAGATCTGATCCTCTTCACCTAAAAGTCTGGGCCCAAGCCCGTGGTCAGGGGCAGAAGTCCCAGGACACTACCCGCGGGGGCCCGCGAGGCAGGACGAAGGGCAGTTCACGGCCAAGGAGGGGCGAGCGCGGGGAGCCGGCAGCAGAGCCCTCCGCCAGCGCTTCCGCCTCGGACCGGACCCGCCCCCTGACCCCGTGACTCCCGCGCGGCCCGCCCAGGGGCAGGGCATGGTGCAGGGCCGGGCTGGTCTGGCGGAAGGCTCTGGGCCTGCGGGGCGTGGCCAGGCCTGCCCGGGCCCGGGGGTTGGGGCGGGGTCGCCGCGGGCGGGGGCGGCCAGGTGCTGCGCGCGCTCGGCCCCGGTTGCGCCCCGAGACCGTTGGCGCCAGTGCCGGGCGGCGTGGGAGGTGCGCGCAGGCCGGCTCCTGGCGTTCGCGCTCGGCGCGCGGACTGTTCCATAAGGCACCTGGTCCCGCAGAGTGTTGAACGAGCAAATCAAAACGAAAACTGTGGAGCCCGCGGGCTGCTGGCTTTTCCTTCAGAGTACCTTTGGTGCTTTTCTTGAAACGTGACACCGAAAATTCTTTCCAACTCTTTCCTTTCCGTGCATGTGTGTGTCTGTTTGTGTGTCAGGGTGTGTGTGTGCGTGATGTGCGTGTGAGTGATGTGATGAGGGATGTGTGTGTGTGTGTGTGGTGGGGGTGGGTGTGTGTGTGCTGCGGGATGGGGGCTTCTGAGGTCTGGTCTGCCTCTCGTTTACAACAACGGTAGAACCCATAAAAAGAGATGACCACGGCCCGGCTCCGAAGCTGGGCAGCCTTGGGTGGATGACTTCACCTTTTTGGTCCCCAGCTTACCTGTTTCAAAGTAAGAGAACTCCCCCCAGAAGGTTCTTAGGTGGGCATTTTACTCAGTGTAGCTGACAGCCGCAAGGTCAGCGCTCCCACAGAGCACCTCTCCCCCAGGGAACCCTCCCCAAGGCAGCTCTCTAGCCTCAGGCTCCCCTACAAGGTCTGACCTCAGGAAGGGCAGGATGTGGGCTGCTGGTTGGGGAGGTCTTCCCATGGTTACCGACCCTGGAGCCGGGGGAGAGTGAACAGGGCCCTGGAAAGGCCTCTGGGGTCCGGGGTGGGGGCCGGGACACAGTTTCCACTGAAGCCCAGCCCTGGCTGGGGAGCTGGCATTTTCCCAATGAAACATGAATGCGCGAGGCAAGGGGTGGTGTTGGGGAGCAAAATGTGAAGGGCAGGGACTCCCAGAGATGGGGCTGGGTTTGAGGCTCCTTGCTGACCTCATGGGGAATAGAAGGGGCTGAGCCATCCCTTGATGTCACGTTCCAGTGTGGTTTCTGGGCCTGTGTGTGCTGTGTGTGTGGGTGGCCGGGACAGAAAGTTTTTCTGTGGCCCAGAAATCTTTGAATCACCTGTAATTGGAGCTTTCACAGCTGGTCGGTGCTGTGAATTTGAGTTTAAAAGGAATCAACCAAAAGCACTTTCTTCCCTTTCAGCGCAAGCTGGGAGCTATCCCAGGCAGCAGAGGACCTGCCCTTATTCTCTGGAAGAGCCTGCCTGTGGTTGTAATGTTATGCAAATGGCTGGCACTTTCCCCTGCAGTCCCTGGAGGCTGCTCAGGTGTGTTCACACAGGACAGCAGAGCCAGCCCAGCCCTGACCTCTGGGTGGGGGTAGAGGGTGTGCTGCCAGCTATGTTTGTTCAAAGCCAAGCTCTGCAGGCGTTTGAGTCTTTCGGAGATGTGAGTCTTTCTTAGCATTGCTGCGGGAGCCGGCAGGAGGGTCAGCTTGGGACAGAGCCCTGGTGGGAGGCAGCCTGCCAGGGTGCGGAAAGCCGCTCTGGTTGCCTGGGACAGTGCTAATTTGGAACTAACACCCACAGTTATGAGGGGGGCCTTGCAACGAGCGTTGCGGGTCTTGTCTTTCTGAACCCAGGACAAGGAAGTGGCCTCCCTCTCCCGGGCCTGCGTGGGCTGGGTGTGGTGGGTGAACACTTGGCCCACGTGAAGGAATTCTGCAGTGGTTCCTGGGGCTGGCCGACGTGGGAACCCAGGACACTGGAGGCCATTCGTGCAGCCCCCCACCCCACCCCTTGGGTCTGCTCTGCCCTCCTTTCCCTCAGCAGCCATGACTCCTGTCTGCTGGATACTAGAGGAAACCTATTCCAAATCAGGCAAAACTGACAGTGAGCATAGGTTCTGGATCTGAGGGGCAATGATGGTGTTGTCTATGCTCTGGTAATTAAAACCAGGGCTCATGACAGCCCGTGTGAATGAAGCCAAGATGCTGGAAACTCCTTGGTTTAATGGAGAAAAAGTCATCCCAGGACAGAGAGAGATAGGAGTGTATTGTGCTTGATCTGCTCAGTTGTCCCCTAACTGTCCTCTGCCAGGGCCTGGGGGACCCTATCAAGCTATTAAGAGGTGTATTTTGGAGTCAGGAAGGAAGCAGCAATACCGTTGAAAGGCTCTGGGGAGCTGGCATTGCAGGGTGGAAGTTAAATGGAATGAAAGGATACTGGGATGGCAGAGGCCATGTGGCCAAGCTGGTATTGTCGCCATCATGGTCAGCGAGAATAGTGTGGCCTCAGGGATTTTTGGCTCATTGGCCACGGAGTCACCCTCCCAGACAAAAACAGGAGACAGCACTAGTGGAGGCAGGGGTGGTGGTGGAAAGACCCTGGGTCTCAGCAACGTGGCCCAGACTTGACTCACAATGCAGCTTCTCTTCCAATTCCTGGACATGAGTCACTCACAGACCCGGAGCCCTCTGCCAGAGGGAGAGACCTGGCGGAATCACCCAGGGCTGTACTACCTTCTCCCTGGCTTCCCCTGCAGAGGAGGGTATGGCCTTTGGCCAGGATGGCTGTGCACTAGGGGAAGGCTCTCAGGGACTGCTGAGCACTGGCTCTGAGCTAATGCTACTTCCCAGATATTCCGATGCCCCCATAGTCCACTAATCAGAGGGGGGCTTTGGAGATTAGATGAGACATACATTTTGGGCCTCAGGTTATCTCACAATGGATATAGTGGTTATGTGAATTTATCTTGCATCAATTTCCCTGGTTCTCAAGCCAAAATATCTATTTGAATAGATATATTGAGCAGCTGGCCAATGTAACATTACCTGTGGATCCATGCAAGGACTCTGAAGGTGGGAAGCCCGATGGAGGCTACTGGAGTTCGCCCCCTGTATCGGTCAAGGGAACACCAGCTACTTTGACAGATCAACCCCCAAATCTCAGTAACTTAATAACACAAGACATTTATTTCCTGCTCACAGAAAGTCCAGTTTGCAACAAAGGCAGGAGTGGGGGGAATCTCTGTTCCACATAATCATTTAGGGACCCCTACCATTTTTGACATGTGGATTTAGGGTCATCCTAGATGCCTGCCTCCAGCCAGCAGAAGGGTGAAGAGACAGCATGCAGGATTGAGCAGGAGGTATTTATGGGTCAGGCCTAGGAGTGGCACATATCGTTTCTACCCAGACCAACTCCACATTCTCTGCCACGGCCCTACCTAGATGCAAAAGGGGCTGGAAAACACAGGCCTTGACTCAGAGGTGTCGTCTGCTGGGATATCAGCCTCCTGATACCTCAGTTTGCTGACTGTGGCAAAAAGAGGAAATCCCCAGGGGACCAGTTCTACTGTGATGTCGGAGGAGTGTGTACTTCTAGGAGCTCAGGCTGGATGTTTCAGTACATCCAATGACTGCAGGCACTAATTCCACATACTAAATCCTTTTCTGCTCAAACTAGACATACATGGGCCTGTAATCTACACTCAAACCCTAGCTTTCACAGTCAGTGAGATGAGAGGTGGAGGAACAAGGAGGCCATGGTGTGAGGGGTTACTTGGAGAGACAGGGATGATGTCAGAACTTGGGGTGAGCAGACAACCTGTGATCAAGTTGTTGAAGTTCTCACTGAGTGAGAGGATGTGATTGACCATGTGGGACCCATTTGATTACTGCTGTATTCTTAGCACCTTACCTTCACAATCTGGTGTGTGTGTGTAAGTGTAATAAACATTTAAAAATGCAGGATCTCCTTCTGTTTGTTTATGCATTCATTTAATAGCTGTCCAGCAAACAATCATTAAATACTTCGATGCTCTGACTGCTGTAGCTGAATAAGAAAAACAAACTTCCAACAATATAATCTAAAACTCCTCTATTGCAAAACACTTGGAAATGCTGACGAAAATTTAGTAAGTGGAAACTAAAAGCACCTGGGTAAGCAAGTGTGATTTTAGGGACATTCTGAATACCAGGAACTTAAAGCTTTGGGTTTTTACGATGCTTAGGAGGCCAGAGATGGGGACTTGGGCCCAGGCAATATAAGAAGTTGGAATTGATTCCCACATAAAATCAGGATTTTAAAAGACCCATAATTTCAATGAAAGGCTAGAAACACTGGGGAAAAAAAAAATCTGCTTTCCAGGAAAGAGAAATGAGAGATTTTATAACAACCTTACCACAAGACAGAAATCAAACCTCCCTTCAGAATTCGTAAGTATAGACTTACCTTCAAATGGGAGTGGATTTTAAATATATACCACCTCAGTGGTTTGGAATTGAGTTGAAGTGGTTATAGGTTGGCAGCATTGGGGCACCTAGCAGAAGCAAATGCATATCACCTCTGGAGGAGTTCAGCCTCAACTCAATCTCCCAGATTCCCATAGACTGGATTAACCAAACCTGTGATCATAATCTAAAAATCACAAAACATGTAAGCATGCTAAAAATGGTCATAGAGATGAAAGATGCAATTGGAAACCTGAACAAGGAATGAGAAACAACTAGAAAGCATCAGAAAAAAGAAGGACAGAATCTGATAGATTTAAAAGGAACAAAATGTAACTTTAGGAATGAAAAATAGAGTAATTGAAATTCCAATGGACAGGTTAATAGCAAACTAGACACAGTTGAGAATTACTAAACTAGAATATGGGTCTGAAGAAATTACCCAGAATACAAAATAGATAGACTAGGAGATGAGAACATTTTACAGAAGTTAGAATGAGAAGGTCTGATATATTTTTAAAAAGTTTAATCTTAAAAATTTTTCACTATTTACATTTTTAATTAAATATACTCACAATGTTGTGGAACCAACGGCACTATTCATTTCTAGAACTTTTTCATAATTCCAAACAGAAACTCTGTACCCATTAACAACAACCACTTGTTCTCTCCTCCTCCCAGCCCTTGGTAACCTGTGTTCTGCTTTCTGTGTCTGTGAATTTGCCTATTCTAGGTACCTCATACAAGTAGAGTCATATAATGTTTGTCCTTTTGTGAATGGCTTATTTCCCCTCACATGTTTTCAAGGGTCACCCTTGAGGCCCAACATATTTTTAACAGAAGATACTAAGGAAATATCATATTTAAAAAGATAATAGCAGCGAAGTTTCTGATTCAATGAAAGACGTAACTCCTTAGGTTCAGGAGTCACAACAAATCCCAAACAGGACAACTAGAACTAAAAAAAGAACACCTAGGCACATCATGTTGAAATCGGATACTATCAAACACAAAGTCTTAAAAGTGACCAGAAAGAACAGATTACCTAAAGAAAGAATAACAATTAAAAACAGCATTTATTTTGGTGGCAACAATAGAACCCAGATGACAACAGAACAGCAAACTTAACATGTGGAGTGTAAATAATCATTAATCTAGTATTGTGTTCCTAGGGGAGCTAGTTGCCTATTCTGACATCCATCATGCCTTCTTCCTCTCAACAAAGCCCAGATTTTCTAGGGGGCAGTAATGTGCTTACCTAAGGAAGAACATTTTCTAGCTTTACTTGCAGCCAGACCTAGTTCTGGCCAATAGGATGTAAGCAGTTATTGGGTAAGATATCAAAAATGTTCCTAAAGAGGGTTAGACATTTGTTCATAATGAAAAACTCTCTATGGACAAGGACTAGAAGGTAACTTCCTAAATCTAATAAAGGGTATCTGCAAAAAACCTTCAGATAACATTATACTTAGAGAAATATCAAATATTTCCCCCCATGACTGAGAGCAAAGCAAGAATGCCTGCTCCTACCACTGCTATGTGACACTGCGCTGGTGGGCCTAGCCACTGCAACAAGGCAAGAAAAACAAAAGGCATAAAAATTCAAAAGAAGAAAGTATTTTGCTATTTACTGATTACCTGATTATTTAGTAAAAAATCCTAAGTAACCTAAAAAATACTGCTAGAACTAAGTGAATTTAACACAATTATAGGCCACAAAATTGGTTGCATTTTTGTACACTAGCAGTAAACAATTATAACATGAAATTAAAAAAAAGTTCATTTGTAATAATGTGAAATAACAAACTCCTCAGGAACAAATTTAACAAAAATGTGTATGAACACAACACTGAAAACATTAAGCCTTGCTGAGATAATTAAGGAAGACCAAAATAAATGAGGAGAAATGTCACATTCAAACATTAGAAGATCCAGTTTGGTTAAGATGTCCATTCTCTCTAAATATATTATAGACTCAATGTAATACCAATCAAATTCTCAGCGGGTTTTTAATTTTTGTAGAAACTGACAAGCTGATTCTAAAACATACATACAGAAATAAAAATGACCTAGAATAGCTAACAAAATTTAAAAAGAACAAAGTTGCAGGACTTACACTATCTGATTTCAAGATAATACAGAGTTATAGAAATTAAGATTGTATGGTATTGGGGAAAGTACATAAATATAGATTAAAGGAAAAGAATAGAGAATTCAAAAATAGACCCACATATTATGTGGTCAACTGATTTTCAACAAATGTGCAAAGGCAATTCAGCGGGAAAGGGAAACCTTTCCAAAAATGGTTTTGGGAGGTCCCTAAAATACGTAGAGACAGAAAGTAGATAGTGGTTCCCAGGGGCTAGGGGAGGCGAGGTGGACAGTTACCGTTTAATGGGCACAGAGCTTCCAAACAGGATGATGAGAAAGCTCTGGAGAAGTGGTGATGGCTGCACGATGTAAGTGTACTTAATGCCACAGAACTAGACACTTAAAATGGTCAACATAGTACATTTTATGTTATATACATTGTACCACAGTAAAAAAAATTTTTTTAAATAATCTAAAATGGCATGAAACAACAGGACACCCCAAAAGAGAAAATACAGACATCAACTTTTTCTAGACACCACAAACAAAAATTAACTTGAAAATAATCATAGAACTAAATGTAAAAGTTAAAACTACAACTTCTAGTGGAAAACACAGAAAAGTTTTATGACCTTGTAGTAGGCAAAGATTTCTTAGATAAGACAAAGAATATAAATGATAAAAGAAAAAAAATCAATGGACTCTGTAATAATGAAAAGCTTTTGTTTTTTGAACGAAGCTGTTACAAAGGTGAAAGGCAAGCCACAAAATTAGAGAAATTTTGCAATACACACATTTTACCAAAAAATTTGTTCCCGGAATATATGAAGAGCTCCTAAATTTCAATTAGGCAAATTTTAAAAAAAATGGGCAATAGACTTGAACACACACTTCACAAAAGACATGTGAATAGCTAATAAGCACATGAAAAGAGGCTTAATATTAGTCATTAGAGAAATGCAAATTTAAACACACAGAGATACCACTACACATCCACAAAAACGGCTAAAAATTAAAAAGCCAGGAAATACCAAGTGTTGGCAAGGATGTGGAAGAAATAGAAAAAGATGGAGTGTAAAACGGTACTACCATTCTGGAAAACTGCTTGCCAATTTCTTAAAAAGTTAACAAAAATACTCATAGCAGTTTTACTCATAATTGTCCCAAACTAGAAACAACCCAAATATGCATATCAACAGATGAACTGATAAGAAAAATGTGGTATTTTCATAAAATGGAATACTACTGAGAACAGAAAGAAGGAACTGAGTGGGATTTACTCCTAGCAGGGCTTCTCTTCAGAGTGGTGGGTGGAGGCAGGCAGGTGGAAGGGGACTCTGGCAGAAAGCAGGCCAGGGATCCGCTGTCACTGAGGAAGCTGAGGAGGAGGGGCTAGGAATTACCTTAAAAACAGTGAAGCCCCTCCCTGTACTGACAGCTCCACTGCTTCTCTGGCCCAGCGCTCTCTCCAGGCCCTCACCTCACTACATTTAGGGAGGGGAGCAGTTCTCTGACCCCACCTCACTTTAGCAGGGTCCCCCGTGCCCGGCTGCCCCCTGCCCCAGCAGTCTTCATGCCATTCTGGCTGTGCAGCCGACTCTTCAGTTTTTATTGTCTTTTCCATATTCTGATCCGTCTGCATCATGTCTTCCTGAGATTCCATTCACAATCCATGTGTCTGTCTTCCAGCACTAGGGTGGATTCATTATTTAAAAATACACATTGGAGGGAGGGTATAGCTCAGTGGTAGAGTGAGTGCCTAGCATGCACAAGGTCCTGGGTTCAATCCCCAGCACCATCATTAAAAATAAATAAATAAATAAAAAAAACCCTAATTTCCTCCCCCTCAACAAAAATACACATTGAAAAAAAAGGTTTCATAACAAGAAAAAAAATACACTTTGTTCTTTTTAACACTAATGTATTCTGCACTTAAAAATGGTTAAGATGGTAAAATTTATGCTATGTATTTTTTTTATCATAATAAAAAAAAAACTTCACATAGTTCTTAAACTGTCAGTGATCTTTGGGAACAAGGAGAGGTGAACACATGGGCAAAACTCCCAGTCTTGAACCGAAAGGTAAGGGGAAGACTAGATGTGAAATTAACCAGGCATGTATTTCTCCCTTTTAATTTCACTGTTAAAATAATACTTTAAGTCTAATGCTCTTTCTAAGAACATACAACAAAGCTCAGCCACCCTTAACATGGCTCTAAGTTTTGCCACCAAATGGGAATAAATGCACATTAGAACTCACTCCTTTGGTTGAGAGGACAGAAACCAAATTTGAACCAGCTTTATGATTATAGTAAAAATGTGTTTACTATGTACCAGGCACTTGGTGAGCATTTCACATCCATGTATCTCAACCAGCCTGCACAATGGCCCAGGGGGACAGGAGCCAGCGTGTCAGCCCCTGAAGGCAGGTGCCTGGCATGGGGCCTGCAAGAGGGCTACTATTGTCCCCAACTTCCAGAGCTCATGCGGAGACACAGGGAAGCCAGGCAGCTTTCCCAGGCCACCAGGGCATCTGGTGGTTGAGCAGGGAGTCCAATCCAGGCCAGCCCTTCCACCTCTCTTTTACATGGACTTTCAACCTAGAAGGGAAACTTACTGGCTCTTAAAACCAAATGCAAGAAAGGCAGATTTCAGGGACAAGCTGGGGCTCAGCCTCTTCAGATCCCTCCTTGTCTCTGGTATCTGCACTCCTCTCTGGGCTACTTTCTTCCTGAGGCTGGAGCCTGGGTCAGCAGTAGCTCCTGAGCTGCACTTGCCTGTGTATGCCAGGGGCAGAGAAAGAGAAGGCGCCAGGGCAGGGTTCTCACTGGCCCTGCTTGGGCCACAGGCTCACTGCCATGTGTCAGACCCTGGTTCCTCCACTGACATGTGACTTTGGCAAGTTAAGCTACTTCTAGCTTGCTTTGTTTCCTCATCGGTTGAATAAGGACAAAGATGGTCTTGCTTAGGGATTTGGTGATGACTGAATGAGCTAGTCCATGTCATACACTTAGACTGACATGCAGTGCTCAAAAACCTGGTGAGCAATCTATTTTCGTAGTTCTTATTATATATTTCTTTTTCATTTAAATAATTTTCATAAAGCTTTGTGGTGGTCTCCCTGGTGCAGTCTCCCTATGAAGTTGTAACCACTGCCTGTCCTGCACAACTTTGGAGTCTAAAGTATGCTGTTCTTTGTGGTCCCCAGGACCACTAAGCCAAGACAGATAACATACAAGAAGTCCTGGGCAGGCCACACTCCTCTGAGGGACACATCAAGGCTGCCCAGGATTTCCATAGAAATACAGGCCCAACTGAATTCATAATCCAAGTCACAAAATTCTCACAGAAAGTATCCACCATGGATCAGTCGGTGAGCACCACAAAGAGCAGGATTAGACCACCGAAAAGCTCCCACACAAAGAAACTATTGACTAGAATTAAAAATTTTGTATTTTTGAAATGATTTAAGACAGAAGAAATCTAAAAATGCATCAAATAAGAAAGAAAAAGACAATATAAAGAAAGAGCAAGCAGCTTTGATAATATACAAAATAAGGCTTGTAGAAATAAAATCTATGGTCATTGAAATTAAAAATCTATGAGAAAAAAGCCCTCTATGAATGGGATTAACAGCAAAGTCAACTCGAACAGAATTAGTGAGACGGAAGTCAGAAATGGGAAAATTACCCAGAATGAAGCACATGGAAAGAAAAATCTTCAAAATATTGAAGAAAAAAAAAACTTGTCAATTTAGAATTCTGCACTGGCTAAATTATCATTCAAGAATGAGGGTGACACAAGATATTTCAAAGACAAAGAATTTGTCACTACCAGACGTTCATTAAAAAATTTTTTTCATAGTGTGTACCAGCAGGAAGAAGAAAATTCAAGCCAGAAGGAAAGTGAGTAAAGAGCCGGTTGACATGTGACTCAGTCTAAACATGGTTCACTGCTCTACAGAGCAGCAACAATATTTAAAATTCTTACTATACATGGAAGGAAGGTAGAGATATTAATCAACTTTAGACTTTGTTAATCATGTATGTTAAAAATCTAAGTGTATTTATGAAAATGATGTAACATGTCACTTCCAAAACAATGGGAGTTGTGGGAAAGGGAATGAAGATAACATGATAATCAAACGGAAGGACCGAAGGGAGAAAAGCAGCACCAAGGAGGGAGAAGACCCCAAAACACACAATAATGTGGGAAAGACACAACAACGCACAATAAAGTGGGAAAGACACAACGCACAATAAGGTGGGAAAGACACAACAACGCACAATAAGGGAGAAAGACACAATGCACAATAATGTGGGAAAGACACAACAATGCACAATAAGGTGGGAAAAACCAATTATAACATATCACTAATCACAATAAAACACCATTAAAGGTTGAAAATTCTGAGACTGGTTTTTATAAAAGTCTGGCTACAAATACTACTTACCAGAAGCACACCTAAGAATACAGGATGAAGAAAGGATAAAAGGAAAGTGATGGAAAAAGGTATATGAGGTTAATACAAAAAAAAGTATTGTGGTTCTATTAATTATTGAAAAATAAAGTTAAGGCAAAAGGCATCACTAGGGATAAAGAAGGGCACCACATAGTGATAACAGGAACACTTTATCAGGAAGCTATAGTGATGCCAAACTTGTCAACATTAAAAACAAAGTCTGAAAAGACATGTAAACCCCATATTGGCAAATTTCATGGAGAAATGGCTAAAATGGGATTTTATCTCACTCCTGTTAGTAATTTATAAATCAAGCAGATGGAACATTAGAAAGGGTGTAGAATATTTGAATAATACAAGTAACAAGGTTGATACAATGGAGATTACACATCTCCTTGCATCCAGTAATTCCTATTGGACTATATATACGGCTATAAAGAAAGTCTTCATAAAATCCCACAGATCAGTATTATGCAGACCATCTTCCCTGACCACAATGCAATGAAATAATAAATCAGTAGCCAAAGGTAGGTCCTCCCTCCCCCAAAAACCTAGTATACACTTGAAATTTTAAATAAGCATGCTTTTCAGCAATTCCTAAAGCAAACAATATAATTGATATTAGAAAATTTAAGAGATGAAATTAAAAATACTACTTATCAAGACTTAATGGACATAACTAAAATGGCACTTGGAAATTTACAGACTGAAATGCTCATTGTTGGAAAAGAAAGACTGAAAATTGAGTTAAGTATCCAGTTGAAGAAATAAGAAAAAGAATCTTAACAACAACCAAAACAGTAGAGAGAAATAAACAGAATAAAACAAAATAGAAATAGAAATTATGAACAAAATGAAAAGTTGATTCTTTAGAAATATATTTGTGTTCCTAGAAATATAAAACACATCAGACTCAGGTTGAAATAGAACCTAAATATACTGATAGATGTTAAAATAACTAGAAGCCATAAAAAAAAACTATACACAAAAATTATATGAGGTCCAGACGGCTTTACAGTCAACTGAACATTCAAGGATTCTGATCCGTGGAAACTGCTCTGGAGCCTGGAGAGGGTCTGACCTGAAGAGAGGACATTGGGGGTGAGCAGTCTGTAGATAGAGGTTTGGCAGCTATGCCCTGAACATCTCCTTAGCTCCAGGTAGTACCACTCCAGGGCCTTGGACACACCAGTGACACCACACCAAACAGGCAAAGCTCCCTCCCCACAGGGAGTCTACATTCCGGCTGGGGAAAGACAGATCTTAAACAGTAAGCAGCAGGGAAGTAGATTACAGGGTGTGTGGGAAGACAACAGCCACTGTGGAAGGGGGAGGGGCACCTGGGGAAGAATATAGACTGGGAGAGAAGACGGGGCAGCCCACCCCCCTACATTGTCGAAGAACCCAAGTAGGGGAGGATTCAGGGTGAGTGAAGTGAGACAGCAGAGAAGGCAGGCCTGCATGGTATTCAGAAGGAAGTGCTGTGGGGCCAGGCCACTGCGGGCTCAGGCATGAGGAGGGGGAGGACTGGGATTTGGGTGAGGAAGTGGGCCCCACCCCAGAGTGTAAACGGAGGCAGGGAGGGATGGTGTGGTGCAGGAGGGCCCCCAGGAGGGCCAGGAGGTGGGGCAGACAATGCACACTCAAGGGAGCTTCAGACCTTGTGGGTGTGGGGCACCAGGGGTGTCAGAGGGACTTTGTAGTGGCCGGTGGGCCTAGGGCTGCTGTGGGGTGGTGAGCAGGGGTCCATCCATTATGAGTTTGACTCTGCCAGGTGCTGTCTGGGTGCTTTGCCCACGTGAGCGCCCACATGTGTCTGAACTGTGGGGAGGCGAGAACCATGGGTCTAATGGAAGGAAATGGGAGGCAGAAGGACCATGGCGCCTGGGCAGTCCTCACCTTCAAGGACAGGGACAGGACAGCAGATGGGCTGGGCTGGAGGTGATAAGAAGCCTGAGGGTCTTTTATTCTCAACAAAAGAAGGCGCAAAGACAGCCCTGTCCCTGGGCTTCCTGCTCTGTAAACCCACCACACTGCAGGGACAGGAGGACATCATGTGGGTTAGGTGCTTCTGGGTATTGCCAGGGTGGTGGTGGGGCCAGGGGAGTGGAGCGGGCTTGGAATTCATTCATACAAACCCATTCTTTGCGCCAGGCATTCTGTAGAACCAGTGCTGAGCAAGGGCTCCAGTGTCAGCCGACTAAGCTTGGAGACCAGGAGTGTGTTGGTCACTGATTGCAAAGATGTGAGGCTTTGTCCTGAAAGCTTGGCAGTCACAGTACTGGTCTCACTAAGGACAGTGGGCTGGTGAGGAGGCCTGGGGAGGCTGAAGGGGCCCCTATGAGGTTCAGACTGGGTGGACAGTTGGGCACCTGGCTATCCAGGCCAAGGGCAGGTTTGCAGAGAGAGCAGAGGCCTGGAGCTGCTCTGAGCCTGGTTGTGGGGAGAGGTGCAGCCTCCTTCTCAGCCCCACTATGAATCAGGGACTCTGGTGAGCATGTCCATGGCCTTGCAGCCACAGTAGGAGGGGTGAGGGATGGCAAGGAGGGGCAGCTTTGAGTGATTCCAGGAGGGGAGAACAGGGGCAGGAAGATGGTGGAGACAGGATGGGGCCTGGAAACACCAGCTTCCTCTCTCCAGGGCTGGGCCACAGGAAATCCAACCCTCATGCTTCCCAAGGTGCTTCCTGCAGATAAGTGGGCTTCCGACCGCCCTTTCCTGCTCCCCCCTTTCCCTACCCCTCCCATCCTGCTCCAGCCCCAGGGGACCCTGAGCTCTCCCACTCAGTCCAGGCCAGTGGCCTTGGGAAGAGCCTGGGGCAGGGTGGTGGTGGGGAGGTCTGGGCATCCTGGGGCCACACTTCTAGGCAGGGACGGTCCGCCCAGGCTCGGGGAGAAAGCAGACCAGACCACAGACAACGCTGGAGATTCGGCTCTTCGGGGTCAGTGAAGTCTTGGGAAGCAGAGATTTTTTCCTGAAGGAGTGGTGGGTAGAGGAGGAGAGAGCCGAGTCTCCCTCAGGGGTCAGGACTGGTCCTGGGGAAGAGGACCCAGCTCTGGGGTCGACTAGAGGCTGTTCTGGGGGCAGAGGGGTGGTATTGTGGGCTTTGCGGTGGTCAAGGTGGCCCTGTGGTGGTGGGGGTCTATGTGGGGCTCTGTGGGGAGGGGGCTGTTCTTGGAAGGGATGTCAAGCATTGTTCAGTGCCAGGTCAGGGTATTTCCAGGTTGTCATGGAAAGGGGTAGGGAGATTTTCTGTGTGTGTGTGGTGGGGGGTGGGTGCAGGGGGTGTTCATTCAAGTTTATTCCTGGGAGGCTCACGGGACCCAGGGATGCTCTTGGAGAAACTGGGTGAAGCTGGGGCCTTTTCTACCAGGGACCAGGTGTCCCAATGCTGGGTTGTTCTGTGAAGGTTATCAAGGGTGTCTTGTGAGAGGGTGAGCGGCTCTGCGCTGGGGGTCAGGGCCTGTTCTTTGGGAAGGAGTCAGGCATGTTGGGGGAGTTTTGTGGGAGTCAGAAGCTGCTTCTTAGGAAACCAGGGATATTTCGACGTTTGCGGGCTGTTATTTGCTTTCAGCGACCTTGGGGCACAGGGTTTCGCAGCACAGGGGTAGTTCTGTGAGGTTGATCAGTGTCGGGGGGGGGCCTGGCGCGCTCCAACGGGGCGGCGGTGCCTAAGCTGGTCTCTTTACTGCGCTCCCCTCTCCTCCGCCCACTCATCACCCCCTCCCGCGTTGCCACGACAACGCGTAAAACTAAAATTCACTTCCCAGTCGCAGGTGGAGACTAGTATCGCCCCCTCCCCTAAGCCCTTCCTCATAGGTCGCGCCCTCATACTGTCGTCGCTAAGGTGACTGGGAGGGGGTGACAGACGCTGCATCTAGGTGGACCAGAGGACCCGAAGAGGGGGGAGATGGAGATGCGGGCTTCAGAGTCCGGAGCGAACTCCCCAAACTCGGCTAGGGGTGGGTGAGCCGCGCTTAACACTGTGTGGTCCTAAGGGTTAAGTCGAAGGGTTAATCGGCTCTGGCTGTGGCCCCTGGCCTCTCCAGGTTTCCGAGTTCCCCACCGTCCAACTCCCAGGACTGGGTCAGGGTGGTCCCTGTCATCTACGGGGGCCTTGAATGGGGTGGGGAGGGGAGGTCGGTAGAGTGGGGAGAAGCTACCACCCCCGGAAATTAATTCTCCTGTTTTTCTCTCCCTTTCCTGCCCTGCCCCTGGTCCCTGTGCCCAACACGGCCCCCACCCCCGCTCCAGGACCCCCTCCTCGCCGCTTCTTCCCCGGTGGTCCACGGATGCTCTTCCGCAGCCAAAGGGCGGTGCGGCCCTCGCTGCTCAGCCACTACCCCCACACCGAGGCCTAGGACTCCCCACACCCCCGGCGCAGCCCCTAAGGGCCCCCACCCTGCTGCGCGGCCCTCACCCTTCGAACGAAACCCCTTCCTCACCCCAGGACCCCACAGAGATTCCCCCGCCCTCGGCTGGCCCTGAGCCCTCTCGGCCCCCGCCTCCAGCGCAGCCCCCTTGCCACCCCCGCTTCTCTCCCGGCTCAGGCCCCCTCCCCCCGCCGCCCCCGCCCCCGGGGAAGGCAGGCGCCGAGCTGAGCCGGGGCCGATGCAGCTGAGCCGCGCCGCCGCCGCCGCCGCCGCCGCCGCCTCTGCGGAGCCCTCGGCGCCGCTGTCCTCCGCGCCGGCCCCGGCCCCGGCCCCCCCCGGCCCCATCCCGCACAGCGCGGCCGACGGGGCTCCGGCGGGGGGACAGGGGGGGCCGGGGGGCCGCGCGGAGTCCCGGTGCGCCCCGCTCCTGGCCGCTCCCGGCCCCGGCCCCGGCGCGGGGATGGACGGCCCCGGGGCCAGTGCCGTGGTCGTGCGCGTCGGCATCCCGGACCTGCAGCAGACGGTGAGCCTCGCCGCTCGGGTCCCGACAGCATCCCCCGCCCTCCTCGCCCAACCCCCCACCGGCGCGCTCTGAGCTGGGAGCGGGAGACCCCAGGCCCGCGGCTAGTCACCCCTCCCCCGTCGCCTCCGCCGGGACCCTCCCCACCGCCCGGGCGGGGGCGGGGCCCAGGGAAGCACCGCCCTTGGGGCGAGGCCTTGCCCTCTGGATGCGGAGGCGCTGGGTCCGCCTCGTGGGCTCCCGAGCTCTGGACTCGCGGGGGCCGGGGGACTTGGTGCCCTGCGCCAGGCAGGCGGGGCGAGCCCTCGCTCATCCGGTCCGCTCTCATGAGCCCGCTCCGCCGCAGAAGTGCCTGCGCCTGGACCCAGCCGCGCCAGTGTGGGCCGCCAAGCAGCGCGTGCTCTGCGCCCTCAACCACAGCCTCCAGGATGCCCTCAACTACGGGCTCTTTCAGCCGCCCTCCCGGGGCCGCGCCGGCAAGTTCCTGGACGAGGAGCGGCTTCTGCAGGAATACCCGCCCAACCTGGACACGCCCCTGCCCTACCTGGAGGTGAGCGGCGGGCAGGGGCGCGAAACTGGGGACGGCAAGAGAGCGTTCAGGACGCCCCACCGAGCTCTGGGACGTGAGCTGTGGGGGGCGCGGCAGCGAGGAGCGACGGCCGTGTGGAGTTAGTGTGGAAGCGGTGGGGCGCTGTGCGTAGCGTGCGCTGTGTAGCGTGTGAAATGTGAGCAGCGTGCAGTGCCTGCGATCAGCGGCTTGTGCGGTGGGGTGTAAGCGGGAGTGAGTGCCCAGAGCGCGGTGTTGAGTAAGGCAGCCGTCGGCTGTGTGCACATCCGTGCGGTCGTCCTCCCCGTCCCCCGCCCCTTGTCTCGCTTGAAATTCTCCAAAGGGCAATCTGTCTTCCACCTTTGCTCAGCCGTTCATGATGTAAAGGCTGTTGAGTGCCCTGTGAGCAAGGGGACCCAGACTCAGAGTTGCGGGTGGGGTCGTGGCAAGTGCAATGAGCATTGAAACAGACATTATGGTAGCTGAGCTCAAAGCTGGCTAGGCCTCCGCGGACAGTTCTACTAAGAGAGGGGCTGTCTAGGAAGCTAAGCCTGGAACCTGGTCTTGGAAGAGAACTAAGGTTTCCAGGGGATTCTGGGGATGGGAATGAGGAAGAAAGGGCACTGCAGGCGAGGGGACAGCTGGGCATGCATCACACCTGACCTCTGTGTCGGCGGTGTCGGTGGTGGTGTGTATGGATTTGTGAGGCTGGCAGGCAGGGGTTCTGTTGTTGAGGGTGGGTGGGAGGTGGTGTGGGGCCTCAGCTGCACAGGAGTGGGCAGGACTGGGTTCTGTGCCTGCTTTCACCCACTCAGCCCAGGTGGGTGCCTTTTTCTACCTTGTTTTTACCTGAGCAGTTTCGATACAAGAGGCGAGTTTATGCCCAGAACCTCATCGATGATAAGCAGTTTGCAAAGCTTCACACGAAGGTAAGGAGGCAGCCATGGGGAGGGGACTCCAAGGTTACCTCCTGCACTACCCCCTCCCCTCGACGCCACTGACCATGACAAATGTTCCCCCACCCCAGCCTTGACTGGGTTTTGTCATGTCAAAAATGTCCTTTAAAAGTTTCCTTCTTGAGGCCCTCCCTCATCTTGGGGCTGACTGGTCAGTCCCTCCGGCTTTCTCCTGTCATCAGGGGCCCAGAGTAGGTGTTGAAGGTGGCTGGAGGGCTGGGTGCAGACTCTGGGCACCACGGCTTTAGGATGGGTGGTCCAGTGATGGGTTCCAGTCGCATCAGACTCTTGCAGACCCTTCTGGTGGGCCCCTGGTTAAGAGGTAGCGTGCGACAGGGCAGTGTCTTGTTGAGGACCTGCAGGGAGAGAAGTGAACCAGCACCTGATGTTGCTGGAACTGGCGGGGGTGGGGAGAACAGGGAGTCCAGCCATCAGTGGTCATCCAGGGCTGGGCATGTGTAATTAGGTGTCTCATTAGTTTTCTCCTGAGAGGGGCTATTATTATCCCATTCTGCTGATGAAGACTCTGAGTCCCAGGGAAATTAAGTGACTTGCTCATAGCTCTGCATCCATTGATTCTGGGCCTGGAACCAGATTTGTCTGACTCTGGGGTCCTGTGCCTAGGCTTGCCTATGGGGTCTTTACTCCTGGGCACTGTTGGTAGGAGGGCCTGAATCCAAATACTCTTTGCAGGGCACCTCACTGCCTTCTTTGAATGTAGGAGGGGCAGAGTGGGGCCACAGCCCTTCCCACAAGCAGACTCCTTAAGCTCCTACCCCAGGCTCCTGAGGGCCAGTGGACGTTTGCTTACTGGATACTTCATTGACAGTCTCTGGAGCCTAAGAGAGGGATCTGAGCACTCACCCCTGTGCCCCAGTGACCCTGTTGTGACCCTGGAGGATCTGTGTCAGACTTCTCTTCCCTGTGGCTTGTGGTGGGCTCTGCCACCATGGGTTCCTCCTGTAGTTACTTCTCCAAAACTGTCCTCAGTGACTCACAGGACACCAGTGACTCTTAACCTTCAGTGAGTCCCACTTGTTTTTAGGATGAGTTTCAATTCCTATCACAGTCCTGTGTTTCTGCTTGCCGGGGCTCCAGCTGACCCCACCATCACATGACCCTGCCTCGTTTCTTCCCTCAATTGTGAGCACTCTTCCTCCTGTTCCGCTGTCCTGACCCACTTGAGGAGGCCACTGTTTCCTATTTTTGATGCACTTTGTTTCTAGGGGGCTTGGGGCCTCTGGCCAAGGCACCTTGCCTTGTGCATGCAGCATTGTAGCACCAGCAGTAAAGCTCAGTAAAGCTTTGCTTAGTGAATTAATGCACGATTGGGTGAAGGAATGAAAGGCAGTCAAGGTCATGCCACAGGAGGGGACACCAGCAGTGGGGGAGGACCCGGAGGTAGGGTTCTGCCATGGGGTGAGATAGTGAGAATAGTGGTCTAGAGAAGGAACAGGCCACCTAGGGAGCGATGGGGATGGGGGTTGCCCTAGGCTGGCTTCTGTCTAGGTGGCCTTGGGCTCTTCCAGGCTGGACAGGTGGGGGCACCAGGGCCAGGGAGAGGGGCCAGGGCAGCGGCGGAGGCTGGCGTAGGGAATTCACTCGGAGGGCGTGACAGGGCAACCTGGCCTTGTTTAGGGGCCGGCTGGGCTCAGGCGAACAGCTATGCTGGGCTTGGGATGCAGGGAAGGACTTCAAGTGGCACGTGGGTCCAGCTGAGCTGGGTGCAGGACTGCAGTGGGAGGGCAGGGCTTAGGGTGACATGAGTGGAGTGACAAGGTCATGATGTAGGGTGATAGGCCAGACTGAGCAGGTGGCCTGAGGCTCACTGGTGGAAGGTGGGTGATGGTCAGATAATGGTGGCTGTGGTGCTGGGCTGACTGGGATGCCTGGGTTTTCCAGGCAAACCTGAAGAAGTTCATGGACTACATCCAGCTACACAGCACGGACAAGGTGGCCCGCCTGCTGGACAAGGGGCTGGACCCCAATTTCCATGATCCTGACTCGGGAGGTAAGAAGCAGAGCAGGAAAGGGTGTGGCCTTGGAATGGCCAGGACTATAATCTTCATCTGTCCCCTGAACCCAGAGTGTCCTCTGAGCCTTGCGGCCCAGCTAGACAATGCCACGGACCTACTAAAGGTGCTGAGGAATGGTGGTGCTCACCTGGACTTCCGCACTCGTGATGGGCTCACTGCTGTGCACTGTGCCACACGCCAGCGGAATGCGGCGGCTTTGACGGTCAGTGTGGGCGGGGCCCTGGCCTGGGGGGGCACGTGGGCCAGGAGGGTGAGGAGGCTGGCCTGGCATGGGTACTGAGGTTCCTCACCGTCAGACCCTGCTGGACCTGGGTGCTTCACCGGACTACAAGGACAGCCGCGGCCTGACGCCCCTGTACCACAGCGCCCTGGGTGGGGGGGACGCCCTCTGCTGTGAACTGCTCCTGCACGACCATGCTCAGCTGGGGACCACAGACGAGAACGGCTGGCAGGAGGTCCACCAGGTGGGCAGGGAGCACGAGGGCTGGGTCCCAGGCTTGATCTGTGGGCTTGGGGTGTGGGTTCTGTCTGGGGACCCAGCAGCACCTCCCTCTTCCCCCAGGCCTGCCGCTTTGGGCACGTGCAGCACCTGGAGCACCTACTCTTCTATGGAGCCGACATGGGAGCTCAGAACGCCTCAGGGAACACAGCCCTGCACATCTGTGCCCTCTACAACCAGGTGTGCCTGCACGTGTGCACGTGTGTGTGTACACAGAGGTGACACTATGGAATAACTACATGTGTGTGCACATCTGACCCTGTGTGTCATTCCACAAGTGTGTGTCCTGTGTCCTGCAGAGGGCTGTGGCCTTGAAGGCCTAGGTGTGCACATCTGTTCCCTGTATGCACATGTTACACGTGTGTGTTCTGAACAACCAGGTGTGAATTGTACGCATCTGGGTCCTCTGGGCTGGGTGGGACTGGCGTGCGTATACCTGACCTGCTTGTCTCTATGCTACACATGTGTGCGCTGAACACATAGGTGTGGTTCATGCACCCTGCACACCTGTGTGCCCAAGCGCTGTCGCTCAGCTGTGACTCCCCCGACTCTGACCCTCCCATAGGAGAGCTGTGCTCGTGTCCTGCTTTTCCGTGGAGCCAACAAGGATGTCCGCAATTATAACAGCCAGACAGCCTTCCAGGTACACAAGTGTTTACAGGAGCACGAGGCTGCCTCGGGCATGCCAGTCTGTCCTTGGTCTTTCTGAGCCTTGCTTTCTTACTTGTGAGGCAGGAAGGGAGCTCTGAGCTAAGGATTGCCCAGGGTGAGGTGGAGGAAGAGCGTGAGCCAGCGCCATGCCCAGTTCGCGGGGAGCATTCACTGTGAACAGTGCCCTTGGTCCCCGTCCCAGGGAAAGGAGAGGGGGGACAGAGGGCTCTGGGGCCTGGGGAGAACAGGTGTGGGCTGGCCTGCCAGAGACAGGCGGCAGGTGTAGGGGCTACGCTGGGGGCAAGACAGGTGGTCCCAGCCCCGATTGGGCTCTGGCGATGTTTCTGAGCCCTCTCTCTCTGGCCAGGTTCTGAGCACCGGATGACCTGGTGGATGGGTTTCTGTGTGGCCTGGAGTTTGTGGGGGGAGTCTGGGACCAGGTTCTGGGGACTCTGGATCATGGAGGGAGCTGGGACTGTGCTCTCAGCGGAAGCAAGGGTCATCATGGGTCTCTGGGGAGACGTGGGAAGAGCAGATCAGGCCACTGTGGTTGTCCAGTCAAGGGGGTGGAGGCTGCAGCGGCAGGCCTGCCGGGTGATGAGACGCAGGAAGGAGAGAAGGGAAGAGGGAGGGAGACAGGAGTAGGGCACTGTGGGCTGAGGCTGAGACAGGGAAGATGGTGTGTGCAGGGCCATTAAGAGCATAGGCAGGGTGAACAGTGCACCCCAGCTTTAGCTCTGAAAGTCTCATGTCCCAGGAGACCCCTCAGTCCCAGGCAAACTGGGGAGTGAGTTAGACAGGGGCTAGGGTCCGAGCCTGGGGCCCCCAACTGAGGAAGGCCCACATGGAGTCCAAGAAAGGGCCCTCAGGGCCAAGGGGGCGGTGAGGTCGGTGCCACTGAGCCTCCTCCCTTCTGCCCCCGCCTCCCGCAGGTGGCCATCATAGCAGGGAACTTTGAGCTGGCAGAAGTCATCAAGACCCACAGAGACTCGGACGTTGGTGAGTTCTGCCCGCCCAGGTGCCAGCTGGATGTGGGTTTGTGGGGGTTGTCGGGGCCCGACAGTCTGATGGGCAGTGGAGATGTTACAAGGGAACCCCCCATTCCCTGAGCCTCCTCCTCCAGCTCTCCCAGTACAGCTGGGAGTAGTCTCAGTGGTCCGTTAGTTGCTCCTGCAGGTATGGGGAATGTGTTGAGGGCAGGCCTCTGTAGAGTGGGCAAAGGGTCAGGGTAAAGGGCGCTGTTAGGTTAGGGCTGTGGGTTGGGGCCCGTGCTGGGTTTAGGGGTCAATTTAGGTTGAAAGTAGAGTTGAAGTTAGGGTCAAGGCTTGTCTTGTTGTTAGGGCATATGCAGGACCAGCAGGGGACATGTGGCAGTGGAGCTCAACCACTGACCCTCAGAGTTTCACTTCAGCCTGGAACATGGGCCAGTTTATGTGGCTGCAGCAAGTAGCAAGCCTCAATGTGACGCAATGGTGTGAGTCCTCGTGCGATGAAATCAGAACGCGGTGGTGGGGCCACATGCAGGGAAGGGCAGCAGCTGTCTCAAGCGAGGGCTCTGAGCTCTTGGCACCCAGTGCGTCCTGGGAGCCCAGTATGTGCCCAGCAGGAAAGCCAGGGGTGCTGTCCAGTCTGGCAAGAGGAAGGGCGCAGGGAGGGCCCCACCCCTTCCAACATCAACCATGGGTAGGGGGCTGGCCTGAACCTGAGCTCTGCTGTCCCTCTGGGTGGGCCTCTTCTCATGGAAAGAATATTTTCTGCCAGAGGCTGCCCTCTCCAGCCACCTGACCACAGAGGGGCTCCCATCTCAGCTCCCTCTGCGCTGGGCGGGCCAGGCTTTTTCTACCCATGGTTCTCTGGAACACAGACTCCCAGGCTCCCCTTTCTGCCATGAGTGATGTGTCCCCATTTTAAAAACCTTTGCAGTGACAGTGGACAGCAAAGGGCAAGGGCTGATCTCAGGGTTTGAATCCTGGTTGGTTCTAATGTGAGGCTGTGGCTAGGCTAGGGTTAAGACTAAGGTCCAGTTCATGTTTAAGGAGTTTTCCTGTATAGTCTTCCTTGAACAGACCTCCCTGCAGTGAGGCTTGGTTATGAGCCCCTGGTGCCCCGCACAGGGTCAGGGGGCTGTGACGGTGGGTGGACTGTCCAAGGCTGCTGGCAGGCCCTCAAGCCGCAGCTCCATTAGGTGCCTGTGGAGCACATGACTGAGCTAATGAAGTGGTGTAGGCTTCAGGGAGAACTGTGATGAGGTCTGAGGTTTGAATTAGGAGTGAGAGGCTGAGCAAGGGCTCCAGTTACGCTCTGCTGGGGGCTGGTAGGGGTTTTGAAGGTGTTTGTTAGCCTGGGAGAAGCCTGGTTTGTGGATGCATGGGGTCCTCTCTTCTGCTTGTGATGTCATTTTGGGAAAGCTGCTTGGGACCTCTGTACCTCAGTTTCTTGTAAGTAAAATATGGTCTTTTATGGTTGTTTGCAACCCCTCCCCCCGCCGGCCTCATGTGGGATTCGATTCTGTGGGTCTGGACTCTGGCGGGTAGCCTTGGTCCAGCTGGTTAGAGGGTAGGGGCTTGTCCGTGCTCAGGCTGAGGGTCAGGAAGGCCTCAGCCCCCCACCCCCCGTCTTTGGACAGGGATGCTGTGGTCCCTGGGGTCACCATTATTGCAACTCTCCATCTGGCTGACCCAGAGTACACTCACCTGGCTGGGGTAGGCATTTCATTCCTGAGCCAAAGTCCGTATCAGTTAGTTCCATTGCAAGCATCAGCTCTGGTGGCCGTGCACCCTCTCCTGCTCAAGTGTCTCTCTCACACACTCCGATGACACAGCCAGAGCTAGTGGGTAATGTATTCATGAGTATTTATGATAAACTCTGTTATCTTAATTCACTCTCTCAACACCCCCCAGTGAGCGATCTTTATTAGTCCATTTTTACAGAGGAGGAAACTGAGGTACGGAGGGGTTAGTGGTAGAGTCTGTCTTCAGACCCGGGCAATCCAGGGGCCCATCCTTGTTACTCTCGCTCCCTCTGCACACATTCACTTCAAGGACACTCCCTCCATGAGTCATGTGTCATACCCCAGCTTGGGGACCTGGGTGGGGCCTGCCCACAGAGGAGGAGCCAGAGGGAGGCTCTGCCCAGCCTTCCATCTTCCTTTTCCCGTAAAGAGGAATCCCACCTGGAGGGTCTGGTAGGCTGTGACCTGTCACTCTCCAGGGGACAGGTCACTATGAAGTCTCTTGGCAGCCCCATCACGCCTCCAGACTGGCCGGCCAGGAGCAGGGGCCCTGGCCTGGGGCAGTAGCTCTGCTCTCTTGCTTGTTGCCTTGAGCTGCTCCTCAAACAGGCTTCTCGCTGACTTGCTGTCCCCAGTGCTTTTGAAGAGTGCCCTTGGGAAGTGCTTCTCACCTGGTAAGGTACATTTGAGTCACCCAGGGATCTAGTTAAGTGTAGATTCTGACGCAGAGGGTCTGGGTGGAGCCTGAGATTGTGCATTTCTGAGGCTGAGGGGAGGCCCACACTTTACATAACAGGAGTCTAGACTAGGGCTTGGCAAACAATGCCCCTAGGCCAAATCCAGTCCATGGTCTGTGTTTTTTTTTTTTTTTTTTTTTTCAGTTAAGGCTTTAAAATTGAGGATTTAATAGAAAGATCTAAAAAATAAAATAAAATTGAGGATTTAAATTCCAGTTAAAACTAAATTCATGTAACATGAAATTAGCTATTTTAAATTGAATAATTCAGTGGTATTTAGTATATTCACAGTGTTGTGCAACCAGCTTTATTGAATTCCAAAACATTTTCATCACCCCAAACGGAAACCCTGTATATATTAAGCAATAATTCTACATTCCCCTCTCCCTCAGTCCCTGCCAACCGTTAATATACTTCCTGTCTATAGAGATTTACCTATTCTGGATATTTCACATAAGTGGAATGACCCTTGGTGTTTGGCTTCTTTCAACAAGCTGAAGTTTACTGTAGGATGTATCACTACTTCATTCCTTTTTATGGCTGAATGATATTCCATTGTTTGTGTATGTGACACTTTGTTTATCCATTCGTCCTTTGATGGACACTTGGATTGTTTCCACCTTTTGGCTATTGTGAATATTGCTGTTATGATCATGTGTGAAATGTATTTGTTTGAATACCTGTTTTCAGTTACTTTGGGCACTTAGGAGTTGCTGGATCATATGATAATTTTATATTTAATTTTTTGAGGAACCACCAAATTGTTTTGAATCAGTTTACACCCCCACCAGCAATGTGTGAGGGTTTCAAATTCTTCAAAATCTCACTGACACTTGTTATTATCCATTTTTAAAAAATTATACACATTCTAATTGATGTGTTATCTCATTGTGGTTTGATTTGCATATCCCTAATAGCTAATAATGCATCTTTTCATGTGCTTATTGGCCATTTGTGTATCTTCTTTGGAGACATGTCAAGTTCTTTGCTCATTTTTAAATTGTTCATAGAATAAGTTAGGAAATGTTCCTTCCTCTTCTATTTTCTGGAAGAATTTTAGAAGCGTTGGTGCTAGTTTCTTTCCATATTTGGTAGAATTCATTAGTGGTGCCCTCTGATGCTGGACTTTTCTTTGTTGGGAGATTTGTGATTACTGATCCAACGTCCTTGCTTTCCATAAGGCTGTTTAGATTTTCTATTTCTTCTTGAGTCAGTTTTGGTAATTTGTGTTTTTGTAGAAAATTTTCCATCTCCTCCAGCTTATCTAATTTGCTGGCGTACAGCGGTTCATAGTATTCTCTTAAATTCTTTTTAATTCTATAGGATCAGTAGTAATACCCCATTTTCATTTCTGATTTTAGTTATTTGTGTCCCTCTTCTATTTTTCTCTCAGTCTAGCTAAATGTTTGTCAATTTTGTTGATATTTTCAAAGAAACAACTTTTGATCTCATTGATTCTGTCCATGTTTCTATTCTGTCTTTCATTTTGCTCATATAATCTTTATTATTAACTTCCTCTGCTAGCTTTGGGTTTGGTTTGACTTTCTTTTTCTAGTTCCTTAAGATATGCAATTAGGTTATTGATTTGAGACCTTTATTCCTTTTTAGTGTAGGTGTTTACAGCTATAAATTTGTCTCAGTATTGCTTTTGCTGTATCCCATAAGTTTTGGTATGTTGTAATTTTGTTTTTATTTTCTCAAAGTGTTTTCAGTTTTCCTTATGATTTCTACTTTGACACATTGGTTGTTTAAGAGTGTGTTGTTTAATGTTTCACATATTTGTGAATTTTCCAGTGTTTTTCTGTTCTTAATTTCTAGCTTCATTACATTGTGATTGAAGAAGATACTTTGTATGATTTCAGTCTTTTAAAATTTATTGAGATTTTTTGTGTGACTTCGCATATGATCTATCCTGAAGAATGTTCTTCGTGTTCCATGTGCACTTGAGAATACTGTGTACTCTGCTCTTGTTTTGTGGAGTGTTCTGTATGTATCTGCAGGTCTAATTAGTTCAAGTCTTTTATATTCTTATTGATCTTCTCTCTAGATATTCTATGCATTATTGAAAGTTGGGTGTTGAAACCTTAAATATTATTGTAGAACTGTCTCTTTCTCCAAATATGTCAATGTTTCACATATTTTGATACTCTGTTGTTTGGTGCATATATATTAATAATTGTTAATCTATTTGACTAATTGACACTTTTATCAATATATAATGTCTTTCTCTGTCTCTTGTAACACTTCTAAGTCTATTTTGTCTGACATTAATGTAGCTACTTAGCTCTCTTTTGGTTACTATTTACATGGAAAAAAAATCTTCATTTATTCTCTTATTTTAAGCCTACTTGTGTGTTTGGATGCTTTTGTAAACAACATATAGTTGGATCATGTTTTTTATATCACCATCTGCTATTTAAATAAAGTTTTATTGGAGCTCAGCCACATCATCTGCTTATATATTGTTTGAGGCTGTTTTCTTGCTGCAGTAGAGTGCTGAGTTCTTGCAACAGGGACTGTATGGCTTGCAAAGCCTGAAATGGTTACTATCTGATTCTTTACAGAGTTTGCCAACCCTGGTCTAGAAAATCTTTTACAGTTTCTCTGGTTATGGTCAATTGCAGATGGCCCCATATAGTAGTAGTCTGGTGAGATTTGTCACATGTGGTCTGTTCTGTCTCCCCGGAAGCCTGTGGAATGGGCAGTTCCAAGATTTGATCTGAGCATTCCCAAGACATTCATTTGGCTGACAGGATAGCTTCTACCCCTGAAGCAGTTTGGTATGTGACCCCCAAATACAGTTTTAGACATAGGGTGGCCAGCTGTCCTGGTTTGCCTGGGACTGAGGCAGTTCATGGGACACAGAATTTTACTTTTAAAATCCGGAAAGACTAGGCAAACCAAGATAAGGTGGTCACCCTATCTAGCTGCTCAGAGTCTCACCTGTGCCCCTCCCCCCCCCCAGTACCATTCAGGGAAACCCCCAGCTATGCGAAGCGGCGGCGGCTGGCTGGCCCTAGTGGCCTGGCCTCTCCTCGGCCCCTGCAGCGCTCAGCCAGTGACATCAACCTGAAGGGTGAGGTACAGCCAGCAGCTTCTCCAGGACCTTCACTGCGAAGCCTCCCCCACCAGCTGCTGCTCCAGCGGCTGCAGGAGGAGAAAGACCGGGACCGGGATGGTGACCAAGAAAATGATGTTGGTGGCCCTGCAGCAGTCAGGGGCAGCCAGAGCAAGATCAGGTAGGAGGTGGCTGGGAGGCCCTGGCAGGGTCTGGGTAGGTGGGATGCTGGAACTGGAGCCAGGAGGAGCCACCATGGGGAGGCAGGGAGAGGCCTAGTGGTGCTTGGCACTTCTGCAGTGATGAGCTGAGGCTTTGAGTCAGGGGGCTCCCAGACCCCCAGATGGGCCTCGCTGGATGGGGAAGGGAAGAAGGTGAGGTCCTATGGCCTGGGGCAGTCTCCCCCATGCTGGTCTCTGGTTGGAGCTGGACTTGCCCCGAGGACAGTGGGCATCTGGTGGAGCATGCTGGGAGGAGAGGGTCTGGCCGGACCTGTGGCTTAGAAAGTCTCCTGTAGTCCTAAGGAGGAGGGTGAGGGCTGGGATGGGGCAGGGCTGGGTGACATGTGGTAAGAGGTTAGGGAATGGAGCCTCCTCTACATACGGGCTCCAAATCTGTACGTGATCCCTAGCCCAGTCCCCAAGGTGGAGTTTTGGTCTTACCCCCACCCCTCCAGCCCTGTATAACCATAGGACTCCATGGTTCTTCTCTTTACCCCTCATCACAAATGCTGGGACTGAGAACCAAGGACATGTGAACGGCTTGGCATTCCCAGAACTTAGAGCAAACAGCCTAGGCTGGAGCCCTACTGAGCTGAGCATGGGGAGTGGAACATAGATGCTGGCTCTGCAGATAGACGGTCGGGGTCCAGGGCAGCCATGGCATCTGCTGCCCGTGTGGCCTGGGGCAGACCAGCCAACCACTCTATGCCTGGGTTTCCCAGCAGTAAGGTAGGACTGACCCTACCCAAGACGTTTCCTTCAGGGAGCCTTCTGGAACCTGGGCAGTGTAGGCTCCCTATTGGGACCCCCTGACCCGCAGCACAGGCCAGCCATTGCTGATTAAGTCATCTCTCCTCCCTGAATCTTGAGGGCGGGAGCTGTCGTTCTTGTTTCCTACAATTTCCCCATAGAAGGTGCTCAGGAGACATGTTGAATGAAAGTGACTTAAATAACTTTGTTCTCACAACAACAGCTGAGCTGAGCAGCTGAGTGTGTATCATCTCACTTAACCTTGACCTTATATGAGGCTGTGCTGTATTTTACAGATGAGGGTCCCGACGCTCAGGTGGGGTGAGTGACTTGTCCAAGGTCACAGAGCTAGGAAGCAGCTTAGGTAGACCCCAAGGAGACCTGATTCCCAAATGTACTAAGCCTGAGTGTCTCGCAGTGGGCTTAGGGCACAGTTGGAGCTTATAGAAGCTGCTTCTTCCTCTGCTCTTGTCCCTGCTCATACAGCCTTGACTTGTGATGTCTTCTCTGTCTCTCAGTGTCCTTACCCAGACTCCAAGGCTGTCTTCCTGCCCCAGATCACTTCAATTCTCCCCCAAAACTTTTGCATGGCCCATGGATTTTCTAATGGTGGGATGGCTCAGTGACTAAAAGAACAAACTTTGGGATATTTCAGTTTTGCAGACGAGCTGCTTCTGAGCTGGTGGTGTGTGGATGCCCTGGTTTCATTCATATTTTGTATATTCATTAATTCTTTCAGCAAACACAAACTAAGACCTATTCTGTGCAGGGCTCCAGCTCACTGCCCTGTGGAGACAGCAGAATTATTATGGTTTTTTCTGACATTTAGTAGTATCCAGAGTGCCAGATGTGGTGGGAGCTAATAGCAGGGGTCCTAAAAGTCTCAGAAGGACATAGACAGCTGGGGCCCAGGGCTAAGAAGCAGTTAGGTGGGGAGTGATCCAGGTAAGGGGGCCTCCCAGTGAGTGGCCAGGAGTGGGCTGAGGAAGTCTGGCGCAACCTGGAGGGATAGGGTCTGGGGGGGTGGGGGCAGAGGGAGAGGTCACCTTTGGTGGAAGGAGAGAAAGTGGCATTTGAGCTGCTTTTGAGGAGGTGGGGGTTAGAGGTGGGGGCAGTTCCCCTAGCGCCCCCTGTTGGCCGTTGGCAGAGCCTGGCATGAAATGTGGTCACAGAGGTCCACCAGCATCACAGGGCAGGGCACAGAAAGGCGGATTTGGAGCTGAGAGACAGTAACTTAACAACTGGCTGGATGAGCAGGATTTGAATAGTTGAGGTGTTGGGAACAGCATCATGAACAGCCTGGGGAGTAGGAAGGTACCATGTGACTGGAGTGTAGCTAATTCGCAGCCCAGAGAGCCTGGCTGTTGGCTGAAAATGTGGACCTGGTCAGCCTAGCTACCAGGGAGCCAGTGCAGGCTCTTGAGCAGGGTCAGGCTCGGTGCCCAGGTCGGGGGAGTGGTCCAGGGAAGGTGGTCAGCGTGGAGTGGGCATGAGCATCAGGGGCAGGTGTCCAGGAGGAAAGGACACAGGTCTGGAGGGGGATTTGGGCGCCCAGCACATTCAGCGGTCAGGGTGTGAAGAGGCCAAGGCCCGAGCTGGAGGGTGGGGTGCGGACTCACTGGGGGAGCCCCTCCTGGCGGTGAGGCGAACCTTCACTGAGGCTGCTTTTCTGATGTCTTAAGCCCCCAGTCCCCTCTCCAGCTCCCACCTGGCCGCTCTGACCACCGTTCCCGCCTCCCCCTTCGCTGGGCTTCTCTGTTCGACCCCTCCTCCTCCCTCTGCGCACAGTAGTCCTCTTCGCCCCTGTGGCCTCTCCCTCGTCGGGGCCGCGGCGACCGGGCCGCAGGGGGAGAGGAGGGAGCCCGGCCCGCCGCCTGCAGAGGGAGGAGCCGGGCCGCGGAGGAGGCGGGGCGCGCGGAGCGGCCGCGGCATGGAGCGAGCCCGGCGCGCCCGGGAGCGCAGCCCCGCGGCCCCGGAGCCCTGAGCGGGCGCGGCTCGTGCGCTGGCGGGAGCTGGCCGGGCGCGGCGGCGCGGCCCATGGAGCGGCCCCGGGCCGGGCCCCCGGCGGGCGGGCGGGCGGCGGCGGGCGGCGGGCGGCGGGCGCTGCGGCGGCGGCTGCGGTGAGGCCGGCGGCGGGGCCGGGCCGCGCGCCATGGAGGCCCCGGGCGCCGGCTTCGCGTGCCCGCTGCCCCCCGGCATCGCGTCCGTCACCTACGTGTTCGTCTACAGCCCAAGCGGACCCGGCGGCCCCGGCGGCCCGGGCCCCGCGCCCGGCCCCGGCCCGGCGCCCCCCGCGCCCCCTGCACCGCCGCCCCGGGGCCCGAAGCGGAAACTTTACAGCGCCGTCCCCGGCCGCAAGTTCATCGCCGTGAAGGCGCACAGCCCGCAGGGCGAGGGCGAGATCCCGCTGCACCGCGGCGAGGCCGTGAAGGGTGAGGGGGTGCGGGGGGCGGGGTCGCGGGGGGTGCGGCGTGGGGCGAGGGGCCTCCTGGGCTTTGAAGGCGCCACTCGGGGGTGCATGGCCGGGCTTCTTGGCGATCGAGGAAGGGCTGATGCCATTTTGGGGTGTCTCTCATTAGGGGTGTCCGTGGAAACTCTGAGCCTCTGTGGTCATTATGGGATGCGTCTGCCACTGGGGATTCCTTGTGTCGCTGTGAAGGGCTCAGTCAGGGAGGGGTGTCTGTCTGTATGGGGTTCCTGTCATGTGGGTCCCTCTCCATCCTCTGTCGTTATGGGTTCCCTGTGTCACCATAGAGGCTCTTCTCGTCATGGGGGTGTTTCTGTGTCATGATGGGGGCTGGTGTCATTGGGGTTCTCTGTGTTTGTAGGGCCCTGTCCCTTCCCTGAATTGTGGGGTTCCTGTGTCACTTCTGAGACTTCTTCATTGGAAACCCTTCTGATACGTGGGGTTTCTGTGCCGTTGTAAGGCGTATCTGTGACAGTTATATGGGTGTCTGTGATGAGGGGCACCTGTGCCATAACAGGCTCCTCCCATTTGGGGGGGTCTCTGTCATCATTGGGGTCCTGATCTCGTGAGTGCCCTCTGTCCATGGGAGCCTGAGGAAGAAACAGTTACAGACATCAACCTTCCATGGTCCATCATGTGACCTAATCCCCTGGCCACAGCATAATGACCCTGACCTCTTGGCAGAGACCCCTGGGGTGGGCGACAGAGCAAGGATGGGGGTTGGTTCAAGAGGTGGGAGGAGAGGGGTCAGCTGGGTGAGCAGGAGCAGGGTTGTGGCCCCTGCCTCTGCCTCCTGTCCCCCCTCGAGTGTGTCCATCTGTCAGTCTTTCTGTCCCCCACATGCCCATCCTGTGCTGTGCCCATCTGTTCTTTTCTCTTTTCTGTGTGGATCCCAAAATCTTCTCAGGGAAAAAACCAGGAAGATGAAGGGAGGGAAAGAGAAAGAGAGAAAGGGCGAAGGGTGGTGGGCAGAACCTGAGTCTGAGGTGCTGGTGCTGGTGGTGGTGGTGGTGGGAGAAGTGGGCTCTGGCTTCCCTGGTCTACCCTGACAGCCTGTCTGGCTTTTGTCCCTCCAGTGCTCAGCATTGGGGAGGGCGGTTTTTGGGAGGGAACCGTGAAAGGCCGCACAGGCTGGTTCCCGGCTGACTGCGTGGAGGAGGTGCAGATGAGACAGTATGACACACGGCACGGTGAGTGACCCCTGCATCCCCTGGGTGGCTCCCAAGAGGTGCTGCCCCTTCCAGCTTTCCTTTGGTCTTGCTTAGAGGCAAATCCACATTGACACTCACAGGGAAAAGACTGGAGTAAATTGAAACACATTTGAGTTGGGTACAAACTTGAGTACATGATAGACATGGCACGTACACACCTCGTACTCACTGACACGTGTGTGCATCCAGACCCTTGCCAGCTGTGGAGACACATGTGATGTGCCCACAGGATGCACACGTATGAATGTGCACCAATCTGTGATCGTACACGTGGCTCCTAGTGACCATAACCCGCTCACAAATGGGTCTCACAGAAATACTGGGTACTTGGAGTGCGAGACTCCTGCGTGGCTGGCAGACAAGTAAAGAGGTCAGTATGAGAAAAGAGGAGTCTTTCCAAAGTGGACAGATTGTCCAAGTGGGCAGTGCAGGGAGGACTGGACCAGCCAAGAGGAAATGAGGCCAGTTGGGCCCAGAGGGGCTGTCATGGGTGCCCTGGGGTGAGGATGGCCTGACGGTAGCAGGTGACGGATGATTCCATCCTTAGCCTGCAGGGAGGACACAAGGACAAAGGCTAGTTCTCCTGGGGTGAGCAACCTCAGTCTGACCCTGCTGAGCACCTGTGCCTCCAGGAGGGACCCCTCTGGGAGTTGGGATCTGAGGTGATCCTGCCAGTGGAGAGGAGAGGCTGGTGCTTCCAAGACCCTAGGCCAGGGCTGACTGTGTGCCCTTGCAATGAGGACTTGAGGGTCTCTGGAGGCCCCTAGACCGGCAGGTATTTCTTCTGGCCTGGAGAGCTGGTAGGACAAGGGAGCCCTCCTGAGTGGTGGCTAGTGGTGGTCACCAGTGGTGTGTCTGGACCCAGGGTGCGTGCATCAGTCTTTCTGCTCAGGAAGAGCTCAGGCCTGGGGTTGGTGTGCTCCTTTATCCCAGGTGGAGAGTTTCCCCAGGGAGCCCACCCATGTGTGGCCTGGACTCCTGTCTGGTGTGGAGCAGGGCAGAGGCCCAGGGAGGCAGGCCTGTGGCAGCTGATCCACTCGTGAGCAGGAGCCTTTACTCCCTTACCTGGCCGTTCACCGCCCTACCAGGACAGCTCTCCTGGTGGCTGGGAGCGTGGGACGGACACGACCCCTGTGGTGTGCCTATGGTGGGTGGGTGGGGTGATGTGTTCAGGTGCGGAATGGTTTCAGAAGCTTGGGCTCTGGTGCCAGCTGAACAGAGGAGGGGAGGAGAAGAGGGGGCCTCCAGACCTGAGTCAGGAGTGGGTCCTGTGCTCCCTCACAAAGAGGGCAATGAAGGTTCTGTTTTGAGGGATCCAGGGGCAGTTGGCCCTGAGTCTGAAGCTGCGGAGGAAGGAGGGGAGGTCTGGACTAGAGTTGGGATTTGAGAACAGCAATCGTCTATTAGGTGCTTGACGGGTGCTGGACCCTGTGCTGGGAGCCAGAATCACAGAGGCTGGCTGTCAGCCCAGTGAGGAGCAGGCGTGCACAGGGCTGTGGTAGGCGTGAGCAACGGGGAGCTCCTGGGTTGAAGGAGTCACGGAGGGCTTTAAAGCAGAGGTGTTGTTTGAACTGAGCCTTCCAGGACGGCTAGGATCATCTAAGTGGTCGGCTGAAGGGGTGGGGAGAGCCTGTCGGCCAGAGCACGGCACTGGATTCTAGACCTGCATGTGCAGGCACCCAGCAGGCACCAACCAGCGTCAGGATACCTGGCTTGGTTTTAAGCACTTTTACATCTGAGGATTCACTGACTCGTCCCAGCAAGTCTGGGAGATGGGGACAGTTGTCAGTCCATTTCCAGGAGGGCGGGTTCCCCGGCCCAAGGAGCAGAGTCTTGTTTGCAACGTCGGCAGCAGCTTCAGGGTCTGTGCCACAGCCGCCATGCGTCGCGGGCTCTGGCTGAGTAAACCTGTGTGTGTTGGGGGTGGGGGGCAGAGCCGGAGTGGGGAGCGTGCAGCTGGTCAGGTGGCTGTGGACCAAGGGGAAGGACGGTGGGCTTGAAGTCTGTGGCAGTGTCACAGGAGGAGTCCGAGGGAGGTTGTCCTGGTTGTGCCGGTTGTTTCGGGTTAGGGCGACGGCCCAGGTAGGCCAGAGTGGGGAGATGGAGACGGGGTGGGCAGGGCTGGGATGGAGTCAGGAGAAGGCAGAGGACTCAGAGTAACCTGGTGAAGGAGCTGAAGGCCTTTGGGCAGTTGTGGGGCTCTGAGACAGGGGTGGCTCTGGGGTTTGTCATCTGAAAGTGTCAGAAGGTACCTGGGTGGATGGGAGCAGTTCATGGACGGGAAAAGGGAGACAGGCCTGTGGGCCTGCCCTCTGGGAGGGGGTGGGAACCACCTCTGCCCTCACCTGCAGGCCCGGCCGCCAGCTGCTCTGGGCAGAGTCTCTGGTTAGGGACCCAGGGGCTGAGTTCTGCCAGAGGAGAGAGGGCAGCCCAGGAATGGGAACCTGCTTCCAACAGGCCCAGATCCAAAGAAAGATCTGTTTGTGAGACTGGAGCAGGGACAGAGAGGGACTTAGAGGCCAAGGAGGGGACACTGCCAACACGTGTGGACCAGGCTGATGCCCAGGGTCAGCAGAGAGTGTGGCTCCCACGGCACCTGTCTAGGGTGAAAGGAGCTGTTGCAGGCGGGGAGGGTTGAGCCGTGAGGGGAGGAAGCGGGGAGATCGGCCCTGTGCATGCTGGGGGCTGGTATAGGACCCCCCAGGCTGTGGCCCTGGCTGGCATCCTCTCTCCTCCCCTTCTCTTTCCAGGACTTGGGGGTCATGCTATGTGTTATTGTTTTAGCTGACTTTTATGTGTCTGATTTAAAAAACTGGAAAATGAATTTGTGTTATATAATAAATATATTTTGTTTAGTCAACAGGATATAAAAACAGGAGGCCAGTGATCTGTGGAGTGTGTGTGTGGGGTCCTTCTGCAGGCAGGCACTAGGAACATTTCCAAAGTTGCGTCAGTGTGGAGAAGCATGTGATGGGGCAAGGAGGGGTCTGTGGCCTCCCTGAGCAGTGATGCGGCCTGCTCTGGCTTTGGGAACGACAGGACGGTGGGTGCAGGTGCTCTAGAGGGAAGAGTGCACGTGAGTGCCTGGGAGGTGACAGGGTGATAAAGTGACAGGTCATCGGAACCTAGGGGACCCTCCAAGGTGACTTTTCCTGCTCTGTAAGGAAAAGGCCGACAGGACTGTCAACATGCTAAGAACCACAAAAGTTAGTATCAGGGTCCCGCAATCTGGATCTGAGGTTTTCTTGACATCTGTGTCTTCTGATGTTTGCAGGAGCTCTTTTGTTCATCCAGCCACTGCTCTGTCTACTGTTAGCATCCGTCTGTCCTTTAACTTACCCACCCATCCATCTACTCACCCATTAGCCCACCTAGCAAACCCCATCCCCTCATCCCCTCCTTCCATCTATCCATCCACCCCCCACCCCTCACTCTTTTCCTCCATCCACTTACATCTCCATTTACCTTTGGTCCATTCTTCTATCTGTCTCTTGTTTCATCCATCCTTGCATCTTTCCATCCACCCACCCACCCAGCCAGTTGTCTACCTATCTCTCCCTCTAGTTAGCATTTGGAGTGCCTGTTATGTGCCAAGTGCTGTACTTGGTACTAGGATCACAGAAATAAACAAGACATAGTCCTTACCTGCAAGGAGCTCACAATCAGTGGAGGAGACAGGCCTCCCTGCACAGGCTGCTGACTGTCCCTGGAACACCCCAACTGGCACCTGCCGTGTGACTTTGCCCTGAGTGGCCCCACTCCCAGGAAGTCCTTTACCCACATAATCTGACGGCTGCTCCCTCACATCCTTGTGCCTGCATTAACTCTTCCTTCCCGATGAGGACTTTGTGTGACCACCTAGAGCTGCAGACTTTCTCTGTACTCCCACCTGCTTACCTTTTTCTTACTGCTTACCAGCATTTGACATGTTATGTTTGTACCTGTTTCTTGTCTCTCTTCTATCTTTGAATAGATCGTAAACTCCACAGGGTAGTGGTTTTGTTCTCTGCTGTATTCTCAGAGCCTGGTACATAGTAGGAGCTTGTTGAATGAAGAAAGTGATCTTGAGAAATGCTGAACTGACGGATAATGAGGGAGGAGCTGAGGGATGAAATTTGTGGTGGTGGTGGAGCTGGAGAGCTGGAGACAGACGTGCTGGGAAGCTGGGGGGCAGGAGTGGGTGCGAGGGTACAGGAGCATCTGATGTACGTGCAGCTGGAGAAGTGAGCCTGGAGCAGGGAGGTTGGGACGGAAGGTGTGGATTGGAACCTGCAGGTGTGCAGGAAATCAGCGAGGCCAAGGGTGGAGCA
Source organism: Camelus dromedarius (assembly GCF_036321535.1). NCBI lineage: Eukaryota > Metazoa > Chordata > Mammalia > Artiodactyla > Camelidae > Camelus > Camelus dromedarius. Next base: position 141,793 of record NC_087446.1, on the reverse strand, counting down.
GCGGGCAGATAGCTGGCCAGCTCTGGTGGTTATGAGGAGCTTGGAGATCAAGAGTACAGGTGGGGACTGAGAAAGCTCTGTGATGCAGTGACATCAGGGAAGGGGACCCAGCCCTCAGCCTGAGCCCCTCCCTGCCCACCCAGGGGCGGGGTCTGGAGCAAAGGACCCCATGAGGTCGAACGTCAGTGGGCTGTGGTGAGGGATGCAGCAAAGTCACAGGGCTGCTTCCACACCAGTGCACCGAGGTGTGCAGCATGATACTTGCAGCGACTGTGGGTCGTGCACACACAGACATGCACGTGTACAAGCATGTGTGAGCACAGCACTGGCACATGGGTGCAGGTCACACAGACATATGCCTGTATGCACACAACACACACTCAGGCTGCGGGCTATGGGCCACACACTTGTGTGCACACCTCCTCTGCCCTTAGTTTGGAGGCTTGCTGACTCTCCTGTTGCCCTGGCCTGTCTGGTCTGCTGTGTGCAGCCACTCAGATGAGGGTCCTGCCCTGATCTGGACCCTGACCCCCAGAGGCCAAAATTTCCAGCAAGGCCCCCTTAGCCTTCTTACCTTATGACTATTGGGCCCAGGACCCCAGGATTTGGACCCCTTCCTTCCATGTGGGCACAGCCAGGCCAGGGGTGTGTGTGTGTAGACAGAGGCTGATGACCAGCATGGTCAAGGGGCGGTTCGGGCCATTTGGAAGGTAAAACCCTCCACCAGCTCCTGAACCTCCCCTCAGAAACCCGGGAGGACCGGACGAAGCGACTTTTCCGCCACTACACCGTGGGCTCCTATGACAGCCTCACTGCACATAGGTACAGGTGGGGCAGGTGGGCGGGGGGGCGAGGATGGGCATGCATGCAGATGGGGTGTCAGATGTGGAGGGAGGCCGAGAGCTAGTCAGGGAGGCCTGGGGTGAAGAGGTCACCACCGGGAGAGGTGGTGCCCAGCCCACCTGTCTTCTACCTTCCCAGATAAGTCTGAGGACAATTCTTGGGCACATGTGGGGGTCAGCCTGGCCAGCCGTGCTTTCTGGCAGGTTTCTCCTTACCCCTCCCTGTTTCTCTCCATCAGCGATTATGTCATTGATGACAAGGTGGCTGTTCTGCAGAAACGGGACCATGAGGGCTTTGGTTTCGTGCTCCGAGGGGCCAAAGGTAATGAAGGGTAGGGCACCGGGTTGGCAGGGGTGGTGCACAAGTTGGGGTGTCTTCTGTGTCTTGTGGCTGACCCTCCCCTCTTCTCTCCTCCTGCCTATCCCCTGCCCACCATGTTCGCCCCTGCCCCCTGCCCTTTGCCCCTGCCTCCCTCACTCCTGGGCTCGCCCCCCCCCCCCCCTTTCTTCTCTCCCTCTTTCTCTCCCCTTTCTGTGACTCTGTGTTCTTAGTCTGGAGTGTTGATGAGAGGCAGCAGCCTCTTCCCTCATTGATTTACGGGATCTCTGCTGTGTGTCGAATGGTGTGGGAGGCCTTTCTGGTAGGAGTGGGGGGGGGTATTTCTCAGAGGGGCGTGTTCTGGAATCCTGGGCTGGGTCACTCACAGGGTTGCTGTGTGGCAGCTGCCCCCACCTGGGCCACGCTGGTGAGGTGCCGTCCTAACTTCCCTCACCCCAACTCCCACAGCAGAGACCCCTATTGAGGAGTTCACGCCCACGCCAGCCTTCCCCGCGCTACAGTATCTGGAGTCGGTGGATGTGGAGGGCGTGGCCTGGAGGGCTGGGTTGCGCACTGGAGACTTCCTCATCGAGGTGAGGCTCATCCTTAGCTGTGCAGCCCCAGGGGGTGCTGACCTCTGGGCCCCCAGGAGAGCACACCTGACTGCCCAACCACCCCCTGTCTGTCCCAGGTGAATGGGGTGAATGTGGTGAAGGTTGGACACAAGCAGGTGGTGGCTCTGATCCGCCAGGGCGGGAACCGCCTCGTCATGAAGGTGGTGTCAGTGACAAGGAAGCCAGAAGAAGATGGGGCTCGGCGCAGAGGTGAGGTCTCAGGCTTTGGTCCTCTGTGCCCCGTCTCTCCCCTCTGGCCCCTGACCTTAGACCTTGACCCCAGGCCCACAATCCTCGTCTCACCCCCGCCACGGCCCCAGACTGTTGACGTCAGGTGCCTGAGCCTACACGCCCACATTTGTGGCCTGAGCGCCAGTCCCTGATGCTAACCCTGGTCCTGGCCAACCCTGGTCCTGGCCTCTGACCCCTGACCCCAGGTTGCCCTTCCTAAAGTCCCTGCCCCCTCCTTCCCGTCCGCATCCCAGCCCCTGGCATGGAAGAGCCCTCCTTCCACTGCCGGCAGCTGCCTGGAGGCCGGGGTTGCCATAGCAACTGTGAGGTTGACGCTGCTGCCGCTTATTGTGGAGGGAGGGGGAGGCGGCACCTGAGGGAAGAGGAAGAGCGTCTTCTCCCCGCGCCGACGTCGCGGCACAGCCTGGGCCCAGGCGCTCTGCCGGCCTGGCCCAGCCCAGCCCAGACCCTGGCTTGGCTGACCACACCCTGGTCCCCTGAGGTGCAGTGGCCTCCGAGGCCTGAGGGGGCCCTGGAGCAGCAGGGGACCGGCCTGCCAGGAGACCCCTCCCAGCCCCCACCCCATGGCTCTGGTGCCCCCTTGCTCAGCCCTCGAAGCCTACAGCGTGGGCACTCAGACTGGGGCTGGCCAGCACCGTGACCCGCCTGGGGCCCTTGACCACGTCCTGAGGCCCTGACCACCCCGGCCCAGCCTGGCCCTCAGCACCCCTGAGCTCCCAGCGCCATGAAGAAGTTTGCGTCTAGCCGCAGCCTGAACAAGATCCTGGCACAGTGCGACTCGTCCTCCCGGGAGTACGAGGAGATCCAGGCGGTGGAGCGCAGGTGGCACCTGCACCTGGCCACGCCGCGCTGCCTGCTGCTGGACAGGAGGTCCAAGGCCTCCCTCTTCTTTGCAGCCCCGCCGCCCCCCAAGAGGGCCCCCAGCACCACGCTGACCCTGCGCTCCAAGTCCATGACGGCAGAGCTCGAGGAGCTTGGTGAGCGGCAGGGCAGACAGCGGGCAGATGACTTAAGGTGGGGGCCAGGCGAAGGGGGGCTGGGCCAGAGGGGAGGAAGACGGACAGATGAACGTATGAACAGGTCAGAGGTGAGTGGGTGCTAGAGTGGTGGAGGGGTTGGGTGAATGTGGGGTGAAGAGGGAGATGACATGTGGATGGATGAGGGCTGAGGGCTGAAGGAAGGAGATGGACAGTGGGGCAACCAGGACTGATGGTCAGGGAGCAGGGCCCCTGCTGTGCTTGCATGCGCGTGCATGTGCTGCCTCTGGCTCTCCACATCTCCAGTGTGACTGTGCTCCTTCATTTCATCCAAGTGAGGAAAGGGGCCTGGGCTTTGCTCCTGGCTGGCTCTGCAGGCACTAGCTATATGATCTCTGCATTTATTCTACCCTCTCAGCAACTGTTTATGCATCAGTTAAGCAGGGGTAATTACAGTGAGTGGCTGACCTCCCAGGGCTGTGTGAACATTGCTGGTACAATAATGGAGTAGGCCCTCTTGAGTTGCAGGAGGCAAACAAGAGTCTGCTGGGGCTTTGATGGGGCATTTGGTGGACACAATCCCAGGATGACCACCAAAGCCTCATTGTGGGCATGTGTCTACATATTGGACTGTTAATAGCCTCATCGTTGGCATGTTCAGCTATACATGAATATGTCCTGACATTTGTGACAGTTAATAATGGTCATGCCGTGACTTAGAGTGACCGTCAGCATCTTCATCATGGCATGTCCGAACACACATGGACTGTTAGCATGCTCTACCCTTCTATAATCTGAGTCCAACCCTAGTTCTAAATTTTGCTCTGGTTCCAGCCATGGGAGGACCCCTGACTCTGGTCCTAGGCTGAGTTCTGACCCAGTCCTGGCCACAGGAAGGGCCCTAATCCTGGTTCCAAAGCCACAAGCTTGATTTCAGGCTTGATTCTGCCCAGGCCATGGAAAGAACCCTTACCTGTCCCGTAAAATTATTCCTGACCTCACTCATGGGCTAATCCCTGACCCTGGTCCTTTGCTGAGCCATCCCCTTCTAAGCAGGTCCTCCTGACTGCAGTTTGGTTTGGTGTGGAGGACAGCCACCAAGACAGACTGAGCAGACATGGTCAGGATCTTCATCCCTATAAATATTCTGGACAAAATAAAACTTTAAAAATACACTGCCAATTCAAAACAAAGGAAGAGGAATTTCCCAGTTCTCAAAAATGAAGAGAGAAATGAGACCCAGGAGAGTGCGAGGAAGCTGATGCTTCCATAGTCCGGGGGGCTTGGGACAGGGTATCCATGCAGAGGGCAAGGGGTCAGGGCTCTGATATCCTCACAAAGCCAAGAGCTGTGGCTGTGGACCCATGAGAAGTAGGAAGGCTAGAACCAAACCCAAGAACTGGAATTAGCATCAGAAGAACTGGAAATTATAGAATTACATGAAAGAGACAAAAAAAAAGGTGTTTAAACATGAAGTTTAAGAGGATTAACAGAATTCACAATGAAAGAGCAAAATAAAAATAAAAAGGATATGCAGATTTAAAAAGGATCCCTAAAGAGATGCTACTGAAACAAAAACTGTAGTCACTGGGATTTTTAAAATCTATGCATGGGAAATAGTATACTAGACCCACCTGAAGAAAGAAGCTGTTACTAAAAGACAGATTTGAGGAAATTACCCCAAATGCAGCTCAGAAAGATAAGGAGAAGCGAAGTATCAAAGAGCAGGTAAGAGATATGGAGAACAAGTGAGAAAATCAACCTAAATAGAGTCCCAGAGGGAACGAATAAAAAGATTGGGAAAGAGGCTATATTTGAAGAGTAAATGGCTAAGAATTTTCTAAAATTGAACAAGGGCATGAGACTCCAGTTTGCAGGAGTCTAAGTCTGAATCAAGGAAATAAAAACAAATCCACCTCTAGACCTGTCATCGTAGTATTTCACACCACCATAGTCAAAAAGGAAAATCTTGACTGCTGGAGACAGATGATTCAGAAAGGAACAAAGGTCAGGCTGACAGCAGACTTCTCATCAGCAGTAGCAGATGCTAGAAGGCAATGGAAGAGTAGCTTTAAAGTCTTGAGTCCAAATGCCTTTCCACCTGGAATTTTATACCCAGTGAGCCTGCTCATTCAAGAGTGAGGCAGAGAAGCTGGCAGACTTCTGGCCCCGGGGTCACAGGGTCCAAGGTTAGTAGGGGAGCTGATCCATCACACTGATTGAGGATCCTGACTGGTCAGTAAACCAATCCCAGTAGGCAGCTGGGTCTGGCTAGACAACACATCAGGCTCTGGTGGGTAGTTTCCAGGAAGCCCTTTCGGAGGCTGTCACATTGCCATGTTCAGCTGTTTGTTCTGAAGGGACCCTCCCTGTTCTACACAAAGAGGTGCTTGGGCAGCCTGATATCTGTAAACCAGGGATCCAGGGACTCTGCCCTGTGGAAACAGGAGAATTGCCCTCTGCTCTCTGGGATGCTTCTGTCTGAAGAGACCAGCGAATGGAAGAAGAGCCTCCTTCCTCTCTGCTCTGGGCATTCCCTCTGCTGCCGTGTGACAGGGTTGCTCTGCAGACCCTTGTCTTCCAGAGGGGCTCACTCTTGTAGCCTCAGGCCAGCATCCTGTTCACCAGCTTTTCCCCCAGCAGAGTCTGGGGGAGGATGAGGGGACAGCTTAGTACGAGCCTCTGTCCACACTGCTGAGCAAGGGTCACAGCTTTTGTTGAACTGGACCCAGGCTCTTTCTGTTGCTCTGTTCAGAGAAGGGCCTGGGCAGCCAGGAGCACAGGAAGCCTGCCCCACTGGCCCAGCTTCTCTAGAGACACTTGGTTGGAGGGAGCCAGGCCAGCATCAGGGTTTCCCAGGTATCTAAGCAACACGGGAGACCCCATGTTTCTGCTTTAAAAAAAAGACGGTTCATTGCCAGCATAAACTTGCCAGGTTTGTGCCACATTGTTGAGGGCTGATAGAACCCCCTTAGGATCCTGTAGTCTATTGAAAAGATGACCTGAACACCTGGAAAAAAAGGAAAATGTGAGGCAACAGAAAAAGCAGGGTGTAGGGGCCGGGGGTGGGGGTCAACGCCAGGTTGGCTGCTGGCTGCTCGGAGGAAGAGGAAGAAAAATGTATCCTGGTGGGGGGATGGTGTCCCAGAAAATGAAGGGTTGAGGGGGCTGGCAGAAATGAGATTGAGAGGAAGGGGCTGGGTGGGGGCCCTCCTCCTGAGACAGCAGGGAAGAGGAGGAGGAAGGGGGGATAGCGCCGGTGCCCTGAGGCCCCAGGGGCCTGTCACGGCCACCAGGTGCTCCTGTGACGGTTTGAACCAAGGACGTACTCGGACAGCAGGTGTCAGGCCAGAGAGCACCTTGGTGGGCCTGAGACCCTCCTGTTCATCCTCTTTCCCATAAGAAATCTGGAACTTCTGGGTCCCTTTTTCTTTTGTGATGAGAATGTCAGGGCAGGTGTCACGCCAGTGTGTGGTCCCTAACCAGCCTTGGCCTGGCAAACACATTGACCTGCCCCCTTTTTTGGAAACACACCGCAGGAATGCTCACCGGTGACCACCACAACCATCGGTGGCCTCTGAACTTGGTTTTTATGGGATTTTGCCTTTTTTCTGAACAAACATTTCATTGAACCAAGTATGATTTAGCTGTGTGTCCACGTGTGTGCACGTCTGCGTGCAGGTGTGCGTGTGGCTGTATACAAGCATGCCTGGGTGTGTGGGTGTGTGCATGCACACAAGCACTGTTTGTACTTGTGGTTGTTCCCACCTTGACTTGTGTTTACTGACTCGGCCTTTGGGCACATTTGCCACTCACGGTCTGATGGGGTGTCGGCCAGGGGTGGTGGGGGTCTGGGAGATCCTGGTTGTTGGGAGGCTGAGGATGGGAAAGGAGGGGTGGGAGTGGGGAGCGGGGGCCTGGTGCCAAGGGACAAAGCCTCACTTACCCCATTTACTCTGTTTCTTGATTCCAAGCCTCAATTCGGAGAAGGAAAGGGGGTGAGTCATCTGCTATGCCTCAGGCCCTGCTTTGCCTGGTCCCTGGGCGAGGCCGTGCTGCTGTGTGAGGAGGGTCTAGCTCAAGTCAGGGGGTCTGGAAGCCTGGGCTGTGCCCCCTGTTGGCCTCCTCCCTGGGGATCTGGTGGGGTCACAGTAGACGGACCCGGAAAGGCTCTATGGGGCTGGGATGGTGAGCGTGGCCACAGGCCTTGGGGGCTCAGCTAAGCTGGAGGCTGGGGCGTGAGAGCCATGGAGCAGCTGACACAGTGCTGGAGGAGCCTCCCAGTGGAGGCTGCAGCGTGCCATGGCCGGAGTGGAGGAGGGAGGGTTCACAGGGCCCCGCTGTGGAGCTCGCCTGGGGAACAAGGTGGCTGGGCCGGTATGGGCAGTTGTGTTGGGTGCTCAGCCCCAGACCGTGTTCCTTCTTCCTGCCTGTCCTGTTCCTGGCGTGGGGGCTCCATTTCTGTGCTGATCTGTTGCGGGGTCAAGCCCAGTGCTGACGGTCCTTTCAGAGCAGGGGTCTGGGCCCAGTGTCACCCCGGTTGTTGACTTCACCATGCTCTGCTCCTGCCTTCAGGCTTCCCCTCCCGTATCCTTTGAGGCTCCTTCCTGTGTGTCCTGTGTGTCCAGCCTGGCTGCAAGTGGACAGCGTCTAGTGACGTCTAGGGCCTTGCCTCGGCCAGCCTGCCCCACCTGTCAGGTAGACAGGAGCCTCTTTCTGCTGTGCCACCAGACAGAAGCCTGAGGTGGCTTTGTAGTCCCTGGCGTGTGTTCATTCACTCGTTTGTCCATGGGCCTAGTGCCCACCCGCCCCTCACTCCAGGATCCTCTGGGCCTTCTCTGTGCTGAGGACACGCTTGCCCGCCCGTCTCAGCCCAGGCCCTCCTATGTGACCTGTGGCCCTGCCCTCTGGACCCTCCTTTCACCCTCGCCCCGGTCCCAGCGGAAGAGCTTCCCCCAGAGCCTTTTCAGGTGTAAGACGGGTGACTGGGGCCCCTCTAGGGACACTTTTCTTCACACCCTTGAGTGGACACACAAGCTATTTCTGGACTGTTTTGCTTCTGTCCTCAGCTCACTAGCGGGGCTCCCAGGGTGCTGTGCTGTGGCCTGTGCGCTTCTTCCAGTTGTGGGGGGCTGCTGGCAGTTCGGCGCCCCCGCGGGCCCCTCATCCCTGCTGGGGTCCTGCAGCATCTGTGTCCCTGCCGCACATGGACTCCAACAGCCAGGGCGTGTGGGGTGATGGGCGTGCGCAGTGCCCGGTGCCCCAGGCCTGGTTCCTAATGAGCTTCATTTCTTTTTTTTTTTTTTTTTAAGTATTTAAAGTAATTTACTTAAGAATATATTTTCTAATTTTGTTGGGGATTGATGTCAACTTCACCAGCTGATGGTTTGCAGAGTTCTTGATTCTTTCCCTTCTGAAAATAATTCTTGTTTGGCCTCAGCACCATCCCCCATGGGCAGTAATATTTGCTGTGCTGACTTCATGTGCACACTGCTTTGGGTCTTGGGGTTCAGTTCTCCTGGACCCACAGATGCAGCCTCTAAGGCCATAGCTCAGGTGAGCATGTGCCCCGTGTGTCCCACGGAAATATCTTCTCTCCACTCATGTCTTTATGTCTGTGGTTTCTAGATAATTTGGTAGTTAAGTCTGATCTGTTACTTATCACATCTGTGATCTGGGGCATTTTATCTGTCAGAACTTCAGGTTCTTCTTGGGTAAAATGAAGTCGGTAACAGTGTCTTCCGCACGTGGTTGTTGTGCGATGAGAGGGCGAACGTCCGTCTCCTCTAACTCTGGAAATCACCAAGGACTTAACAAATGGCAGGGATGGTGATTTCAGCTTCCAAAGGGAAATTACTCACTTTGTTACAAAAGCAAACAGGAAGGCCCCTCTAACAGCTGTCCCGAGTCCACGCCTGGTGCTTCTGGGAGCTGTGCACAGGCCCAGCAAGCTAGTCTGTGGATGGAGTGTGTTTTGCTGGTTCGTTATGGCATCTGTTGAGCTCCTGTGTACTTGGGCCCACACTGGATGTTCAGGGAATGCAGGCTATGGTATTTGCTCTTCTTCTGAGAGCCTGTGGGCTGACTAGGGGGATGAGGCACCCAGACATGAAGAATTGTAGCAAGTGTGTCCTCCGTGCTTGCCCTGAGCCAGGTACAGTGGTGGCACTTCTGACACATGTGCTGATGCTCACAACAGGCACTGAAGCTGGTGCCTTTTTAATGCCTGTTTTATCAGGTAAGGAAGCCAAGTCACTGAAAGCTTTGGTCAGGACAGTCGGTGTACAGGATGGGTCTGGGCTGGTTGGGGCCGGATGTCTGTCTCGGGGAGCTTGTCTCCTTCCCCACAGCAACTGTCGAGCAGTTGCACAGGTAGAGCCAGCAGGTGCTAGTAGGAGGCCGACTGCCGTTCTCCAACGCGGGGCACTCGTGGGGTAAAGGACCCCCGTCACCAGATGCGTGGTCCTCTAGGGCTGGCACAGCCCCTCAGTGCCGGCCCTAAGTGCACCCACTCTAGGCATCCAGCCACAGCTGATAGCTCTCAGACACGCGTGTTTGTTGAACAAAATCTCCAAGTCCTGTTGTTAATCAAAAACACCACTTTTAAAAACATGGAATAGCTTTAATAGAAACAAGCAAACAAAGCTTTTCTTTTATAACGGATATGAGAAGAATGCTGCCCGAGGGCGCCTGGTGCCATGCTCCCTTCCAGGCCCTGGTTCATGGCCTTGTCCCTCCCCTCCCAGCTCCCTCCTGGGGGCTGATGGAAGGACCTCCAGCGTCGCCCCTCCCCGCACCCTGGGTGGGGCTGCTTTCCCAGGGTTGCAGGTTCTTCCCAGGAGACCTATTTGGTAGGTCCCTAGCCTGGGGTGGTGAGTCCTCTGTTCAGAAGGCACCCCGCCTCCCACAGTGGTTCTCGACTTAACACACGCACATCTTCCGGGCACTTCAGGGTCTGCCTTGGGGCTACAGCTTATCTTTCAGTGCAGTGGGGTACAGAAGGGTTGGGGTGCTGCCTTGTGCTGAGGAGAAGAGTGAAGGGCAGAGGGAAGCAGGGAAATTCAGGAAGACTCTGGGCTCTAAACAGTGCTGCCCCAACCCTGGTCCTCTCCCTAATGGTCACTCAAGCTTCTCCTGGGATGGGGTCTGTGGCATCACCTAACGCCTCCCTGAGGATGGAGAGGCCAGGGTCTGGGTTCTGCTACATGAGGGGCTCGGATGGGGTGCAAGTTATGGGGCCTCTTGTCTTCCATTTGGGGAGTTAGGGGCCTGAGGTGGTCAGGGCCCCGTGTGGCCTCTGTCAGCAGCACCAGGAGGACTAGCCTGGGGGAGGATGGGGCAGTGGGGCTACAGAGGGCTTTAGCGGACTCCAGGTCCCTGTGGCTGAGACAGCACCTCCTTGGCTGTGCAGAGAAGTTGGACGAGATCCTGGCTGCGGCCACGGAGCCAACGCTGAGGCCAGACATCGCGGACGCTGACTCAAGAGCTGCCACTGTCAAGCAACGGCCCACTAGTCGGAGGATCACCCCCGCGGAGATCAGCGTAAGCCTGCCTGGCCGCTGGGGCCACTGAGGGATGGGTGGGGTGTGGGGTCTGGGTGCCATGTTCCGTAGCTACTGGGCATTTGGGCATTTTGCGGGGTGAGGGTCTGGCGTTTGGATCCCACTTTCCAGGGGTGGGAGTGAAGGACCCCACAGCCTCTCTCGAGATACTGGGGGCCATCCCAGCCCCAGAGTGGCTGCAGTTCAATACATGCTGAGTTCTCCAGGCTGTGGCTTTTGGTGCCTCCTGCCTTAGTCCACACTCAGGACCACCCAGAACAAGCACTCCCACCATGCTGAGGCCACAGCATGTTGTGTCTCTGACCCCCCACCCCCTGCCCCACCTTACTTGGCACCTTCTGTGCTGCCCACCCCCCCCACCTCAGTCTCACCTGGCCATACCCAGGGCCACTGCCTGCTCTGACCCCGTCTGCATCAAGCCTGCTCAGTGCTGTCTCTGCCTGGGCTCCCACTGGCTATGGCCTTGCTCCCTGGAGGCAGGGCCTGAGTCTGATTCCTGGGTCAGGCACCGTGGGCGCCAGCACTGTTGGAATTAGTGCATGGGGTGTCTGCTCTCAAACTCAGGAGGAGGATGGGAGGTGCTGGTTGGATAACCGGGGACCCCAGTGCTCTAGAACCTCCGGTTACCCCCCTCCCAACTCTCACAGTCATTGTTTGAGCGCCAGGGCCTCCCAGGCCCAGAGAAGCTGCCAGGCTCCCTGCGGAAGGGGATTCCACGGACCAAGTCTGTAGGTATGGCTGGGCTGGGGGCTGCATGGGGCTGGAAGACTGGGGCTGGGGCTGGGGTGGGTGTTGGGTGGAGGACCCCCTCTCTCCCCATCCTTCAACTGAGGTTTCCAGTTTCTCTCTGAGTCCTGCCTCTCCCTGGCCCCAGCCCATGAATCTCATTTGTTTGTGGACACATGCAGGGGTCAGTCCTTCCCCCAACCCAGAGATGCTTTGCTGAAAGATACGCTGAGGCTTCTCCCCCAGCCATCGCTCCCCGTCCAGTAGGCGCCCCTTCCTGTACCTCCCACAGCCACCAGCATCCCTGTCCCTGGGTCTTCTATACCCTACCTGGCTGCTCCCTTGCAGCCTGAGTTCGTGTCACCTGTCTGATGCTAAAGTAACCCTCCCCTGTACCTGCCTCCTCCCTTCCCCGAGACACCCCAGGAATTGCTCTGTATCTCTCCTCTCCTTCACAGCCAGCTTTCTCCAAAGGTCACCTATACTTACTGTCTACCATTCCCCACCTGCCTCTCATCTTGGGGCAGGCCAGCTTTGTCCAAACCTAAAACTGAAATTGCTCCCACCAGGGTCACCACTGCTCCCAGTGGACACATTTGATTTCCTGCTCCCTCCTCCAGGAAACTTTCTTCCCTGGTGCTTTTAGGACAACACTTCTTGGTTTTCCTCTCAGTTCTCAGGCTGGACCTGTTCAGTACCCTCCCATCCCAGCCAAGACGTGGGTCCTTCTCAAGGTCCTTCTCCTTAGCTTCTTTGCCTTCTGCACCTGTCTTCTTGGGGCCTTATCAGTCACACCTCACACTTGGCCATCTCCTCTCTTGACCCTAGACTGAGTCATCTCGTAAGCCCTGCCCACTGCCCATCCCTCTAGGCATCCAGTCCCCCTTATCTGCCCACCTGTCCATCCATCCACCTATAGACCTGTCCAGTTTCTCTCCATCTGTCTACCCACTGACCTGTCCACTTGTCCACCTGTTTGTCCCATCATCTGCTAACTATCATAGTAAATGCCTATTCAGCAGTTACTACGACATTCTGTTTTATACACACTGGTTTGTTTAATATGTACAGTAACCCTGCTAACACTATTAGCACCTCTTTGTTACAGAGGAGGAAACTGAGGCAGAGGTAAAATTACTTGCCCAAGGTCACACAGCTGCCTCACTTGTCTTCTGCTCACCCATCTGGCTGATCAGCTGCCCAGAACCCAACCCCTCATTCACCCCAGGACCCCTACTGATTTGTGTACAGTCTAGGCTGATCCCAGGCAAGGTCTGGGGGCTCAGGTGGGGAGAGGTGACATGTCTGCAGACAGCTCAGCTCAGCAGTTATGTGGTGAGTGTGAAGGCACATTTACAGGTGGAGCTGACGAGGGAGCACCAACCATACCTGGGCACCAAGGAAGGCTGAGGTGGGGGTGTTTGGGCTTAGACATGCAGGATGAGCAGGGGTTTCTGGAAGATAATGGTGTGAATTGCTGACAGGCCATCATATGCAGAGTGTTCCTTCAGGGCCTGCTGTAGGTCATTTCTGTAGGTGGGAGAATGAAGAAGAGGGCAGATGAGATGGCAGCTACTTTGGAGCCGAGAAGTGCTCCTCCCTAACCTCCCTGGCCTAAGTCCTTGGTGTCTTCTGTGGTTTCCTCCTTGGCTTCCTCCTTTATTCTCTGCCTCCCCCGACAAATTAGGGATGGTCTGCTTCCCAACACAACTTGTAGCCAACTCCTCACTATCCTTGCAGCCCTGCCTGGCCCCAGGCCTCAGTGTCTTGTGCCTCGACCACACCTTGGGTCTCCTCTTGGTCTCCTGCCCCAGATTCACTGTCTAGCCCAGCTCTAGCCAAGGGGGGCTTTCTGAAGAGTAGAATCACCTCATGTCCCTACAGCTGGCACCCGTGGGCTCCTCATTGCATTGGGGTTCCTGGGGCCCAGCCCAAGCCCTCTCCTGCTTCATCTAGGGACATTTGCCTCGACCTCCCTCTGACCTATGTTTGCCAGGACTTGCTGTCCCCCACCTGCCCTCACTCTGCTTGGATGGCCTATCCCTCAGCAAGACCCAGTCCTAGTACTGACCATCACAGGTTCAGAGTTAAGTGCCTGTCCTGCAGGCTGTGAGCCTCTCAGTGAAGATTGCCAGCTCTCCTGCACTCATCCCTCCTGGACCCTCCTGTGCTCAGTGCATGAGTGAGCTAATAGGGGTCACCTTTAATCACCCTCGCCCTAGTGTGTCACCCGTTGCCCACAGGAACACTGGCTGAAGTGTCAGACTCGGGGGTTCCTACCCCTGGTCCTGCCTGTGTGGCCCTGGTCTCAGTCCTTGAAATCTCAAGGTCCTGATCTGTAAGTGTGGGGACCATCTCATACCTGCCTCCAAGGCCACTCTGAGGCTCGCTCAGGGGCTGCTCTCGCAGGCTAAGTGCCCAGCGACGGCTAATGTTGTTAAATTTCGGTTCTGCATCTTGAGGCTGGTGCACAGAAAGTGCTGGAGAAATGCTCATGGCTATTATTTAGGCAGATGGCCCCACCCGCTCCATGTCAGAGCAAGTTCTCATTTTCATCCCAAGGCAAGCATTCACCCTAGGTTAGGCTGTGGCATGCCACACCTGCACCCTTCAGGAGCACTGGCTTTTCCCTCACGGCGCCACCTCGTGCACAGGCTTGTGGATGTTGAGCCGTGTTTACATGCCACACAAGAAACGCAGCAGGGCAGAGACCCAGGCTGAACCTGGCACAGATTCTGTGTCCAGTGGTGGGGGTGGAAAGCAGACCTAAAAATGATGATGATGAGCTCTGCTGCCTTCCTGGGGCGCTTCTAGGTGCTTAGCCCTGTGCTGTGTGCTTTAAATGACTCTAGTTCACACAGCCCCACAGCAGGAGGGGGCAGTTCTCCTGAGATGAAATTGAAGTGCCAAGAGGTTAAGGAATGTCAGACAGTAACTGGCAGAGCCGGAATTCAAGCCTAGTCTTTCACATAAAGTCCCCCTCCCCTTGCTGTGCCCAGGGATACCAGAGCTGTTATGCAGGACAGTGTGGGAGGCCCGGTGAAAGCACTGTGGTGGCTGAAGGAGGAGGTGGTTGGGAACAGACAGTCTGCATCCTCGTGAGTTCCTAAAAATGTGACCAAGCCCAGAAAGAGGCCAGGCATAGTTTCCCAAGGTACTTTACCAGAGACCCGTGTGTCAGTAGGGAGCAGCCATTCATCTACTCACCTTGGATTGGGCCCTCTTACACCTGCAGCCTAACTGAACACACCTGCAGCACAGGTGTCTGCACTGTGCACAAGGACACTGGGGAGGTCCTGCCAGGTTCTAGCCAGGAGGCATGATGGTGGGGGCCCTGAGTACTCCAGCCCCGCTCTTGCACGGATCCTAATGACAGCTGAGTGAGGCAGGCAGGTGGGGTTCACTTTAAGTCTGTTGTCCATGAGAGAACTGAGGCTCAGAGGGGCTCAGGGCCTGGCCTGGGATCACACAGCCAATAAGGAGTAAAACTGAAACAAGTATCAGGTGCCCAGCCTGCAATTCCATTTTAATCTTCCTTCTCTCTCTTACTGAACTGCAGCCACTAGGGTTACAGCAGTGACCTCCTGGCAGCTTCTCCCAGTCCAGTGCCTGTGGGTCTCTCAGATAGAGCCTCTCAAGGCTTCTCTTTTTCACAAAGCAGCCCCTCTCCTGAGCATCAGCTCTATCTCTGTCAGAGGCGTGGCTCCACTGGCCACAGTCCTGCTGCCCCTCTGTCTGCAGTCACTGTATCACTTCTACTTAGGAGAGTTCCCTCACTTCTGTCTCCCTTCCTCCCACCTCTGCTCACCACCAGGGCCTCCCAGTGGCACCTGCTTTTTCCACTGCTGGTGGTTCTGAGTTGAGCCCTTGCTCAGTCTTGGGTGGAAAGGCCTACTCCAGCCACCCCTAGCAGTTCTGTCTCCACTACTAGGGTAGGGGAGTGGGGACAGCCCCTGCCCTGCTGGGCCCTCTCCATGTCCCAGGGCTTGCACAGATGTTGGCCCCAACTCAGGTAGTCAGAATTTGGGTCTTTTTACAGAGCCCCCACTGGTGGGGCTCTCCCCTCCCCGATATGGGAAAGGATACCTCTCCCCAATCTTCACAGGACGCCTCCCATGCCAGCACAGGGCTGGCCTTTCAGGGATGAGACCAGACTGGGAGCCTTTCTCAGATCCCCTGCTCTGAGCTCCGCGTGTCACTTCTTGCTCTCCAACCCCAGCGCCCACGTCCACCCTGACCCTGTCCTCTCACAGATTTCTAATACTGCGAATTTCTAATAAGCCTTTGTGTCTGGGACCTTGGCTGCTCCGGGGTGGAGCCGGGACAGGGCCGACCTCTGTGGAGGGCAGGCACCGGAGTCCAGAGGGACCTCCTCAAAGGCCCTGGCCCCCAGCCACCTGGCCAGGCTCACCGGGGTCCCTCTGTCCGCAGGGGAGGATGAAAAGCTGGCATCCCTGCTGGAGGGGCGCTTCCCGAGGAGTACCTCGATGCAGGATACGGTGCGCGAGGGCCGTGGCATCCCGCCGCCGCCCCAGACCGCGCCGCCGCCCCCTCCCACTCCCTACTACTTCGACTCCGGGCCGCCTCCCGCCTTCTCACCGCCGCCTCCGCCGGGCCGCGCCTACGACACCGTGCGCTCCAGCTTCAAACCCGGCCTGGAGGCGCGCCTGGGTGCGGGACCCACGGGCCTGTACGATTCCGGCGTGCCCCTGGGTCCGCTGCCCTACCCCGAGCGGCAGAAGCGCGCGCGCTCCATGATCATCCTGCAGGACTCGGCGCCCGAGGCGGGCGACGTACCCCGGCCCCCGCCAGCAGCCACCCCGCCAGAGCGCCCCAAGCGCCGGCCGCGGCCGACGGGCCCCGACAGCCCCTACGCCAACCTGGGCGCCTTCAGCGCTAGCCTCTTCGCGCCATCCAAACCTCAGCGCCGCAAAAGCCCGCTGGTGAAGCAGCTGCAGGTGGAGGATGCACAGGAGCGTGCGGCCCTGGCGGTGGGCAGCCCTGGCCCTGTCGGCGGCAGCTTCGCCCGCGAGCCCTCCCCGACGCACCGCGGTCCTCGGCCCAGCGGCCTCGACTACGGCCCCGGGGACAGCCCCGGGATCGCGTTCGGCGGCCCAGGCCCGGGCAAGGACCGCCGGCTGGAGGAGCGGCGGCGCTCCACCGTGTTCCTGTCCGTGGGAGCCATTGAGGGTAGCCCTCCTAGCGCTGACCTGCCTTCCCTGCAGCCGTCCCGCTCCATCGACGAGCGCCTTCTGGGGCCCGGTGCCGCCACCACCACCACTGGCCGCGACCTGCTGCTGCCCTCCCCTGTCTCTGCTCTGAAGCCATTGGTCAGCGGCCCAAGCCTTGGGCCTTCGGGCTCCACCTTCATCCACCCACTCACTGGTAAACCCTTGGATCCCAGCTCACCCCTGGCCCTTGCCCTGGCTGCCCGCGAGCGGGCTCTGGCCTCCCAGGCACCATCCCGGTCCCCAACACCTGTGCACAGCCCTGACGCTGACCGCCCTGGGCCCTTGTTTGTGGATGTGCAGGCCCGTGACTCTGAGCGAGGGCCTCTGGCCTCCCCAGCCTTCTCCCCGAGGAGCCCAGCCTGGGTTCCTGTGCCTGCTCGCAGGGAGCCGGAGAAAGCTCCCCGGGAGGAGCGGAAGTCACCAGAGGACAAGAAGTCCATGATCCTCAGTGTCCTGGACACGTCCCTGCAGCGACCAGCCGGCCTCATTGTTGTGCATGCCACCAGCAATGGGCAGGAGCCCAGCGGGCTGGGGGCCGAAGAGGAGCGCCCAGGCACCCCAGAGCTGGCCCCAGCCCCCACGCAGTCAGCAGTGGTGGCAGAGCCTCTGCCTAGTCCCCGGGCCCAGCCCCCTGGCAGTACCCCATCCGATCCCGGGCCAGGCCAGGGCAGCTCAGAGGAGGAGCCAGAGCTGGTATTTGCTGTGAATCTTCCGCCGGCCCAGCTGTCCTCCAGTGATGAGGAGACCAGAGAAGAGCTGGCCCGCATTGGACTTGTGCCGCCCCCTGAAGAGTTTGCCAACGGGGTCCTGCTGGCCACCCCACTCCCCGGCCCAGGTCCCTCGCCCACCACGATGCCAGGCCCGGCCTCAGGGAAGCCCAGCAGCGAGCCGCCCCCTGCCCCGGAGTCTGCAGCAGACTCAGGGGTGGAGGAGGCTGACACTCGCAGCTCCAGCGACCCCCACCTGGAGACCACAAGCACTATCTCCACGGTGTCCAGCATGTCTACCCTGAGCTCGGAGAGCGGGGAACTCACCGACACCCACACCTCCTTCGCCGACGGACATACTTTTCTACTCGAGAAGCCACCAGTGCCTCCCAAGCCCAAGCTCAAATCCCCGCTGGGGAAGGGGCCGGTGACCTTCAGGGACCCGCTGCTGAAGCAGTCCTCCGACAGTGAGCTCATGGCCCAGCAGCACCATGCCGCCTCTGCTGGGTTGGTCTCTGCTGCCGGGCCTGCTCGCCCTCGCTACCTCTTCCAGAGAAGGTCCAAGCTGTGGGGGGACCCTGTGGAGAGCCGGGGGCTCCCTGGGACTGAAGACGACAAACCAACTGTGATCAGTGAGCTCAGCTCCCGCCTGCAGCAGCTGAACAAAGATACCCGCTCCCTGGGGGAGGAGCCAGTTGGCGGCCTGGGCGGCCTGCTGGACCCTGCCAAGAAGTCGCCCATCGCGGCAGCTCGGTGAGCATGGCAGTGTGGGGAGGGTTCTGTCCCATGTCCATGCCTGCCCCCCCGTTCTTCCTCCTGTCCATCTACCTCTCCCTCCGTTCCCCCTCCACGGCCCGTTCTGTCCCATCCCTCACCTGTTTGTGGCATCCTCCCTGTGCTCCCATCCGCCTCTCTGTTCTTTATCCAGCCTTGCTTTGTCTGAGACAGAAGGCTCTTTCAGGGATCTGAAATTTCAGGGATGCTGTTCTCTCATTCCTATTGGTGCTGGGAGTGAGAGCTGGGCACCCACCAGAGACCCAGGCTGGGCCTGAGCACCCCCACAGCCCTCTGGGAGGTGTCCTGCCCCTGGGGTCCCTGCAGACTCTCACCCTCACTCCTGACCATAGCTGCCTCTACCATTAAGGGTCGTTCTGTGGTCCACTCTGAAGTTGCAGCCCACCTACGTCCCAGCTATTTGACTTCTCTGTGGCTCTGTGCACCCCCCCATACATCCTCCCTGTGACCATGTGGCTGTCACATGTGGCTGGTGCCGTCTTTCCTGTAGCTGCCTCACTTCCTTCTGAGACTTAGAGTACACTGGATCCTTCTCCTTTTAGGACCCAGCACCAATTTCCTATTTTCTGCCCCAGAAACATTTCTGTCTCTCAGCACCACCTCAGAGTCCTTCAAACACGGACTCCTGTGTATGCTTTTCAGAGTGCATTAAGAAGCCATTCTCAGAGGGAAATCAGACCATTTCTCTGCACCTCCATCTGCTCTCTCTTCTCCCTACCTCATCCATTCCTCTGTCCTCCCCTCCTACCTCCTACCCAAGGTGGGGACTTGAAGAGGCCACATTGTGCCTGGAAATGGGGGAAACACTGGCTTGGGGCGGGGGACAGCAGGGGCTGAGGTGCTGCTCTGGCTAGGCAGAAGCTCCCAGAGCCTCAGGGCTCACCCCTTAAAGACCCATTCCCATGGCCTCACCCCCAAAGTGGACCCCCTTGGGCCCGTGGGCCCCGTGGACGCAGGTGGGAGAGCGGTTCCTGCCCACAAGTGCTGTCTGAGGCAGAGCTGGTCGTCCCCAGGCCGGTCCTTGTCCACCTTGCCTTCTGTGCCTTGAAGGCCCTTCTCCACTTCGAGCTTTTTGGGTAGCATGTGGTAGCCACTTCCTGGCTCCTCCTTCTGGCTACCTTGAAGACCAGCCTAGGGAGCCTTTCCTGTCAACCTTGGAAGGCAGAGTTCACAAAGCAGGGAGGGATTCAGGTCTTACTCACAGGGCTTATCTGATCTACTTTGTTGCACCTAAGGACTCAAATGATAAGTGGGGGCTTGGGAAGCTAATGGTGCCTCTCCTCAGCGGCCCAGGAGTGCCGCCCTCCAGCTCCTGTCTTCCCAGGCTTGCTCTGGGCCTTTCCCCCCTTTTTGCCTCTTCCAACTGACAGCTGAATATGAAAGCCCTCTTCCCAGCAGGGCAATGTTTAAGGTGACCTTAGAGTGGGTGTTAGGGGTGAGGCCAGGGAGTCCCATTGGGATGAGCATCCCGGTCCTAGGCCTCTGAGGAATAGACCCCTGATGGTGAGGGTCCCTGACGTGGCCTGGACCAGCCCCCATCTTTGCTCTCAGCTTCTCCTCCCTCTGCCAGCCCTTCCATTCTTCTGTGCCCCTTGGTCCTGATGAAAATTAAAGCAATTTAAAGTGGGTAGCACAGGGCCTGGCACAGTGCAGGCCCTCAATAAAACATTCACTAAACGCGTGAAGGATGAAGCTAAATGCAAGTGCTGTCTTTTGTGATGTGAGGTCTAGGGAGGTGGCTTAGAAAAAATACCACAGAGGGACAGACACTTGGTTGAGGTTTGCTGGTTTTCAAGCCTCACTGTGGAGCTCAGGGGAACCCAGGTCTTGTCCTTGGCTCTGCTGGCTCCCATGGGGCAGCTGGGCAGTCACAGGGCAAGAGATGGGGGCCACTCAGCTGGACCTTTCACCACACCCCCATGGTCATCCTCAGCGTTTCCCCTTTGTCACGGCAAGCCTGTCTTGTCCAGTGGCTCTGGGTTGTGCCAGGACCTGTGTTTGTTTCCTTTCCTGGATGTGTTGTGGGGGAGGGGTACGTCCAGCAGCTCCAGCCTTTCCATCCATCTGTTCTGTGGGCCCACCGGAGAGTGAGCCTCTTTCACTTAGGAGCCCCTGCAAATTTCCAGCTGGCTTCATGTGGATCCCTGCTTCCCCTGCAACAGCCACTGGGGTCAAGGAGATGTAGGGTTGCCGCTGGCCAGGCCTGAGTCATGTGCTCTCCTAGGAGCCGGGGCATGGGGTCAGCTCCGCTAGTAGACAGGTGCTGAGAGTGAGGGGAGTCTTCCACAGGAAGATCAGATGCTGTCACCAGAGGGAGCAGGTGCCAGAGAGCCTAAAGCAAGAGACAACCCTTGTGACATGGTGCTCACTGTGTCACAACTTGCTTTGTTTCCTGGCATCGGCTTGGGGTCAGATGGCGCTGGATTTCAACCTCCAGCAGTGGATAAGCCACTTAACCTCTGTGAACTTCACTCCCTCCCCTGTGAAATGGTGAGGGTGACACACAGCACCACCTGGGAAGCACCAGGCACTGAGCCAGGCAGGTAGGTGAACACTCAAGAGTCCTTACAAGAAGATGAGTGCTGTGCACTAGAGGGTGTCAAGTCATATGATTTCATCCTCGCAACCATTCTGTTAGATGGACAATAATATAATCTCCATTATCCAGACAATAAACTTGAGGCTCTGAAGAGATGCCGTGTGTCCAGTAAGTGGTGGCCTCTAACCCCAAGCCCCACTCTCTGACCACTGTAACCCGGAGTCGTGAAACCCCTTCTGGTGACAGACACTGGATTTACGTGCAGGAATTCTCCTCACACAGAAGCGCACGTTTTCATCCTGCCGACCGACCTCTGTACTTACCAGTCAGATGTGTAACAAACAGCACGTGTTCTGGAGTCACTTGTGCTTGAGCCCGGCCAGTGCCGCCTGATGGGCCCGGCCACGTGAACTCACCCGCCTGCCCTGCCCTTCCTTTCCCACTTCCCTCCGCGTGCCCTTCTGCTCCTGGTCACAGCTCCTTCCTCCCTCCCTCTTACGCTCACCTTCTTGCCCTCAGACCTCTGGAGCTGGGCCCCCTGCCTGCACTGGACCCTTTACTTCTGACCACTGGCAGGCAGCTGAGCAGGAGATGCAATGGCCACACCCAGTGGTTCGCCCATGTAGCCGGCAGTGTCTGTGCTACCCGTCCGAGCCACCACTGGTGGCTAGAGTCTGGCATTCATTTCTCTCGTAGGGATAAAACTGCTTGTGAAACTGTCTTTTAGAGAAATGGCCAAAGTGTGGGAAGTTCTGATGTCCAGGTGGGGCTATTTCCTTTCCAAGACCAGTTCTAGCAGAAGCCCCAGGACAATTGCCACAGCCACCCTGTAGGTCACATCCCTGATCCTTGCCCCCTGGCCCCTCATGTGTTCCCTCCCAGGCCCACCCCTCTCTTCATCCGATGGACACCACAAGAAACGAAGGGCCCTCTCTGCCCACCTTCCCCACTGACGGCTCAGTCTAGGCTCCGGGGCCCTTTAGCCACAAGACACTCTGTGGCCTGAGATCTTTCTGGGGGAACTTACCCCTTAATGCCATGGGTTTGAAGCTTGGTAACTTGTAGAAATGCCCCAGGGCCATCTTCGATTTCTGGGTGGAAGCACCCCAACGTGTGTCTCTGGAAGGCCCGTGGCCTTTGGCTTTTTGGAACATTGATCTCAGACCATCCATCTACTCTATCCCTTTAGCTTTGAGTCTAGCCTGGTCAACAGAGCCCCACCACTGTCTCTGAGCTCCCTTTGTCCTCCAGACTCCATGGTTGGATCCGAGTCCCACATGTGGTCCGAGGACCGCGGCTCTGTGAGCCCCACGGCAATACTCAGTTTTGCTGTGGCTCTCGGTTTTATACCTATCTGACCCTCACATCTGATCTTACAGAAGATATTTCGTGGTGAAATAGCTTTGGAAACACAAAGTTAAAGAGGTTCCTCCCCTGCAGTACTTCTCAAAACCTTTGATGGCCAGTGTGCCGTGGTCTCAGACGGCTTCTTTAGTAGATGACTAATGAGAGTCTCACAGAAGACACACTTTCCTCTGATGGTGGAGAAACCCTGTCCTGGGGTCCTCCTGTGAGCCTCTTGCTGCTGGTATGTCTGACGGATCTGGAAGGAGCCCTGC
The DNA here is from genome assembly GCF_036321535.1 of Camelus dromedarius. NCBI lineage: Eukaryota > Metazoa > Chordata > Mammalia > Artiodactyla > Camelidae > Camelus > Camelus dromedarius. Next base: position 119,610 of record NC_087446.1, on the reverse strand, counting down.
ATGACTGCAGGTGCTTCAGGCCAGCTAGGCTTGTTCTTCTGAGACCGGACTGACACCTGTTGTGTGCCGGCCAGTGAGGGGCGCAGGGGCCAGGTGTGCTCTGTCCTTACAGGTCACTCAGGGTTGGGGACATGTGAGGTGTGCTCACAGGAGATGTGGTCAGAGCTTCAGGAGCTCTGAACTCTGCTGGGGAAGCAGGAAGGGGTCCCAGAGGAGGGACGACATGGAGGCACTTGGAGTGCATCAAGATCGGAGCCATGAGCTGGTGTGGGCAGTGAGAAGTTGGAGGGCTGGAATAGGACACCAAGACCAAAGAGAAGGCACCAGGACACAGACAAGCCCACGTCAGTTTGTGCTCTGGTTGGGGACCGTTTCCGTAGTCAGGCTCCCGAATCGCAAAAGGCCGCAGGCCTTGACCTGCCCCATGTGAGCACAGTGGCAGGAGGTTCAAGGCAGGGGCTGGGGCCAGAGTGGGCTTTTTCTTGCCTCTTGGTACCCATGAGCTGACAGGCAGTCAAGTCTGAGAGAGACACGTCACATTACTTTTGTTTTATGACATTTTTTCAGTGCCTGTTGTGTTCCTGGCTTTGAGCTCGGTGCCAGGAGTCGAGGAGAACAATTAGGAAGTGACATGAAAGGTCTACATCTAGAGAAAGCTGGGGGATGAGGAGGGGGCCTGGATTAGTGCTGGGAGGGGGTGACTTGTCAGCTGTGGGGATGAAAAGATGGAGCAGCTGATGGTGGCTCCCAGGCCCCAGTGTGGGAAGGACTCAGGGAGGGAGAACATGTTTGGAGACCCCAGTAGAAGTCTGGAGCTCAGGAGAGACTGGCTGGGCCTCACAGAGGGCATTTGTGGGCACATCTGTCACAACATAGGGACATGGCCTGGGAGAAAGTGCAAACTAAGGGGAACCCATCCAGGAAGGAAGGGAAGCAGGTGGACAGGCCAGCAAGGGGGTCCTGCTGGCGGCCTTGGCAACCACAGTGGGTGGGGCGAGGGGCTCCTAACCTCACTGGCTGAGGGCTCACGAGGAAGCAAGATTCAGACATTGATGGAAAAGGTGCTGGGGCCGTGGAACCTTGCTGAGCCATCTGGAAAAAGGCTGCAAAGGCGTTCAAGGGTGATGGTGCCTGGTGAGGTACCATGTGTTAGAGGGTGGGTGGCCCAGAGGCCCTTTGGGAGGCTGCCAGTTGTTGTGACGTGGCCACACCATGGTTGGAGCCTGGCTGGGGAGGTGGTCAGGCAGCTGAGAGCAGTGACGGACAGTGATGGGTGTGCAGAGGTGGTGTGGAAACGTGGATCTTGACCATGGACACTGCTGGGGTTCCTGGCCTGGGTACGATGTGGACAGTTCCCTGTTCCACAAGAGGAAGGGGAGGAGGAGCAGATACCTGGGCCATGGGCACCCTTGGCCACTCCCTGCTGTGCCCTGGGGCTGTGGTAGGGCACAGCCATCATTAGGTCTTCGAGGCCGCCTGCCATCTCCAGTGTGCTTTGGGCAGTGCTGGGAGTGTGACTGGCCCCCTCTCCTGCACTCCCAGCCCAGTGGATCATGGCCCTTCAGCCCCTCACTCACAGCCTCTTCTGGCACCAGCCCTTGCCTCTGGCGGGTGCCCACCTCCCCACACCCAGCATTACCCCTTGGGAGGGTCTCCCTGGGTGCTTCTGGAGCCACCCTGCCCTCATTCCTAGGTTTCCAGTTCACCCTGGGCTGGGCAGGAGGCCTCCAGTCCCTGCTCCAGGAGACCCTTGGGGCAGGGCCAAGCAAGACTCCATCCTGTGATGCAGGTCCCCAGGCCCTGCATGAGGGCCCTGCAGGGGGAGCGCTATACTGGGCCCAGTCCCACAGGCACCATTCCCTTGGCAACTTCCCCAGCATTGCCCCCTCTCCCTCTTCCTAGCAGTCACTACCACCTGGGCACCCACCACCCCTTTGGCATCCTCTCCCACCCCTCTGCTGCTGCCCCATTTTGCCCTGAAGCCCCGGTGGTACAATGGACGCCAGATGTGGTGGGAGCAGGGAGGGTTTCTTCTGATGATTGGTGCCTGTTCCTTGAGCCCACCAACCCAGGTGTCCTGGTGCCCCTTTCTGCAGGGGTGGGAGAAACATGGTCTGGCCTGTTCAAGAGGCCAGGGCGGACACAGCCTTGGGAGCAGTTGGGAGTGGCAGTAGGGACAGAGGCTGAGGATAGGGAGCCAGTGGAAGGCAATGGAAACCAGGTCATGTAGGAGGGACAGAGCTGGATCTCCGGGGAGAGGCCGACCTTGCACAGGTGAGAGAGGAAAAAAACAAAACCTACTTTCAGGGGAGGAAGGAGGCTCAGGATGCCCCGTGCCATGTGGGACAGGCATCAGTCAGGATAGCGCAGAGGTGGGTGGGGGAACCCAGGGGAGGGGTCCTGAGCCCAGATGAGGCAGGGGCAGGGAGAGGGAGGTGAGATGACAGCCAGAGAGAGGCCCGTCAGACAGCAGTAACATAAGGGGACACAAAGCATCACCAGGTGCCAGGTGTCTGCTGCGCACTTGCCACACAGTGTTCCGAGTAAAGCTTGTGAATGGGGTCCACCGTGGTCTGCGCTTCACAAACCAGAGAACAGATCACAGGCAAACTGGGAGCCCACCGGGCCTGCCCAGGTCTGGCCTGCACTGCCCCTCCCCCAGCAGCTCCAGATTTGTTCCCTCCCGTTGCAACTGGGCCCACTGCCTCTGAGTTCTTCCCTTCCTGGGTATCTGGCAAGGGGATCCCTGCACCTGGCTGCCCTTACTGTGGCCGTGACTGTGGGCCATGTGCCTGCTTTGAGGGCCTGGGCCGCTAACACTCTCTCTCATTGCTCTCTCCTGCCCATCTGCATGTGGCTGCTCTGTCTAGCTGCGCGGTGGTCCTGAGCGCCGGCTGTGTAAGTGAGCATGCCCATCCCATGCCTCTCACTGTCCATGTGCTGCACCTGCCCGCCTGGATCTCTGCTCTGCCTGGCTTTGTGGGGCTTTGGCGCCACTGACAGCCCCCTGAGGCTCCCTTTGACCACAACAGGGGATAGGGAAAGAAATGGGGTGGGGGTGGGGTGCCACACGGGAGTGGGTTTTCTCCGGAGGAGGTCCCCAGGCAGGCCTCCCAACTGTGGCTGTGCTGGGGAGGGGCTGAAGGCCTGGGGTCCTATCAGGTGATGTTGGGAAGTGAGGAACCGCCTGTGGGTGTGTGTGCGTGTGCGCACATGTGCTGCTGTATCAGTCATCAGCAGGCCACTGCCACTCTTGCCACTGCTGCTGCATGTATGTAACATGTGTGGGTGCTACTGCTGTTGTGTGCTGTCCTGTGTAGGGAGGCCTAGTGTCCTGGGCGTGCTGCTGCCTCACGCCTGTCCTGCACGTGCCACTGCTCTGTGTGGGTGTGAACACTGCCTGGTGTCTGTCCCAGACCTCACAACTTGTTCAGTCTTGTGCTGCTGCCAGTCTTTATCACGACTCAGCCAGTCCTGCACCAGCCCAGGTCTCTCTGGGTCCTCTCATGAGAACAGAGCTTTATGTGGGGAGTTGTGAGGGCGTCGCAGGAGTTGTACCCTCCAGGGTACGGGTGGATGGAACAGTGCCCAGAGCCGGTATCCGAGGCTGTCAGAGATGAGGCAGCCAACCCTTTGCCCCAGAGGCTGCCTTCACTCTTGGAGCCCCCGTGGGGTGGAGGGGGCCACCCGTTTTCCTACTTACATTCCATTCAGTCTAGGGGGCCCCCTTCCCCAGCAAGGCACTGGCTCTGAGTCTAGGGGCCAGGCAGGGGTAGCCATAGGATCCTACCCTTCTTTCTTCCTCTGGTCCAAAGGCTACCCTCACCGTCCCACCGTCCTCCTGGCCACTGGCCCTGCTCCCCTCTGCCTGCCCCCACCTCGCCTGATGCCCCTCACCTGGCCTTGACCCCCTCTCCCTCCGCAGGCTCTTCAGCAGCCTCGGTGAGCTGAGCTCCATCTCAGCGCAGCGCAGCCCAGGGGGCCCGGGCGGCGGGGCCTCCTACCCGGTGAGGCCCGGCGGCCGCTACCCGGTGGCGCGGCGCGCCCCGAGCCCAGTGAAGCCCGCGTCGCTGGAGCGGGTGGAGGGGCTGGGGGCGGGCGCGGGGGGCGCGGGGCGGCCCTTCGGCCTCACGCCTCCCACCATCCTCAAGTCGTCCAGCCTCTCCATTCCGCACGAGCCGAAGGAGGTGCGTTTTGTGGTGCGCAGCGTGAGCGCGCGCAGCCGCTCGCCCTCGCCTTCGCCGCTGCCCTCGCCAGCGCCTGGCCCCGGCCCCGGGGCCCCCGGCCCGCGCCGGCCCTTCCAGCAAAAGCCCCTGCAACTCTGGAGCAAGTTCGACGTGGGCGACTGGCTGGAGAGCATCCACTTGGGCGAGCACCGCGACCGATTCGAGGACCACGAGATTGAGGGCGCGCATCTGCCGGCGCTCACCAAGGACGACTTCGTGGAGCTGGGCGTCACGCGCGTGGGCCACCGCATGAACATCGAGCGCGCGCTCAGGCAGCTGGACGGCAGCTGACGCCCCACCCTCACCCACTTCCCGGCCGCGCCCTGCGGGCAGGGCCCCCCACTTCTACCCCCGGGCCGCGGGCTCGGCCCGCCCCCTACCTACCCCAACGGCGCCCGGGCCAGGAATGTTGCATGAATCGTCCTGTTTGCTGTTGCTCGGAGACTTGCCCTGTACATTGCTTAGTGCCCTCCTAGGCCGGCGAGCCCCACCCAGCACTCGGTCAGGAAGGGCGCGGGCCAGGGAGGCTGGAGCGGGAGGGGGTTGGGGGCAGGGTGCTCCGGCCTGATCATCTCCCGCACAGCTCCTGGTGGCTACTTTCCCAGAGGGGGGAACCTAGTCCAGCATGCGAGGTCAGGATACACCTTGGTGACTCGGGGGGAGGGGGGAGACATTGGGGTTCTCGGTTAGGGGCCAAGGAGCCCCTCTGTTTTGCATATTTTAATCCACTCTATATTTGGAACGAGAAAAGGAACAAATATCTCTGTCCTTAATAGCTTCCCTTTCCCTCCCCTCCAGCCCCCACTGGTTCCGCTGCGGCTGCCCAGTCTTCCATCTCTGGCCCCTCAACTGCCACTGCCACCCCACGTGGGGCGGGGGACGCTCCAGCTGGTCTGGGGTTGGCCAGGGTCCTAGTAACCCGCCCTGGGGCCCCAGCTGGGCACCCTCCCCTCGCTGAGGTACAGCGTGCCCCACCGACCCTTCAGGTGCTGCACGGAGGAGGGGCGGCGGGCAGCCAGTCCTGTTGGGCCCTAGCAAGGTCAGCTGGCCTGGGAGACCATTGCCCTGGGCTGTGGGGGGTGAGGTGGGGGGGGCAGGACCCTGGCACCCGCCCCCAGCTATCTCCCTCACAGGGTCCCTCCCCAGAAGGTGTCTCGCCTCCTCCCCACTCTGTTGGGCAACTACAGCAGAGGGGCCTCCCTGTCTCAGACCCTGAAGTCTCCAGTTCCGCCCTGTGTGTGTGCGCACATGTGCGAGTGTGTGAAACTCGGGGTGCGACTGAGTGTGTCGGAGCCCCGTGTGTGCCTGACTGGAGAGTGGTCCCAAGGGGCCACTCTGGACTAGTGTAGGGGCTTCAGAAGCGTGCACAGGGTGCGTGCATGGGTGTGTGCCTGTGAAAGCGCCCCGTTTCCACTTCCAAAGAAAGTCAGAGGTCGTCTCGTACTCTGGGACCTGCTGTTTGCCCAGCCTGTCCTTCCAGAGCCTCGCCTAACCTGAGCAGGCCTTCTTGGTGAAGCCCTGCTGCTTGGGGAGGCCACCAAGGGCCCTTGGAGGTAGTGCCCCCCCATCGGGCTTCTGAGGGGATCATAGGGGGCCCCTAGAGTCAGGCCACCGCAAGCCCTGGGGGAGAGGCAAAGACCCCAGAGGGCACCCTAGCCCCCTTTACTGTGACTCCTCACACTCAGCAATGACCTGTGGGGTGGGGGGCCCTGGGACATTTTTAAACCTAGGTTTTGGAGTCTGGACTAAGCTCCATCCACGTCACTCACAAGTTTCTGTTTATATTTCTAGCTTTTTTTAATAAAAAGAAAAAAAAATCCAGAAAACAGAAGTTTTCACAGCCCAGGGGCCTGGCACACCGGTCTGTGCCCACCTGCCCCACCCCAGCCCACCGGCCCCATTCCCTGGGCAGAGTCACACCCAGTAACCCTTTCACCAACAGACCAGGTCACACACAGCAGCAGTCACTGTAACAGACTGCCACATACACACTTGTCTCACACTCACCTGTGGGTTTTTGGTTCTGTTCAATTTGGGTTTTTAACTTTACAGGGTCAGTTCCGCTTCACCCCTCCTTTTGTATGGAGTTCCATCTGGGGGATTTCACCCCTGCTCCAGTCCTGAGGCCTCCTGACCCTGACGTTGTGATACATCCCACAGAGATCTATGTTTCTTATATAATTATTATTATTATTGATAATTATTATAATATTATTATGTAATAAATTTATAAGAAATGAAGTCATGTCTCAGTTGCCTGCTCGGGGAGGTATCGGGAGCACAAACTCTGCCGCCCCTTGGCCAGGTCTCACGAGCCTCCCCAGCCTTGAGTGAGCCCTCAGCTGTGCGGTGCTGACCTCAGTGCCCCGTCTCCGACTCAGTCTCTTTGCTGACCTCCACGCCCATGTGTCTGACTTCTTTTTGCATCTCCGAGTCCTGCTGGACTTGAGCCTGTACTTCCTGAGCTGGAAGCTTTTCTCTCTACTCACCAGCTCAGTGAGTGACCCTTCCTGAGCTAGAAGTCCGGCTGTCCTCCATGGCCCCGTCCCCTTCTCCACCAGTGTCCAGATACTTCTAAATTCTGCTGCTCCTGTCTTTGAACCCTTTCATGTCTGTCCCTGCTGTCCTGCCGCCACAGTGTCTGCCCATGTTTAGGCCTTCTCCCTCCGAGCCAGCTTCCACCAGCAATGATGTGGCAAGTCCTGTGTGGTACCTGGTAGAGGGTGGCTGGCTCATAGGAAAGGCAGAGCACCTCAGTGAGTGAAAGGAGGAGGAACAGTGAGGTGAGTGGATGGACACTTTCCCATGAACGAGCAAAGGAGACACAGAGGGAGCCATGGGAGTGTGGAGACTGCAGGGCCCAGGACTGAGAGAGGGCCGGGGCTGCAGGGATGTGACCTCAGAACAGTGGGGCTTGGGGAGGGGCAGTGGGTGCAGAGCCTGCCATGCTGGGCCAGGGAGGAGTGTGATGTGACACATGACAGATGTAGACCTCGATTCAGGTCATCACCGGGTCAGGGTGGGGCTGGGCAATGCCTCCAGGAAAGTGTCAGAGAGTAAGAATCGTTGATGGAATGAAGCCTTGTGGGCAGAAGAGGGATGGATTCAGGTGTCTTTGCCCAGAGGAGCTCTGAGGAGCAGATGAAGGCTTGGATGGCCTGCCAGGGAAGACAAAGGCCCTTGTGAGGCTGGGATGGTGAGTGCCTGGCAGTGGGACCTTCAGAGAGGCTTGCCACCTGTGCAGAAAGCCCACAATTTCAAATTTTCAATATATATATTTTCTTGTTGTTGTATTTTCAAGTTAGAATCTGTGGTCGTCATACAGGAGAGACCAAGAAGGAAGTCGAGGAATGAGGAGGATCCAAGTGTGGGGGCAAAGGTGGAGCATGGTGGCAACTTGGGGGTTGGCCCCTCTGAGCTGCACGTGGAATCCTGGGTCTCCCTGGGACTGGGTCTGGAGCTTGGGGCAAGTCCAGCTTTTCAACGGAGGAGAGGAAGAGCACAGGGAGGGGGCCAGCCGTCTGTGGAAGTGCCATCACGGCCCCCAGGGACCTGGGGAAGAAGACCATATCCCCACCCCAAGTCAGAAGCCACCCCAATGTCTCAGAAGATGACCGGAACACTCAAGGCGGGCCAGAGATGCCCACCAGAGACGGTGGAGAGATGGCTGAGGGACTGAGTGGGATGAGCCTCCAGATACCCCAGGGCAGACACTTCCTCACATGCGGCTAGGGACTCCCTTCCCCGTTCTGGCCTCATCATGACCACACAGTGTTCCAGCTTTACCCTCTCAGGGGCCCTAAGCAACTCAACAACCCTCTCTCTGGAATCTGGAGCAAAGGCTGTGGCTCCAGCTCTCCCTTACCACCAGCCGTCCCCATGGTCTTGTGGGACACTCTGGGGTGGGGCCTGGTCATTAAGGCTGGATGGACGACGAGGTTTCTGCCCTGCAGAGAGCTATGCCCGAGAACAGCAGGGCCGGGTGGGAGTGAGCAGGAAGGGGAGAAGTGAGAGACGGACAGGTGGGAGCGGGCAGGGCTTAGGGATGGAGTTGGGGTTGGCCTGCTCAGGTGAATAGGTGGGGGATCCAGAAGTCAGCAGGAGCAGGGGGATGGAAGGAGTGGACTAGAGAACAGGGAGGAGGAGTCTCATTCGGAGAAGGAGAGGGGTCCTGCTCCCTGTACTGGGAGCCCCACCTTGGCCTGAGCCAAGCCCCCAGCAGCCATTGAGACCCTGTCCTCTGGCCCTGGAACCCTAACTGTCCTGTACCTTCCCAACTCCCTCCTTTGCGCTTGGGAACAGCATGGAGAAGGCAAACAAAGTCACTCTTAGTTGAGGTGTTTGTTGCTTCCGCTAGGTTTGGTGACAAAATTGAACCTGCTGGTCTTGTGCCTAAGCTTCAACCCGTGACTGTGGCTGGGAGCAGGTACTGTCGCCCCTTCTACAGTCAGAAGTGGGTGCTGCTGTGCAGAGTCAAATAGTAATTGTCTTCGACAATCTAGACACCGTGAGTCTTTGACCTTTGCTCTTGCAGAACCCATAAGTGTTTTGAAAAGCTAGGTACCAGTTTTCATTTTGAAGTTTATGTCTAACGTCTTCATCCTATGTTTAATTACTTACGGAGGTTGTGATTTCCAGAAAACTAAACATATAAATATTTAAAATAAATGGTTACATCATTCTATTACACGATTCTCAAGGACCTAAATACCATATCAATTTTATGCCCATCAAAGTCCCATAAAAACACTTGAATAATCTTTCCTTTAACAAAACTCTAATATCACTTCTAGAATTCTTGCTGTCATTTCTCGAACTATATCTCTAGAGTCTTTTTTGGTTACTTTATCAGGCACAATCTGACACTCAGTTGAAATAAACAAGGCCTCAGGTTGGTGACATAGGACCCTGTGACCCTCAGAGGAGGTGAGGCCACCTGAGATGAAAGCAAAAGAGAGGGAGGGACACGTACACACACCTTGGACATTTAAGTGGGGGGAAGAATCCTCCAGAAACTCAAATAGAAGAAACAAGCCCTGTGACACTGAGGTGTGGGAAATGAGAGACCCTAGCAGATAAAAGTACCCCAGAGCCCTGAAACTGACACGGGGGGCGGGTCCTCCTTACTGTCAGGTGGAGGAGAGAGGGGCCTCCTAACACGCAGTAGCAGAGGTAGGAATCTCGTGACACTCAAATAGTTGATATTCTTGAGATCTGATTGCAATAACACAAGGGAAACAAACCCTCCTGTTTGGCAGGAAGGGCACTAATGAGCACTGAACTCAAGTAAGGAAGTGAGATCATCCTGCCGCTCCCTGGGGGAGTGAGGCCTTGCCGCTCCCTGGTGAATAAAGGTGAGATGTCCTGGCTCAGTAATAGGGAAGGCCCTTCAGACCTGCGCTGAGAGTAGATTTGGGGGCAGTCATGCAGAGAAAATGATAGCTTCCTGACAGTCAGTTACGAGAGGAGGTCTCTGGACACTGGAGAGGAAATGAGACATCCTGACCAACAGGTGGAAGAAACGGAAACATCAGACACTCGGGGAAGATGCGGCCTCATGACGCTCAGCTGCGGGGGATGAGGCACGCCTTCACTGATGTCGGGGAGAGGAGGCCCCCGGTCACTTGGAGAGAAGAGGTGGAGCCTCCAGACACAGAGCAGGAGACGTGAGGCCCGTCAGGTAGAGACGAGACCTCCTGACACACTGGTGGGAGGGATACCGTGGAGACACTCAGGACATGTAAGACTGCCTTGCAGTCAGAGGAAGAGATGAGATTTCACGACTCTCAGCTGGGGACGGTGAGACCTCAAGACACCCAGGAAGGAGAAAACCTTCAACAGTCAAGGAGCTGGGACACTTATATAGAGTAGAGGAGACCTCAAGACACTCAGGTAGAGAAGATGGACGTACATGGCGTGCAGGTAGGGAGAGCCGGGTACGCTCAAGCAGGGGATGGGAGACTCCATGGCAGTCGGTGGGGGATACAAGAATTCCTGACACTCCAGCATGGCGGTCGAAACCTCAGAGTGCTCTTACAGGCGAGGTGCAACCTCTTGGCAGGTAAAGGATATGAAACCTCTTGGTTCTCAGGTAGAAAAGATGGGACAAAGTGACACTCAGGTGGTGGAGATGAGGCCTTTGGCCCTGAGACAGAAGGAAAGAGAAATCGTTAACATTCAGGGAGAGGAGATGCTAGCTCCCTGATAACCAGGTGAGGTGTACGAGACCTGCTGGATATTCAGCTGAGGGGGAAGGGACCTCCTGAAAGTTACATGGGCTGAGAGAACAGGACAGGCACTTAAAGGAGATGCTCAGGGAGAGGGAGCAAGGCCATGTGGCAACCTGAAAACTCGTGACACCCGGAGAGAGGACAGGAGGTGTCCTAACACTCGGGTGGGAGGGGGACCCGTGACACTCCTGTAGGTGGGCTCAGGACACTCCCATGGGTAAGCTGAGACCTTCTCCTCATGTACAGGAGCTAAGATGACCCCCCAGCAGGTGGGGGTGCGACCTCCTCACCCTCTTGCAGGGGAGGTCCGACATTTTAACATCCAGGTATGTGAGGTGAGCATTTATCTACTCTGGGAGGTGAGATGCTGTCTCCTGCCAGTCAGAAGAAACAATACTTTACGATATTCACAGAACTGTGCCGAGAATTTCCGACACTCAGGTATAGGAGACATCACCCTGCTGCACGTAGGTCCCAGAGAGGAGACCCGGGACCTTCGGGTGGAAGATATGAGACCTTGTGATACTCAGCAGTGGATAGAGAGTGGGCTTCGTAGTCCTAAGTTAGGGAAGTTCAAAATGGCTCCTTGGAAAGGATGCAGACAGCACACACTTGGAAGAAGGAAGGACAGTTTGTCCCTCACAGTGTTAAGGGTCTGTCCACTTGGACAGCTTGACTCCCTTTAACTGCTGACTTATTGCACCATCTTGCTGCCGAGGGGCTGAGCTGCCCCTCAGTCTGTAAACTGGAATGGGACTGTGGTTACAGCTTGTGTGAGGGTCAGACCCTGACCTGCACAAAGCTGGAACCTCAGATGATGTGGGACCTTGGAAGGTAGCTGGCACTGAAGATCCTGGCCTTGGGACAGAGGGAGGGGACTGCAGGCGAGCCCGTCTGGCCGCACGGGTTGAGGGCGCCTGTGCAGGAAGTTGAGAAGTCACTTCGGCGTGAACTGGCTGAACTAACGGGCCCCTAACTGATGTGATTGCTGGAAGGTGGGGGCTGGGAGGTCACCTTGCTGATTGGTCAGGAGGCCATGGAGCTTTGTGAGGTCACTGGGCTTCTAGGCTGGGGCAGCAGTATGGTAGAGATGCTACCAACTGCCGTTCTGCTGGTCTTGGCTGCGTCTGTGGTCGCCACAGACAACAACACCTGTGAGTAAGTATCAGGGACACCTCTGTGGGGTGGGGTGTCTTCTGAATAACAGACTCCCTCAGCGCAGGGCCAGGGAGGAAGCCACGGTGGGGCCTAAGCGTTCCCTCACATTTCACAGCGCCTGTGACCCACAACCCCAAGTCAGACCCTCCCTGCTTCCAATATCATCAGCCCAGAGCCCCCCAGGCCCCAGACGCCCCGTTTCCTCCTGAGGCAGACCCCGGGCTCCCGCAGCACAGAGACCCGCACCTCCTCCCCGCCCAGTGACTGCCTGCACGGCCTCATGATATCAAGTCTCGATTCTCAGGAGCCCCTGCCCTCCTGCAGCTAATAAGGTGCCCCACCCTGCAGCTGATCCAAAATGCCCCAGGGTGTCGTCATGTGATACCTCTAGGACCTCCACGCCATGTGTAGACTCCCAGAGCCCCCAAGGTACCCCACGACTCCCAAACGACTGTGGTCTCTCACCAGCAGCACAGCACCCAGACCGCCCTCCTCTGGATCGCCACTGCTCCCAGTGTGCCCCCTCCCCTGGGGTCACTTTATCTGCCTATGGCTGCTCTCCTCCCATCACTGTCCAACCCAACCCTGCAGCCCCAAGACCCCGGGGCTCGTCCCTGAGTGTCCCACCCAAGATGACCTCCGTCCACTCCCACCTTTGGCCTCCCCTCTGCCCAAGGATCTCTCCCCATACTTCTAGGGCCCTTACCTGTCCTAGCTGCCTATGGCCCCAACTCTGCCCACCTTGTAATCACACTCACGAGACCCAAGAAATCTCACCCCTCAGAATCATTCCCTGGAGGCTGTGGCTTCTTGTCTCGTCAAACCCACATGGCACCACCCCATGAGGCTGCCCCTAGGCCCCCCAGCTCTTCCCCACCTCTGCCAGCCCCATCCCCACTGTGACCCTGCTGTGGAGGTGCCAGGACAAGCTGTGCCTTTCTTGGCTTGAGCTGTGCCCCTGGTCTCCCCCCAGCGGCCCCTGTGGGTTACGATTCAGGCAGAGCCCGCAAGGGGGCATGCGCATCGTCGGAGGGCGGCCTGCGGCACTCGGGTCCTGGCCCTGGATGGTCAGCCTCCAGGCCTTCTCATATGTCGACAGCCGGAGGTACCACAGGTGCGGGGGCACCTTGCTGAACTCCCACTGGGTGCTTACTGCTGCGCACTGCTTCAGGAACAAAAGGTACGTGGGGGACACGCGGAGGGGAGTCTTCAGAAAGGCTCTTCTCAGAAAGCGACATTCTCCAGAGGTCTCTGTGCAGAGTGTCCCTGGGGCTGTGGGCAAGAAGACTGAGTGGTTGAGCCAGACCTTGCTGGGGTGGGACCGGTGGGGGGGGTCTGCGGGTCCCGTTCATCAGAGGTTCCTGTCCAGCCAGTCCACAGTGAGAGTGACCTGGCTGACCTCTGTGCTCACAGGAAAGTTGCTGACTGGAGACTGATCTTTGGAGCAAAGGAAATTGTGTGGGGAAACAACAAGCCTGTGAAGCCGCCCCTGCAGGAGAGATTTGTTGAGAAAATCATCATTCATGAGAAATACTCCCCTGGCTCAGAGGAAAATGACATCGCTCTCATAAAGATCACCCCTCCTGTTCCATGTGGACAGTTCATCGGACCAGGCTGCCTGCCCCAATTTAGGGCAGGCCCACCCAGAATTCCCCAGATGTGCTGGGTGACTGGCTGGGGATACCTAAAAGAGAATGGTGAGTAGGGGCCAGGGCTCCCAGGGGGAGAACTGCTGATCCTCCACTTGGTGGTCTCTGAGGCGAAGGGGTCACTCCTGGCCCAGCCCCTCTCAGTCCCCATCATAGTGCTGACAGTGGAGTTTCCTCACATCTCAGCTGGTCTTCTAAAGCCCCCATCCACGTTAACGTGATTCTTCAGCTGCACCCATCCATCCTCTGTCTGCCCTCTGTTCACCGTGCACATCCTTCCACTCTTCCTTCTCCTGTTTCCTCTCCCCATGCACCTGATAGCACTCCTCCACTCCAACTCCCATCTCCCGTCTGCTCTTCCAGCCATGTATTTTCTTCCCTTCAGGAGCATTCTAAGGAGAGTCCGGGGGCGTTGACTTTCATGGATCTCATGTTTAAGTAGAGCATTAGTGGACGGTAGGGGTTCAGTGGAGAGAGGAAGGCAGGGCTTTACCAGAACACGTCTTCCGTGATCACTGACCGCTCAATCACCTGGCTGTAGCCGCCAGGACATCACCTATACTGCAGGAGGCACGTGTGAACCTCATCGACCTTGACTTATGTAACTCGACCCAGTGGTACAATGGGCGCGTTCATTCGACCAATGTGTGCGCGGGGTACCCTGAAGGCAAGATTGACACCTGCCAGGTAACTTTCCTTCGTGTTCCCAGGCCACTGCGGACACCTCTTTTTTGGATCCCTGAGCAAATTTCCCTGGTCCCACCTTCCAGCATCTACAGTCACACTGAGGATGGGAAGTGACACCCACCAGCTGCCCCGACAAAGAATCAGGCACCACACTCAGAACTGTATCTTACCCTAACACGGAGATCACATGCCGCAAACACTACCCCTGAAGAGAATGTTTGCCTCTCTTCACCAGAAAGCAAAACAGCCAAGTCCACCGCACACACACACTCATGTAAGCATGTAAAGCCACACGTATGGACACACAGGTTTGCTCATCTCTCCTCCTCATGACAGGCCACACACTCCTCACATCCCAACTGAAGCTGCTGGTACCAGCTCAGACTTCAGCACCACCACTGTGTTCATGGCAGCAGGAAGCCACACGGCTCCAGCAAGTGTCCTCCTAGAGTCTATGGCCCATCTGGGCAAGGGAAGTGGCTTGGGCTGAGAGTGACTTCTGTTTCCTTCTGGGCAGGGGGACAGCGGCGGGCCTCTCATGTGCAGAGACAACACGGGAAGCGCCTATGTGGTCGTGGGAGTCACAAGCTGGGGGGTAGGCTGTGCTCGAGCCAAGCGCCCTGGAGTCTACACGTCCACCTGGGCCTACCTGAACTGGATCGCATCCAAGATTGGTTCCAGCGCCTTGTACATGGTTCAGCCAGGCACTCCGCCCCCTCCTACTTCCCAGGCACCTCCAGCTAGACCTGCTTCTGCTCAGGTTTCTGGTCACCCATCCTGGTACTTCCAACAGCTTCCTCGACCACCTCCCTTCAAGCAACCCCAGCCCCAGCCTCCAGCCGTGTACCGACCCCCACGGCCACCCCCACCGCCACCCCCACCCCAGCCTCCCACTAAACCTCCCCAAGCACTTTCTTTTGCCAAGCGACTACAGCAACTCATAGAAGTCTTGAAGGAGAAGACTTTTCTTAATGAAAAGGGTTATTCTGAAATGGAGATCACAGACCTCCCAGAACTACCTGCCTCCTCCTGATCTGACACCATTCCCAATGGACCTAGCGAACCCCTCAAGCCTGAGGAAAAAAAGATGAAATAAATGAATATATACACATAAAGAGATGCTTTCTGACTTCTCCCTGTCTACCCTCCCCAACTCAATCCAAACCTTCCCCCACAGTCTACCCTCCCTCCACGCACCCTCCAACAAGTTGGAATTAATGTCAGTTGTCGTTTTTGTAAATCTTGATTTTAAGGTGATCTGGGGCTGTGTCATAATTAGTGTCTCTGCACTAAATCAATGGGCCTCACAGCTTCTGTGAGGGGAGCTGCCTGGAAATGAAGGGGCATATGTCCAAGTCTCCTGGAGGCCACGTTCTCCTGGTAGAGACAGGCCCATGAGCGGGATCTGTCCTTAGTGTGTTTCTTTTCTCCTTGAGGTGGAACATTTTGCTCTGGGCCTGTAATCTGGGGCTAACACTTGGGTCTCCTTTCTGGAGAGACAGGGCCTCTGCTCAAGGACTGGTCTGCTGGGAGGCCATAGACTGTGGGGCCTGCAGAGGCGGCGGTGGGCTCTTGTGCGCCTTCTGCAAGCTTCCCATGCACATGAGCAGGTTCAAAATCTAGCCCCTCATTTCTTCACGGCTCGTGTTGCTCTGTGATGGCATTTCTTCTTTTAGCACACAGATGTCTCCGTATTAGCACACACAGACAGCAGGGACAGTTATGAGCCGTGGGTCCCATTTCCTTCCCAGGAGGGGATGCCTAGTTTCCCAAAGCTGCTTTCCCTGGATGTGTCCATGTCCCCAAGTCTAAGCCAGCTGGTTCTAATCAGACTCATCGGTCCTTACCAATCTCACAAGTCTTCTAGTTTTCACTGAAAAATTATGCATGCAGCAGTTTACAAGTGAAGCGGGATGCTCTGGTCTGCCTTCTTGTTGCGTGGACGCTCTAACCCTGAAGATGGCTCACAGGTCCTGGCACACTGGGGCAGGAGGCACAGGGCGGGAAGGGAAAAGCTGTAGGTGGGACTAAGGCCAGAGTGCCTCCAGGCATCTGAGGGACAGGCTCACTCTTTCCTTGTGCAATCAGTAGGCAAATGTTAAGTATTCAAGAAAAGAATTCATATGAATCATATTGCTAGGAAAGATAACAGAAAATGATTTAACAGAGGCTAAACCTGCACATGGTAAAACTCTGACAAGAGCATGGTGTCAAGAATATCAGATACACAATAATGAGACTTACGGGATGGAGGTTTAATTGTGCGAAATCTTATCATATTTGCAAGGAAAAACTGATTCCAATGAATATCGCTGTAAATTTTAAATGGAAGTGGAACAAGATACAGGTAGTTAATTTTCACTGTGTAGAAAACTCATCAAGAAATAGAATTTAGCTTGTTGGGGTTTTCTGCAGAAACTGCATTCTTGGCAAAGAATCATCAGTAACCTGCTCTGGTCACTACAGATGAGCCTTTGTAGGGACATGTTCTCATGGGGTAAGTATTCAGAAGTGGAAGAGGGGTATAGCTCAGTGGTAGAGCATTGGACTGCAGAAGCGGAATGGCTGGCTTGTATAGGAGGGTACATCCCAAAACCCTCAGTGCAATCAACATGGTGAACATACCCACCACTCCCAAAAGCTCCTTGTGGCAGTTTGTAGTCCCCGCCCCTCCGCCCAAGGCAACCTCTGATCTGCTTTCTCTCACTATAAAGTTTGCATTTTTAAAAATTTTAAATTAAAGGAATCACACATCAAGTACTTTTTTTTTTTTTAAGTCTAGCTTCCATCACTCAGCATAATCATTTTGAGATTCATCTATACGGTAGTGTGTTCAGCAGTTAATTTTTATTGCTGAGTATTTCATCATACGGCTATACCACTATTTTTCTATTCACTGTTGATTTTTGGTTATGTTACAAATAAAGCAGCTATGAGCATTCATTTACAAGGCTTTGTATGGACATATGCATTCATATCTCTTAGCTGAATAACTATTGTGGAATGGCTGGGTCATATGATAGGTGTATGTTTAGTATTTTTAAAAACTGCCAAAGTGATTTTCAAAATGGTTGAAACTTTTCACACTCCCACCCACAGTGTATGAGAGTTCCAGGCCTCTAGTCCCTCACCAGCACCTGGCATGGTCAGTCTACTTTTAGTCATTCTGGTAGGTGTGTGGTAATATTTCACTTGTGGAGTTTTTTCCATAAACAAATGTAGTTATGACTAAGTTAAAAGCATTCTGAAAGAATACAGTTCAGATTTCTTATCAGTGGTGTAACAGGGCAATAACTTGATAGTAACAAAATGCGGAAGGACACCTAGGGGAAAAGAGGTAGACAGAAAGAAAGAAGCATGAAATAAATGTATCTGAGCAGACTTTGGATTTTTCAAGCATCACAGACATCAGTGGAAAGCAGAAAGAAATACCAACAGCAGTTCATAGAACAACTTCTCCACTGAACTGCAGCTCATGCCTCTGTTGCACTAATTCCAGAAGCAACCTGCTTAAGAAAGAGGAGGGCTATTTCCTATGTAAAATACTCCACAATTTTCAGTCTCTTGGAACCTGTTTGCTGATGTTGTGAAGGAAAAGCCAGGCTGGGCCTACTTGTAAATCCAAGTTTAACAAGCGTCGGATTACTGATCTGAGTTCTGCTGGGCTAACTCGTGAATCTAAGTTAGTAAGTGTTGGTTTACTGATTCCCTGCTCATTTTTTTTTTTTTTTTTCTTGTTAGCCAGCTGGATTTTCAGAGAGACATATCTGGGCTTGGAATGTCAGTTTGCTACCTCCCTGCCTCTGCTTTTGTGATAATGATGCTGCTAAAGCTGTTCTGTGCCTATCGGCTGAATACCCCAAGCTTGTAATTAACCCTATAAAACCTCATGCACACATCTTGGAGGTGCTCAGAGCCTCGGAGCAGAAGCCCCTCTGAACCCGCCGTAATAAATCTGAGTACTCCAACCCTCTGAGTGGTGCTTGTTTCTTGGCTGGCCTGTCATTTCCATAACAATGTCACTACATCCAAATAACAGTACTTTAAAACAGAATTCTCAGATGTTTTATAATGCTATACATTCTTCAAGGTGAACAAAATTGTGTTCAGGTCTCAATTAATTTGAAGGTTAAATTAAAAATAACATCCAAGCAGGTCTTTGTTCATCACACTCATGCATCTATTACACAAAATAGACAAAAGCTATTTTGTGAACTAAATTCTTCTAGATACGGAGCAAAACTCAAATGTTACACTCAGTACTCTTTATGATATCTTTCTTAACATGAGTCTTGAAAGTGTTGCATGGAACCTTAAAAAGCCATTTAGTGTTTCCCTTAATATTTAAATTCTTTATTTTCTTAAGAAAAAAGATTTCAAATAGAAGACTTCATGGCAATTCCTGCCTAAGAAGTTCTTAATCTCAAACATTTCACACTGCCTTTTAAAACAATGACTAAACAGACCCTTATTCCCTCTTGTTCTGTCCTCACAGGAGATGGAGAACAACTAATCACATTACTTCTTACTTTGAATCCTTTAATCAAAGTCCCAATAACTTAAAACTTAATAAACCACGTCAACAGCTTTTTCCTCCTCAGAGCAAAAGGATCTCAATTTTTTAAACTTTTTCTCAGAGGTCTTATTTTACAATCTATACTTTATTCCTTTTTATTTCTGCTGCTGCAGCTCCTTCTGCGTGCCCACGGGGCCCGAAGACAGCACACTAGCAGGAGCTGAGTTAGTAAAAGGGATGCTTTTTCCCACCTCCTAGTTCTCACAGAACTAGGCTTCTGTTAAATTATTGCTAATAAAGAAAAACAGCTGACTCACTTCCTGCTCATCATAATAACAAATAAACACAAGTCAGCAACTTGGCCACAGTCAGTTTACTCCCTACTTTTGGAGGGCAGGTAGGTTTGTCCTTCGCAGGAAGCGTTTCCTGTGAGGCCTCACTGACTTTCTGTTGCTTGTCTGTACTTTTAGTTTCCAGTGTGTGCTTTGGCCTTGCCCCACTTGTTTTTCCCTTTTCCCCAAACTCTAGAAAATTTGAGTTTTGATCTGCATGCTCAAGGAGAATTCATTCATTTCCATGATATCATTCCTCGTGGAAAAGATAAACAACATGGAGTCCAAGGCTGAAGCTTACTGGCTAGCACTGGAGTCTCTCCTGGCTGGCTCGGGTGATGGCCGCGCTTTCTTGTCAGCCACGTGTGGGGCTCCGCCAAGCTCTTGATAAGCATCACTCAGGCTCAGAGCTTGGCTGGAACCAAGTGATTCCTCAGTCTACGTACTTCGGGAATGTTTGTAAGATTCTGTTTTTGATTTTTTGATTTTTAAATTTTTGAGATAAGAATCCAAGCTTCAATAACTTTTTACCTTCATTAAGATGTTAAATAGTAAATATTGCATTATATTAAAGCACTCAAATAAAACTGTTCTTTTCATGTAGAATGACACTGAGGACATGGCTTAGTGACCATGAATGGGCTGTCACACCATTCAGCTCCCCCTTGTTCTTCAGGCACCAGAACACAGATACTCAAGCCAAATACACATACTTTTCATATGTAGAGTATTGATCATACCATTTGGTAAAATAAAGGCTATTTCCTAAATAACGATCTACATCCTTAAAAACAAGTAAATCAAACAAACAAAAAAACCCCTACATATTTCTTCAGTGCAAAGCCTTTGAAAACAAATGCATTCCAAACAGTGGTGCTCTGCATTTAGCTGGCTGTCCGCTGTCTAAGTCACACAAGACCCAGCTGTCGGAAAGTAAGGGAGGAACAAATTGGCGATAGTGGAGACACAATGGCTAGAAAGTTATATGTAGATTATATGCATTCAGCCAAATGTTACCTGCAACAAATAGAACCATGATTTATGAGCATTCTAATCAGTTCAAACTTTGTGTTATTATCATTATTATTGTAGAAAATAAGCTCTCTAGTGCCGCTGCCCTCCCCCAGAGGCAGTCTGCTTGGGGTGGTCACATTCAAGGCCTTGAGATCGCTGCCTCTTCACTACACCACGTGCGTTTCAGTGCTTTGTGAAACACAGGGCAGAACACACTTTAAAAAGATTAAACAGCACTTCTCTACTAAGTTATTATTCGGAAGACCACAGAATCTAGCAAAAATGACCTTCCAAGATTTTTTTCCACATTAAAACTAATATACGGTTCTCATACGATCAGAAATTCTGTAGAGGTCAGCAAGATGTTAGAATAAACTGGAATTTTAGTGTTTCATAACACCCCAAATCTGTTTGTTTTATATCTTAATAACAGCATAATAAATCTACTTACAAAAATATAATTCAAAAGTTAGACTTCTAAATAAATTCAGAGCACCTTTTTCAGTTCAGATTTTTTTCCCTGTAAACCAGCAAACCCATTTGATGTAGAGGGAAGTACCTACACAGCAGGAAAATCTTCTCCAGTCTAAACATCAGCTGATTAAATCCCACCCAGTGCAGGAGCACCAGACACTGAGAAGGTATCCAGAAATTCGACAAGAACAAAGCCACTGGGAGTGTTGCCTACTGTTTAATGTTCAGTGAATGTTAGGATTCTTCATGCATACCATAAATGTATACTGCACTAAGTGCATCTTTAAGAGAGGTGCTGAAACCACACATTGAAATGCTAAATGCCCTATTTCAAATTTTCTAATTTGTAAATAAATACTGGTGACATAACAACATGCTTCCACCGTGATCTGGGAATAGTGTCGTGTTCTTGCTAATTTAACGGGTTAATTCCCTTAACTAACTCTACAATTAAATACATAACACATGCCTTTAAAAAATGTGCTATACACAACTACAAGACTCTGGAACTAAGCTTAATTATATTTTAATTAGAAAACTCACTTTTGTATTGCTATGTTTTTGTTAAAGGAAGAATAACATGTTGCTATGATACTTTGAGTGTAATGACTTTTGTTTGAGATTACGAAAATTTTGAGTAATTTCCCCCCAGACCATTTCATTTCAAATTTATACAGTTTGCTTAGTCAGCTAACCAAAATACAAGACAACGAAGGGACTAAAGACACTTGGCAGATGAGGTGGAGACAGCGCCACCACAAGTCCACTGGTCGCTTTCTTGGTGGCTCTGTTCCCTGTGCCCGTGAGAGCAAGGAGGTCAGGTGAACACCTTCATAGGCACCGGGTCAGTCCACTCCTACTTGGCTTAAGAAAATTTTTAATCAGAGTGATGACATAAAATTCATATTTCATGGCAAGACAGGAAAAAATTAAACATACAATTTTTCTCTGCCTGTTTGGGCCCCGTCCTTCTCCTTTCGTGTGCACCGTGCATCTGTGTTAACCAGACCTCCTTAGGAGAGAACCTTCCTTCTTAACCTTGTAAGGAGTCTTGACAGCCCACTACTGGCTTTATATACACAGATCTGGGCTGTGTAAGCTGTCAGTATATCATTTGATATATCACCCTTTGTCTCAAAAATGTATATAACTGTTCTTTGAACTCTACAGGTGCAACAGTCCTCAGAGCTTTCTGAAGGTCTATCTCCCAGGCTATAATCCTTAGGTTGGCTTGAACAGAGTTTCCCATTTCTTTCTTGGGTCAACTATGATGACTTTTTCATCAGCAAGTGCTTTGGTGAGTGCCTTTCGATTCTTCCTGTAAGGCAGTGTCGCTCTGGTCAGGTGATGTGCACATCTCTGTACAGAGCTCTACCTTTGGTTCTGTCCCACTTGTCTGAGGAGCAGCAACACAGCCAGTTTTAAAAAGTAAATATAATCTTTGGGTTATCTTTAGCTCACAGGCCGCACTGATGCCTCATTCGATTGTCTGCTGTCCTCTTCAGAGATAATGTCCCATGTATGCAATGTAACAGCGGTCTCACACAAAAATTTGGGTATTCTTTGGGAGAATCAAAGTTGTGAAGCCTTTCAAATATATTTTTGTTGGTAGCTGGATCATAACACAAGAAATATGAAGCTTTTGAAAGATGAAAATCCAACCTCATTCAGTTGCTGGCCCAGTGCTCTGTCCATGGTTTCTAGTTAAGACATCATCTCAGCAACAACAGTGGCTGTGCTCACCCCATCTTTATTCAAAGGTGAAGTTCCACACAGAAAACCAAGAGACTCTTTAAATAAAAAAAATGACTTCTTCCCCATTTTCCAGGTCTTTTATTCTACTCCAATCCATTTAAAATCTGGTAACGTTTCTTCAAAACAAAATCCTTCTTTACATGCAGTTGGACTCAACATTTTGGAAGAGACTGTGAGGGCTAACATATAAACATTACTCACATCAGCATTTCTTGATTTATTTTTTCTTCCAACAATTAAATATCCACCAAACAAAGCTGCCAGTTCATTCCCAGTGGAAACTTTGCATTGACCATCCTCCTGCAGTCCTGCCATTGCCATTGGTCTGCATCAGGATCTGTGACTTGCACAACCTGAACATTTTCTTTCTCGGCCAGTCTCAGAGAAAGTTCCAGCACTTTTCAGAAGAAGAAAGTCCTTCTTCATATTTGGGCATGTATTGGCAGAAAAGTCTGGATCAGGATCTTTCTGTTCTGGTAATGGAATTGGAGGCTTAAAACCCAAACACCTGAAAAGCCAATCTCACACAGTCATGACCCCGTGAAAAGAAATATACACAAATTTCAAGGTGGTCTTTGAGTTTGATTCCCCGTGAAAACAGATCTTTCCCAGTTCTTCCACGTTTCTCCTCCAGTAGGTCAGCATCCACCAAATTATCATTCCAGGAACCATGCCAGGGTTCCACACAGTCTTCTATACGTTTCAGACTTTCTTTATCATGAGGAGATGTGGCCTAAACACCAGTTTCCCACACCGTGTCTGGTGTCTTCCTTGCAGTTGTGAGAGGCAGTAATTATCACACCTGCAACTATTTTGAGTTCCTGGACTGCATACGATAGAAAAGGTGTAGGAACTTATCTTGAAAAAATGTACACAAGAACATCTTTAGCCAACAAGTCTCTGGCTGCTGCAGCTGCTAGTTACTTGACCTGAGCTGTCGCACTCAAGATGAAGTTTCTCTGTGTGAAGTCTGAGAAACATCTCTCTAGGTATCTGTGGGTCCTCTGTGTTGATTGTGTAATAAGCAAGGTAATATAGCAAAACCCCTCCACCAGGGCAGAACCAAGTCCTGCAGTTCTAAAAGTCATTCAGCAACGAAGAAACTCTTCCATCGTCCCATTCAGTAACAGATTTTCACATTGCTCTTTCATTTTGGGGTTGCTTACCGGTTTATTATAAAGGATGCAACTAAAGAACAGCCAAAGGGAGTGGATGAACAGGGCAAGGTGTGCTGGGGAGTGGGTCATGGAGCTTCCCTGCCCTCTCTGGGCCCATCACTCTCCAGGACACTTTTAGGAGTTCACCAGCTGGAAATGGAGTGGTTTTAGTTTACATTTCCCTAGTGGCTATGATGTTAATCACCCTGCCATGTGCTGACTATCATCCATACATCTTCTTTGGTGGTCTGTTCAAATCTTTTGCCTCTTAAATTTTTGTTTGTTTCTTTTATAGAGTTTTGAGAGTTCTTTTTGTTTGCTAAACATAAGTCCTTCATCAGGTATATGCTCTGTAAACATTTTCTACCAGTCAGAGACTTGTCTTTTAATTCTGTAGTGTCTTTTGAAGTACAGAAGCTTTCAATTTTGATGAAGTAAAGTTAATCAGTGTGTTCTATTATACATCATGCTTTTAGTGTCATAGCTAAGAAATGACACCAATTAAGAAATCACTTAACCCAAGGCCGCAAGTGTTTTCTTGTATGTTTTCCTGGAGAAGTTTTAGAGTTTTAAGTTTTACATTTAGGTCTATGATCAATCTTGAGCTCATTTTTGTATATGGTAATGAGCTATGGATTGAAGTTCATTTTTTGTATATGGATAGTCAATTGTTTTAGCACCGTATGTTGAAAAGACTCTTCCTTCTCCACTAAATTGTCTTTGTGCTGCTGAAGCAAATCAGTTGTTCATATACGTATGGCTCTACCTTTGAGCTCTGTGTTGTTCTTTTGATCTATTTGTTTATATTGGCATAGATACCACATTGTCTTACTATATGTAGCTTTACAATAAGTCTTGAAACTAGGTAATGTACATCTTCCAACTTCATTTTTCTTTTTCAAAGCTGTTTTGGCTTTTCTAGGTTCTTAGCATTTCCATATGAATTTTAGAATCAGCTTGTTAATTTCTTTTAAAAAAATTCCTGCTAGAGTTTTTATTGTGACTATGTTGAATCTGTAGATTACTCTGAGGAGATATGACATCCTAACAATACTGAGTCCTCTGAACTATAAACACAGTATACCTCTCCAATAAAACTTGGAACTTCTTTAATTTCCAACAACGTTTTATAGTTTGAGTGTGTAGGTCTTTTGCATGTTTTGATACTATTGTAAATGGTACTTTTATTTAAAATTTCAAAAAAAAATAAAATTTCAATTGTTCATTGTTAGCATATAGAAATATAATTTTCTCTGTGTTAATTATGTATCCTGAAACCTTGCTTAACTCACTTATTAATTCTAGCAGTCTTGTTGTAGCTTCTATTGGGTTTCTACACAGAAAAGCAAGTCATCTGTGAATAAAAAGTTTTATTTATTTTTCCAGTCCAAATGCCTTTATTTCTTTGTCTTACTTCACTGGCCAGAACCTTCAGCACAGTGAATGCAGGTAGTGAGAGTGGACTTTCTTGTCTTGGCCCTGATCTTAGGGGCATATAATCAAACAATTAAGCCTTTCACCATTAAGCATGATGTGAACAGTGAAGTTAACTGTTAAGTATAATGTTTTTCACAGATATTCTTTATTAGGTTGAAGATGTTCCCTTTTATATCTACTTTGTTAAGAGGTTTTTACTTATTTATTTTTAATATAAAGAGAAAATGTCGTATTTTGGCAGAAGCTTTTTCTGTGTCTATTGAGATGGTCCTATAGTTTTTCTGTCTTCGTTAATCTGGTGAATTATACTCCTTTCTCTTAAAAAAAAACCCCTTTTATTTCAGAGTAATTTTAGATTTACAGAAAAGTTGCAGAGTAGTATAAGGGACCCACATGCCCCTCACCCAGTTTCAGTTTCCTGCATTGTTAGCATCGTGCATTACTATGGTACACATATCAAAATCAAGGTGTCAACATTGGCACATTGCTATTAGCCAAACTCCAGACTTTATTTGGATTTCACCAGTTTCCCATTACTTTTCTTTTTCTGTTGCAAAATCTAATCCAGGGAACCCCATTGCTTCTATTTGTCAGATTTTTGTCTCTTCTGTTTGGTGACAGTTACTTAATGTTTTTTTGCTTTTTTCTGACCTTGACAGTTTTGAGGAATGTGGGTCAGATATTTTGTAGAATGTCCTTCGATTTGAATTGCCTGTTATTTTTCTCATGATTTTGTTGGGATTATGAGTTTTTGGAAAGAATCACACAGAGATGAAGTGTCCTCATCACATCCTATTAGGGGGTCCACGACATTACAGGACAACAGTGATGTGAACCTTGATCACTTGGTATTATGTTCCTGGTTTCTTCACTATTTCCTTTTCATACTCTATTCTTTGGAAGTGAAATGCTCAGTCTAGCCCACCCTCTGTGGTTGTGGTGGTGAAGTGTCAGCTCCCACAGGGTGCAGTACCTAACTATATTATCAGGAATTCTTCTGTAGGGAAGATTCGTCTCTTCTCCCTTCTTTACTTATTCTAGTAGTGTAGTCCCACATTTATTTAGTTCATAATTTGGATTACAATCCAATATCACATTATTTAATTTGTTGCTCATATTATTCTCTCTTTAGTCATCGGGAGCCCTTTAATGTTCGCACCCTTTCGTACAGCCCCATCAGTTAATGTTTTGAATACATCTTACTTTCTAATACTACAAGGTGCTCCAGGCTCATTTGTATTTTCCTTGCCTCAGTCCTGGAATTGGCCATTTCTTCAAGGTGACCTAATTCCTTTTATTGGAGAATAGGGTATTTAGAAGCCAAGATCTGGACCCTGGGCTTGCTCATTGCTACTGGGATGTCACTGTCTTTAGGCCCTCTAAGTGAGGTCAGATGAAGCCAGGTATGTGTCTTAACCCATGTATACATGCATATCTATTATTGTTTCTGTACCTATCCATTTGCATTTCTTTCTTTCTTCCTTCCTTCCCTTCCATTCCCTTCCCTTCCCTTTTTTCACAAATGGAGGTGCTGGGAATTGAACCAAGTACTTCGTGCATGCTCAGCATGCAGTCTAACAACTGAACTATCCCCCACTCCCTCCAACTTTAATTTGGTATCAGAGTTCATTTGATTCTTCCCCTTTTTGTTTATATTGAACAAGAATAATTTTTGAATGTTTAACTGACATTGCTTTCATGGAATAAATTCCACTATGATTATAAAGTTTTATATTTTTCACATATGCTGGATTTATTTTGCTAACATCTTTAAGAAGTGCATTTGTGTTCATGAAGCATATTGATACATAGTTTCCTTTCCATGTAATATCTTTGTGTTAATCTTGCTATCAAGAGAATTCTGGCCACATAAAATGATTTGTGGAGTATGTCCTGTGCTCCAGTTTTCTAGAAGAGTTTGTGTAAAATTGGTATTATTTTTTTCCTTGAATGTTTGGTAGAATTTACCAGTGAAGCTAACTGGGCCTGGAGTTCATTTTGTGAGAGGTAGGTAATTGAGAATTCAATGTCTTTAATAGCTATAGGGCAGTTTAGGTCATCTGTCTTCTTGAATGAGCTTTGGGAAGCTTTACCTTTCAAAGAATTTATCCATTTCATCTAATTAGTCAAATTTACAGGCATAAAGTTGTTCATAGTATTCCTTTGTTATCCTAATGATTGCCTATCTGCTGAGTTTGTAATGATGTTATCACAAGCACAGCAAATACTTCTAACATTTTCCTAATTCCTGATATTGGTAATTTTAATCTTTTTTTTAATCCTTGATTAGTCTGTTTAGAGAATAACCCGGCTTTATTTATCTTCTCAAAGAAGCTTTTGATTTCAGTCATTTTTTTTTTTTTTAAATTTCATTGATTTCTTCTCTGATCTTTATTTGTTCCTTTCTTCTACTTACTTGGGTTTAATTTATTTTTCTTTTTCTAGTTTCTTAAGGTGGAAGCTGAGGTCATTGATTTGAAATCTTTCTTCTGTTCTATTATAGATATTTAACACTCTAAATTTCTCCCTAAATATTTCTTTAGTGACATCCCACACATTTTTATATGTTGCGTTTTCATTTTTATTTGGTTCAAAATCCTAATTTCCCTTTTGATATCATATTTGACCCATGGATTATTTAGAAACATATTGTTAGTTACAAATACTATATGATTCCACTTATAAGAGTTATCTGGAATAGGAACTTCATAGAGATCAAATGTAGAATAAAGGTTAATAGTGCCCAGGGGAGGGCAGAATGGGGAGCTACTGCTTCATGGTTGGAGTTTCTGTTTTGGATCACGAAGATGTTCTGGAATTGATAGTGGCGATGGTTACATATGCGTGCTCTTAATGCCACTGAATTGTACACTTAAAAAGTGGTTAAAATGATAAGCTATGTTGTTTATGCTTAAACAAAAGTGAAAAAAGTTACTCTATTAAAAAATCAACTAAATCCAAAAGAATGCAGGAATGGTGAAAAAGAGGGACAGAAAAGTATAAGACTGGCTTGTTATTGGCACTGCTGGCTCAGTTGTGTGCCCACACATGTGGCTGGTCACCCCCAAGTTATTCTGAATTGGGACTGGACCACAGCCCAAGACTTGAGTGGGAGGCGTCATGAGGTGCTTGGCACATTTCTGCTGTGTTCAAGTTGTGTGGGGCTTTGGTGGCAGCTCCAAGTAGATAGGCATCTCCACAGTTAACTCTGCAGAAGCAGTAAACTTCCAGTTTATGTGTCTTCTGACATTTATGATTAGACCAGTGTTGGAAGTGCAGATGTCCATTAGATGGTGGTGAGCGTGGGATAGAACCCATACTACAAGAACGTGAAAACGCCCACAGAAACTGACATTAGGCATACCTTCAGAGTAGACTTATGTGGAGAAATCCTCAACGTGTCCAGCTTTGGCTATCTCAGATGGGAAAAGAAATTTTCTTCTTTAGATTCACTTATTTCAGCAATTCAGGGAGATACTGAGTAAGTTAAGAGACAACTAGATTTGAAACTCAATGAAGATAATGTCTTCCAGGCTCCTTAAAGCAAACTAATGAATGGCACCTGATGAAAAAAATCACCTTATTCATTCATTGTTTTCTAGTATTTTACTGCTCAAAACTATGCAATCTCACCTTGGTTATATTTTTAAAAGCAAACATTTTCCTAAAGCTGTGACTTAGTTTAAACAGTATAATGTAGTTACCATATATCATCCTTCAACTGTTAAGCTAAATACATCATGTGACAGTACTAAAAAGACTCCATCGTGAAAAATCCAAATTGTTTAGGTATTATGTTAATTAATATCTCTTTCAAAGCTTTCTAAAATATACCACTAGAAAGGTCTTAAATGGGTCTTATGAGAGAAATAAAATGTATATAAGTATGGGTGAAAAGGCAAGGCACTAATTTGAGATGAGAATTATAATTCTCATGGTAAAGAAGCCAGTATGTATGTACTTATACAGACTGTGCTGCCAGACAGAAAAGGCTTATAAAAGTAAAAGCATTGAATAAAGGTTTGAAGTTTATTATAAACCCAAGGGGAAAAATCCAGACTTTGTATTTTTTTGATACATTTTGCCTTAAACATATTTTATTATTGACATAAAGACTTGTGAAATTTTCATTTTAATTAGTCATTTCCTTCATGAGGTCAAATTATTGCATCATGTTCCATTTCTGGATAGATTTGCCTCAATTCTAAATAGTCTAGATTCTCCCCCTCCAACCATTTTTGGTTTGACTTTGAGACAAAGTAAAATGAATGTTTTTCATATCTATAGGTCTCATTTTCGTGTTGGGTAACACTTCTCACTCCTTTTTTAAGAGTAGATATTCTTGTTCTTCAACACTTTTCTTGACTTTGCTTATGTTTTCTTTAAACTGTGTCAGTTTTTTTCCACTTAGGATACCTTACAACAGATTGAATCTGTTTATATCATTCCATCCTTTCACTATATGAACAGTGATTAGCATGCATATCTGTATTGCATTTTTTCAAAGAAAATCTTCATCTTTTGGTTCCCTCAAGATTTAAATGGACACATAGCAGTTCATTTATCTATCCAGTTTCTTAAAGAACACAAAATAGTTTCCCCTAAGAAAGTATTTCAGAGCCAATTAAACTATAAAATATTTAGAAAGCTATTTATTTTAATGTAATTTTATGTTCCAGAGCAAATATAAACTGTTGTAGTTGTGTATGCACTGTAATGTAATAATAGCTTACAGAATGCTTGTACCTTGGGGGAAAGGCATAAAGTTTTAGTTAAATAATATTCATACATATACAGTTTTCCTCTAACTAGCCATATGATTTTTGACTACTTGCATCTTTTTGCTTTGGGCTGTTGAAATAGTACTTTGCATCACTGTGTGCCTTAGCAAACTATTTGGTGGGGGTCTTGGGGGAGAGAAGTATATAAAAGATAATTTTAAAGATGACAACATTATAAACCACTTTCCCTAATTTACATAATGGGATGATTATAAAAAAGTATTTACGAAGTATATAGGAAAAAATCTAAAGCTGACGTTGGAGAAGCGGGGGAACATAAACTCATTTGGACTGTGTTTTGCTTTTTGCTGTATGAATTTGTAGCAAACAAACCAGTTTGTGGTTTTCACTTCTTCTTTATAAAAATATTTAGAAATCCCTATACTTGAAAGATGCCTCAATTATCAGTGACTTTATGAAGCAAAGTTTAAAATACACATGCAAAGTGTAAAAACAAATTTGTGTTTTGTTTTGTTTGAATAGCTTGCTGCTGATTATGTTCTCAGTAAGTATAAGAAAGTTCTTTGATATTTTATTGTCACCTTACTTTCTGAAATAGCCAATGCTTTTGTAAATCTTATAGCGTGCAGTTAGGGGTTTGGTAATTATGTTTATATTTTTAAAAATGTTAAGTGTTAAACTATTATAAGAAGTTAGTTATAGTAGGACCATTTTGATTAGCCTAAATATTTTTAGTGTTTGAAATAAATCTTGGCTTAGTGAAAAAAACTGACATACAGAAAACAAATACTAAATGGCTGAAGTAAGGCTTTCCTTATTAGTAATTACTTTATATATGTAAATGGATTAATATCACGAATTAAAAGGCAGAGATTGGCTGAATGGATTAAAAGACATGATCCAACTATATGCTACCTACAAGAGATTCAATTTAGATTCATGACACAAATAGGTTTAAAGTGAAAGGATGGAAAAAGATATTCCATATAAATAGTAACCAACAGAGAGGCAGTGTGACTATACTAATATCAGACAAAATAGACTGTAAATCAAAAACTGTTATTAGAGACAAGGACATTAGACACTGGAAAAAAGAGTCAATTCATCAGGATAAAGTTATAACCATAAATAATAAATATAAACGTAGTTATAAACATATATGCTCCCAAAACATGTATATACACCAGACAATGAAATCCCAAGATATTTGAAGCAAACATTAACACAATTGAAGGGAGAAACAGTGCAACAGTATTATTTGGAGATGTCAATATTGCACTTTCAATAATGGCGATCACATCTAGACAGAAGATCAATAAGGACATACAGGACTTCAACAATATAGTTAGTCAACTAGATGTAACAGACATACACACAACACTCTACCCAACAACAGAATACACATTCCTCTCAGACACACAGAGAACACTGTCTAGGACAGACCATATGTTAAACTACAAACAATTCTCAATAAATTTAAAAACACTGAAATCATACAACATATCTTCTCTGACCACAATGGGTAAAGCCAGAAATCAATAACAAAAAGAAAACTGGAAAATCTGCAAATATGTGGAAATTAAACAAATGCTGTTAAATAAATTAATCAAAGGATAAATCACAAGGGAAATAGAAAATACTAAGAGATGAATGAAAGTGAGAACCCAACATATCAAAACTTACAGGATGCACCAAAGGCAGTGCTTGGAGGGAAATTTATAGCAATAGATGTCTACATTAAAAAAGAAAAAAAGATCTCAAACCAGTAATCTAACTTTACACTTTAAGAAATTATAAAAAGAGCAAAGTAAACCAAAGCTAGCAGAAAAAGGGAAAATAATGAAAATTAGAGATAAATGAAATAGAGAATAGAAACACAATAGAGAGAATTAATAAAACCAAAGATTGGTTCTTTGAATACGTCAACAAAATTGACAAACTTTAGCTATAATGGGAAAGGAAAAAGGGAGAAGATGCAAATAGCCAAAATAAAAAATGAGAGTTGGGACGTTACTACTGATTATATACAAATAAGAAAACACTATAAACAAACACATGCCCCCTTAGATTATATAACCTAGATAAAATGGACAAATCCCTAGAAAAGCACAAATTACCAAAATGGATTCAAGAAGAAATAGAAGAAACTGAGAGTTTGAACAGATCTATAAAAAGCAAAGAGATCAAATCAGGTAAAAAAAAAAAAAAAAAAAGTCCTCTAAGAAAGAAAAGTGTAGGGGGAGGGTATAGCTCAAGGGGTAGAGCGCATGCTTAGCATGCCTGAGGTCGTGGGTTCAATCCCCAGTACCTCCTCTACAAATAAAATAATAAACCTAATTACCTCCCCCCACCAAAAAAAGAAAGAAAAGTGTGGTGCCAGATGATTTCACTGGTAAATTCTACCAAACATTTAAATAAGAATTAACACTCCTTCCCAAACTATTCTGAAAAATGGAAGAGGAGAGAATACTTCTTAAGTCATTATGAGGGCAGCATTACCTTGATACATCACAAATAAAGAAAATTACCACAAATACACACAATACCCCTTATGGCTACAGATACAAAAACCCTTAACAAAATCACAGCATGTTAAAAAAGATTATACACCATAAACAACTGGGATTTATCACAAGAATGCAAGGGTGGATCAATATAAAAATCCATCAGTCCAACTCACTACATTGATAGAATGAAGAGGAAAAACCACACAGTCATCTCAATCAATGCAGCAAAAGCATTTGGTAAAACCCAGCAGGCTTTCATAATGAAAGCACTCAGAAAGTTAGGGATAGAAGGGAACTTCTACAGCATGGTAAAGGCCACACGAAATATCCATAGTTAACGTCATAATCAATGGTGAAAAACTGAAAACTTTCTCACTAAGATCAGGAAAAAGACAATGCTGCCTGCTTTTACTACTTAATTCAACATAGTACTAGGATTTCTAGTCAAGGCAATTAGGCAAGAAAAGGAAATAAAAGGCATCCAAATTGGAAAGGAAGAAGTAAAACTTTTTCAATATGCACGGGACATGATTCTATTTACAGAAAACCCCAAAGTATCCACAGAAAAACTGCTAGAGTTAATAAATGAATTCAGGAAAGTTTCAGAGTGCAAGATCAACAGACAAAAATCAGCAGTTTCTATAATCAGCAATGGACAAATAAAAAAGTGAATAGCGTCCAAAAATATTTAGAAATAAACTTAACCAAGAAGTGAAAGATTTGTACATGAAAATTACAAACATAAGATAGAAAAAGAAGATAAAGATATAAATGAATGAAAAGACATCTAGTGTTCATGTACTGGAAAACAATATTAAGATGTCAAAACAGTCTTTAAAAAGAACGAAGTTGAAGGACTCACACTGCCCAAGTTTAAAACTGTATTACCAAGCTACAATAATTAAAACAGTGTGGTACTGGCATAAGGATGGACATCTAGACCAATGGAGTAGAGTTAAGTGTCCAGAAATAAACTCATAGAATTTTTGACCAACTGATTATAAATTAAAAAAAAATTTTTTTTGAGGGGGGGATTAGGTTATTTATTTATTTTAATGGAGATACTGGGGATTGAACCCAGGACCTCATGCATCCTAAGCACATGTTCTGCCACTGAGCTATATACCCTCCACTCATGATCAACTGATTTTTGACAAGAGCAGCAAGACTATTCAAAGAGAAAATAGTCTCTTTGGGGTGGTGGGGGTGGGGAAGGGTACAGCTCAGTGGTAGAGCACATGCTTCGCATCCATGAGTTCCTAGGTTCAATCCACAGTACCTCTGTTAAAGAAAAAAAAAAAAAAAGAATAGTCTCTTTGACAAATAGTGCTGGGACGACTGGATATCTATATGCAAATGTAGGAAGCTGGACCCCAACCTTACACCATATACAAAAATTAACTCAAAATGGATCAGTGACTTACGTATAAAAGCTAAAACCACAAAAGTCTTAGAAAAGTCGTAAGGATAAATCTTCATGATCTTGGATTTGGCAATGGATTCTTAGATATGACACAAGAGCACAAGTAACAAAAGAAAAAAAGATAAACTGGATTTTATCAAAATTTGCATTAAAGACATCAAGTAAGTGCAAATACAACCTAGAATGGGAAAAATATTTGTAAATCATAAATGAGGATTTAATATTCAGAATATATAACTCATAACTCAACAACAAAAAGATAACTCAATTAAAAAATATGCAAAGTACTTGCATAGTTATTTCTCCAAATAAATATACAAGAAGAGGTGCTCAGCATTAATCATCAGGGAAATGTATCTCAAAACCACAGTGAGGTAGCGCTTTATAACCACTAGGGTGGCTAAATTTGTCTGTAAAAATGGAAAATAACAAGTTAAAGCAAGGATGTGGGGAAATTAGAACATTTGTACATTACTTGCAGGACTGTAGAATGGTGGTTCCACTTTGGAAAACCGATTGGCAATTCCTCAAAAGTTTAAACATAAAATGATCTTGTAATCCCACTTCTAGAGACACACTGTGCTATAGACTTACCTATGTTGCCCCCAAACTCCTGTTGAAGCCCTAACCCTCATGTGATTGCATTTGGAGACAGGGTTTTAGGAAGTAATTAAACAGGTTAAAAGAGGTCATCAGGGTCAGGCTCTAATTATGATGTCAAGATGGGGGTCATAAGACGTGTGATCTTTTAAGACAAAGAGAAAGCAATCTTGGTCTCTCTGCTCCAATACAAAGAAGAGGTTATATGAGCACAGGAAGGGCAGCTGCCTACAGGCAAAGAGAAGAGGCTTCAGAATGAAACCTACCTTGCCAGCACCTTGATCTGAGATTTCCCAGCCTCCAAGACTGTGAGAAATCAGTATCTGTTGTAAGCTACCCAGTCAGTGGTATTTCGTTACAGCAGGCTGAGCAGAACAAGACACCCCAAATAGCTGAAAACTGGTGCTCATAAAAGCACATCTACAAGCACGTCACAGCACCACTATTCCCAGCAGCCAAACGGTGGAGACAAATATTCATCCGTGGATGCAGGGATAAACAAACACAGTGTACATGCACAATGGAACGCTACTCAGCACAGAAAGAATGAAGTGCGTGACATAGGGATGAATCTTGAAAATGTGCTAAATGAAAGGCAGACACAAAAGGTCGCATATTGTTTTATTCCATTGATATGAAGCGTCCAGAATAGATAAATCCATAGAGACGGATTATAGATTACTGTTTACAAGGGGCAAGGGGAGTGGGTGTTGGAGAGAAACTGCTTCATGAGGGGTTTTACTTAGGAGTGACGGACATGTTTCAGAGGTGACTGCTGCACAACCGCGTAACTGTACTAAATGGCACTGCATTGTGAACTGTAAAACGGTTAATTTTATGTTATGTAAATTTCACCTCAGTACATTATTAAACAAGATTTGGGTGGTGTTCCTGTATGTCAGGATGAAATGAACTTTAAGAAGCAGGTGGATCTGAGCATGAAAAGGTGGAGGCCGTGGCTGTTGCTGGCACCCTGCCGGAGAACTCACCCCCCAGCTGCTTCAAGTGTCGATGGATAAAACTCATAGGTGCCCTTTCCTCAGAGAATTGCCCTTGCGAAAACGGGAGCCACTTTGCCCATCCCTTCCACCTCCTCCTCCTCACACCTGGCTAACTGGCACGAAAGCCTCCTTGGTCTAAAAGTGGGACCAATTCTGTGGGGCAGTCTGTCTTCCCGAGCTTCCCCAGGAAGTGGGAAGAGAGAGTGACGCTGGCGCCCAGCAGTGACAGAACTGCCCCAATAAGTCATGTGAGTAAGAACTGCCTTCTCAGGGTCTGCTTCTAGGGAACCTGATGCAAAATGATTACATAAAAGCAATACTGATGGTGAATTTTATGGTATTTGAATTGTATCTCAATACAGTCATTATATTTAAAAAATGCTCATTAGGCATTTATAATAACTAAAGGTTTTTGTAGCTGTTGTGGCTGTTGTATTTAAAAGCCCACCTAATCAGGGCAACGCATTCCTGAAATTTCCGTGTCAGGTTAAACCTCTGAACTTAAAATTGTAAGCATCAGTAATTTCAAGGGTAAAAATATGTCTTCTTGACTCCTAAACAAATACCCATTCTTTTAAAAACACTATATTCCACTGAAATGGTCTCTGTCACAGTCAGTCGAGAGTCAGTCTGGTCACCCTCGCATGACAGATCAAGGCAGTCTCCCTTCATGAATGTGGCTGATGATCTGCAAAGTCCTCTTGTGACTTTGTGCTAAAAATTCCACACCCACAGAGCATGCACACTACTCAATGTTTATGTAATTCAACCTTTACTGTAAATAAAAAGTAAAAATAAAAAATAAATAAAGGTAAGGAAAATGATACACAAGATGATCATAAAAACACCCTAGTGAACCACAAGTCCTGTAGAAAACGGAAAAGGCAGCAGGCAGTTCCTGGCAGCCTCTGCCACCCAAGGAGTACAGTGTCACACTAGTCCTCAAAAAAAAAAAAAAAGCCTCATATGCTGAAATTGGGGTATTAAAGGAAGCTGTCTTAAAGTCAATCTCTTACGATGCAAATGGGTGTGCCCTGAGGTGTGGCTGCATTGACCCTTGAGGTTTACAATAGTGACACTGGTGTGTCACTAAGTGTCGCCAGACCTGTCACCTGCTGTCACCTGATTTTCACAGCAAACTTGGGCCTGTGATCTTGGCCTTGCTGTTCACCAATGTCCCAGCCATACCTAGAAGAGCTCCTGAAAAACGTGTGGAATGAACAGGTTTCTGAACAAAACTATTTCCTTACACTGGTTGGTTTATTTGGAAGATTGAAGAGGAAAATAGTAGTCAGGAATCAGAAACCGTTCCCTTGGGGGAAATGCAATGAACAGGCCGGGGTCAGTTCTGGGAGGAAAAGCACTACCGACGGTCTCCCTTCATTTAAGATACACGCACAGAACGTTCCTGACTCTCTGCACTGTCCCAACAGAACCTGGGGGGAGGTTATGATACTGGTCCGTCCTAATTCTGCCTCATGCTGTGCTGTGGGTCTCTTACCTGAGCTGACCCCATCCCTGTGCTTGGCAATGGTGGGGTTCAACTGTGGAAGGGTCAGGTATCAGGGGCCATGGAAGCTGGGGAGGCAAATGGGATGGGTGGTTTGTAGGGGGTGTAACAGGGGATGGCCTGGAGGAGTTTCTCAGTTGAGAGCTGAAAGACTGCTGAAGGGAGGGGTATTCTGAACAAACACCCCCCAGCCATGGAGAGAGCCCTCCTCCTGTGACTCAGGAGGGAGACGGGCTCTCATTGCTGCCATGCTGCTCTTGGTCCGGCACATCTTCCTCCTTCTGCTCCAAGTCAAAGTTCTGTGAACAAGGCTGCAGGTGAGGCCTGGCCTTGCATCTGCCCATCTGCAGCTCTGACACCTCTAGGGGCAGCACCCACATGAGCATGTGTTGTCTGCAAAGCCACTCTGTTGGGTTATGTTCTGCACCCCTCTGAAGAGGAGCCGTTTTCTCTACTTGGGCCTGACATACCTCAAGTTCCTGCAAGACCTCGTCCATGAAGTCCCGCGAGTTCTGTTTGTAAGACACAGCTAGTCGAATTGCATCATTGAAGAGCTGGAGGTAAGGTGGAGGTGGTGGGAAGGAAAATAGGGGTGTGGATCCCAGTGCCTGGACTCTGCCTGCCCTGTACCCACTGCCCCTATCCCCATCATTAAGTCCACAGGATAGTCCGCCCTAAAATCAGCAAGGTCACCCCTCAACTCACCTTCCCCCATCACCCCTACTGCATGCACGGTCAATGCACAATTTCTTCACCAAGCCCAACCCACCACCTCCTCTACTGGCAATACTCACAATGCCCCTTCCTGCTGCCACATGGTCACCGTGACCCGCGCAACATGCCCGGCCTGTCACCATCCCTGTGGCCAGACCTTTTTATTCCTTCCCTGAAACTTCAGCACCAGGACTTCCCCAGCCTTACCAGCCTGTCCTCACAGTCTACCATTACCTTTACAACGTTGGTACCATCAGCAGCTGAGACGAAGTACAGGGGCAGGGAGAACTTCTTGGCAAAATTGAAGCTTTTTTGGGTCACCTTTATGTCTGCTGCAGAGAGAAGGTAGCACATTGGCCTGTCTACCAAGGGAAAGGGAGAGAATTTTGCAGGGTGGGTCACTGGAGGTCCCCATCTAGGAAGTGGGATGAGCAGGGACAATCAAGGGACATGTCTTAGAAAGAGGTCATTCAGCAGGGATCTGTGTCTCGATCAAAGGGCAGGTTAGCTCAGTTGGATCTTTCCTGGGAAGGGAGTGATGGCAAGCAACCAAGGGCTTTATCTTGGGAAAGAGAATGGATCACTGAAGGTTCATTGCCCCAGGAAATGAAGAGGAAACAAGTGATGGTGGGTCCCCTCATGAATTGCTGGCACCCAGATGCAGGGATGGCCTCACCATCGATTTTATTGGCCACCACAATGCACGGGATCTCTGGCCTGAACTCTCGAAGCTCTGTATACCAGGTGCTCAGGTTCTTGTAGGTGATTTTCCTCTGCACATCAAACACCTGCAATGAGCAGAGGAAGAAGACAGCTCAGGTGCATCAAGGTCTCTGCATACCACCCCCATGTGACAGACACACAAGCTGTGAGCGTGCGTGTGTGCCACAGGCTTGGGAACTCGGAACGCGCACCTGCTCTGGGCTGCAGCCCCTCTGACCACAAAGGCTGTGCCTTGCCCACCCTTCTCAGGGAACTGCTCTAGGATGTTTACATTATCACCTAATCTTACTTACCTATTTTAACCAAATTGTATCATTTTATTCACCAGTAAGTCTGTAACAAATTGTAAGCTTTTTGTTTTTCTCTTACTCTAATCTTATTATTGCTTAAACTTTGTTTAAAAACTCCTTCATAATAATTTTAAATGTTTCTAGAATTTCCTCTTATTTTGGTTTACTTTTAGTTTTAATCTTTAATTTCATATTTTAAACTTTTTAAAAGTAACTTTTGTATTTTACTATTTTGTAGCTTATCACAGTTTTATTAACTTTTTATAATTTATAGTTTTTACCTATTTAAAAATACCAGTAAGAGGCAGGAGCCCTACAACCAGCTCTAAGGGCAGGGAAGCCAGAAAGCCTAACTAAGATGCTTCAAGCTGCTCCAGGGATCCTCAAGCCCCTCACAGAAGCCCCTCACAGGAGCTCCTCACAGGCCAGCTTCCTGCTTCCAAGCCATCCTCCAGAATAGACTCACAGGCCCAAACTGCCCCAGTACAACAGTGGACTGAGACAGACAACCTTGTAACCTGCTGGAGTGGCAGATCTTACTTCTGAACAACCCAGTCTTTCCTGGGAGCAGCCACACCCAGAGCCAGGGGTTTGCCCTGCATGTCGGTGGGCCCCGGGCAGCAGCTGTTCCCTGGGAACCACAGGGCCATTCAGCCCCAGCATCTGCTCTAGAGAACAGTGGCTAAGGGAGGCCTTAGGAGCTTATCTGAGCAGGCAGGCTCCACTGGGTTCTCAGATGTTATGCCCAATGTTGAAGCCCTGAACTTGCTCCTCCCCACTGGAATGGTGGCTCCATACAACTCCCCACCTCCCCACCTCCCCCAGAAGAGCAGCTCACCCTGGCATGTTCTCACTCGGAACCTCTGGGGAGTTCATGCAGCCCAAAGCCTACCCCAACCCTTCCCTTCAGCACCCACCCCAGTGAGAAGGGCTCAGTCCTGCTTGGCCCTCTGTCCCTTTGACCCTCAGGCCAGACTTGCCCAGAGCCTCTGCCTCTCAGGTGGTTTCATACCATGATGCAGGCGTGGGCCTTGTGGTAGTAGGAAGCGTGCATGCTCTGGAACCGCTCTTGGCCTGCTGTGTCCCAGAAGTCTGCAATATGAACACAGCTCTGACTGCATGATGGGGCCAGGAGGGCAGAGAGCCCCAACACTCTGAACATCTCTGTGTAGCCCTGTGTTCAGAAATACAGGCCCACGTGGGGAGCACAGGGAGGAATGGAGACCACAGAGCTCGCATACGTGTCATGCCACGAGAGGTGTGTGTATGACTGTGTCCATGGAGATGGGTGAGAAGGAGGCACAGGGCCTGGGCTGGGAGGAAGAGGAATACAGACAGAAAGTCCTAAGAGGGAGAAGGTAAGTGCCCTCCTTCCCCCCACCCACAAGATGCAGGACCCTCCAAAGTCAAAACCAGGCCAAATTCCCATGTGTGATGATCACAGATGGTGGATGCAGTCAGGCTGGATGTGTGGCCTGGCCAAGGAGAAGGTTGTGACCCAACTGAAGGTCAAACCCTTTGTGGAAGACAATATTCAGACTGCATCTGTTATGCTTTCACGCTGGCTGAATTAGAGCGCCAGGTCAGAGTGCAGAAGCTGAGCCCCTGCGTGCTGTTCCCCACCCTCCCCTGGCTTTCCACGCTGCACCTACCACCCCTCGTCCACGTCTGAGGCCTCATTTCCCCCTGCTTGACTCTCTCCCCACCCCCTTCTCCTCCCTCTTGAGCGTCGGTGCGGCTCAGCATTGGGCTGCTCACCCACAAGGATAGTCTTGCCGTCTACTGTGGCCGTGTGCTTGTACAGGGTTAGAGCGTATGTGGACAGCTGCTGTGGCTGACTGCACTTAGGTTAAGAAGCAAAGATGAATAAAAAGAGAGGTAAGAAAGGTGCTGAGTTGGGGGGAGCGAGTTGTTGGTGTGATGGAACAGGCCCTCTTTCTTCTTTTTTATGAAGGGTTATTTACACTTAAAACTGAATAAATATGGCAGACAAAGGATCAGCTTCAAACACACCCAATACAAGCACCATGGAAAGGTGAGGGGCGGGAGAGGCTGGGATTGCGTCCTGGCCATTCAAGTCCAAGGGAAAACATGGGATGGAATTTTACAGGCATCACGTAGTTGGCAAACGCAACTGTGGATGCCCCAGCTCCTTATGATGGGGCCCGTGCAGGCCAGAGAGGAAACCCAGCCGCAGGAAGCAACATGACAGTTCCAGGGAGAAAAGCCTCCATAAGCCAGACAGCTGACAAGCGTTTACACACTGGAGTTTGCCTGCGTATGAAACGCTAACAATAACACTTTCTGAAGCTGCAAGATGCTGCATGGTTTAATCATCAGAGCTGGGATGACGCAGGTGGGTGGGTGCAAAGGAGAGCCTGGCAGAAGGTGAAGGAAGATATATTTAGACTCTGCTTTGGGGGTTTGGGGCTCAGGGCAGGGAGCAGGAGGCTCCAGGGCTCTTCTCACCCATGGTTCTCAGTGGGTTCACTTGGGAAGCTTTTAAAAACCACCCCAGTTGCCAGGGAAGGTCTCATTCCAAACCTGCACACATGACAATTCATGGAAAGAGGGTGGGGCTGGCAGTTCCTATTTTACAAAGTTGATTCACACCAGAGACTTTCTAAGTATTAGAGAGCCCAAGCTTTGAAATCAGAGAAGTTAGGGTTAGGGACTTGTCCAAAGCCAGAGCTGCTAAGAAGGAAGTGGTGGGGTTTGAGTTGAGGCATTTGACTAGGTGCTATCAGCCACTCTCCTGCCTTCCTAATGTAAAGCAAATCCAAATGTAAGTTTCAAAATATTCAGCATCAATTACGTGTGATGCCATGTGGGTCAGCTGGTGAGAAACCAGTATGAATGAAGGCATTCACTCACTTATCCCTCCTCCCTGGTCCCCTGGAGCAAAGAGGTGAGCAGTGGGGGTGAGCTGACATGAGGGTGGGAAGGGCCACAGGAACAAGGAGCATTTCAAACCTTGAAGGATACAATCCATCCATGAGAAATCTCTCCATAAGTCTGTAAGGAGAACGTGCAAGGTGGTCAGGTGCATCCCCCAACGCTCCTTGTCCCTCTGCACCACCCAACAGATGAAACTTGAAAGCCAGCTGTGGCTTCGTCCCTCCCACTCCTTTCACAGCTACACAGCTCCCTTTCAAGGACAATGCCCAAGGACCACCACCCACCCTCTTCCTGACTCTCCTTAGGTTCCTGACTCCCTTCAGCTGCAACACTGACCCAGCACCTACAGACACTTTCCCTGCAGGTAGGGACCTCAGCTTACTCCTTTTAGGGAGTAAACAAACTATGGTACCTCTATACCATGAACCACTCAGCAATCAAAAGGAACAAACTATGATATACCCAACAATTTGCATGGATCTTAAGGGTGTTAACGCTCAGTGAAAAAGGTCACATGCTGTAGAACACCACCAAGATGACCCAATTATGGAGATGGAGCGTATGAGCGGTGCAGGGGTCAGGCATGGTAGGGGTGAAGTGGAGCGGGTGTGACTCTAAATGGGTGGCATGACCAAGACCTCTGCAGTGACGGAACAGTTGTGTATCTTGCTTCCAGTGATGCTTATACAACCTACACGCATGACAAAATGACACAGCATCATACACATGCATTGAACTAATGCCAGTTTCCTGACTTTGACATTGTACTGCAGTTATGTGAGGTGTAACCTTTGGGGAAACTGGGTGAAGGGCACACAGGTACTCTCTGTGCTCTCTTTTCAACTTCCTGTAAATACGTTATTTCAAAATGAGAAGAAAAAAAAAACACATACTAGGAGAAGATATGTGCAATACCAGTTATGGACAAAGAGTTAACACACAGAAATTATGAACAGCTCTGATACATGAATAACAACCTGTGTACTAAGAATATGAACAGGCAATTCATGGATGAATGGCTAACAAACATATGAAAAGATGCTTAATATGTTCATTTAATGATTTTAATGTAAATTAATTATTTTAATGCAAATTAAAATAAAATGAAGTAGCACACACATCCTTCAGATTAGCAAAATTGAAAAAGTCATATGACACCAGATGTTGGAGATTTTGTGGAGCAACAGAAACTCTTGTACTGTCCTGGTAGGAGTGCAAATGTGATATAACTATTTTGAAGAGTAATTGGATTATCTCAGACTTTGAGTTAATCCTAAAACTTGGCAATTTCACCCCAAATCTAACAGGATGTGTGCCCAGGATAAGAAGAACAAAAATATTCACCGCAGTATTGTGTCTAATATAAAAATGATAATTTCATAAATGTTCTTCA
This sequence comes from Camelus dromedarius, assembly GCF_036321535.1. Lineage (NCBI taxonomy): Eukaryota > Metazoa > Chordata > Mammalia > Artiodactyla > Camelidae > Camelus > Camelus dromedarius. The sequence continues at coordinate 77,174 of NC_087446.1, read as the reverse complement.
ATAGAAGAATGGACAAATACATTTAGTACAAATTTTTTTTTAATTTACTGAGTGATTGTCATTTGCCAGATACTGCGCTAAGCACCATGAGATAACACTGAACAAAACAGATGAAAATCCGTGTCTTCATTCAGTTTCCACTCTAGTGAGTGAAGATAGACAAACATGCTCTTAAAATATACACTGCCACATGTATGGTCACTGGATTTGGAACAAAAGCATTACTGCAATTCAGCGAGGTAAAGGATTGTTTTATAAATTAATGTTGTGGAAACAACTGGATATCTGTGTAGGGAAAAATGAACCTTGAGGACATTACACAAAACGGTGGAGTAGGAAGTTCTAAGGATCACTCCCTTAACTGAAACAATGAGTAAACTAGATAAAACTATCAGAATCAACTATTTCAGGCCTCTAGAGCCTGACCGCACACAACCAGGAGAGTGCTGGATGAAAGGGGAGGGCTGACCCAGTGCAGAACAACGTGCGCGCGCACCAGCACCACCGCCTGCTCCTCAGCCCACGGCAGCTGTATGGTGCCCTGTTTCCAGGCGTCTGGCTGAGCAGCAGAGATACTGTCCTTGAAAAGTCAGGCCTGCATGTTTTGATCAGTTGGGTAGATCCCCGAGGAACAGGCCTCAGCTCTCTCAGGCTTCAGAGGCTTCCCCTGATGGCATCTATTGGGAATTTATAGGGATAGGAATACCTCTTTTTTTTCTTTCCCTTTTTTGGAGCCGAACACTTAAAAAAATTGGAGGGGGGATTAGATTTTTATTTATTTATTTATAATAGAGGTACTGGGGGTTGAACCCAGGACCTTGTGCATGCAAAGCACGTGCTCTACCACTGAGCTATACCCTCCCCCCTGGAGCTGAACATTAAAGGAAATCTTTGTCAGATCACTGTCTGACCACAGATAATGGAACAGAAATGTCAGTGACCACACACAACAAGGAATACACACTTTGCAAAAATAGTTAGAAAGAGTTACAAATGGACACTCCAGCACTGGACAAGCTGAAATTAGCCACCCCGGAGGAGTGGGAATGTCTGAATTCCAAAGTGATCACGTTAAAATACTCAGAATTCTAATTCTCAACCAGAAAATTACATAGCATACGAAGAAACAGGAAGGTATAGCCCATTCACATGATAAAAAGCAGCTGACAGAAACAATCAATGAAGAAACCCATATCTTGGAATTACTAGTCACAGACATCAAATTAATTATCTTAAATATGCTCAAAAAGCTAAAGGAAATCATGGACAAAGACCTAAAGGAATTCAGAAACAATATGTAAACAGAATGAGAGTGTTAATAAAAGATAGAAATTATGAAAAGAAACCAAACAGATATTCTAGAGCTGAAAAGTACAATACTTTAAATAAAAAACTCACTAGAGAGTCAACAAAATATTTGAGCAGGAAGAGGAAAAGATCAGTAAACTTGAAGATAAGGCAGCAGAAATTATCCGGTCTGAGAAGGAGAGAAAAATGAGTAAGAACGACCAGTGCCTAAGGAGCCTGTGAGACAACATAAATCTCATCAGACATAGCACTGAGATCAGAGGGCAGTAGAATGACATATTTAAAGACCTGGAAATAAAACCTGTCAACAAAGAATTCTATGTTCAGCAAACTATCCTTCAAGAATGAAGGAGAAAGTAAGACATTCCCAGATACGCACGAGCTGATGTAGACCTACCAGAAGATCTTTCCTGTAAGAAATGGTAACGCGAGTCCTTTAGGTTGAAATGAAGGGACACGAGACAGTAACTTGAAGCCGGATGAAGACATAAAGATCTTCAGCAAAGGTAGGTACACAGGTAAACACAAAAAACCAGTATTCTTGTACTTTTGGTTTGTAACTCCTCTTTTTTGCTATATGACTTAAAAGACAAATATGTAAAACTACAATGATAAATCTATGTTAATGAGCACTGAATGTATAAAGATGTAACTTGTGACAAGATAATATAAAGGGGAGGGACACAGGGACACGGGAGCAGAGCGTTTGTATACTACAATAACTGTATCTGTATCCAAATACGTTGCTATAAATTTTAGATGAAATGCACAAATTCCTAGAAACATAAAACGACCAAGCAAATTTAAGACAAAACAGAAAATCTGAGTAGACCTATACCAAGTAAGGAGATTATATCAGTATTCAAAAACCTCCAATAAGGAAAAGCCTGGGACTGGATATTTTCACTGGTGAATTCTATCAACCATTTAATGAACACCAATCCTTCTTAAACTCTTCCCAAAAACTGAAGAGGAGGGAACACTTCATAATTCTTTTTATGAGGGCAGCATTACCCTGATTCCAAAGCCAGACAATGACAGTACTAGAAAAGAAAACTACAGGCCAATATCCCTTAACCCTTATGGATTTAGTTGTAAAAATCCTCAAAATACCCACTAGCAAACTAAATCATATTAAGAGGATTATTATACATCATGACCAAGGGAGATCTATTCTCAGAATATGAGTGGTTCAACTTCAGAACACTAATCAAACATATCATATGAACAGAATGAAGGAAAAATCCTACATATTCGTCTCAGTAAAGGCAGAAAAAGCATTTCACAAAAACCAACACCACTGCATGACAAAAACACTCAATAAATTAGGAACAGAAGGTAATTACTTCAATAAGATAAAGGCCATATATGAAAAACCCAGTTAACATCATACTCAATTGTGAAAGAATGAACGCTTTCACAGAAATACAAGAAGGCTGCCTGCTTTCACCACTTCCACTCAACACTGTACTGGAAGTTCTAGCCAGAGCACTGTGATGATGACATAGTTATTCTGAGTTGCTGCCTAGGCATTTTACAGTTTGACAACCCTGCTCACACCTGGAGTCTGGACCTTTAGATAAGGTCCAGACTAAGTTTAGGATTCCCACAAGTTCCTGCCTTGCTTTTCCCAGGGCACCTTTAAAAATAAACATGTAGAGTTGAGGCCAAGAAAAGTTAGCGACCTCTGCCCCAACTACCTTGTAAGTAACAGGTGCTTACTACCCTGCTCTCAAATCTCTTGCTCATTCGAGACCTGGGACAGAAGACTGCCCTTCTCCTGACTCACTGCCCACCTGTTTATGGGATCTGTAAGTAATAAATCTTGTGACTTTACTTCCTTTGCATGGGTGTACTGAAACTGTGCCTTCAATTGAAACAATCCCAGGGTTTTCCCAAGGTGGGAGCTCAGATGCTGAGGGAGCTACCTGTTATCCCTGTGTGGGTGGCTTGTGCCTCCTCATTCAGTAGTCATAATCTGCATATTCTTAACTGAATACACCACCTATTGGAGGCTCCCAACACAAGCACCTAGACAAGAAAAGGAAATAAAAGGCATCCAAATTGGAAAGGTGAAAGTAAACTTATACCTGTTCCAAGATAGCAGGGTCTTATATGTAGAAGACTCTAAAGAATCCACAAAAAACTATTAGTGCAATAAACAAATTCAGCAGAGTTGCGGGATATAAAAGATACACAAACAAATCAATTGTATTTCTATACACTAGCAGTGAACAATATGAAAAGGAAATCTAGTCAAGGAGACGTAAGACTTACATACTAAAACCACAAAACACTGCTGAAAGAAATTAAAGGAAGACATAAATAAATGGAAAGACATCAGTGTTCACGGATTTGAAGACTTAATGTTGTTCAGTAGATAACACTACCCAAAGCAAACTACTGATTCAATGCACTCCCTATCAAAATCCCAATGACAGTATTTGCAGAACTAAAAAAGTACACCCCCAAATTCATGTGGAATCTAAAGGTATCACAAGTAGCCAAAACAATACTGTGAAGGAATAACAAAGTTGAGAGACTCATAATTCCTCAAGTACAAAACTTAATACAAAGCTACAATAATGAAAACTGTGCAGTACTGGCATAAATATGGACGTATAGACGAACTGAGAACCCATAAATAAACTCTCACGTATATGGTCAATTGATCTTTGAATTGGTGCCAAGACCATTCAGTGGGAAAAGAACAGTCTCTTAAACAAATGTTGCTGGGAAAACTGGATATCCATATGCCAAAGAATAAAGATGAACCCTACCTCACATCATAGAGAAAAGTTAACTCAAAATGGATCCAAGGCCTAAACTTTGAGCTAAAACTATAAAACTGTTAGAAGAAAACATACGAGCAAATGTTCACGGCCTTAGATTTGGCAGTGTTTTCTTAAATAACACCAAAAGCATAGGCAATAAAGGGGAAAAACAGATAAACTGGACTTCACCCAAATCAACAACTTGTACAAGAAAGGACACTACCAAGAGAGCACAAAGATAACCCACAAAATAGAATAAAATATTTACAAATCATATATCTGACAAAAGTTTAATACGCATTAAATATAAAGAACTCCTATAACACAAGAACAAAAACCCAATAAAGAAGGGAGTCAAAAGGTACAAACTTCCAGTTATGAGTAAGTTCTGAAAATGCAATGTACAGCATGGTGACTATAGTTAACAATATTATATTATATACTTGAAAGTTGCTAAACCATTAAATTTTCAGTGTTCTCACCACACACCTAAAAGGGTAACTGTGTGAAGTGATAAATGTGTTAACTAAACTTATAGTGGTAATCATTTCACAATATATACATGTATCACATCACCATGTTGTGCACCTTAACAATGTTATATATTACATCTCAAGAAAGCTTGACACAACTTTTTATTTAAAAAAATTTGAAACATTGATTTGATTAACATTAAGTGCTTCTGTTCATCAGAATACATCAATAGAGTGAAAAGCCAAATAAAGGTCCAGAATGTATGAAGATACTCCCTCGAGTCAATAATAAAAAGACAAACAATCCAATAAAAATGGGCAACAGACCTAAACAGGCATTTTACAAGAGGGAATCCAAATAGCCAACAAGCACCAATAAGTGAAAACGTACTCAACATAATTAGCCACCAGTGAAATGTAAAATTAAAAGTCACTACAGAAACCCTTAAACATAATATTTATCTATATAGATGAATGATTAAATTGATGATTGTGTTGGTTCAATGTTTTATTACTTTACTACTTTCTTCCCTGCTTGATCCATTGATTACTGAGAGGAGTGTCTATTCTGATTCAGTTAAGCTATTAGTCAGGGGGGAGGATATACCTCAAGTGGTAGAGTGGCATGCTTAGCATGCACAAGGTCCTAGGTTCAATCACCAGTACCTCCTCTAAAAACTAACTAAATAAGTAAACCTAATTATCACCCCTCCCCAGCGAAAAAACAAACAAATAAAATGCTTAGGGAAAAAAAAAGATATTAGTCAGACTTGGTCACTCCTTCGAACCATCCAATGGTTTCCCATATCCTTCAGATCAAAGCCTTCTGAGCCCTCTAGCCCTACCACTGACTCTACTGCTTCCCCTCTTCTCTTCTCTCCCATTCTATTCTCCTTCTGTTGCTCCGTCTCGGCCACTAGCCATTTACTCTTCTTGAAATGCTCCTTCCCAGGATAACTGCAAGGCCTCCTCCCTTGCCTTCTTCAAGTCTTTGCTTAAATATCACCTTTACAAATAGGCCTGCGCTAACCACTCTACAGTATAACTGCACTTTTTCCCCATATATGTTTAAGGGTCACGTCTTATCTGTCTGTCTGACAACTTAATACACTCTAGCCATGATTTTACATGTCTGAGATTTAAACTGTAGCTTCTATTGTAAAGGGCGGTAGAATTCATTCATAACTAAAAACTGAAAAGAAATACCATCCATATTATAAAAAGAAAATACACCACCTTTTTAGATGGAAGTAGAAAATCACACAATGAAACTGCTATAGCCACAGAGGTTAAGAGGGCAATGAAAAAGACCTGTGCTTGCAACACTGTCTTAAGAAATCATATGCTCAGAAAAAGGAAGAGCAGAGATTGAGAAACATGTCTCATCAGAGCAGGAGCAGCAAACGAGTGAAAACAAAGGCAGAGAGGGGTTTTCTTTAGGAAAGGCTGGCCTCTGGAAGACAGGACTGAAGAGAGACAAACGAACCCCGGAGGCTCATTCTTTCTCAACTTTCAGGAGGTGAGCAGAAAGCCAGCTTTGCAGGCCTGAATTCAAAAGCAGAGTAGGTGTACCCCCTGGAAGCCCCAGAAAGCTCCAGCTGCTACAGGGTCACAAAGAAGGGTCCCTACCCTTCCTTCCCCAAGTATTTAGAGGATTACGGCACCACATCCCTCTCTGGAGGCCCCTCCTGTGAGGCGTCCAGAGCACCTGCTCCTGCCCTAGGGGACAGCAAGAACCTGGGACACGGGGAGTGCTGTGTATTTTCTGCTCATAAAACTTCCCCTAGTTGACTTGTTTTTACTTACACTACATGGCCTTAGCAGGGTGTGTGCCTTTGCCCTCTTTGCACAATGATGGACAGTTATGAAGGGGAAAATGAGATCGTAAAGGCCAAGATAGACAGCTATCAAAGAAAAAGGGCAAAGCATTTGAATCCAATTACCCTTAAAAGGGACTAGAGAAGGCCTTATCTTGTTATCAAGCAGAAAGAACACCTGGGGTCCAAAGAAATCTGTAAGGAGGAGGAAGGTAAAGCCTGGAAGAGCCCGGAGCGGCTCCCCAGGGGGAAGATGGCTTCTGGAGCTGCAGAGAGAGAAGCCACAGTAAGAGCACGGTTACCTCTCAGAACTGGGCCAGCAATACTCAGTGGTGCAGAAAACGGGAAGAAGCAGCATGGCATACTGGCTACGTCTCCAGGTGGCCTGGCTGTACGTGGGAACAGAGTGAGGGGCTCTCAACTATCACCTAGAACAGGGTCTGACCCTGGGAGCGCTCGTGCTTGTTGAGTGAACGTCTATTAAAGGGATCCAGGCAGGACGACCGGATCATAAGCTCACCAGGTCACATGTTGGGGGGGGGGGGAGGACATCTGGCAGCTGTAGAGGCGGCACATGCAGGAATGGAGGAAAAGCCCCCTCAGGAGGTCTGAGGGCACTGCTCGCAAGCATGGAGCGGCTGCATCACTAAAACCCATAGTCGATGGAGGCTTGAGGAGCCAGAAACACAGGCCCAAAGAAGAAATGGACACAGGAAGCATGAATGTGCTGCTTGAGAATGAAAGGCACCCCCCACCTATTCCAAGAAGGCCTGGTGATTGGGGCTGCCACTACTACAAATTTCTAAATTGTGCAAGGCAGCAGCATTGCCTCCAAACCACTATCCAGAGCTGAGGCTGGGCAGATGCCCTCCAGGTGTGATGAATACAGGTGCTGGTAACTTCTCAATAGTTTTCTCCCAAATGAGTTTGGATTCACAAGTTGGAGATACTGAAAACTGGCACAGGATTCTTAAGTTCCAGTGAAACTGAACCAAGATTTTCTCACTTGCCCACCTTCCCTCAGATACACTGTGTTTTCATTATGGTCTTTGCTTCTGGGACAGGTCCTTGCCTGAGATACTGTTAGGTGCCGGGGACTGGCTTCTTTTCTAAATGTTGTGGTTGTAGAGGCCAATGCTGTGGTAACTTCTGAGGTCCTGTTGACTGCTTGGATTCTTATTTTTTGTTGCTGTTTTAAGTGAGGCTTATAAGAGACTGGCGTTGAATTTGGGGGCTGGGTGGCTCTGGGGCAGCAGGCCAGCCACATTCTGCAGCACCTTTATTGCTCTCCGCCTGCCTGCCATTCCCTTCTCTGTTGGTTCTAAACTTGGGTGGGGACAAAGAGTGTTATTTACTGTATAATCTCCCCAGATGAAAACACTCGACCTCACGTGTACTCTGTAGGCATGTTGTTGAGGATGGTCAAAGCAACTATAAAATACTCAACTAGAGCTGCAGTGTGCGCACACAGGGTGGGGCAGAGAGAGTGAAGGTGAGTTCATGAAGATGGCCTAAAAACCAACAAAGCCCCTAGAGAATTTTCACAGCTACCTGAGTCTAAGGATATGTTAATAAAAGAAAAAAGTAGAAAACAAGGTGGAACTGGGGCACCTGGGAGATAAGACTAAACCAGGCATCAGGTCAGCATAACCCCATCCTGAAAAGGCAGAAATGGATGTGTGCCCCCAGTAGTCCAACACAGTGAGAAACAGGATCACACCTTGTGGAGACCAGCAGCCAGCACTGCAGAACCTCCCTTCAAGTCTCTAGGGGGGAGTTCCACACCTGTGCACATAAGCACTGATGTCAATTAAAAGAATGAGCCATGCTTTAAGCTAATTAGCCGTCATTTCTATCCAGTCTTCCCAGTTCAGTGAGTTCTGTCAACAAAGCATCTTCAGCACTTTCTTCAACCTGTTACTGCCTGTGCTGGTCATACTTCTCACTTGTTTCTCTGCATTCCCACTGTCCCCACTTTGCAATCTCTTAGCCCACACACCACACACAGGAATACCCCAGCTCTCACCTCCTCACCAGGACTGCTTCAGTAGTCTCTAAAGTGACCTGTCCCACACCTTCTGCCAGGACTCATGGAAAAAGCTCAATTTCCTCAGTCCTATCACTTGTCTCCCCCTACCCCCACCCCTGCCACTCACACACACAGAGCTGCTGTGTGATGCCCCCTTGTTTCCCCCATGCAGACCTGGGCTCCAGCCAAGACTACTCTTTCACCACTCCCATAGAAGCCATGCTCCTCTGTGCCTCTGGAGGATTTTTCTAATAATCCAGACCCACTCTGAGCCTGGCTTTTCTTCCTGATCTCCCAACATACTTGGACTTGCCCACAGCGCTGTCCCCCAGGCAGATGATTTTCACATTGTCATCAGCATCGTATTTCTCCTGGTCCAGCTCATAGGGTTTGGCTTTGTCCCCGGCCATTGGGTCCTGGCTGTAGAAAGGGGATCAGCTCACGGGAGGGGGGGTCTTGTCACTGTCTGGGAAGATCAAGAAGAGGCTGTTGTTAAAGAGATGAGAAGTCTCCTCAACTGAATCTACTTCCTTTTCCTGGACAGAGGAGACAATGAGCTGATGAGAGGGGCCCAAGGACACACTTATACCCTTCACTATTCACCACCAAGCTGGCTAGCACTTGCTGAACCATGGGGCTGTGATCTTGTCTCCACCAAGATCTTCATAGGATGCTTTACGCCATGTCATCTCTTTACTGCAGCTATGCTCAGGACCACAACTCACAGCCCCACCTGGAGACACAGTATTCTAAAGCCATGTTGAAGCTTTACAAGTTTTATACACATACGTTTTCTCATTTGTGAAACAGGGACAAAAACCAGTGCCCAACACATGACTGATGTGAGACATTGTCTGACAAAGAGACAGGGCTCTGTAAGCCTGAATTCTCATTACTGAATGACAGATCACACAGCCAAAGATGCCTAACCTGTGTTCCTGATCTTCTACCTCATGCCTCTAATCTCCACTTCATTTTCCATCCTACTTCAATCAGTAGCTGCCTTTTTCTCTCTAAACCCAGGCATTCCCCAGACCCTCTTCTCTGGGGTTATTTCAACCTCTACTAGTTTCAAGAATCTCCTAAATGCTGATGATGCCAAATCTGTATCTCCACCTAGATCGCCTTCCTCAGTGCCAGACTCAGGTATGCAACTGCCTAGCAGATTCTGACTAGCACACTATTCTACACAGGCCTAAACAACATGTGAAAACACAAAACTGAAGCCCTGCCCACCCCAAAGTCACTCCTCACATTCCTCGTCTGTACAAGACATCATTAGCCACCCAATGCCAACATCTAGGCGTAACATAATCTCTAGCTCTATTCCACTATCCTCAGGCACAAATGTAACTTTACAAACACTACTGAGAATATGCCACAGTCCACACTCCAAGCTAACTAGGCACAGAACCGATGCAATGACAAGGCAGCAGCAGTACCGCACTTACTGAGCACCCACCACAGGCAGAGCTTGCACCCGGCTCATAGGATCCCAGACACGACGGCAGAGTCTACTGTGGCAAGAGCTATGACTGATGTGTCCACAAGGGTGGAAAATACCAACAGGACCCCCGAATTTCCCTGACTGCAATGCTGCTGCCTCTGCTCAGGTAGGGACTCAGCCTCGTTTACCGAGATACCCTCAGCCTCAAAACCAGTGACTGCGGAGCAGTGACTGGGAAGTGGCAGATGCTTGGTTAGCATAGTGAGGGGCTGCCCCTTCCACCTCCACCCTGCAGCTGGAGCGACCGTTCGAAAGCCAAACGCAGCCAAATCCATTCTCGAAAACTTCCAATGGCTGTCGAGGTCCTCGCGACTCAGTGGGCAAGCTCTTTTCCACTTAAGTAGTTTCGGGCACCGAACAGGTCTGGGAACACCTCACCTCCGCGGCCAGCCTAGGCTGCCATCGCCCCCGCACCGCCGCGCGAGCCTACCGTCCCGTTCTCCGCCCCCCGAGGCTTTGGAGGGCGGGTCCCACATGCGAGACTGACGTCTCCCACACGCCTTCTCGGGCGCTCCCGGGAAGGAGGCTGGAGACCACGGGAGCCGCAGGTCGGCCTGCCCACGGCCAGCCAACCCCGGATCCCGCGCCCCGCGAGGACCCCGCGAATCAAGCGGGGTACCGCCGCGCCTCACTCGGTTCCAGCTCTGCCAGCGTTCTCGCAGCTGCTACGCAACCGCGCAAGGACCCCGGGAGGGCTGCCCGGCCCAAGGCCTGAAGGACCCCGCCGGGCGCTGCCTGGCTAGCGCGGTGCCGGGCGAGAGTGGCGCCTGCGGGTGAGCATCGGGATCCGGCTGGCCTGGGGCTGCCAACAGCCGGGAGTCTGCGGCGGCCTTGGGCCCGGGGACTCAGCCGGGGTTCAAGCGGCCGTCGGCCCCGGGCGTGGCTGGGCAGCGGGGGTCTGGGGAAGCGGCCTGGGGCCTCCCGTGCGCGGGTGCTGGGGGGCAGGCGTGGGGCCGAGCCTCAGGAGTGAGGAGTCCGCACGTGTCGGTGCCCACGTGCGGGGGTTCTTTGGGGTGATGGAGGGGCGGGGCCTCGTGTGTGGGAGGCATATGACCAAGCGACTTCTAAAGTTTGTAATTCTGCAGTGGGCGATTTGAACATTTTTTTTTTTTAATAACTCGTTTGTTGTTATCCAAGAATGGAGCCAGCCGGGAGTGGGCCAGATTTGTCAGGGAACTTAGTCTCCCTTCCACGCAGGCCAGCAGGGGAACGCTGGCTCCGGGGCATTCACTGACTTATTCAGGAAGGACTTGAGAGGGCAGCCGTGGGCTGTGGAGAACAAAACAGAGCTGCCTTCTTGGAGCTGACCTTCCGGTGGGACAGACACGTGTAAATCAAATAGTTGTACCAACACAATTACAAGCATGTCCTCCGAAGAAAACGCGCAAGGAGCAGGGAGAGCGTGTGACAGGGGAAGAGGGCTGAGCTCCCGTGAGCGGCGCTAACCAAGGGAACGCCGCGGCACTCCCGCGCCCCGCTTCGCGAGAGCCTCCTAACGCTCCCGCGGCTCCCCGAGCGCGCAGCGGGGGCCAGAGGACAGCCAGGCTCCACCCCGCCCAAACCCGCCCCAAAGACCCGGCCGCAGCGTAAGGACAGGACAGGAGACCTCGGGCAGCACCTTCCTCCCCGACTCCCACAGGCTTCGTGGGAAGGGGCACAGGCGACAGCGGACGTGTCACTGCCCCGTAAGCTGACCCGGCAGGGCTCCTACCTCTGCGCGGGGACACCGGAGCCTGTGAGCGGACGCTTCTCCGGGGCAGCCCCGGGCCCTCTCGCCGGCCCCCCAGCCCCGGGGTCCCGGGGAGGAAGGAGGGGCCGGCGCCTGAGGGAAGAGGGTTAGCTCGACCCCCCCACCCCACCTCGGGAACACGCCTGCCGCGTCTGCCCACGCGACTGTGAGTTCACACAGACGCGCACTCACCGCGGACCGCGGACTTCGGCAGAGTTTCCAGCAGCAGCTCCCGCGGCCTCTCCCGCCTCTCCCGCGGGAGGGGCCGGCGCTTCTCCGGGATCGGAGGCCACGCCCACTCCTGAGGGGGCGGGGGAGGGGAAGGGAGTGGGAGGAGCGCCTCCCAGAACTGACCTGCCCCAACCCCAGAAATGGCTGCAACCCTCCAGCTCCAGAGGGGACCCTACTGTGGGGACAGCACTGCCCCGTTGGGGGCCACGCAGCCTCACAGCCAACAGTCTGAAGGGACCTGACCCTCACAGAGAACGTGAGAGTATCCAGACTGTGACCATGGCATCTAGTGGTCAGAGGTGAGGACACAGGTTGTCCTGGGTGTCACCACGGGGCCCAGGGGTCAGAGGATGAGGACATCCTGGATGTGACCACAGGGCCAAGGATCGGAGGACAGGGGTGTGAGGATGACCTGACTGCCTGACTGGGCTCTGGTCACTGTCCATCACTGCAGTCACTGGACCCCAGTGCCAGAGCATCATCCCTGAGATGTCTATGCCTGTGATTTCTGAGCATGTTGGTCAACAAACGACCAGGTCCTCCACTGAAGTGCTGGCCCTTCTACCCTGAGTGGCCCTTGCCAGGCCCCAACCAGAGTGTGTGGTCTCAGGGGCTACAAGTGGATCCCCAGGGCACATCCATACCTGGGCCCTGAGGTGACCACAGCCCAGGAGGGTGGGTTCCTCACATGTGTCATCCTTTCAGGGAGTGTCTTGCACATCTGCACCCCTCATGCTGGCTGGAGGCCAATGGAACAGAGTGGACAAACGCTGGGGTGGCTCAGAAGGCTGACTGGGGTGAATTCTCTGGGGGGCCTCTCTCTCACTCTTGACTGTACCCTTGTCCCTCAGTCACTGCTGCACATGGACTTGGGGCTGCTGTCCTCTTATGGGGATGTCCACTCAGCTGCCCAACAGCATCCATCTGACTCCTCTTTCCCTCCCTCCCTCCACCTCCTACCCTTCATATTTCCTGCCCCGCCCCTGCTCTCCCTCCCCTGGCCCCAAGCTCTCCTCTCTGCACCCTCCACAGCCCAGGGCCCCAGGTGGAGCCTGTAAAAGGGGGCCTTGGCTTCCTCCTCCCCTGCTCCCCACACTGCCTGAAGACTAAACCCTCACTCCTGGCCAATGCTCACCTTCCCCCAGGTGAGGTTTCCTCCTGCCCTTCACCCTCCTGCCTTCAGGGGGCAGAATCATGGCCCAAAGTTGTCAAATCCTGGAGCCTGGGACTTCATCAGGCTCCCTGAAAGAGGGGAATTAGGTTGCAGAACAGCTGAGTGTGGAGCAGGGGGAGTTTCCTCATCACACAGGCGGTTGGTGCAATCACAGGGCTGTAAATGTGGATGAGGGGCAGGATGGGTGTCAGTGACTCTGTGGGAAGGACTCCCTCACCATTGCTGGCTTTGCACTGGGAGGAAGAGTCCCGAGCCAAGGATGCAGGGCTCCAGTAACTGGAAAGACCCTCCCCTGGAGCCCCCGGAAGGAACCACCCTGCCCACACCTGCACCAGTCCAGAGAGACTACGTAGGACTTGTGACCTACCAGACTTTTGCGGAAGCTGTAACAGCAGCTGCAGGGGACTAATGCAGTGTCTCTTTCCTGCAGCTGCTTCCCCTGCCTGATTCTGCCCTCCACCTCCTTCCTCCAGTCCAGCTCAGAGGCTGCCTCCTCCATGCAGCCCTCCCAGCTGTACCGAGGCCAGAAGTTCTTTCTCTCCCTGTTCCCAGCATCCAGGCCCTTGTCCTGCTGCCCCTCACACCCTCACACATGGGGATGAAAGCTACCTCTGTGTCATTCCTGCTATAAGGGCACAGGGACCAGGTCCCACATATGCTTGTGGCCCAGACAGTTGGAGCAATACCTCCTACAGAGCAGCTGATCTGTCTCAGAGATAAAGACCCCGACATCATCCAATGCGACAACCACATCAATTTCCTAAGCCTGGAGAGTGGGAGGCTTTTCTAAAAAATCTTGGCGTAGATTTTTTTTATTGTTAAATATTGTTTTGTTTTCAAGGGAACAATTCAGTAGTGTTTATCACACTCACAGTGCCTGCAAGCACCACCTCTCTCTGGTTCCAGCACATCCTCATCCCCCAAAGGAGACCCCATCCCACTAACCACTCACTCCCCATATCCCCTCCCTTTCCCCTGAAAACACCAGATTACTTTTGACCCCATAGATTTGCCTGCTGTGGACATTTCATGTAAATGGAGCCAAGGAAATGTGACATTGGTGTCTGTCTTCTCTCCTGAGCATCATGTCTTCAGGGTTCATCCACATTGCAGCAGGTGTCAGGGCTTTGTTCCTCTAGGCCGAGCCATTTTCCACTAGGGAATGAGAGTAACTGTCACTTCAAACAGAAGTGACAACCTGTACACCCCATTCTGACAGAGCAACCCCAGGGGAACAGTGTAACCTCATTACATTAGATGTTCTTTTTGGGGATCTGGACAAACACACAACCTGTCCCCCTCCTAACAAACCATCACGCTGAGCACAGGGGACCCAGGTAAAGGTAGGGGGTACACGTGAGGCAGAGGCCCCAGAGGTGGAGACTCAGGGAAACCTGCATCACTCCTCGCTGACCCACTGACCCTATCTGGGCCCCTACCCTACTGTGGACGTCCCCACATCTAAGCCCTGACCCCCTCCATCTGAGCCCTGACCCCACAGCGGACGTCCCTGCATCTGAGCCCTGACCTCATGGTGGACATCCCTCCCACATGGTTCCTGCAGCCCTGTGGCAGCCCCCAGCCTTATTCTCCTCCTCCTTCTCTTGTCTCTGATCAGCCTGCCTGTGGGTCCCAGAAGTGTTGGTACAAACTCTGGAATGGCTCACCTGGGTCAGCCCCATCCCTGCCTCTTGACTTTGGACATAAACTTTGTCCCTTCCGTCCTTGGTTCCTGACAGGAATTGGGGGTGTCACGGTGACATTTATCTCATTACACCTTCATTGTAATGCTAAAAATCGCTCCACTTACACCGTGACAGTTCCGAGGCGGACCATAAAAGGCCAGAAAGTGGGCAGTGGCCCAATTCCTGGGAGATCCCCACCCATCCCCCAAATAACAAGACTATTCCTCCCACTTGTTAGCCTGGGAAATTACTTAACCCATAAAAACTTATGAACCCCGTGCCCTGGGGCTGCTCTCACTTCCTGAGTGGTCTACTTTCTGCTTATGCCTGACTCTCTAAATAAGCTTGCTTTCCCTCTACTAAGGCTCGCTCTTGAATTCTTTCCTGTGCGAAGCAAAGAACCGTCACTAAGTGGTCTGTCCTGAGGACCCCTGCAGGTCCCAGGACATGACACTTTCCATGCCAGCAATGGTAGAGACTGGGGATGAGAGTGGTCACTGCAGCATCACTCAGCTCCTCCTCTCAGTGATCAGGAGAGGGAAGGCTAGAGGAGCCCAAGGCCCAACATAGGTGAAGCTCACCCCACCCCACCACAGGGACCCCTCCGGCCCCATCCTGCTTACTCAGGCCCACCGTCTGCACCCCCCAGTATCCATGTCCCACTGACCCACATTCCTGGTGTGAATGTCCATGTACACAAGCTGCTTCCCACAGAGGATATCCACCTCCCTCCAGCTGTCATTCTCCCTGACGACAACCTGGACCCTGCATGTCCTGAGAAGGAGGAAACCGAGGAAGAGGCTGGTCTGTCCTGCCCACCTCCTGGGGGCCACTGAGCCTTGAGGTCTGGATGCTTCCAGGTGTGGGATAAACCTGCCACTGCTCATTGGAGCCTCCCCCTCTGAGATCCAGGAAAAAGGAGGACCCACTAAAATGAGCCCGTCCCGAGGATCAAGTCCACTTGGATTTGCCCTCCTGACCCTAAACTAAGACCTGCGGAAAACAGAGCCTGTGATTCCCCTAAAGCTTGTTCTGCAAAGTTTCCACCAGATCCCTTTCTACCCTGTTCTGAGCAAAGTGCTAGTCAATCCACACTGCCGTCCCCTCATGAGCAGACCGGGAAGCTGAGGCTCCGAGGAGCCAAGTGACTGCCCAGAAGCACAGACGTGGAGCCACAGAGTGGAGTCTGTGCTCACCACCTGCCCATGGTGGCCCACAGCAGGTTCCACATCCCCCCTCTGAGGGACCAGCTCACAGAGCCTCCTCTTAGGAGGACTCGCCTTGCAAAACCTTCTCTTCAGTGGAACTCATTACAAAACCTTCCTTTAACAAGATTCATCTTACAATCCTGTTTTTAGGGTCACCCAGGAGGCTTGTCACCCTGAAGTGGGTTCAGCCTTGTTTACGAGGGCAGCTTTCTGGAGTCACACTCACCACCTGCTTGTGAACTCCCAACTCAGGCCCAGAAAGCCCCCCCCCGAGCCCCGAGCCTCATGGCTCTGCCTGTGTCCCTGCTCCCCTCCTGCCTGGTCCCTCCCTCCCGTGTCCCCTGCAGAGTCACCAGGAGCTCCCACCTGCTCAAGGCAGGCTGCCTGCTCTGCCCTGGGGAGGCCTCTGCTGTGTCAGGTAGAAGAAACAGGAGGTACCTGTGGGGCCATCCTCACACAGCACAGCAGCCAGCACCCACCTACTGACCTGGTCAGTCTGGATAGGCCTGGGTGGGGCTCAGAAACCTGGAACATCTCTTGGTTCTCATTTCATTCCAGCACTGCCCAGGGGTGAGTAGCTAAACAACTCTGCCAGCAGCAAAGTGAGGATGTGTGTTCTCAGGCCCCTCCCAGGATATGGTGCTCACCTGGCCAGGAACCCAGCAGCCCACGGGGTTCACGTGGGTGGGCACTGGGAGGCCCCAGGTATTTGAGCTCAGCAACTAGGGAAGGTGGGGCTGCCTCCTGGGGTGTGGGGAGCGGCAGGATCACAGTCCTGTGAGGGGCCTGTTAGCCAAGGTGAAAGGGGACGCAGGGATGCAGAGGTTGGAGAGATGCATCTGGCCTGGGAGAGGGGTCCAGAGAGGAAGGGGAGAGACTGGGTGGGGGCAGGTGGGTTACAGCAGACTCCATGCAAGGGACTGCAGGCCTGATGGAAGCAACTCAGAGCTGGAGAGGAGTGGCCGGCAGGTAGTCAACTTAATTCTATTCCTTGGTAAAGCTGCTGTGTCAGAGTTTGAAACACCACCAGGAGACCCTGAGCCCAGTTCTGCCCTGGCTTCATCCAAGGCGCTCAAGTGGAAAACAGAACCACTGCAGGCCCCGCCCACGTCCGCACAGAGAACGGATCCCATCAGGGTTAGGGTTAGGGTAAGGGTTAAGCATCAGGGTCAGGGTCAGGGTCAGTCCTCTGGGGACCAAAGCATTTCCATCCACCGCACTGGCTGCCACGTGCAGTGGCAGGGCCAGCGGCTGGGGGGCCATGTGGATGCTGTGGGGTATCCACGGCGGTTCATGGTTCTCACCTGAGACACAGAGGGAAGGACCCTGGTCCTAGGGCACCGCTGGGAGACAGAGGGTCCTGCCTCCCCGGCAGGACCCACCAGGAGGCCGTCCCAGGGTCCAAGGTGCTGAGGTTCCCACAGCCAACAAACGGGTGAGGGCTGAGGCCTCAGAGGCCCTGACTAGTGAGGGGCCTGGTGAAGAGCTGGAAATTCTGACAATATGAACAGTGCATGTTCTGCTGTCCTGGATGCCACAAATTACTATTCTCAATGTGAGAAATTCATACACACCCAGACAGGCAGGTGTAATATACAGGAGGTAGTCTGCCCAGAAGCGCCTGCCCTGTGTATGCTCTGGTGAAAATCATGTGACTGGATGTCCCCCTGACATCAGGACCCAACTGCTTAGATTTCTACTCAGCAGTTTGTCCCTCTCAATTTTTATTTCAGCATTTCCTATTTAAAATTTGGAATGCACCAATTCTTGCTTCCAAACCACAATGGTTCTGTTGCTGGGTCCTCTAATGAGGGAGATAATCTGGCTTGAACAGCTGTAGAAGGATTCACTTTCTCCCCTGAGCCCCCAGGTGGGAAACCCTTGGGAACAGTTACGGAGGAAAGTCCAGGCAGGACCATCTGTCCAGCGAGCCCTTGGGCTGCCGAGCTGGATTTTCACACCCAAGAGGGAAGTAACCCACCTCCTGAATGCATTTTGTGAAACACCACCCACTGTTACCAACAGGACTGGGACACACGTCATGTCAAGACAGGAAGGCAGGATGTGGGCGTGAGCCCTCCGGCTCCTCAGGTGTGAGAAGGCGTCTCCCAGGTGTACACTCAGCCCTGAACTTTGCTGACCTTCTGCCTTGAATAGACTCATACTCTCTGGACAGTGATGTGGGTCCTGGAGTCAACCAGTCTGATAAGGAGTCTGCACAAAAGCATCCCGGGGACCAGCGCTCCAGACGCCCAGCCATGGACACCTGCTGACATTTATCAAGTGCTTACAGCGTGCTCAGGGAGAAGGAAGAAGAAGCTGTTTTCTTCTATTTCCAGTGCAAATCAGAGATGCACAAGTCCATTTGAATCAACCACAGGAGTTTTCAAAAAAGATGTTTTCCTGATATAATGAAGGACATCTCAAAGAGAAGTTACCTCATCTCTTTGGGGGGAGGGAAGATGGGTTTGTATAACCCATCTTTTCTTATCACAAATAATTTAAAATATAATGCCAATATAAAGTGGATTTTAGTGGACTTAACTGAAATCCTCATCGCCCCACTAAATACAGTGCGGAGCAGCAATCGGCTCGGCGCTCACTTTGTGCGGGAAGAAAAAGGGGTTCCTCCTGGTGCCCTAGCCGCCTGAAAGGGGGTGACACAGACCACGGGGAGCTTTTAAATTTAGGCTATTGTGCAAAAGAAAATCTGGGATTATGTCAAGTGCAGTCAGGCACTAGAAGGCGTTGTTAAAATCAGGAACTTTGCTGTTGAAATTGTTAGGCTTAATGCTGCAGAGCTACGAAGAGTCTCCGGTAGACATTTGTGATATTTACATTTTTATCTCATCAAACAATTAAAATAGAGGTCATTTCAGGGGACATTTTTTTTATCATAGAAAATTGAGTTGAAAGTAAGCACTTGTGAGATCTACTCTCAGGCACATTTTCCCAGCAGCGCTGTGAGCAGAGTCCGGGAGATTCAGTGCGGCATCTGCCCAGAGAGGGGAGGACCCTCCTGGCTCCGCCCACTGCGGGCCTCGCGGCGCCCTGGAAACCAAGGTTAAGGGGCAGAGTTGCTGCCTTTGAAATTTGTGTACTGAGTGTTTAGTTCCACCTTCTGGTTGAGGAACTCAACACCCTTTAAAATGAGTGAAAGCCTGCACGTGAATGGTGTGTTATGATTGCTGCAAGTTGTTTTAATCTAAGCTGCAAATGCTTTAATCTAAGCTAGCAAAGTTGGTTACTTCGCTAATAGCAGGCTCTGAAATGATCAGACTTTTGGAATTTAAAGTTCCAGAAATGCACATCATTAGTGTTTTATCAGCCCAAACTATTATACAACTTTGATCTAACTCACAAAACTGAGTACACATTGTAGGCGGCTTCTGTGTCTGAACATCTGTGTTCGCTGAAAAGATAATAATTACAACAGATAAAAATAGTTGTCTGTTGTAATTTTACTTTTTCCTTCTTTTCACTTAAAACTGTCAAAAACTCTGAAAGTTTTTGCTTACCTAGTTAACAGAAACAAGCAATATTTTTATTTTATTTTGGCTACTTGTTACATAATTCAGATAGTTACTAAAGGAACAGGATCATAACAGCAAATATTTTAAATTTTAGTTTATCATTTTTATATAAATGCCAGTGAATTATTTCCTGAGTGGGTGAGATATGTACAATGTTTAAAAGCAACTTCTGGTGTTTGTGGAGAAGCATTTTAAAAAATACTTTTTGAGGTGAATTTGAGTTGCAAAGGAGGAGAATGCCTGTGATAACAAGTGGACAGCAACTTGAGAACACGCCAGGACCACAGCCCTGAGCCTCTCCGGCCTCCACCCACCCTAGTTCTGTGGGGGAAGGGGAGGGTCTCAGCCCCCAGCCCATGCTGGGGTACGTGCCCTTCCACCCACAACTCATTTTAGAAACTTTCCTGACTTTCCCGCCTTCCCCTCTCATTCACACTCCTGCGTCTCCTCATTTTTTGTTGGATCTCGTGTGTAAACGGCACTAGTAAGTAGTCTCTCCACCCAGAAGAGCAAACTCTGAGAAGCGCTGCTAACCCAGGAGCCCTCTGACCACTTGCCTTGTAAACCTGGCAGGGGGAGCCCTGCCCTCTCGAGGCCTGGAGTCTCCTGAACTCCAGGTCCTGCAGCCCTTGCCTGAGGAACTGGCCTCTCACTGATGTGGCATCCAGTGCCCTTTGTAATTTCTCTGGAGTTTTTCTGTGGGTTTCCTTAACGCCAGGAACGTTCTCAATGCTGCTCACTCCCAGCCTTAGAATTCTTTTCTCTGCAGCCCTGCTTCCTCGTCAGGGTCCTTCCACGAGGCTGCAGGACTGGGCACCACAGGAGGTGTGACCCACGGGGAGCTGAGCCCACAGCATCCATGGCGCCCTCCAGCCTCAGCTACTTCCTTCATTGCTCTCAGCTCTGTTTAGGGTCATTTACATTAAAAAAAATGGGCAAGTGTTTAGTAAGACAGTGGTGCATAATTAACGTGCCCACCCCCCACTCCAACCTGCTTGGTTTGCTCCATCCATGAAGCAGGGAGCGTTCTGGGGACAGCCCCTGAAAGGGACACGAAGCTGCCCCTCAAGTGCATCTGTGGGTGAGCAGAGGTGACCCAGGAGGGACTGTTGGCCCAAGGTTCCCATCAGTTCATTCTCCAAGTGCTACCCGAGTTGTCCACAAATTAAAGATTGGCAATTAGAGGAAGCTTCTGGGAGCTGTTCAACGCAGCATGGGAAGCGCGCATCTGCGGCCTCTCTCTGAGCAGCACCGCCTCCAACATCCATCCAGAGTTCCTCCCCAGACCCTGCTACTGCGGACCAGGTGGCGGGAAACCAGGGGATGGACCTGTAAACCCTGCGGCATGCCCTATTGGGGGCGCTGTTGAACATGTGTGAAACCCTCACAGGTGAAGTAGAAGAAGGTGGTGGGATGGTCTGTGGTGAGGGACCCTGGGGTCTGGAAGGTGTCACAACCATGAGGCCACATGGGGAGGAGCAGGCGAGCATCACAGCACAATGGTGCAGATGGCACGGGGGCTCGGGGAGTGACAGAGATGGAGAGCCTTGTGTGTCTTGGCCCCGGAGCTGGAGGTCAAGCCCAAAGCTCACTCACTTCTGGGTTGAACAGGGAGAAGGTGGCTCCAGCCCCAGACATTTCTCTGGCCACCACCACGATTAGCTCCGAAGTTGGCTGTATCATCAGGACTTCAGCACAAAACATCCTTCAGATACAGGGGACCTCCCCCAAAGCAGGGCACAGGACAAAGCTCTTTCATTCCTTCCCCTCTGTCTGCAGGACACGAGGGACGCCTCCCCTGGGCTCGCCATCCTTACTGTGGAATCTGGACTTGGAACCTTTCCTATCTGACCTTTAAATTTACTCAGCTTTCAAAATGGTACTAAACAGAAGGAGAAGAAAGAGACAACCACAGACTAGGAGAAAATCTGTGCAAAACACGCACCTGGCAAAGGGATGGAGTCCAAAATACACAAGAAACTGAACACTAAGAGGGGAGTGCTCTCAGTTCAACACCGAGAGAACAGCCTGATTAAAAGTGGGCAAAAGGTCTGAGCAGACACCTCAGCAGAGAAGATATTTATCTGGTAACTGAGCACAGGAAAAGCCGTTCCACACCTAGGTCGTCAGGGAAATGCGAATCAGGACAACAAGGAGGGCCAAAACCCAGAACACGGACAACACCGGATTCTGGTGAGGATGTGAGCAGCAGGAGCCCTCATTGCTGCTGGTGGGATTGCAGGAGGGCCTGGCCGCTTTGGAGACAGCTTGATGGTTTTCCACAAAACTAGACGTGCTCCTGCCACACGGCCCAGCAGCTGTGCTCCTTAGTAGCTACCCAAAGGAGCCGAAAACTCATGTCCACACAAAAGCTGCACACGGATGTTTACAGCAGCCTCATTCATAATTGTCAGAACTTGGAAGCAACCAAGATGTCCTTCAGTAGGTGGTGGATAAATTAACTGTGGTGCATCCAGTGGAACGTTACTCAGTGCCAGAAAAAGTGAGCCATCCAGCCATGAAAAGACCTGGGGAACCTTAACTGCATGACACTAAGTGGAAGAAGCCGATCTTAAAAAGCTACACACTGTATGACTCCAGCTCCACGACATTCTGGAAAAGGCAGAACGACGGAGACAGTAGACGATCAGGGGTGGCCCGGGGTTGGGGGACGGGTGAGGAGGGGAGCTCAGAGGATTTCAGGGCAGCGAAACTACTCTGTGAGACACTGTCATGCTGGACACATGTCATCCTACATTTGTCCAAACCCACAGGACGTACAACCCCAGGACTGAACCCTGAGGCTTTGGCTACAACAAACATCCAGCACAAAGATGTTAGTAATCAGGGAAGTTGGGGAAGGGTCAGGGGTATGTGGGAACTCTGTTTTCACTCAGTTTTTCTATAAATCTAAAGCTGAATTTAAAAAATCTATTAGTTTAAATTAAGGCAAATAAGGCCAACTCCCAGCAAGACTCTGGGCTGCCTGAGGGCTGAGGAGGCTGAGGGGTCTCGGAGCCCCTCCCCGCTGGGTGGCACGTGGTTCAGTGAACGGGGAGATTGTGGGTCAGCAGAGACCACAGGGCCACCTGCTGTAGCTGAAGTGCATGTGAACCGGGGGGGGGCTGGGGACGTGTCTGGTGGATGGGGACGTGGCTCGGCCCCGCCCTGTGCTGCACGGTGAGCCTCAGGCCTGGCAGGCGAAGGTGCACCTCCCTCAGCCTGGGCTCCTCTTGGCTTTGAGGGTCTTGGGGACATGGAACTGGGTTAATCCCAGCCTCTGGTTACAAGTACGTGATGTCCTGGGCCCACACTGGCCCCATTAACTTCATCCAACTACGTCATCCAAGTTCATTCATTTAAAACTGTTGAGCCCGTCCCTCAAGCCCCACAGCAAGACTGGAAGAGTCAGTGTGAGGAAAATGGCACCCTCGTCCTCACAGCCCTTTCGCAGGCAGGACATCCTGAGTCCTGACGCTGGGAGTCTTACTTACTAATTCACCCTCAGCTGTCTTCCAGAGAAACGCGCCTGCAGGGAGATCGGGGGGAACTGAGCTTAGATAAGTGAGTGAGGTGCAGACCTTGGGAAGGATGAGTCCCCCGAGGTGGGTGACGAGACCCACCCCACACCCGTCCAGGAAACGGCCAGCTGTCTACTGAGATCTGACATCTTCAAAATCGGCAGGACTGTGACGTGGGCTCCATGGACTCTGGTCTCGTTAGTGGTATTTTTACAAAGGTCAACGTGGGAGTTCCACCAAAGGTCAGGATCCGCCTTCCTCCTTGGCGGCTGTGTGGAAAAGCCTGGGTGTCCACTCTAAACACATGTCCTGCTCACTCTCAGAGGGTTAGATCAGCCCGGACCGTCCGCCAGCAACAGAGCAACCCAAGTCAGGGGTCCCCAGTGACTGCGTCAGGGAGGGCTGGTCCCAGAGCCTCAAGCTGCTCCTGCCTTCCCTCCAGGGTAAGAGGGGGGCCGGGGAGCTTCACTGCGGATTCTCACCAGGTGCCCCCAAGAGGAGAGGAACCTTCATTTAGCCAGCACAGACCCGGGGCAGCGTCGGGTCACCGGGAGGAAGCAGGCGGCACCACCCAGAGGAAGACACACTGGCCTCGGGGGGCCCAGGGACTTAGCGGGGCAGCAGACATGAGGGCAGAGGAGTGGAAGGTCACGTCACCTCCGGTGGTTTTATTCTCTCTGCACCCCTGAGTGCTGTGTGGTAGCAACACTATACTCAGAGATTTGAACAGAGTGGAAGAGGCGTAATCGGGAAGCACACGTCCCTGATTTGAAGGTGGAGGACTCTGGGGGTGCTAGGGATGAGATGGAGGGACAGACGGGCGGATGGGTAGACATAGACAGACTCAGAGGCGGAGTTACAGACTCAGCTGGCAGACACATGAATGTACGCACACACTCATGCACAGATACATGTGACATTTACACAACTTCCTTTCAACAGATACATCTATCTTTCTTAGTTTAAGGGAAAGAAACCCTGAGTTTTACTCTTGTCCTCCCTCTCCACTTTCTGCCCTGCCTCCTCCATATAAAGGGAAAGATTGCATTGTCAGCATCCCTGTGGACAGAGCTGTGCTGCCTGCCTCCTCCCTTCCTCCCTCCTCTTTCCTGGTGCTAAACTTAACGTCTGATTTCAGCAGTATTACAGAAAAACAGGACGGAGGCCACATCCTGACTTTACCCCCAAGTGGACGCTCACAAACCCGTAACCAAAAGATCAAACCATCACAATTTCCCAGAAATGCTGACTTTGGTCTTAAACAAGCATGGTCTTTTCTGCAGCTCCATGGCCCCAGGCTGCACACACGTGAGAGTGTGTGAGGAACACGTGTGCATTTCTAGTGACTGGCCATGACAGAGAACCACGGGTCCCTCATTTGAATCTATAACCAGAGCCGGGACTGCTGAGAGCACACTGTTTTTTTTTTTTTTTTCCCTATAATTGAAGTATAGTCAGTTTACAATGTGGTGTCAATTTCTGGGGTACAGCATAGTCTTTCAGTGCAAGTGTATATACTTACACGTGCATATATTCGTTTCCATACTTTTTCATTATAGGTTACCACAAGGTATTGAATGCAGTTCCCTGTGCTGTACAGAAGAAACTTGTTGGTTATCTATTTTATATATATTAGTTAGTATCTGCAAATCTCGCACACGTCTTAATCACCTTCCAAGTGGCAGTCTCTCTATCTGCAGACAGGTGGTTTCTCACGCAACAGAACATTCCCATCAGGAGACATTCACATCTGACTTTCCTGACAGGGGTCCTGGGCACGTGACCTTGGACCCTGGGCTCTGGTTCCGACCGCGTTCTTATCCCGACTCAGGAGTAGCTGTTCTTGGGGCTCCACCTGAGGGTGTGGGTTGGGGGCTCACATCGCATTAACTCACAGGTTTAAAGTTAACTCACACAAAACATGGATGCAAGTGTGTGCAGAGGATCTGTGCCCTGACCTACAGGTAAGAGTGTTTGGTGTCTTGACCATAATCTTGAGACCACTGTCCTGTAGAAGCTTATGCCCAACTTATCTCAAAGGCGCAGGTTTGAGCACCTTCTGACACCCCGTAACCATGGAAACAACCTCAGCACCAGTCCGATACCTCTCCTGGAGTATGAATGACTGCCTTATGCTAAAACTGTGGGATTTTGCTTATTTTGAACCATAAGATGTTATAATGTCCAAATGAGATATGTAGGTGGTAAACCATGAAACATTTAAGTCACTACTTCACAAATTTCACACACCGAGTACTGTTAGCTCACCTCTAAAAATCCCTATAAACAGGAGACAATATTTTAAAAATTGGTAAATAAAACTCCACATGGAAATGAAAAATAAGACAAGGTTATTATTATTATTTTTTAAAAAATGTAATCCCATGAGACTACAGTTGACAGTGAAATTCTATGCCCTGAAACACACACACACACACAAATACGTGCAGGGGAACATGGTCATTAGAAGTATCACCTGTACTTTTCCTACTAAAAGTTCTTCTCTTACATCAGCATTAATGCCTCCACCACTCCAATCTTCATTTCAAATCAGCAACAAAAATGTTGCTCTTTCTCCAATGTATAAAAAACAGAGGATGCCTTTTACCCCATTTTTAGTTTATTACAATCCTTTTAGGCCCTGGGAAGTGGAGAAGAGTGGAGCCTCAGGGTTCCCCAGGGCAGCGGATGGCAGGGGGCTGCGTCCCGAGGTGATGCCCAGTGCGGGGCTGCAGGGACTCAGGTCCCCAAGATCTGGGTCAGCAACAGGTCTGGGCTCTCAAGATACAAATCAAGACCCCCCAGAATGGTAGGAACCAGGCTATGTGTAACAATGAACTTGGGTAGATGTGTGTGCTTGGGGTTGCAGGGAAGAGTGAA
Source organism: Camelus dromedarius (assembly GCF_036321535.1). Lineage (NCBI taxonomy): Eukaryota > Metazoa > Chordata > Mammalia > Artiodactyla > Camelidae > Camelus > Camelus dromedarius. The sequence goes on along the minus strand of NC_087446.1, from coordinate 51,305 downwards.
AGAGAATCTCTGAGTGTGGGGGCTCCGGAATTATAACTAGCGAGCTACTCAGATTAGTATTCACTTCATTAATACCAATACTCTGCCCAGAGGTGATCCCTTGTGATATTTTAGAATATATTTTCTTTTCTAACTTATTTCATAATTATATTGTTTACTCGACACCTCCAAGTGAATAAATATACATCTTTGTCAGCATTTCTAAAAAAAAAAAATACAAATCAAGCTTTCCATTAAGTGTGTGTTTTCCTGATTTTCTTTGAAGAAATTAACACGAAACTCCCTCAGAGGGAAATAACACCGGCTCTTCTGTTTGGTGGGGAGAAGAGTGTGGAGCCAGTTAATCTATTTTGCATTGTTCTTTGTTTTACCAGATCTTACTTTAATTTAAAATCAATTCACAGAATGTTGGAACATGTAGCGTTCAATAAAAGAGCGATTAGACAAATAGTGTTTTAAGTACAGATGTGCTCAGCGCTCTGCCGCAGTGCTATTTAGAGGAACAACCCCTGGATTGGCCATTCCAGAAGGATGTGCTGCTTCCTAAATAAAAGTTTATCTTCACATCATACTTTGTACTAAGTCTCTAGTGATAAAAAGTTTCAACTAAATAATTGAGTGATATTGTGTTGCAGACTTCTTTTCCTCCAGATGAGTTTCAGGGAGGCAAATTTCTCTGCCAAAATTGAGATCTACTTTTTTTTTTGTTGTTAAAATAATATATTTAAGTAAATTTTAAAAAATCAAATAACATCAATGGCTTATACTGCAGAACATGACGCACTGGTAGACACCACTCAACCCACGTCCCTGGGCAGGTGCTCCGACACCTCTGCTCAGAGGCCCCCCTGCAGAATGAGAGGGTTAATGCAGGTAAAGGCTCAGTGGTTTTCTGGCCCCGGTGAGTCTGCACTGAGTATGAGCACCCCCACCCCAGTCCTCTGCAGAGCACTTAACTACTCTCACTGACTCCCCAGGACCCACCTCCACTTTTCCAGGTTGGGTCTTTTTACATGTTCTTAACAGCTTTATTGAGATATAATTTATAAACCATACAATCTGCCCATTTAATTCAATGGGTTTTAGTACACTGGCCCCACAGGTCAATTTTAGAACATTTTCACCACCTCAAGAAGAAACCCCAAGGCCTTTAGCTGTGACCTCATGTCCTCCCTTCCCCTCAGCCCCAGGCAAGCAATAACCAGCTTTCCAGCTCTTCAGATTCCCTGACTTGGTGTGAGTGAATCACACGCACGTGGCCTTCTGCGCCCGCTTCTCTCACCGAGTGTCGGGGTGTCAGCGTTCGTCCACCCAGAAGCTTCTTCAGTGCCTGGTCCCTTCTTGAGGTTGAGCAATGTTCCACTGTGGGGGCAGACATCACCTGCACCCTCTCACCCTCTGATAATGAGAAGGAAAAGACAGGCTGGGCTAGCAAAATAACTCGTAAATCGTAATAAGTGTCGGTTTAATGATCTCAGTTCTGCTGGGCTAACTTGTAAATCTGAAGTTTAGTAAGTGTCGGTTTACTGGGCTAATAAGCTAACTTGCAAATCCAAGCTCAACAAGTGTCAGTAACATGATCTGCTCCTAATAGATAAGTTCCATTGTACTGATTCCCTACTTTTGCTGTTCACGCCTTATTGGCTAATAGCCCCGTGCTTGTAATTAACCCTATAAAACCTCATGCACACATCTTGGAGGTGCTCAGAGCTTCGGAGCAAAAGCCCCTCTGAGCCCGCCGGTGTCATAAATCTGAGCTCTCCAACCCTCCGAGTGGTGCTTGTTTCTTGGTTGGCCTGTCATTTCCTTAACAATGGCCATTTGGGTTGTTTCTGCCTCCTGGCTCTTGTGGATTGGCTGCTATGAACACTGGACACCAGCCCTTGTGCAGACACGGCTTCCTTTGTATTGGGTGTGGGCCTAGGACTGGAAATCCTGGATCCTCGGTGACTCTCTGTTTAACCCTCTGAGGAACCGACAGGCGTTTGGCAAAGTGGCTGCTGCTGCTGGTCTTCCTGTGCCATCACATCAGCATCACACCGTAATCATGAGGGTCAGTGAGCACCGAGTGGGCCAGGCATTCTCTGAGCTATGAACAGCCCCAAACCCAGCCAGCTCCCATTAAAACAGATGAATGTCTGCCCGCGATACCCAGAAGTCTGCAGATAGTGTATCTGGCCTCCCAGGCATCCCGAGGGCCAGGACTTTATCCCTCAGAGTATGGTCATTGTGATGAAAAGATGGCTGCCAGGGCACCAGACATCACAACCACTTCTAAAGAAGAAGGAGAATGCATGTGGCCAGGTAGCAAAATCCACTCTTCTCCTGTTCCTCTCTCCTGGCACTTTCTGGAGAGAGATGCAGCTTTCCCAGGACCCAGGAGTCTGTTTCCTGGTGGGATTCACTTTAGATAAAGGGGAGGAGGACAGGCCACAGGGGTCCCAGGGACATTAGCGGCTGGAGGCCTCTTTCCATTTCTCTAGCAGGACTAACAGGTGAGAAGGGGTGGGGCGGGGTCCCTGAGGGAAGTCAGATGAAGCTGCCCCTATAAATAGATGGGGAGGGGACCCGCTGGAACCTTCTCTGGCCAGGTTGGAGGAGAGACTGGTGCTCACAACCCAGGGCTGAAGCCAACACAGGAGACCCCCCACTAGGCCCCAGGATGTTGGGGAGATGTCTCCATCCCTCTTCATAAATCAGAGAAGGCCAGCTCTGAAATTCCTAAACTCCATGAAGCTCATTGACTCTCAGCTGTGACCATTTTCCTGGGTCGTCTCAATTTCTTAGCAGAAATCTTTGTCCTCCTTGGGATTTGGGAGCATTTACACTTGGCTCTCACCTTGTCATTAGCACTCATGGAAGTGCTGAACTCGTGGAAACTTCCAGAAGGATCACCCATGCGTCTGAGGAGGATTTTGCTGTGTCTGACATCTCTCAGCCACACCTGGGCTTGTAGACCACCTCTCGATAATTCATCTCACAGCTTAGTAAATATTTGTGGACTCTGACTTCAAAAGAAATCCTAACACGAATACTGGAAAAACCAAGTGTTTCCAATTCAGTGTTTCAAAATCTTGGTTTATACTTTTCTGCAAAGATTTCTGTCTTTCAATAAAATCTTACTTTCTGCTATCGTCTTAAAAACAAGAAAATTTACCTTTAAAGATTCTTTATGTTTTGAATACATGAAGCTTTATAGCCAAAATAAGTAAACTTTCAATTTCATGTTCTCAGAAGCTGTTTGGAGGAGGAGCACTTCTGCCCACGTCTCTGGTTGAGAAGTCGCAGTGGGACTAATGGGATGTGAGTGGGTTTGCCGCACGGTGTAGCCTTGTGCAGCCTGGTCTGAGGCAGGGCTCACAGGCTGCCCTCGGATCCCCTTAATGAGGGAGAACTTACAAATTCTCCAGAAAGTAACCAGCCTGCAAGTTTCCCAGAGTCTGGTTGCAGTGGCTACAACTTGTTAGCATTAAAGAATTACTTCCCAACAACTCTTCAGATAAAAACTAAATGAGATAAACAGTTTTGTTTTACTTTTAAAAATTAAATTAAAGAATTGTTAAAGATGCTTTATTCATTTTACAGACTAGAATATTAAAGTTTGAAGCACTTTATGAAAACCAGTCATTTGTCACCTGTTTTAAAAAAACAGATTTAATTTTATTTTAAGCCTCAGGATCATTTAAATTTTATCCATAGCTTGTTCAAATAAGTAGCATTCAATTATACAGAAACAATTATACAAGTAGAATTCTAATCTAAAAAGTGCTAAAAAGGCCATATGGTAACATGGGTACATAAGTCCTATATCCTTGGATGCAAGAAATTCTAGTTTCAGGTGATTTTTCACCTTAAAAAAATTAGTCTACACTTATGGAATTAAACAAAATTGTCACTTGATATTTGAAGATGAACATTTCACGTAAATTAATGTAATAATAGCAACACATCGCATTTACAAAACCTCTGTGATAATGGTAGCTTGTTCATTTTAAAATCCTGGGCCATGGTTTCTAGGTTCACTGTTTGCTCTAAGGCTCTGATATAAAGTGGCTTATTTTCCTCAGGGGCAGCTGAGGCCAAGCTCGGGCCCCAAGCTCCCACCCACCTGCTCCCAGCCTGCTGGTGGGGAACTGCTGGGAAGTCCTGCTCCGTCCACTCGTCCTCAGAGGGAAGACCTGGGGTGCTGTGTAGATAGGTCAGCACGGAGCAGACTGCTGGGGAATCTTGGTTGGATTTTCACAATAAGCTAAGTGGTTAGTCTTAGATTCATAGCTTCAGATACATTTGTTTTTAATATTTTGCTCTTGGAATACAAAAAGTGAAGTGTGGTTTTCTATATAAGCAAAGTGACTTAAGAACAAATGGTCGACAAAACGCTCTGAAATACGGGGTATATTTTCTGTTTGTTCCTCACCCTCCAAATCCCTCTGGGGTGGAAGGGAGCGAAGTGACTCTGGCCCAGTTCCCCTGACAGCGACTCCCGCTCCAGGATGATCTGGACTTGGGCCTCCTCCAGCCTCCCCATCATGCTCACAGGCAGGCGGCTGCATGGTCAAGCCCTCCAGGGCCCACAGCCACATCAGGAGCCCCCCTCTTCAGATCATGTGCCCCCAGGCAGCTGATCACGTGCCTCCCAGCTGCTGCTCACATGTGTCCCAGCCGCTGATCACTTGCATCCTGTCCCCTGATCATGTGCCCACCCCCGGCTGATCATGTGTCCTCAGGCCCTTAATTACGTGTCCACGCCCCCAAGCCCCTGATCAAGTGCTGTCCTGCCCCTGATCACCTGCGGTCCAGGGGCACATTCAGTGCAATGTTGAGGCTCCCACCATGACTGTGATTTCTCTCTGCTTCCTCCTTGCCTCTGCTCTGAGCATTCAGGGGCCCTGTTCTTACATGCACGCCTTTGGATTTATCTCCTTCAGGAGCTGACCACTGGCTCCGTGTAACAGCTCTCCTTCCTCCAGCAGATGCTCCCTGGGGGAGGGAGGAGGACTTGTGCTGCACACCTGTGAGCTCTGGGCTGTGGGGACAAGCCCAGAGCAGCTGTGTCACCTGGCCTGCTGAGGTGCTCAGTGTCAGGGAACTCAGGAGCCAGCAGCCTAGTCGGGGTGCTGGGGGCCCTCGGGGACTCAGGAAATGTCCCTTCCAGCAGACAGCCCAGCCAGAGTGGGAAAATACTGGGGGATTATGGGTGGGAGAGAGTCATCATCTTGTTTCTGGTTTGTGAAGTCCAAGTTGGGGCAGGATGTGAGATGCACCGTGGGGGCAGGAGCTTTGTCAGGGCCTGATGGAGGGAGCTGGGCACAAGACTGGGTTGGACCACAGTCAAGCCTGTGGCTGTAGAGTGGCATTAGTGTGGGGACTGGCCATACACTCTGGAGGAGGAGCTGACAGTCACTGGGGCACAAGGAAAGTGGGGGACTGGGAGGCCCCAGGCATCTGGGCTCAGCAGCCATTGAAGGTGAAGCTGCCTCCTGGGTTGTGGGGAGCCACAGGGTCACAGTCCTGTGAGGAGCCTGTCAGCCCCAAGGTGAGATGGGGACACAGTGGTTGGGCAGATGCATCTGGCTTGGGAGAGGGGTCCAGGGCGGAAGAGGAAAAGGCCAGGTGGGGGCATCACCTTAAATATGATCTTTAGCGAAAAACATAAGCAAGGCCTTGTGGAGGGAGGGAGTCATTTATGGCAGTTTATCATGAAATCTCAGTAAAGGAGGGTGTGTTTGTTTATTGAAGATTGAAGTCAGGCCTTCTCCACTGATAGAGTTACTTGAGGTTTAATCATGCTTCTGTTTCTGGTACCAAGAGGGACACATCCTTACAAGAGTAGATTTCCCTAATAAATGTAAATGTCGCTCACAAAGGGGAACCTCTACTCAATTTTCTATGATTAAAAAACAAATTAGTCAGACCAGACTAATCCTTATGCCAAAGAGGGCGGCTTAGTCTGCTCCTCCCGACATGGACGTACCCCAGTTTGCTTGTGCTTCATCTGCTGAAGGACATCCTGATGTCAAGGTGTTAGGCATTGTGAGCAGAGCTGCTGTGTGTAGCTGCATCCCAGTTTGTGTGTGGATATAGTTCTTCAAAGCAGTAGCCTAAACAGTGGAAGCAGGACTGTGGATCCCAAGGTGAGACTTGCTTAGCTTTGGGAAAACCTGCCAACCTGTCTTACGAAGTGGCTGTGCATGCGTTCCAGCAGCAGCGAGGGAGAGCCCTGTTGTTTCTCCCCACCAGCAATGGGGTTGTCATAGTTTTGGAGTTTAGCAGTTCTAACAGGTGTGCCATGAAACCTTGTGATTTTAAGTTGTAATTCCCTGATGTTGAGCATATTTTTGTGTGCTTATTTGCTCTCTGTATGTCTTCCTGGGCTGGTGTCTGTTCAAACTGTTGACTGAAATGAATGTGCAGCCTACAAGTTGAGAGTTATGTTTTATCTGGTGGGAGGACTTGAGCTGGGATGACAGCCTCTCAGATGGCTCTGAGGGACTGCTCTGAAGAGGTAGGGGAGGAAGCTAGGATATATAGGAGCTTTACAACAAAGACCAGGTAGTTGGAAGAATAAAAGATTACTTGTTATCTAAAGAAAAACAGGCATCTCAAGTTAAAGAATTCAGTGCTTTTCTATGTATGGGAGGGAGAAAACATTTGGGCTCAATGAATTCACCTAGCCATCCACGGTCAGTCTCCTGTCCTTTCTTGTTCTGAGTCCCCTCAGAGTGCACCATTGTGAATGGCTGCAGAGGCTGGTCTTCACTGGCGGGTGGTGGCTGCAGCTGATTACTTGATGGCATCAGCATGCTTTGCTTACTGATATAGTTTGCAGTATTCTTCATTCACAAGATCTTTACCCTTTTTTATGGGGTTATTTTAGAGTTCTTTGTATATTATGAATCCAAATCACTTATCAAATGCATGTTTTCTAAGTATTTTTCTCACATTTGTGGCTTATCTTTTGGCTTTCTGAATTAGGTCTTTCAGAGTAGACATCTTTTATAAAGTCTGTAATATTACTTTCTTGTGGATTGGCTTTTTGTGTTGTGTGTTAAAACTCAAAGGTCATAATTTACGTGACCAAACCCAAGGAAGGTCATGTCGATTTTCTTCTGTTTCTCATACTTTTGGATTTTAAACGTGTATAAATAAACGAGTGAATTTGTTATAAGTGTTAAAGTTTGTGTCTCCATTCACTTCATTCCATACAGCTTCCAATTAATTGTTTCTTAGCTATTTGGAGAACTTATGGATATTTGTCTCTATTTCAGTCTGAATTCCCAGTTTAAAGGATTCAACAGAACTACCCTCCTGGGGCAGGCCCTCCACTGGCAGCAGCTGGGTCCTCGCTTTCCCACTGGCTGGCCAGGCCCGGAGCCCTCCTCCCCCACCTGCAGTAGGAATGCATATTCTGCCTGCAGCCAGGTCTCCTCTGGACCTGCCAGGGTTTGGGGACAACAGGGGTTATGTCCATGCTGACAGGAGCCCAGTCTCCTCAGGACCCAACAGGAGATGCTGCACTGAAGGAAAGATGAGGAGAAAGGAAAAGTGGGGAAAAGTAGGGAGAAGCTTCCTGTGAGGGGCTGACTGTTGAGGTGAGTCCGTCCTCAGAGGCCCTGGGAGAGGAAGGGGTGGGTGTGGGAAGCTGGGGGTTTTAGTCAGGTTTTGCGTGTAGGGCAGACAGTGTGCCATGTCCTTCTTTGGCACGTGGCGTCCTGTTTTCCCAGCACCATTCATTGAGGAGACTGTCCTTTCCCCGGTGTATGTTCCTGGCTTCTTTCTTGTGAATTAACTGACCTCATACCCCTAGTTTTATTTGTGGGCGCTCTATCTGTTCCTCTGGTCCGTGTCCCGGTTTTCTGGCTAATTCCACACTTTTTTGGTGACTGTAGTTTCCTACTGCAGTGTGAAGTCAGGGAAGGAGATGCCTCCAGCCTGTTCTCCTTTTGTAGAATCTCTTTGGCTGTTCAGGGGCCTTTGTGTTTCCACATATGTGTTAGGAATGTTTGTTCTGTTTCTGTGAAAAATGCCACTGAGGTTTATTTTATTGAAGCATAGTCAATTTACAATGATCAGTTACTTTCTGGTGTAGGGCACAGTGATTTGACCAGGGTTGCTTTGAATTTGAACATTACTTTGGGCAGAATGGACATTTTAACAATATTAATTCTTTCTGTCCATGAGCAGAGGCTATCTTTCCATTTATTTATGTCAGTTCTGTTTCTTTCCCTAGTGTCTTAGAATTTTCAGTGTGCAGGTCTTTCACATCCTTGATTAAATTTATTCCTAGGTTTTTTTTTTTTTTGGATGCAATTGTAAATGGGATTTTTCAAAAACGTCTTTTTCTGATGTTGCATTATTAATGTATAGAAAGACAACTGATTTTTGTGTATTGATTTTGTACCTTGTAGCTTTACTGCCATGATTCATTGGTTCTAAGTGTTTTTTGATGGTTTGATGTGGAAAACTAGAAATCAGAAATCGCCCTGTTTGGACTCCATCCAGGTCATCCACAGCACCTAAGACACAGTGGCTCCTAATCTTCCCACAGTGCCTCTAAGTTGCATGTGGACTCCTGCAAGGGCATTAGCATCAGCACTTTGGGTGAACTGGATCTGGTTAAGTGTGGGCCTCTGTAAGGAAATCTGATGTCTTCTCTGCTTTTTTGGCGTGGTATTGACATGGTTGTTTTCAAAAGTAATTTAGTTTCTAGTAAATTCAAATGTTTAAAAAAACTTCAAATAGCAGTACAAAGTACTCACATTTGCCACCTCACATAAAACACTCCAGTGGGTTTTACTAAAACTGGGATATTCCCCCAGGGAACCAGCACATAAACCCCTAATGAGGGAATTTTACAGTTTCATCTTGTAATCCCGTCCACAGGCCCCCTTCAGCCTTCACCATTGCCCCAACTTATGGAAATGTCTTTTTCCATTCTGATCCCATTTTATTTTTCTGAAACCATTATGATTATTTCTCTCATTTTCAAAATCTTAATGGATTTAAAGCACACAAGATGAGTACGATCTGGGCAGCCTCTTCTGACTCCCTTCACTCAGAATGTTTTCAGTGTTCATCGAAGTTGTGACATGTATAATTAGGTGCTTCAACATCTTTTCCCCACTGTGATTAAAAATGCATAATATAACATTTACTATTTAAACCATTTTAAAGACACAATTATATGGCATGAACTATATTCACATTGTTGTACACATATCCTCACCATCCATTTCCAGAACTTCCTCATTTTCCCCAAGTGAAACTCTATCCATTAAACACTAACTCCCCTCAGCCCCTGTCAGTGACATTGTTTCTGTCTCTGAGTCTGACTTCCGTGGATGCCTTGTGTAAGTGGAATCATATACCACTTGACTTCTGTGTCTGGCTTATTTCACTTAGCATAGTGACTTCAAGATTTATTCATGTTGCAGCATGTGCCATAATCCCTTAGTTGTTAAGGCTGTGCCTGTCCCATTGTGTGTGCACCACATTTGGTTTATCCATTCATCTGTTGATGAAAACTTGGGATACTTCCATCTTTGGCTATTGCGAGTAAAACTAGTATGACCATGGGTGTACCCATATTTGTTCCTGCCCCTGCTTTGAAGTATTTTGAACATATATCCTCAAGTGGAATTGATGGATCCCATGTTAACCCCATGTGTAAGATTTTGAGGAACTGCCATGTTGTTCTCCACAGTGGCTGCACCATTTTACTTTATTCATTTATCTGGTAGAATCCTATGGCCGTTTATGGACATACCTCATCTGTTTATCTATTCAGCCTGTGATGAATATTTCAGTTGTTCTACCTTTTTGGCCATTGTGAATATTACTGCTATGTATATTCATGTACATTTTTTTGAACACCCGTCGTTGTTGTTTTGGGGTATATATCTAGGAGTGGGGTTGTTGGACCATAAATTGTATTTTAATCTTTTTGAGGAAATGACAAAGTGCTGTACATACAATCTTTACCATTTTCCAATTCCACAAGTAATGTTTAAGGGTTTCAGTTTCTCTACAGTTTTGCCAATATTTGTTATTGTTATTTTTATTTTTGATTGTGGGCATTCTAGTGTGTTTGAAAGGGTACGGCATTGGGGTACTAATTTATATTTCCATCATGACTAATGATATTTTCCTGTGCTTGTTGACTATTTGTCTTGTCTGGAGAAGGGTCTATTCAAGTTCTTTTACTGTATTAAAAATTGGCTTATTTGTCTTTTTGTTTACGAGTTGTAAATTTCTTCATATAGTCTTGATAAAGATTCTTTTCAGGAATAGAATGTGCAAGTATTTTCTTTGATTTTGTGGGCTGTCTTTTTACTTTCTGGATAGCATCTTTGATGCACAAAGGTTTTTAATTTTGAGGAAATGTAATTTATCCTTTTTCTTTCATTGCTTGTGTTTTGGTGTCAGAGCTAAGAAAATGGTTAAATCCAAGGTCATGATGACTTATCCCCACCCCCCTTTTTTTGATAGTTTATACAGCTGTCTCTCTCTGTAAGGTGTTGGTCCTAGGACACACCCTGTGGATATTGAAATCTGTGGGTGCTCAAGCCCTTTATATAAAGTAGTGTAGTATTTGCAAACAATCTAAGCACATCTTCCTGTATACTTTAAATCACTTCTAGGTCACTTATAATATTTAATACAATGTAAATAATACGTAAATAGTTCTGAAAATTGTAACGTGAAATAGTTGCTGGCATGCAGCAAATTCAAGTTTTTCTGTATGGTACTTTCTCAAAAAAAATTTTTTTTTCCTTTTTGAAGCTGGTTGATTCTGTGGATGTGCAACCTGCAGATAGAGAGGGCTAACTGTAGTTTTATTTCTTTTTAAATTTAATCTTTTTATCTATCTTGAGCTAAAATTTTGTGTCTGGTGTGCAGTAAGGACCCAATTTCATTTCTCTGCACTTGAGTAGCCAAATGCCAGGCATCATTTGTGGAAAACACCACTTTCCCCCCAATTCAATATTACTCACTCTTGTCAAAAAATCATTTGATCCTAGATGGATGGGTTTATTTCTGATCATTCATTTCCATGGGTTTATAAGTTTATATTTATGCCAGTATCACATTGTTTTATTTACTGTTGCTTTGTACTAAGATTTGAAATTGGGAAATGTAAGCCTTCAGCTTTGATTTTCTTTTTCAAGGTTGTTTTGGCTGTTTGAAGTCCCTTGTAATTTCATATGCATGTTAGGATAGGCTTGTGTATTTCTTCCCAAAGGCCTTGGGACTTTTCACAGGAATCACATTGGCTCTGTAGGTTGCATTATGTACTGTTGCCATCTTAACAAGATTAAGTTTTTCTCTTACCATGGGACATCTCCATATTTACTAAGCATTTCTTTCAGTAATGCTTTATAATTCCTAGTGTACGAGTCTGGCATCCTCATTAAAGTTGTTACAGATTGTTTTATTAATGCTGACATTATTTAAAAGGGAATTGTTGTCTTAAAAACCTTTTCTGATTATATATTGCTGGTGTATACAAATAAAATTTATTTTTGTAGATTGATGTTTTGTTCTGTACTTTTGCTGAATTAGTTTCCTAGCTGAAATAATTTTTAGTTGATGGTTTAGGAGGTCCTATGTATAGGATGATGTGTCTTTGAATATAGATGATTTTACTATTACCCTTTTGCATGTGGCTGTATTTTCCTTCTTTCCTCATTGCTCTGTATAGCGATTCCAGTACAGTATTGAGTAACAGTGGGGAAAGCCAGCATCATGGTCTTATTCTCAATCTCAGGAGTAAGGCTTTTAGTTCTTCAACATTGAGCACGATGCTTGCTGTGGGTTTTGCATAATGCTTTTTATCACATTGAACAAATTTCCTTTTACTTTTTTGAGTGTTTATGAACATGAAACAGAACTGCATTTTGTTTAAAGTTTTTTCTGTATCAATTGATATAACCATGTGTTTATATGTTACATAGTTACTGTGGTATATTACATTGCTTGGTTTTAATATGTTGAACAACCTGGAGTTGTAGTGTAGAGACATTTGTTTGTAGTGCATAATCCTTTTAATGTGCCTTTGGTTTCATATTGCTATTATTTTGTGGAGGATTCTTACATGTATATTTAGAAGGGATACTGGTCTGTAGTTTTCTTTCTTTCTTTCTTTCTTTTTTTTTTAGCCTGTATTTGTGTGATTTGATTAGATTGGGGTTGGTGTCATTGGCTTAGAGGGTTAGGGCTATGATTTATGGCTATGGTTTATTGTTAATAGTTTTGGTTATGCTTCCCAGTTTTTGGTATCTGGTTATGGTCATGGATTCTGGTCCTGGTTTATAGTTTCCAGATTCTGGTTTCAGGTCTCAGGTTTGGGCAAGAGCTTGGGGTTAAGGGCTAGTGGCTAGAGTCAGGGCTCAGGGCTATGTTTGGGCTTGGAATAGGGTTTGAGGATTGGGATTGGAGCTCCTGCAGAGCATACAGGGGTTTGAGTTAGGGTTTAGGGTTAGAAGTAGGGGCTTAAGAGTTCAAGGTTCGGATTCAGGTTTGGAGGTTTGGTGTTCAGGTTTGTGTTTGGTTACAGGTTCAGTTATTAGTTGTTTTATTATTATTTTTTTCTTGTTAGGGTTAAGGGGTATGGGTTAAAGTTAGGGTTAGGATACTGGTTTGAGGTAAGGTATGGGTTAGGGTAGGTAAGGTATGGGTATGAGTCAGGGCTAGAATAAGGCTAGTGTTCAGTCTGGGTTGGGGCCAGTGTCAGGGTTTAAGGTTATTGTAATTGTTGTAGAGTCAGGGTTAGAGGGTTAAGGTGAGGGTAAAGGTCAGTGTTTAAAATTTAGGGGTCAGGGCCAAGGGTCTTGGGACCTAGGATTAGGGTAGTTAGGGTACACGGTTATAGGTTAGGTGATTAGGGGATAGCTGAGGGTCAGGTTTAGGGTGTTAGGGTTAGAGGTAGGTTTAAGCATCACTGATCCACTTCCTCCTCTTTCCTCTCCATCCCTCTGAGGTCTCCAGGATGGATGGGATTAACCCAGGGCCACACATGAGTCAGAGAGTTGACTGTAACACAGTTTTTCTGCCCCACAGTCCTAGGCTCTGAGAGAAGAGTGAAATGTTTGTTCTTGTCACTGACTGTTTCAAATACAATTCAACCTCAGTCAACGCTTGTGGGGCCTCAGAAGTCACACAGTGTTTTCCTCTGCCCTCTCACCTGGGCAGGGCATTGCTGTCCCCACTCTGGCTGGGCAGCCCCAGGTTCCAGCACAGTGTTGGCACCCAGGACACTCAGTGGACATGTGTGGATGTACACAGGACTGGGTGGAGGGAGGCTGCCAGCCTCCAGGTGCTCTCTTCATGAGGTCTGGTGGTCCCCTCCTGGAACTGGCTGGATGTCTTGTCCCATCTGAATGGGCATCAAGGGATAGTCAAGTCAGGCAGGACAGCCATTGACTTCTGACCATCTGGGCAGTATTCTTGGTCCTCCAGCTCAGGCCAGCTTGAACCCTGTCACGCCCCTGTTGCCAATAACTAAGCTGACTATGCTGCTGGGCAATTCAACAGCTCCCTGGGCAGCACAGATATAGAGCCCCTTGGGATGTTTCAATTCTCTATATCCATGGGGTTGACAAAAGGGCCTCCTGCCTCGAAACCTCTTAGCTTGCTAAGAGGGATAATAAGCCAGGCGGCGCCCTGATCTGGGGTCCTTGGCGGCGCCACACCCCATCGCCTTTCCCTGGTGTGCTTTTGGAGCCTCCTCCCCTCCCCTCAGCAGAAATACTGGTCCTGAGGCTCGCAAATGCACCCGCCGCACCAAGCCTCGCTATTGAGCCACAGGGTCAGCCTTGCACAACCCTCTTTTGCCACAGGAGAAGCCCGCAGAAGAGAGGAGTGGGGAGTCCAGCGTGTCAGCGTAACAGACAGGGAACAGGGACCGCGACCAAAGCACCTGGAGAGGCCCGGGACCATAGCACCCAGAATCCCTTGCGTGGCCTGCGACTACAGTACCCAGAAGTCTCAGCGTGCCCCATCCTGGGGCTACAGTACCCAGAGCCCTTGGCGTTTCCACTCTTCTGGGGACTACAGTACCCAGAATCCTTGGCATGCCGCCCACTTGGGCACTACAGTACCCAGAATCCTCAGCACTTCCGCTCATCCGGGGACTACAGTACCCAGCTTCCTTGGCATGCCCCTACCCTGGTACTACAGCACCCAGAATCCTCTGCGCGGCCCTGGAGTGCAATGCCAGGGACCACACTACCAATCTGGTTCACTGGCAGCGGAGGGTTTTTTTTTTTTTTCCAAGCTTGCAGTTTGTTACCTGGTTGGTGGCCACTCTGGCGCCACCCTTTCCTGCTCTTGTTTTTATCTCGCGTAGCTGGGCAGCCAGGACCCGTGAGAGCGGACCTGCAGTGACCTGGGCGAGTGGTGCACCGTGGACCTGTCCCCAGTTTTCTCAGGGTGGACTGAGGCTGGGGGACTCCCCCAGTTGCCAGCTAGACTGCATCTCTGCGTGCACCTGTGGGGCCCTGAGTTCTTTCCCCTGGCATCGGGGTTCTCACATCAGTGATGGTCACCTGGCATCAGAGGCATCGGCACCTAAAGCCCAGGTTTCTGCCCAGCCCAATCTTTGAACCTCTGTGACTTCCCTGCCAGCCCCAGGGCTTGAGAGCCCTTGCACCAGGTGGGAAGGCCTTTCCAGCCTGGTACCCTCTTGCTTCTCTCTCTTGTTTGTTACAGAATTGGTTGTCTGGGTCCTAGTGGGGGCCAAGACCTGCTTTGGCCAGGGAGGCTCTTTTTCCAGTCAGGTTCATGCAGCCAATAATGAGACAGATGCCGAGACTGGAAGAGCACAAGCTTTATTCAATGGCCAAAGACTGGCAAAGTGGTAACCTAGCTCACAAATCAGCTTCCCAACCCAATTCGGTTGGAGACACTAATTACATAGAAGGGTCAAAGTGAAGGGGAAGGGTGGGGACTGGGGGGGTCTGATCAGGGTTGGGTGGGTGGAGATTGGAAAGAGTGGGAGGAATATTCATGACTTAACAAGGATGTGGTTGGACTCCACACTGATACAACTCCTTTTCAATCCTTGTATGGGAGTTTTGGATTGTTGCCATGGCGATTGTCAACTGTCATGGTGCTGCTGGGTGTGTCATTTAGCACGCTAATATATTACAGTGACCCTGTAATAAGGCTCAAGGTTGACTGGAAATCAAATCCTCTGCAGTCTTGGGCCTAGTTGGCTCTAGTCAGTTTTTGTGTTTTTCTCTACGCAGCTTTCTCCTGAAACTTGAGAGTCATTGGGTTCCACTCAAGGGAGGGGCAGGGGAATGAATCTGGGGCAACAGAGTCTGATATTTCAACATTTTAATGTATCTTGTTTCTTTTCTGTTGTATGAAAAATTCTGAAGTTGTGTAATTGTGAAAAAATTCAGAATTGCTTGTGTTTTTAAATGAAAGTTATCCAGAGGGTGAGAAAAAGGGCATCCAACAACTCCTGAAGAAGACCTGCTCTCATAATCTGGTCCATTTGCTCCCTTGATCTCCAGGTTAAGATAAAGTTCTTCCAGGAAGAGTACAAATGCATGGAATCATTTTCAAGTCACTTCATTTGTTTTTTTGCAGCTTGTTCCTTAATTTCATATTAATTCTGGTATCTTTAAAGTAGCAACTGGTGGCAACTGCCACTCTCTGCAAGTTGCCAGTTGCTAGCTCCCATGTAAGCAGATTCGAGATAGACATGGCCTGTTGATACATGACTTCCCCATGTTCTTGCAAAACATCATCTATTGTAACACAGCCATTCACTGTCTCTGAAAACTGTTCAGTGTCAGTTTCCAAACCTATGAAATGGTTTGTAAGATGATTCAAAAAGTCCTGAACATATTCATATAGTGTGGGATAATCCTCACAGCTGTCCTTGTAGGATTCTGTATAATTAGAGGAACAAATTGGAGGGTAAAGTTCAGGGTGTTCATAGACAGCTTTGACGTGAATAAGGAGCCACAACTAACCGGGACTTAGCCAGTGCTGACCCCGAGTTCTGCAGTGGGGTGCCAACCTGTGAGTTCATCTTGTTCCCAGGAGGGGTCCCTTACAGGGTGGTTCTTGGAGAGAAGTGCCTATAGTCCGTTTCTAAATTTTAGCCTTTTATGTTATCTGGAGAGACAGGGAATTCCCCAAATCATCAAGTCCTGGCCCCTTTTTGTTTAATAGTCCTTCTTTTAGCTCTCTCTCTCCTTTTTGCCATTTAGTTTAAACAGCAAGGAAGAAGCAGCTAGGAGACACTCAGTACTTTCTGGAAATCTTAGCTAGTTCACCCCATGCTTGGTCTCATTTTGAAATTTCCACATTACTGTAGGAACAGTGTTACTAAACTTTCTGATATTATATAACAAAGACTCTCTTTTCTCTATTTTGTAGTCAGATTTTTTTTTTGATACTATCCTTTAAGTCCTCACCAACAGCCTCCTCTAAATATGGACTTCTATTAATAGTATGTTCATGCCACGTCAAGCTTTCACTAACACTTCTGAAATCCTTTTCACTTTCTCCCACTGCCTGGTATCAAAGCCACTCCCACATTTTAGGTTTTTATTATAACAACCCACTGCTATAGGTACCAAAATTTGTATGAATTATGTAATGCTTCTTAACATATTATCAACTTAGCAAACACTTATGTTCTCCCACAGTTTCTGTGGGTTCAGTATCCAGGAAGGGTTAGCTGCGTGGTTCTGACTCATGACCTCTTATGAGGTTGCAACCAGGTCATCATGATTATCATCTGGTGCTGGAGGATCTGCCTCTAAGGTGAGTGTTACTCCTTTGCCTGCTACATTATTGCTGGTGGAGGGCAGTTCCTCCTTGTGGGAGTGCAAACTTGGGTTAACAAACTTTGATATTGTAATGACTGCTTTTACCAAATCATATTCTCACCTTTATGTAGTCTCATCTTTATGTAAACACATAAGAAATGTATAATAAAAACCAGTGCTTTCTATATTTATCTTTATACTGCTACTTCCAAGCAAAATGTCCAAAAGCACAAAAGACTAAACTCTCAGTACCAGTCACCACCTTATCTATGGAACTTAGCTTAGTTGCCTTGAAGCTGCTTTGCTAGCAGGAATCTGCTACAAACTGCCTCCTTGCCATAAAAAGCAGAGACAAGCTTTGCTTGCTTTGCTTAGTTCGAGGTCATAGATTCAGGGCTGCTTGTGCTTGTGGAAAGCCATACCTCATCCCTTGCCCTAACCGGCAGGACATGCTTTGCTTATCAGGTGCAGGTGGATAGCGCAGGCTGCTCTTGCTCACAGAAGACTGTGACTTAGGCCTTAGCTGGGAATAGCTGGGCTGCTTCACATGCTTAGATGATTTCTGATCATTGTATGGAGACTCTGTGGTGGTCTGGGTTTTCATTATCAATTGTTTGGAACACCTTAACCTTGCTCATGATTGTTTGAGGTTTGAAATAACTGTTTGTACTATCAATATTGTAACCTTCTCTCTAAGTATACGTTAAGATTATAATGTTTCTGTTTTGCATGAACTGAAACTACTGACCTGTATCCCTGCATGTACACCATGCCCCTTAGTCATTCCTATGATGTATTTTACCTTGATTCTTTGCCTGACTGTTCTTGATAAACACAAGAGCTTTGGAGGAGCTTGGGGAGTCAGTCTCTGGCTCCCTCTCACTCTCTTGACCCGATAGTCTTGAGTGATCTCATTCTTCCATGGTGGGACTTTTGCTGGACAAAATCCACAACAAACAGAACACACATCTGGTGACCCCGACGTGATCACTGCTTGCAGGGATGCGAGCCCATACCCCCTGGTTCCCTGCATCTGTTTGCTTGAGTGTGCTCACAGTGTGTGGCTCCAGGTATCCCCTAGAGTCTGTGAACCAAGAGAGACAGAAAGGAGGAATACCCTGTGCCTTAGGCCTGTTCTCCAAAGTTCAAAACATCACACGCTTTTTAATTTTTATTTTTAACACCTTTACTGTGGTATGACTCCTGTACAGTAAACTACACACATTTCAAATGTACAATCTGATGAACTTTGATAGATGTATACACCCGTGAAACCACCACCACAATCAAGATAGCTAAGATTTCCATCACTCCCCAAGAAGTGCAGAATTTGAACTCTTGATTTATCCCTTGCCACCCCATTTATCCCCTGGTAACCATAAGTTTGTTCTCTATGTCTGTTTTTGTTTTGTCATTAAGTTCATTTGTGCCCCTCACCCCCCCCCCTTTTTTTAAAGATTCCACATATAAGCGATATCATATAGCATTTTTCTTTCTATTTCTGGCTACTTCACAGGATTTTTTTTAACATTTTTTATTGATTTGTAATCATTTTACAATGTTGTGTCAAATTGCAGTGTAGAGCACAGGATTTTTTGTTTATTAAATGCAAAACTCCAAATTCAGCCCACACTCAAAGGCAGAGGAATTAGGCTCTCCCTCTTGAAGAAGTGGTCAAGGAATTTGTGGGCCTATTTCAACCATCACAGCAGGACCATTTTATATCTCTTCCCTCAAGGATCACAGTCCTTTCTACCTGATGTGCAGTTTCTGAAAACGTTTGCTTCGTATGTTTGGTCATCTTTCTAGTTGCTTATGGCAATGGGCTAGTCTCACGCTAGTTATATCAGAGACCTCAACCCACTGATTTGGGCCTTACATGCAGATTTTCTTCTCTCTGGCTTCAATTTCCTCATATTTAAAGTGGAAATTTTTGACTTAAAAGAAGAGACAGCAACAGAAAGCTATCACTTTGCTCTCTGCTTCCATTCCCAAAGCATTCAATTGTTTCCTTATTTACCTTTGAGTCACCTTAGATTTGGGAAGAGAATGTTAAGTAGAAACAATAGCCTACTTCATCATATAAATTATCTGCCCCTTTATTGTACAAATTATCTAACATTTGACTCTGGCTGCCTATTGCCCAACACAGGCCCAGGCATTACAGGCACCAATAAGTGTGAATGACTCCTGGGCACATATCCAGAGGGAACTTTAATTGGAAAGATACATGCACCCCAATGTTCTTAACAGCACTATTTACAATAGCCAAGACATGGAAACAACCTAAATGTCCATCAACAGATGGCTGTTAAAGAAGTTGTGGTACATTTATACAATGGGATACTACTCAGCCACAAACAAAATACAATAATGCCATTTGCAGCAACAGGGATGGAGTTGGAGATTATCATTTTACGTGAAGTGGGCCAGAAAGAGAAAGAAAAATTCCACATGATATCACTTATATATTGAATATTTTTTAAAAAGACAAATGAACTTATTTACAAAACAGAAACAGACACAGGCATAGAAGACAAACTTACAGAAATGAAGTGGGGGAAAGGGGGTGGAAAGGGATAAATTGGGAGTTTGAGATTTGCAGATACTAACTACCATATATATAAAAAAACAAGGTTCTACTGTAGAGCACAGGGAGCTATATTCAATATCCTGCAGTCACCTATCAGGGAAAGAATATGAAAAGGAATATATGTGTGTATATGTATGACTGAACTATTACGCTGTGCCCCAAGAGTGACACAACATTGTAAATGGACTATAATTCAACTTAAGAAAAGTGTGAATGACTCAGTACTGCCGTCTTTTCCTGTCTTGTGCTAGCTCTGGAATGTGAGCACAAGGGGCAGGGCAATACAGAAGTAAGACAGGGGCCGGGATGCTGGCTGAGGAGGATGTAGCTCTGGAAAGGTGCGGGCAGCTCACTTCTTATTGTTAATGAAAGCTGATTATGGTCCAGATGGCGATACTTCTCCACTTGTGTGCTCTGTGGAACCATGTCTGGGAAGTGTTGGAAAGGAGCCCCAGGCCCCATTCGATACGCTCATGTTTGTAGGTGTCTAATGAAAAAAAGCACAACCTAGAAGTTGGGAATTATGTTTTACTTGGGGGTGTGGCTGAGGACTATAGCCTGGAAAGAGCTCCTCATGTAGCTCTGAGGAACTGTTCCAAAGAGGTAAGGGAGGAGCCAGGTTATATGAGTTTTTGCTGAAAAAAAAAAAAAAAGTATTCAAACATTAAAAGACTATTGCTGATAATGAAAAACATACATCTCAGGTTAAGGATTTTAGTGTTTTTCTGTGCACGGGAAGATTCAAGAATCTGGGCTCACTGAAATTATTCCTTTGATATGCTCCCTAACTGTCTAGGGTCAGTATCCTGTTTTTGTTTTGTTTTGTTTTTAATTCTAAATTTCCCTCAGGGTGCACCTTTGTGAGGGGGCTGCTGCAGTGACTGATGGCTTGATGGCAGCATAATCTGTTGTCTACATGGACCTGTACCCATGTTATTATGTCTGCACACATAATCTGTGTCTGTACATGGATAAATGATCTTTGCCTCTTCTTCTGGGTCCTAAAACATCCCATCAAAGGCATTTATGGTAGGTTGGCTCTTGGTCTCTCTCCTGGGAATAGAAGCCACTCTGATGAGGTAACTGATAGCTGTAGTCATTCCTCAGAAGTTTCTGCTTTTATTCAGATAAGGAGAGCTCCAAGCAGGCTTTTTTTCCTGCATCTAAATCTCAGGTGTCTTCAGCTTAAAGTGTCTTTATACCAACTATGGGGTTCTGCCTGGCTTTCCATACCTACAAATTTGTTCTCCCTTTTCAAGATTCCTTTATCTAGTCTGAGCCCCTTGCCTTTTCCACATGAATTTTAGATTGGTTGTCAATTCCTGCAAAACACCACCTGGGATTTTGGGAGGAAGAGCTGGCAGTCACCAAGGCACAAGGAAAGTGGGGGACTGGGAAGACCCAGGTGTCTTGGCTCAGCAAACAGGGAAGGTGGGGCTGCCTCCTGGGGTGTGGGGAGTGGCAGGACAACAGTCCTGTGTGGAGCCTGTCAGCCTCAAGGTGAGAGGAGGATGCAGTGGTTAGACAGATGCATCTGGCCTGGGAGTGGGATCCAGGAAGAGGAGAGCCCAGGTTGGGGCAGGTGGGTTACAGCAGACTCCATGCAGGGGACTGTGGTCCTGATGGAAGCAGCTCAGAGCCAGAGAGGAGTGGCTGTCAGGTGCTCAGCTTCACTCTCCTGTTCCTTTATAAAGCCACTGTGTGAGACTGAAACACTGCCAGGGGATCCCTGAGTCCAGTTCTGCCCTGACCTCATTCAAGGGGCACAGGTGGAAAACAGAACCACTGCAGGCCCCGCCCATGTCCCCACAGGGAATGAATCCCATCAGGGCACCGGGCTCACAGACTTCAGGAGACCCCTGCCCTCAGGACTGGTCTTCTTCCTTGCTTTGGCCTGCTGGTCAGAGATCCAGTTACCCCATCCTGGCTCCACCCTCCAGGGACAGCTTGGGGGTGGTGCAAGACCCTCACGCTCCTTTATCTGCCTCGGGGTGAGAATGTCTGAAAAGCTGCATTAGCTGATTTAAAAGGCCTGAGTGTTTCCAGCAGGTATGGGGGAAAGGAAGGTGTGTGTGGTTCCTACATCTGCAGGACCTTCCCAGGGTAAAGAACTGTGCCTTCCCCTGGCGAGTCCACTCCCCACACCATCTGTCCAGGAAGCTCAGATTCAGGAGTATGGGGGCCAAGGCTCTCCCCTTGCTCATCTGTGACTTCCCATTCCCACAGCGAGGAGCCTGGCTCCCACCGCCTGCCCTTTATCTACTCATCTCTCTTTTCCAGGTTCCATTCACAGTGGTTTCAGAATTGTTAGCTACTACACCCTGGAAAGAACTCTATAATACAAAGCCCACAGGTTAACAGTGGTCCATTCTGCCTTTGCAGAACTGTTCTGTGCATTTCCAAAGTTCACTGAGGTCAGCACCTTTTGCCCCACCACTGACTGAGTTTTTACACCTATTTCTAATACAGTTAGATTCTGTCACATTGTGTGTTCCATCTTGCGATGGTGCTACACCCTAAATAGCTCAATTTGAGTAGATTATGATTGACCTTTGGGCTGTACAAAGGTGTGGGCTTAGACATACTTACATTGACACCAAGCTAAAGTTTCACATGGGATACTTCAGCCCCCCAACCCCACCCTATGATCTGCTTATGTATATAATTGTGCCTTTTCCATGATTGTCATAAGTAGGATCATACTATGTGCAGCCTCCTCAGACTGGATTCTTTCACTTAGTAACA
Organism: Camelus dromedarius; assembly: GCF_036321535.1. NCBI lineage: Eukaryota > Metazoa > Chordata > Mammalia > Artiodactyla > Camelidae > Camelus > Camelus dromedarius. The sequence goes on along the minus strand of NC_087446.1, from coordinate 29,177 downwards.
TACAAGTAAGATTTACCCATGTCTTTCTGTGGGTTGATGGTTTAATGTCTGTTGCTGAGGAGTATTCCACTGCGAGTGTGTGGGAGGAAAGTCACTTTTCCCTCTCCCCTTCTAGGTTCTTGGTTAACACCGCCCCCCATAAGACAGATTACAGGGAGAAAAAGAAGCAAGTTTAATAACATGTATACCTCCTGTATACAGGGGAGATACCCAAGAAAACTGAGCCCCTCCCTGAAAAGGCCAAAGGCATCACCTTAAATATCACCTTCAGCTAAAAACAAAAGCAAGGCCTTGGGGAGAGTGGAAGTCATGAAAGCTCAGCAAACAAGGGTGTAAGGTTTAAAGTTTGTGTCTCCATTCACTTCATTCCGTATGGCTTCCAATTGATTGTTTCTTAAGTATTTGGAGAAGTTATGGATATTTGGCTCCATTTCAGTTTGAATCTCCAGTTTAAAGGATTGAGCAGAGCCGCTGTCAGGGCGGGGCCTCCACTGGCTGTGAGGGTGGCTGGGTCCGCGCTTTCCCATTGGCTGGCTGGGCCCGGAGCCCGCCTCCCCCAGCTGCGGCGGGAACTCGCCTGCGTTCTGCCTGAGGATCTGGCGTCCTGCGCAGCTGCCTGGAACCACGTCTCCTTTGGACCTGCCGGGGCTTCAGGACAACAGGGGGTTATGTCCCCGCTGACAGGAGCCCAGTCTCCTCAGGACCCAACAGGAGGTGCTGCACTGAGGGAAGGTGAGGAGGAAGGAAAAGTGAGGGAAAGTGAGGAGAAGCTTCCTGTGAGGGGCTGACGGCTGAGGGGAGGCCATCCTCAGAGGCCCCGGCGGAGGAAGGGCTGGATGTGGGAAGCTGTGGGGTTTAGTCAGGTTTTGTGTGTGGTGCAGACAGTGTGCCGTGTCCTTCTTTGCTGCGTGGTGTCCAGTTTTCCCAGCACCATTCATCGAGGGGACTGTCCTTTCCCCGGTGCAGGTTTCTGGCTCCTTTCTTGTGAATTAACTGACCACATCCCCGTAGGTTTATTTGCAGACTCTCTCTGGTCCATGTCCTTGTTGTTGTGCCAATTCCACAATTTTTTGGTGACTGTGCTTTTGTAATGCCGTGTGAAGCCAGTTAAGGAGATGCCTCCAGCCTGTTTCCCTTTCGTAGAATCTCTTCAGCTGTTCAGGGTCCTTTGTGTTTCTACATGAATGTTAGGAATGTTTGTTCTGTTTCTGTGAAAAATACCACTGAAGTTTATTTTATTTTATTGAAGTATAGTCAATTCATGATGTTCTGTTATTTTCTGGTGTGGGGCACAGTGATTTGATGAGGCTTGCTTTGAGTTTTAGCACTGCTTTGGGTAGAATGGACATTTTAACAACATTAATTCTTTCTGTCCATGAGCACAGGGTATCCTTCCACTTATTTGCGTCTGCTCAGTTTCCTTCCTCAGTTTCTTAGAATTTTCAGTGTGCAGGTCTTTCACTCCCTTGATTCAGTTTATTCCTAGGTATTTTTTTTTGGATGTAATTGTAAATGGGATTTAAAAAAATGTCTCTTTCTGATGTTTCATTATTAATGTATAGAAAGGCAACTGATTTTTGTGTATTGATTTTGTACCTTGTAGCCTTACTGCAATTGATTCATTAGTTCTAAGAGTATTTTGATGGTTTGATGTGGAAAACTAGAAATCAGAAGTTACCCTGTTTGGACTCCATCCAGGTCCCTCACAGCACCTAAGACACAGTGGCTCCTAATCTTCCCACAGTGCCTCTAAGTTACATGTGGACTCCTGCAAGGGCGACGAGCATCAGCACTTTGGGTGAACTGGATCGCGTTAAGGGTGGGCCTCTGTAGGGAAATGTGATGTCTTCTCTGCTTTTTTGGTGTGGTATTGACATGGTTGTTTTCAAAAGTAATTAGTTTTTAATAAAGTTTCTTATAAAGTTTTCTTATAAAGTTCTTTATAAAATACTTTAAGTAGCATTACACACTACTTGCATTTGCCACTTCACATAAAATACTCTGGTGGGTTTTACCTAACACTGGGATACTTTCTCAGGGAACCAGCACATAAACCCCAAATGAAGAAATTGTATGGTTCACCTTGTAATCGCATCCACAGGCCCACTTCAGCCTTCCCCATTGCCCCAACTTACGGATATCCTTTTTTCCATTCTGTGCCAGTTTTCTTTTTCTGAAACTATTACTGAGAGTTTCCCTCTTTTTCAAAATCTTAATGGATTTAAGGCACACAAGATGAATACAATCTGGGTGGCCTCTTCTGTGTGTCTCCTTTCACTTAGAATGTTTTCAATCTTTATCCAATTTGAATCATTAGTGATTCATTCACATTTTTCATTGTCATTAAAAATACAGAACATAACATTTACCATTTAAACCATTTAACTATGCAGTTCTATGGTATTAACTAGATTCACATTGTTGTACAGATGCCTCACCATCCATCTCGAGAACTTACTCATTTTCCCCAAGCGAAGCCCTGTGTCCAGTGAACACTGACTCCCCTCAGCCCCTGGCAAGGACACTCTTTCTGCCTCTGCATCTGACTTCTCTGGATGCCTTGTGTAAGGGGAATCATGTAATATTTGTCCTTCTGTGTCTGGCTTGTTTCACTTAGCATAGTGACTTCAAGATTTATTCATGTTGCAGCATGTGTCATAATTTCCTTAGTTTTTAAGGCTGTGCAGTATCCCATTGTGTATACACTACATTTAGTTTATCCATTCATCTGTTGATGGACAGGTGAGTTATTTCCACCTTTTGCTGTTGTGATTAGTGCTGCCATGGATATGGGTGTACCCATTTCTATTCCAGTTCCTGCTTTCAAATAGTTTGAACATATATCCTGAAGTGGAATTGATGGACCACATGCCAATCACATGTGTAAGTTTTTGAGGAACTCCTATATGGTTCTCCACCGTGGCTGCACCATTTTATTACTTCATATGGCAGAATAATATGGCAGTTTATGGATGTCCCCTGTTTGTTTATCTGTTTAGCCTTTGTTGGACATTTCAATTGTTCTACCTTTGGGGCCATTGCGCATAGTGCTGCTATGAATATGTCCCTTTTTTTTTTTTTTTTGTTTTAACACCTATTTTTAATGTTTTGGGGTCTATATCTAGGAGTTAGATTGTTGAACCATAAGGTAACTGTATTTTTTACCTTTTTGAGGAAATGCCAAACTGGAAACTTGAACTGTACCATTTTCCAATTTTTCAAGTAACGTTTAAAAGTTTCATTTTCTCTACATTTTTGCCAATATTTTTCTTTTCTTGTTTTGTTTTGTTTTGTTGACTGTAGGGCTTCTAGTGTGCTTGAAAGGATACGGCATTATGGTATTAATTTTCATTTCCATCATGACTGATTTTTAACATCTTCTCATGTGCTTGTTGACTATTTGTCTTGTCCGGAGAAGGGTCTATTTAAAAATGTATTTAATTTAATTTATTAAATTATTGGTGATTTCCTTCTTTTTCATTTTTATTAGGTGGAATTATTACTGTTTGAGTGCACATATACATTATATTGCATGTAAATACCAATATACAATATACTGTAGATTTTGTTTGTTTGTTTACATATGGGGAAGGGTCTATTTAAGTCCTTTTACCATGTTAAACATTGGGTTTATTTTGTCTTTTTGTGAGCTGTAAATGTTCTTGATATATTCTTGATAAATTTTTTTTCAAGTATATAATGTGCAAATATTTTATTTGACTTTGTGTGCTGTCTTTTCAGTTTCTGGATAGCATCTTTGATGTACAAAAGTCTTCAACTTTGAGGAAAGGCACTTTATTTTTTTCTTTCTTTGCTTGTGTTTGCTATCAGATCTAAAATAATGGCTAAATCCAAGGTCATGATGACTCATCCCCATTGTTTCTTTGAGAGTTTATACAGCTTGCCTCCCTATATGTGACATCCTGTGGATACTAAATATCTGCCAGTGCTCAAATCCATTATATAAAATGGTGTAGTATTGGCAAATAATCTAAGCACATCTTCCTGTATACTTAAAATCATCTCTAGATCACTTATAGTAAGTAATACAATGTAAATGATATATAAATAATTTTGAAGAAAGTATAGTGTTATTTAAATAGTTCCTGGCATGCCACAAATTCAAGTTTTTCTTTATGGAGCTTTCTCAAATTGTTACTATTTTTTTTATCTGGAGGTGACTGATCCTACAAATGTGGAATCAGCAGATGAGGGCTGATTGTCACTTTACCACTCTTAAAATTAAAGCTTTTTATGTATCTTGACTTAATTTTGCATGTAGTATGAAACAAGGATCCAATTTCATTTATCTTGGAAATGAAAAAAATTTCATTGGATAGACAATTGCCTGGCAACAGTTGTTGAAAACACAGTTTTTTTCCCCAACTTAATGTTGCCCACTGTAGTAAAAAAAAAAAAAAATCAGTTAGTGCGTGTGTCTTTTCACATTAGAGTTTTGCTCTGGATACACACCCAGCAGTAGGATCTCAGACTTTTCTTGCTTCTGACCTAAACAGGAGGAGGTCACTATGTGGAACCTACACTTCAGAAGAGGGGGCTTTAGCTCCACCTCCTTGATGGATGTCATGAATTATTAGGAATTCTTCTGCATAGGAGTTTTCTATTCAATCCCATTTATTAAAATTAAAAAAAAAACTATATCATCATTTAACTTCACCACTGTGGACACCTGGATAGTTATTTTAATCTTTTGGTTATAAAACAGCACTACAGGTTTGGTTGCTCAGTTAATTCCTGCTTTGGCTATTGAGAACTCTTTCATTGGTTCCTGTTTCCTTTGAGATTATTCCATATTTTGATTTTTTCCCCCCTTGGTACTTCCTTACTCTCTGATACAAGTTTCAAGATTATCCTGGCTCATATACTGACTCTCAGTCCTAGTATAAGACATTTCTTCAAAGAGTCCTGGTTCCTTTAAATAGAGAATGGTATTAAGAACTTACATGGGAGGTAAATATGCTTGGCTGACAATGCAAGGAAACGTGTGCATGTGTTCCCACCTTAGTGTATTGTTGTTGCTCAGGGAGCACCCCCCCCCCAATCTGCCACAACCACATAGTGTTTTAAATTTAAGTTACTTAGAAATGGTCAAAGCAAGAGGGACACTCTGACCCCTGCTCTATCTCCCTAAAAGCAAGAAATAAGTCTGTCATGTGAAAGGTTCAGAGGTGCATATAAACATAACTTGTAACTTCTTTAATGTACCACCCCAAGCCCAGACTCTGTTTAGATTCTTCACTGAGTACCCAAAAGCTACATTTCTTTGGGCTGTCAATTCCTAACCAATTTATAGTTTTCTAGATGTATGAGATCTGCCTGTTTTCATTACTTCTTACTTCTCATTTCTATGAGACTTTTGTGTGTAGGAATTAAAATTTCTTTTTCTTCTGCTGCTCTGTCTTGTGTTAGTTTTATTATTAGTCCAGCCACAAGAAGTCAAGAGGGATAGAGAGTGAAATTTCCCCCTTCCCAATAGTATACACTCCTAATTGTAAAGATTTCTATGTGGAAATGTCTGTATTCATATTAAGCAGAAGACGGGCTTATACTGATGCCTCCAACTTGATCCATTATCGTATGGACAGTGTACATCTCCGCCCTGCTTATCTGTAACTCCCAGTCAGGCAGTAGGATCCTGGCTCCCACCATCTTCAGCCCATTCAATTAATTTCTCATTCTACTCCAGATGAGTCATTTCAGCGTTCTTAGCTCCTACCTGTGTGGGATGGATCTTATAGCTCCCACTGTTTACGTGCAGTATGTTTTCCCTTTAGTCTACACATTCTGTTCATTCCTGCAGTTACTGAGGTTGGCACCTTCTGCTCCACCACATCACTGAGTGTTTTCATTCATTTCTAATACAGATCTTTTGTTACATCCTGTATTCCATCCTCTCACACTACCACTTACTTGAGCACTTAATTGAATTGTTTCTGTAAAAAACGAAAATGTCCCTCACAAAATGGCAACCTCTACTCAGTTTTCTGAGAGTCTTTAAAAAAAATTACTCAGATTGTGGTAGTCATTAGGCTACAGACCTATTTGGGGGGTGGCATATTACGCTCCCCGTGACATGAATATGCACTACTTTACTTAGGAGTTCACCTACAGACGGGCATACTGACCACTTGAGTTTCTAAGCCATTATGAATAGGCCTCCTGTGCATTACTTGATGTTAGTTTTTGTTTGAACAGTTTTTCAAAGCAGATGTCTAAATTCAAGAGCTGTTTTCTGGGGGGACTCTAAGTTGAGAATGTTTAGCTTTGGGAGAAAATGCCAAACTGTCTTCCAAAGTTGGCCATATCTGTATTCCACTAAGATCTTGAATATATTTTTGTATGATTATTTACTATCTGTATACCTTCTTTAGCTTGACGTTTGTTTCTATCTTTACCCATTTTAGTGGAGTTGTTTGTTCTAGATTTTATTGGTATAATCTGAGTACAAATCCTTTATCAGATGCGCATTTTTCAAATACTTTCTCCTAGTGTGTGGTCTCTCTTTTGCTTTTATGAATAAGACCTTTCACAGAGTAGACTCTATAGTTCTGTAAAGTCCACGTCATTAATTATGTGTTGATCTGTAGATAGGCATTTGTTGTTGTGAGTTAAAACTCATCACCAGACCCAAGGTCTTACAGATTTTCTCCCTTTTCCTTTTAAGATTTTTATAGTTTTGTCATTTAAATTTGTTTATGGGCAATCTTGAGTGAACTTGGCTATCAGTTGCAAATTTGTGTCTATATTCTCTTCATTCTATACGTTTTTTAGTTAATTGATCCTTAGCCAGTTTTTGAGACAGCATAGTGAGCTATTTGGCTGTGTTTCATTTTGGATTTCCAAAGGCACTTCGTAGAGCAGAACTGCACTCAGGATGAGGTCCCTGGGCTTTGTGAACTCAGCGTCCCCGGAACTTTTCTTATGGTCCACAGGGGGCGCCAGATCCACCTCTGACCCACAGGGCACAGGTGCATTCTGCCCATGGACTTGGCCCCTTGCACAGCCGACAGGGGCTTGGTCTCTTCAGGACTGTCAGGGCTTTGTCTCTAGACAGTGGGGCTGTGTCCATGCTGACATGGGCTGAGTTTTCTTGGGCATCGCTGTGAAAAGGCACCATAAGAGGAAAAAAAGACTTAGTAGGGAGAAGCTTCCTGTGTGCAGCTGACTGTTCAGGGGAGTTCTGTCTTCAGAGGAACCTCAGAAAGAGGTTGATGTGGAAAACTGTGGGGTTTTAGTTAGTTTTGTGTGCATTGGAGATGGAGATCAGTGACGTTCTTTGGTGCGTGGTGCCCCATTTTCCTGGCGATGTTTATTGTGGGGAGTGCTCCTCCCCTTTTGTATTTCCTTGGTCCCAATTTCATGAATTAACTGACCACAGCCATGCGGGTTTATCTCTGGGCTCTTTATGCTGTTACTCTGGTCCGTGTGTCTGTGTTTGTGCCAGCTCCTCACTGTTGTGGTTAGTACAGCTCCGTGATACAGTTTGATGCTAGGGAGGGAGATGCCTCTGGTTGTGTCCTCCTTTCTCAGAACTTCTCTGGCTGTTCAGGGTCCTTAGTTGTTCTATAATAATAGTAGGGTTGTTCTTTCTATTTCAATGAAGCATATCATTGAACATTATATTGATGTTGCAGTGAATTTGTTGATAGCTTTGGGTAGAAGCAATACTTTAATACCAGTAATTCTTCCAATCCATGAGTACAGAATATTTTCCTGTTTATTTGTGTCTTCTTTAACTTCTTTTTCAATGCTATATAATTTTTTGAGTACAGGTCTTTCACATCCTTGGTTAAATTTGTTCCTGGATATTTTGTTCTTTTTGATACAATTATAAATGTGATTGTTTCCTTGAATTTTCCTTCTGATAGGTTATTATTACTGTATAGGAATGCAACTGATTTTTGTACCTTGGTTTCATATTGAACTTTACTGAATTTATTTATTTTATCAACTGTTTGGTAAGTGTTGTGGAAAATTGTAATTTTAAAATCTCACTGTTTCTCCTGCATCCCAGGTCATGCACAGGATCCAAGATTTGCTGGCTACTGGTGTACTCCTCCCACAGTGCCTCTTAATAACAAGTGGACTCCTACAAATGCGATGAGCATCACAACTCTGGCTGACCTTGGTCTGGGTGAGTCTTGGCTTCTATAGCAAGGTTTGAAGTCTGTCTTATCAGCTTCTCTGCTGTGGTATTGATATGGTTGTTTTGAAAAGTGATGGACTTTCCAGTAATTTCTATGATGGTAAACACTACTCAGAGTTGCCACTTTATACAAAATACCGTAGGGTGTTTTACCCCAAACAGGGGTGGTCTCCCGAGGAGCCGTCACATAGCCACCAGTGAAGAAGCCGTGTGGCGTCCGCATCACTGTGTGACCCGCCGGCCCCTTCAGCTGTCACCACTTGGTCCAGCTGCTGGTTCTCTGTTCCTGGGTTTGTTACTGAGACTCTCACTGTGACAGCCTTGATGGATGTGAAGCACACACGATGACCACGTGATCATGAGAACTTTTCTTTATGGCTCTTTTCACTAGGGATCTTTTCAGTGTTTGTTAATGGTGTAAGTTGTATCAGTTCTACATCCCTACATGATTTTCACTGTGATTAAAAATGCATACGACACTTTTAACTGAAATCATTTCAAGCACACATTTCTGTGGTGTGAGCTTCCTTCACGTAGTTGTACAAACAAGTTCGAGGACTTGGGTGCCTGCTTTGAGCCTGGGAGGTGCCCAGGAAGTTGAGTAGTTCCCTGAGATGGCCCACGACATCACCCGAAATGCCATCTTCCTCTAACAGCAAAAGAACGGAAGGGTATGTTCATTATATAGATTTAAATCCTAGCCTTCTCTATTGATAAGTTTTCTGAGATTTAGTCTTTCTTTTATTCCTGGTACAGAAAGGGAGATTACTTTTCAAATGGAGATTTCCCTTATAATGTAAATTTGCCTCACAAAAGGCAGCCTTGACTTGGGTTTCATAAAGTCTCATGTGCCTTTTTTTTTTTTTTTTAAGAAATCTGCCCATTGTAATCTTCATGCCAAAAAGAGATATTTTAGGGTGTCATTTGCCCTCTTTCCATGGGTGTACCCCAACTTGCTTACGTATTCATGCATGGAAGGACATCCTCATATTTTAAAGTTTTAAGCCATTATGAGTAGGGTTGCTGTGCATAATTGCATGCTAGTTTTTGTTTGGACAAAAATTGTTTTTCAAAGCAATTGTCTAAATACTAGAGGTGCAGTGTTGTATTCTCACATGAGCCTTGGCTAGCTTTGGAAAAAACTGCCAAACTGTCTTTCAAAGTAGCCACACATGTATTCCACCTGCAGTGAGGGAGAGTTCCTGTCTTTTTTCATCTTCCATCAATCACAAGTAATGTCATTTTTTTGGAGTTTAGGGGTTCTAATGAGTGTGCAGTGTTATATCATCATTGTTTTAATTTGCAACTTCCTACTGGTGTATGATTTTTGAGAACATTTTAATATGCATATTTACTATCTGTGCATTTTCTTTGGAGAGGTGTTTGTTAAGATCTTTACCTATTTTTATTGGGGTTGTTTGTTGTAAAGTTCTTGGTGTAATTTTAGTCCAAATCCATAATCAGTTATGTGTTTTGTAAATTAATGCTTCTCAGTATGTGTCTTGTCTTTAGGTTTTCTGAATAAGGTCATTAACAGAGTTTAAGTTTTAAATTTTTAAAAAATTCTATGATATAAATTTTACTTCTGTGGATAGACTTGGGGATTTTTGTAAAAGTTCATCGCCTAGACAAGGTTATGTAGATTTTCTTACATGTTTTCTTTTAGAATAATTCCAGATGTGCATTACATAATTGTCTGTGGACAATTTAGAGTACATTTTGGTGTAAGTGGTAAAAACTGAGTGGTTGTGACCTGCAGTTCCCAGCTGGTGAGCGGGTGGCACTGTTCTCTGACCCTCAAGGTGCACGTGTCTCACTGGGGGGTTTGGCTCCTGTGGGAACTTGGCTCCTTGCGGGGCTGGTGGAGGCTGGGTCTCCTCAGGACCCACTGTGGCTTCAGCTTCAGGACAACACTCGACCAACCAAGTCCACCAAGACAGGAGCCAGACATCTTTAAGAATCACCAGGAGGCATCACTGTGGGAGTAAAAGGTGAGGAAAAAGTGGGGGGAGGCCTCCTGTGTGTGACTGCAACTGAGGAGGTCCATTGTCAGAGGATCCAGCAGGGGCTTGATGTGGAAAATTTTCAGATTTACTTGATTTTGTGTTCAGTGTTGACAGTGTCTAGTGTAATTTTGGGGGGTATGGTGTCCCATGTTCTTGGCACTGTTTATTGAGGGGACTGTCCTTTTCCCATTTTGTGTTCTGGGCTCTTTTGCCATGGACCAACTGACAACATAAAGACGGGTTTATTCCTGTGCTCCCTGTTCTGCTCCTCTGGTCCATGTGCCTGTTTTTGTGCCAATATCTTACTGTATCTCTGCTGGGGACTGTGGCTTCCTAATGTCCTGTGAAGCCAGGGAGGGAGACGCCTCCAACTGTGTTCTCCCTTCTCAAGGTTGCTCAGGCTATTCCAGGTTCTTTTTTGTTCCGCACAAATGGTAGGATTTCTTGTTTTCTGTTTCTGTGAAAAAAATGCCACTTGAGTTTGGTAGAGTTTGCAGTTGATGTGTGCACTGCTTAGGCTTCGTGAGTGTTACAGTAATGTTCTTATAGTGCACGAGCACAGCTTTATTTTGTGTGTGTGTCCTCTTCAATTTCTTTATCAGTGTTTTCTAACTTTCCATGTGCAGGCCTTTCACATCCTTGGTTCATTTTATTCCTAGGTTTTTTTCTTCTCTTGGTGCAATTGTTAAATGGGATTGCTATATTAATTTCTCTTTTTGAAACTTCTGTATTAGTGTATAGAAAGTCAATTAATTTTTGTGTATATATTATATCATGTAGCTTTACTAAGGTTATTTATTATTTTTTAACAGTTTTTTTTGGTATTTTGATGTGGAAAAGTAGAATTCAAAATTGCCACTTTTTTAAAAAAATCACATCCAAGTCGTTCACAACAACCAAGACACAGTGGGTTATGATATTATCTTATGGTGTCTCTCAATAATATGTAGATTCCTGCAAGGGTGATCAGCTTAACCATTTTGGATCAACTGGAACTGGAGAAGGCTTGGGCTCTACAGTGAAGTTTGATGTTTTCTCTGCTTTCCTGTACTGATTTTGACATGGTTGATTTAGAAAATTATTTACTTTCCGATAATGTTAAATGTACAGAAAATGTGCAGAAGTAGTACAGTGTACTCTTTATCTGTAAGCTCAGGTTTCTCCCTCATCACTGATGTAGCACGTATGCCACTTCTCATGACAATCTCTAGTGTGTTCTAACCTTGAGTAGAGACAATCTCTCTGTGTCACCACATATCACCCAAATGAGGATTCATTATGGTTCTCACTTCATAACGCAGTCCACAGGCTCAGTTCCACTGTCGGCACCTGCTCCAGCTGTACGGCAATGGGTTTTCCCAATCCGATCCAGTGGTTTTTTTGTTTCCTGGCAACTGTTCTCGAGACTTTCCCTTATTTCCCCAACTTTGATTGAATTAAGGGGCACAGGATGAGTGTGATCTGGGTGGCTTCTTTTCCTTAGGATGTTTTCGTTGTTCCTCCCTGTTGTAACAAGTATCAGCACTTCATGTTTTTCATTGTGATTAAATCTATTCCATATGACATTTGCCATTTAAACTGCTGTAAGTATACAGTTTCATTACATTTATGTCATATAGTTTTTGGATATTAACTACGTTTACATTGTAGAAATATTCTCAGCACTCATCTCCACTACTTTTTCAGTTTCCCCAAGTGAAACTGTATCCATTAGACATGAATTCCTAATCTCCTGGCAAGTACATTGTATGTTTTGTTATTGAATTAGACTTTTACGGATACCTCATCTTAGAATCATAGGACGTTTGTCCTTTTTTGGTTTGATTTGGTTTGTTTCCCTTGAATGACTGCAAGGTTCATCCACGTTGTAGCATGTGTCAGAATTACCTTTGTTTTAAAGGCTGAATCCTATTTCAATGTGTATATACTACATTTTGTGTATGGAATCATCCACCCATGGACACTTGGGTTGCTTACGTCTGTTGGCAAGTATGAATAGGGCTGGTATGAACATGGCTGTAGAAATGTGCTTTTCAGCCCCTGCTTTTAAACCTTTTAGGTTTATACCCTGAAGTTGAATCAATAGATGATTCATGAACTCTGTTTAAGTTTTTGAGGAACTGCCATACTGTTTTCCATAGTGGCTGCACCATTTTACTGTATTTCTTTCAATGGCAGAATTATATGACAGTTTATTGATGCACTGTAGTTTGCATATCCTTTCATCCATTGATGGACATTTGAATAGTTTCTACCTTTGAGCTGTTTCAAATCATGCTGCCATGACTATTAGTGTAGTGTAGCATTTTTTGTTTGGACACCTGTTTTAAATTTTTTTGGCTGTATATGCATATATATGAGGGAAGTTGCTGAACCAAGTGATAGTTTTTGGGAGAATGCTGTGACTCAGTTATGGTCATCAGAGACCTTAACACAGTCAAGTAACCTGTAGCTCAGATTAAATTGAATAGTATTTACCAACGTCATCGACCATCATAATGTGTTATTGAGTCAGTGGTCACAGGACATTCAGAAATTATACATCCACGTCCACATGCAAATCAGTAAATAGCTTGCTTTATCTACCCTCTGCTTAATCTCATACTTTGTCCTTATCACCTTGCCAAACCCCACCAAACAAGGCAAAGGATGTAACTATGTAAGATTTAACTGACTCATCTAACAAACATACTGCCCTTACTGCACCCACCGAGTTACTATAACTACAAAGTGGCCTTTTAACTCTATCCATCAACTGCTTAGATATATAAGGCTTATATCGATAGGCATACCCATGTATCTGCTACTTACTTTGAACAAAATTAAAAATACAGTACACGGTAACAGTCTCCAAAAGAAACATTATGTATTTTAATACTAATTTTTAACACAATGTGGTAGAACAAATACCAAGATATCAGTTAAATACATAAATCTCATATGTCGAAAATCCTACTCAGCGTGTCGATGTAGCTTTAATAATTAAAGCAAGGCAGTGAAAATGCCTGGACCAGTTTACTAACTCCATAAACATACAGATTTCATTCCAGCCTTTCGAAGAACTTGTAATAAAATTACACATGCAAGTTTCTGCATTCCTGTGAGAATGGCCTCTACATATTTTAAAAGAGTAAAATCAGCAGATATCAAGCACCCTGGATGTATCTTTCAATGCCTCGCTGAACCGTTCCCCTATGGGAAATGGCAGTGATAAAAATTAAGCCATAAATGAAAGTTTGACTAGGTTATCATGACTAATTAGGGTTGGTAAGTTTTCACACCACACACCACTGTCATAACGTGAACCTCAGATAATAGAAAGTCAGTGTGATGTGTGCTAAAGAGTATCACAAAATAAAGTTAAGTCCTAGCTACGGTGTGCAAAGCCATAGCTAAAGTGAAAATGAGCTACTAAAATGACTTTAACATTCCTTATTACAGGTCAGTAAAGATTCAGAGTAGTGTCCATGTGTTAGTATGGGGGTAGATACCCAACTATACTTATCTTTAAATCAAAATAAAATGATTATAACAAAGTTATTGGCCAAATGAATACTAGCATAATCCAAAAAACTAAAAGGATTCATGCTGCTTCCTATGGTGTTTATAATCCATAAAACATGATAAACCTCACCACTCTCATGAACACAGTCTATATGTCTGTGTACCAGCATCTTCAGCAACCCCCCAAAAGGAGCAACAGTGATCATAATGATCAGATATAAAATGTTAGTTTTAAGTGTAACCTATGGGGTGAGAAGATAAGGGTTTCATTTTCTACCTTGAGTACAAAATGATATATACAAAATTGTTATGAAATACCAAAGGAGAACTTAGTTATAAATTAAGAGTGCCCAATATAATCAGGCCATGAAGCAGTCACACTCAGCCCATCACCCTCCTCAAATAGCGATAAATTTTCATAACCCATTAACAAGTAATAGACATTAAAAAGGAGAGGAGTTCTTACAAGGTGTGCACAGTGGAGAGTGTGGTTGGATACATCACAGTGTAGTTTAAAGAAAAGCACCTGATTTATACCCAGCCGATTCCATACTTCATGAAAAATTTGAACTAAAACTAGCCGAGGCTTCCCACCAAATTTAACTGTCATAAATGAAATAAACATTCGTTTAACATCTAAAGTATAGAAGATAGACATTTAAATCTGGTAGCATAAAGTACCATTAGGGAATGACGAAATAAGTTAAGTACCTTGAACCCAGATGAGGTACTTAGGAACAGTTTAGTGGGACAGACTCATCTATATGTAAAATGGAAGATCTATGAGTAGAGGTAGTAAACCTAACAAGGCTGCTGACAGCAGGTTGTTCAGAAAAGACTTTTAGTTCAGTTTTAATTATTACTTAAGAATATAACTTCTAATATAATTTTTAATGTTTTTAAAAAGGGACAGGTTTTTAGTTACAGGATAAAAACTCTAGAGAACCAACATAAACAATGTTGCAGTTGGCTTAAAAACAGCCACCCATTAAGAAAGTATTCAAGGTTGGGGAAGGTATAGCTCAGTGGTAGTGTGTGCAAGGCATGCACAAGGTCCTGGGTTCAATCCCCAGGACCTCCATTAAAGAAACGAACCTATTTGCCACCTCCCTCTAAAAATGGCAAGTATTCAAGGTCAAGAACACATTCATCACAATTCCAATATAAAAAAAAAACCCTCATAATTTAATACTGGACTAATCTATTAACTAGTAAAAGCAATACTCTTCATATAGGCAGCAGGAAATACTTCTCCTTGCATACACTTATATCAGAATGAATAAGTTACTGATAGTTTACTGTAAAATAATCCCTAATCAATATTTAATTATTTATAAAAACAATTCTTAATCTAACACAGGTATGAATTTCTAGGAAAGATTAAAAAAAAAAAAAGTAAAAGGAACGTGGTGATCACAAGTCCTGCCTGTTTACCAACAAGATTTCCTCTAGCACTTCTGGCCTTAGAGGCACTGCCTGATCATGGACATGTTTAATGGCCGTGGTTCCCCGACCCTGCCAAAGTAGCATGATCATTTGTTTTGCACATAAGGAGTTGGGAGGATGGCTCCACAAGGTTTTATTATCTCTTTTCATCAGTGAAATTGACCTTCCCAATAAGAGATGGGAGCCATATAAAATGAGAAGATGCTATGGTGCTTTAAGCATTTAACCTATAAAGTAAATAAGTGAATATTAAAGGATAACATAGCTTTTAATGGCTTAAAATATTTGGTTGTGGTGGCCCCAGTGAATAAAACAAACTCCAAACTGCAAGTGATTAACATTTAGACCAGCTATTCAGAATGCTGTGGCATGTATTGATCTAATACATTGATTAACAGAACGCGGTGCTCTAGGGATAACTGTTCAATCCAAGTTTAGAGTTCATTTCAACAATAGGATTTATAGCCTCAGAACTGGATCAGAATATCCCAATGTTGCAACTGCTGTAAATGGTTTATTCAATGATTAAAGTTCTGTGAGATGTGAGTTCAGACTGGAGTAATCTTGATTCGTTTCTA
Organism: Camelus dromedarius; assembly: GCF_036321535.1. Taxonomy (NCBI): domain Eukaryota; kingdom Metazoa; phylum Chordata; class Mammalia; order Artiodactyla; family Camelidae; genus Camelus; species Camelus dromedarius. The sequence goes on along the minus strand of NC_087446.1, from coordinate 13,476 downwards.
TCTTTTATACATTTGTCCCAGTATGAGAGGACAGGAGAGTTAAGGGCCACTTTACAAAAGCACCTTCAAATTAATTGGTGATACAGTACAACTTAAATAATTTTCAGATACTCTACAGTAGAACATGGTTTGTTAGGGTAGCAGAACTCAGCAATTGCATCAAACCAAAACCTTTATTTCCTGAAGCCTAAGTCCTCTTCCTAAGAATAGGTTTATAATATATATATTATATATATTACATTATATACATAGTGTTAAATTATATATAATACATCAATGTACATTATATACATATAGTGGCACCAATGCTGGCCTTAACCATGGCTTCCACATTAGGAGCTCCTCTTCTCATTCCTTACCCACTGTCTGCTCATGTGAACCTAGGCATACTTCTCATACTGGCTGTATGAAGCCTAGACATGTATTCCACCCCCTGATCTGCATTACCTTCATATTAAAAACACACACTCACCGGAGCTCTGTGGGCAGCAGCACAGACAATCTCATGTGAAGTAAACTAGCAGTTATTGGTTTATCATTCCTACTGATAAATAGATCGTTTATACTCTCAGTTATTACACAAGAATATCTGATTAATTTCCCCCTCCCAACTCCTAGTCAGATTTTTATTTACCTCTACTGTAGCAGAAATCAACGGAGCTCCATTGGACTTAACAGAAGGAGACTCCAAAGTTGTATCCAGCTTCCATGTAGAGTATGTAGCAGGTCTATTTTCTCTGGCCTTTATAGCAGGTCAGGTCTATATCATGATAATAAATATTTTCATAATTTACTTTTAGGAGCATTTCAAGTCCCTAGATAATAGAATTGTATACAGACAAATTACATACAGCCAATGTTATCATTCAAACAATCCTCCTAACAGTCTCCTTCCTTGGACTTTGAATATCCTATCCAAAATTTTGAGATGATCAACTTATACATCTCCTATGAAAAAAAATTTAACACTAACAGTAGCCCTGTGTATGTTTCACTACCCATCAGTGCATTGGGCATCCCACCGAAAACATTGATAAGTTTGACAAAAGAGTTATCTGAAAAGTAAATAAAAGAGGTCTAAGAACTCTTATTCCTAGAATCACAGGAATTGATCGTTCCCTTAAGAACTTAAAAGTGTTCATGCTGCCACATTATACCACATTCTGTGGTGATGGATGGTCCCCCAAGTGAGCTATCAGTGTTGTTTGATATCCTTACTATGCTAATAAACCCTATTTTTTACTATCATTCTACTGACCATTCCATGATTTTATTAGCAAGCTGACATTGTACAAGTATTTCCATTCTAATAAGAAAATTGAATGCACAAGTTATAGAAGCACCCAACAACTGTTCTCTAACACAACACACCACATCCATACTATTTATGTGGGATTTTACTTTTAATCTAATATCCTCCAGCCATGGACAAGTACAAAATTTTTTTATCCAACAGGATCCACCATTTAAACAAAAGCCCTAGTCACACAGTTGGACTTGTCACATTTCTTTTCTGAGTGACTGAAGCTACACAGGTCATCCCCCACACAGCAGGGCCAATGCAATTAACGTGATGAATGTGCACCCCCAAGCGCACCCGCAAATCTCGACCCCCGCCCCCCAAGCATACTGTTATTCACAGGTGTGTTATGAATTATCGTCAGCAGCTGAGGCAGACAAGCAAAACCTAACTACCACATTTATAGCCTGCTCGTCAATTGTCCATGGAGGATGGATGACAGCTATTACAGTGTGTAATCCAACCATGACGACCCTGAATGTACTAACTTATATCATTCCACACTGTCGTCTTGCTATTCACGCTCTGCTCATGGACCACAACTCTGTCGTTATCATACATGTGGAATAAAACACTTGCAACCACGATCCTCATCCCCAGCATCATGTTTTATTAGGAGGCCTCCCACCAGGATCAGGGTTTTTCCTCAAATGAGTAATCATTTGAGATATAACAGAAACCAGTAACAGCAACGTACCAGCACTAACAGTCCTCACAGCACTGTTCAACATATATTTGTACATCTGGCTAAAATTCTCCATATCACTTCCTCTACTTTTATGAATAAATTAAAAAAATGAGATTTTAAGCATAGACAACAACCATCTGATGGTTACTAATCCTAATAGTCACACTATTACTGCCCTTAATGCCCATTCTATCAGTGCTGGAGTAGGAATTTAGGTTAATATACACCAAGGGCTTTCAAATGTTCAAGGAGGTACAATTTAACTTCTGAAAATATGGATTGCAAGAGATTGTACTACATCAGTTGAATGCAAATCAAACATGTTAATTAAGGTAAATACTTGGTAGATTGGTGGGCTTCCACCATAGCACATTTTAGTTAACAGGAAATCTTCTGGTAAGTTGGCTTCCAGTTATTTCTCCAGCCATCTAGAAGACATTTGCAGGAGAAGCCCTAGCAAAACTGAAGCTGCTTTTTTTTTTTTTTTTTTAATTTGCATTTCAATATGTTGATTCACCACAGGGCTTGACCCAAAAGGGGCCAAACCTCTACCTCTAGATTTACAGTCTAAGGCTTGCTCAACCACTTCACCTAAGTTCACAAACCAACTTGTTAACAACTTTCAACAAGTCACAAAGATTGGCATTTTATATCACCATATTATTGTTTGAACTGGAATAGTAGGCACTGCTGTAAAGTCATTAATCCCCGCTGAGACAGAGAGACCTGGAGCGCTCCTCGGAGATGACCAAATCTATGATGCTGTCATAGCATCGTATGCATGTGTAGTACGTGTATCCTGTGCATGTGTTTTTTAGTTATAGTAAGGACAATTGGGGGACCCAGAAACTGACTTGTCCCACTGATAATTGGGTCATTCAATACTCTGACTGAATGATAGCAGCTTCTCACAATTTCTCCCGCCATTCTTACTCCTACTCATATTGTAAAAAGTAGAAGTGGGTGCCAGCACTTGTTGAACCACGTGTACGTCCACCTCTAGCTGGCAATCTGGCCACGTAGGAGCCTCTGCCGACCTAGCCACGTCCTCCATGTATTTAGGAGGCGTCTCTTTCATTCTTGGTGATTTAAAAATTTTTAACTACAATCAGTAATATAAAACCATCAGCCATGTCCCAATGTATGTAGTTTGAGTTAATTGTATACGTGGTTTATTCCCCTGCATGTGGATAGCCAGTTACCCAGCACCATTTGTGGAAGAGTAGTAAAAAAAAAACCCTAAATATTCACGCTTGTGAAAAATGTATTGATCCTAAGTGAATGGGATTATGTTCGGGCTTCTTATGTACTGCCATGTATCTGTATTTATATTTTTATGGCAATATCATATTTTTTATATTGCTTTGTATTGACATGAAATTTGAAAATATGAAGCTCTATCTTTGGTTTTCCCTTTTCAAGTTTGTTTTGTCTTTTTGGGGTTCCTAAAATTATATATGAATGTTAAAATCAACTTCTGTGTTTATTCCAAAATTGTCATAGAAATTACCTTGTCTCCCTAGATCGCTTTGGGCACTTACACCATATTTAGTTTTGTTACCAACATGGGATGTCTTCTTCTTTTTTTTAAAGGTTGTATTTCATTTCTTTTAGTGGTGTCTTTTCCATTTTAATTTACTAGTCTTGTACCTTGATTAAATTGACTCTTAAGTATTTTAGTAATATTGACATCATGTAAAATACAATTCTCTTAAATTCTTGAGATCATTCATTGTTAATGTGTACATGTAGACAAATTTTGATTCATTGATACTTTGTATCGTCTACTTGCTGAAGTATTTTGAGTTGCTCACGGTTTAAAAATTGAGCTAGTCAATGAATTGTGTGTGCTTTCAAGATGTATCTGTAAAGTGATGTCAACTGTGTCTGTGAGTAGACGTTCTTTTATATGTAACAATTTTATGTTTATTCTCTTTCATCCTGGATTTGCCTGGAATTTCCTGTACCATAGTGAATAACAGAGGTGAAAGGAACTCTCTGGGCCTCATTCCAGATGATTGACATTTACCGTGTGTTTTTTTTATACTGCTTTGTATCATACTGAATAATTTGTTCCCGGTCCTATTTTCACGAGTGTTTATGCTATGAAGTAGGAGTGGAATTTGTTTAAAGCTTGTGGTGAATCAAGTGGATGGGATGGCGTGATTTTTCTGTAGTGTACAATTGTTGTTTATCACATTGCTTACCTTTATGTAATAATTTATGACACTGCTTGGTTTACAGTGTTAAAACTGGATTATCTGCTTTGGAGGCATTTGCAGGAGGTGGATACTCATTTCTTTTGTGCTGTTAATTTCAGGTAAGTAGTAGTATACGGGGAAGTGGAGGATTCCATTTCATAGGCTAGTTGATGTGTTTCAGTTACATCTTCGTGGGATTTGACCATCAGGAGAGTGCTAGGTTGTTACAAGAAAATAGGATTAAGGATTAGGATCAGGGTCAAAACTAGGGGTAGGGTAGTGGAATGGGTTAGGGTTTTGGGTCAGTGTGAGGGTACCGGTGAGAGTTAGGGAAAGGGTTAGGGTGTGGATTAGGATAGGAAATAGGGCTAGAGTACAGGTTAGGATAGGAGTTTGGGAACAGATTAAGTTCAGGGTATGGGTAAGGATTGGGTTAGGGTACAACTTAGGTCATGCATTAGGGAACAGCATAAGGTTAGTACTGGGCTAGAACCAGAGCAAGAATCAGGGTTAGACTCAGGGTTAAGGGTTAGAGGGTTAGGGATAGACTAAAGGAAAGGGTTACACTCAGGAATAGACTCAAGGTTAGGGTTAGACTCAGGTTTAGACTCAGGGTTAGACTCAGGATTAGGGTTAGGGGTAAGACTCAGGGTTAGACTCAGGGTTAGACTCAGGGTTAGACTCAGGGTTAGGGTTAGACTCAGGGTTAGACTCAGGGTTAGACTCAGGGTTAGACTCAGGATTAGGGTTAGGGGTAAGACTCAGGGTTAGACTAAGGGTTAGACTCAGGGTTAGACTCAGGGTTAGGGTTAGACTCAGGGTTAGACTCAGGGTTAGACTCCGGGTTAGACTCAGGGTTAGGGTTAGACTCAGGGTTAGACTCAGGGTTAGACTCAGGGTTAGGGTTAGACTCAGGGTTAGACTCAGGGTTAGACTCAGGGTTAGGGTTAGACTCAGGGTTAGACTCAGGGTTAGGGTTAGACTCAGGGTTAGACTCAGGGTTAGACTCAGGGTTAGGGTTAGACTCAGGGTTAGACTCAGGGTTAGACTCAGGGTTAGGGTTAGACTCAGGGTTAGACTCAGGGTTAGGGTTAGACTCAGGGTTAGACTCAGGGTTAGACTCAGGGTTAGGGTTAGGGTTAGGGTTAGACTCAGGGTTAGACTCAGGGTTAGACTCAGGGTTAGGGTTAGACTCAGGGTTAGGGTTAGGGTTAGACTCAGGGTTAGACTCAGGGTTAGACTCAGGGTTAGGGTTAGACTCAGGGTTAGGGTTAGGGTTAGACTCAGGGTTAGACTCAGGGTTAGGGTTAGACTCAGGGTTAGACTCAGGGTTAGACTCAGGGTTAGGGTTAGGGTTAGACTCAGGGTTAGACTCAGGGTTAGGGTTAGACTCAGGGTTAGACTCAGGGTTAGACTCAGGGTTAGGGTTAGGGTTAGACTCAGGGTTAGACTCAGGGTTAGGGTTAGACTCAGGGTTAGGGTTAGACTCAGGGTTAGACTCAGGGTTAGACTCAGGGTTAGGGTTAGACTCAGGGTTAGACTCAGGGTTAGACTCAGGGTAAGACTCAGGGTTAGACTCAGGGTTAGACTCAGGGTAAGACTCAGGGTTAGGGTTAGGGTTAGGGTTAGGGTTAGACTCAGGGTTAGACTCAGGGTTAGGGTTAGACTCAGGGTTAGGGTTAGGGTTAGGGTTAGACTCAGGGTTAGACTGAGGGTTAGACTCAGGGTTAGACTCAGGGTTAGGGTTAGGGTTAGACTCAGGGTTAGACTCAGGGTTAGACTCAGGG